>NC_080378.1:5416503-6033170 GCF_014773155.1 Arachis stenosperma
ATTCAAAATCTAATCACACGCAATTCCAGGCCTTATAAAATTATTTATATACTCTTAAAATTATGCTCATTGGAGTGTAAGGAGGTCAGGGTTGACAGCATCTACTTTCTTCCTTTTCTTCTACACGAACTCTGTCAAACTCGCCCGAATGCTACCTGTAATGAATCAAATTACAAAAGAACTCAAAGTAGAATTCATGGTGGCTTAAAACACCTAAATCTTGATTTAATTCAACAATTTTACATGCAAATTCACTACGAAAAGATAAGAATGATGTTCATGCATCACCGGTCTTAGCTTCGCAGGTCGAATTTAGAGCTTGATAGTTGTATCTCTGAAACTCCAATCTTTATATATATGTGCCATCTTTCCTTATGATCTCGTTTATCCGGCTTACACGTATCTTTGCGAGTATGACATGATTTTTGTTTTCGCTTTTGTTTAGCTTATTTTTCAAGGTTCCTAAATATGAATTGTTTCAACTATATTTATGTACGTATTTTACTTTTAGAGGTTGTAATACATCGCCACCTCTATTTTACGACTTAAGCGTAAGGTTATGTGTGGTAGAGTGTTATACAATCCTTCATACTAACATTACAATGTATATGTATATGTATAGGTACATATGTCTATTGTTTTAGGATTATGTTAGTTTCATATGTCTACTATTACATGATTATGTTAGACTTTGAACGCTTATAACTAGTTTTTTTTATGCCAAAACTTGCATGAAGTTCGCCTAAGACTAAAGCGAACTATGACCAATTTCATGAAGTTTGCCTAAGCCTTAGATAGTTTTGTGCCAAATAAAGATAGATTTTTTTTCCTTGGAATTAATAGTTTTGTTTACTTTATTTCAAAAAAAATTCCATTCTATTATGAGAATAATATGGTGGTTATGGTGTTTTAAAAAATATTGCTAAAGTTAAAGTAACGTTTTCTTATTATTAAACAATGTTTTTTTAAAAATTATTACTTAAAAAAATGTTACCACAAAATTATAGTTATAAAAATCAGACTGAAATACTAGTGAACTAGACCTCTAACCAATTTTGTTCGACTTTAGGGCCATTTCCGTTTAAAAACCAGTCAAACTTGGCCTGTTCGAGTCACACACTACGTGTTCCAAAGCTTCTCTGTATGTGCTGCTATGATACTAAGCTCTTACTGCTCTCTTATGCCATTACGCTTACTTGAGCTAGCTCTTATCGGTAGGACGGAGAAAAGACGGGGTAATGAATGAAATAAAGGGTTTCTTGTTGCCTTTGTTTCTGGAATCGAGACTCGGAAGGTTTCTCTTATGGTTTGTTTTTCCCTCCCACTCGATCTACGGATATCCCATACTCCAACACAAAAAGTTTAATAGAAATTTCCAAAATTGAAGAAAGGAAGGCTCGACCCAAGTTCTCCAATCAACAATGTATCTATTTTGTTGAATAAATAGTTAAATTAATTCCTAAAAAATTACTCGTTTTTCAAATTGGTCCCTAAAAAACTTTTTTTAATCAAATTCTTCCTTTAAAAGTTTTAAATTAGTTATGTTAGTCTTTCAATCATTTTCTTTGTTGATACTTGATAGTGTCAAAATTTGCTAATGCGGTACGTTAAGTGACACCATAACATGCAAATTTTATTAATAGTCAATTAGGACTACTAGGTGTGTGTTGTGATGTTACTTAATATACCACATCAACAAACTCCGATGCCATTAGCAATAGAAGTGACGGAAGGATTAATATGACCAATTTAAAATCTTTAAAGGACGAATTTGATAAAAAAATCTTTCAAAAACCAATTTGAAGAACAAGTGATCTTTTAGAGATAAATTTAACCATTTACTCCTACTTTACCACTAGATTGTGTTGCCCTTTAATAACATATATGCAAAATCATACATTTAAATCATTTTTATTATTCTTTTAACTTAATACTTATTTTTATTAAATATCTACACTAATTAATTTGATGGCTATTTTCATGTTAGTTCTTTTTAGAAATTGAGATTTAATTATTGTTATAGTGTTAGTGAAGATATGTATTTATATTTTAATTTTAAATTTTTTATTATTTTATATTTTTTATTTATGTGAGATCAAATTAATAGTTTAATTTGTAATTTATCAGTTGAATCAATAATCTAATAATCTAATAATCTATTTGGTTTGGTTTTTAGAATTCTGACGAAAATATAAAAAAAGGTGCAACTTTAATTTTAACAATGTTTATATAACTATTATAGTCATCGTAGTATAGACATACTAAAATTTATCCTATATAAATTTAAATATATGCATTAACTTTTTATTTTTTATTTTTTTGAATTCGATATTGGAATGTTGTTCGTTAATACTAGATTCTGTTTGTGAATATATTCTTTCTTATACTTTACCAATTTGGTTGCTCCTGATCTGGTAGCAATTGTTAGCTTTTGTTGCATATTGATTAGACAGAACAAATCAAATTTTTTTTGGGAGATATGGGGCTAAGGAGAATGGTCGTTGTTTTTCAAATAAAATAGTTGTGAAGTTATTACGAAACAGTGATAAGATATCGTCTTTCACTCTTTCTCTGCTTGGTTTTTATGCTTGAATATATAAAAACTAGTGCTAAATTCCTTCAATGCACGGATTTACATTTAGAAATAATATTTTATAATTATAAATTTTTTGAGTTATCATCGTTATTACATAATAAACGTACTGAATATATAATTTTATTTGAATTTAAAATAAAATACAAATAAAATAGTTTAAAGTTTATAATATTTTTAAATCATCAAAAAAAATATAAAAAAATAAGAACATATATAATTATAATAGTAACATGTCAATTTACACTAAAATTTATATCAAAAGGCTAATAATTTATCGACAACTTAATATCTTACTAACTTTATTATTGGCATATGATGTTGTGCTCCTTATTATACATTTCATCTCAAATCTGAAAGTAGAGTTATAGATAAATTAATTATTTCTACAGTAAATATTTGTACAAAAGTATAAGTTATAACATGTTATTAAAATAAAAATAATATTTTTCTTACTTAAATATTATTAAAAACTTCTTTAAACACGATATTTGTTGTTTATGACTCTGGATTGCCGTCTTCGTCCAGAATCAGAACTTTGAGATCACTGCGACTCTTAACTCTTGACAAAGCACCATAAAATTATCCATGGGTGAACAACTTTACCATCGAATGGTTGATGTGTCATATGTTTATCAGTAACTAACATAAAATCCCTAAGCGTCTGATCAAGTGTTTCAAAGCACATTTTATTGAACATTAGAGTTTCATCCCAAATTATTAAGTTACTTTGGATGATCAACTCAGCCTTCAAACTGCTATGCTTGATGTTACAAATAGATTTATCAGTAATTGTAATGGGTATTAAAAATCGAGAATGAGCCGTTCTGCCACCAGGTAGGAGTAAAGACGCAATTTCACTGGATGCGACATTTAAAACAATCTTTCCTCTAGACTAAATAGCAGTAGTCCCATGGAATCTTTATATCTTTATAATCTTTATAATAATACAAATAGAGAGTTCTTATGCTGACGTGACGCTCATACGTTGAGTTTGGGAGTTTATTTGTTTAGGTGTCGTCATTAGAAATTTTTTAATTTTTATTTATAAATTATAACTTATTATTTGCTTAGATTGTTATTTTTAAAATTTTTAAATACGCTTTCTTAGGTTGTTAGGTATTTAGTTTTTAATATTGTTGAACTAATTATTTGCTTATATGTTGTCACTAGAAATTTTTTAAAATTATAAATTATTATTTGGTTAGGTTGTCATCTTTTTTAATTTTAAATTATTTACTTAAATTGTTTCTTTTTAATTTTAATTTATTTACATATTACTCTTTTGAATTTTTAAAACTTTATTTATAAATTATAAATTATTATTTGCTTAAGTTGTTACTTTTTTAATTTTTATCTTTATTGTAACACCCTCACTACCAGAAAGTCACGCTTTCGACTACGCCACTCTGATAGCAAGAAGTATTACGACTACTTTATATACTTAATATTAAAATAGGAGCCTGTGACTCAACACCGTATCGCTGATTTCTTTGAAAACTGGAAATAAAAACTTTATCTTAAAAAAAACAAACACATAGATTCAAATACAAGACTTCTTACCTAATATATATATATATATATACAAAATTGTAATAACAAAGGCGAGGGAAGAAAATAATCTAATTAATTCAACATCATATAAACCAAACGCAGTATAACACCTCTTAATGCTTCTTCTTCCGGTTCCTAAAAAGGTAAAGCTGTAGGGGGGTGAGAACCTAACCACACGGTCTCACCACGGAGTGAATCTTTTAAAAACCAATAAGTAAACGTTCAAAACTTTTTCAAAGAAACAATGTTTAATCTTTCAGAAATCTGAAACCTTTCCTTTCTTAAAAGAAAATCTCAATCAGAAACCAACCACGCAATCAACAACATAATCATTAATTCAGCACCAAAGTTCATTCTCAAATATAGCACGTCAGGACAAACACAGGCAAGACAGACAAGGAAAGCACAAGTAAGTAGCAGTTACAGCAAATAGTTCAAGTAGCAGTTAAGAACAGTTTCGCAATTAGGCAAACCCAAACAAGTTCAAACCCAAACAAAACATACAAATGCATATGATGCATGCCTGTCCTATGGCTGATGAGGTTCATCTGTCGGTTATCCAGCCAACCCGACAAGTCTGAATTGTCCTTAGACTGTCTCCCGTCGCGCATCCCCATGAGTCTATGCATAGATTTTACATTCATACATCATTCAAATCACTCACTGGGGGCTATCCATACCCGGAAATTTATACGTGCCCAGTCACCCTTACGACGTAGGGTCAACAGAGTATTGAGATCCAACCTGGAACACGTGGTGGCAAGCCACAGTTCTTTACCCAGGAAACTCGTATCTCAGATAAACGTGCAGAAGCCACATATGTTTATTCATAATCATTCATCCATCATCATTTCCGCATTTCATTAAAAATTCATATCAAACCAATCATTATTCAAGCCATAAGTCACTTTTTATTTCTCAAATCTCTTCAAACTCATAATTCGACTTTCCTCAAAATCAATTCCTTTTCAAATCTTAGTCCTTTAATATAACATTTTACAAAACTTCCAAAAGACTTTCAATCGTCACCTTAAAACGGAAGTTTCTTTGAGAAGACACAAGATTTTAGGGAAGAATAACCTGCCTCACTTCTCAAACTCTTTAAAAATCCTCGGAATCATAATTACTCAAATTGAAATCATTTAAAATGGAGACTTAAAACCAAAACCAAGGCATGTAGGCCAAAAGTTCCGTGCCACTTTCAAAACCAACTTATTTATGCTTCAAAGCCAATTTCATTTCGTTTGTAAATCGGAAACCTTTCCAAAGCTCGGAGTTGTTTAGTCTTGTTAAGTCAAAATTTAAAGAATACTTCAAAAGCAAAACAAACCTAATTAATCAAAGTTCAACTTCTTTTAAAATCCACTAAAACTCTTCCAAAATTACTTCTTTAATCAAACTTCAAAACATAGGCCCCTTCATATTTAAAACAATCGGGAAACATAATTTTTTATTAAACAACTTAAACTCGAAACACCAATTTCTTAATAAATTAAGAACCAATTCGTAGAACCTCTCAAATCCCAATCCTTTTCTAAATCACATTTTAAAACAGAATCCAAATTTTTTATGAAAATTCGGCAGCATCTCCCCTAAAACTTGGACTTTGCCACCCTTTTCGGGTTCCATCCAAACATTTCTCAAACCTTTTTCTCAACCATTTCCAAATCTCATTCATTTTCCAAAATTCAACCAATTCCAATATCAAACTGTTTTCAAAACGAATCAGTGCCAATAATAAATCTCTTTTAAAATGAAACCAGCTCAAATACTAAACCATTTATAAAATCAGACTAACTCAAAATTAAACCATTTCCAAAATTAATTTAGTTTCATATTCCAAATCATTTCCAAAGACGATTCGTTTACATTATCAAAAACAGCTTCAAAACCAAGAAAGTCATTTTTCATAATAATTAATTAAATAACCTTTCAAACTAATTTCTTTTTAGCAACCACAAACTACACAAGCAATCAAGCAATCAGTCATTCAGTCCAACAAACAACCACATTTATAAGACAATCATAATCACATACATATGCTTCTTACATTAATATCTATTTATAACAATTCTGTAATGTAAAATAGATTTTAAGAAAAACTCCTACCTCGTTAAGCAAAACCATAACCCACACGTGTCAACTGAACTCTTTTTGCTCAGCCCGAAATCAACGGCAACTTAGGCCTCAGCCCTAATTTCTTTCACAGCAAACACAGCAACTTTAACCACGGCACGTAAGAACTAAACCCAACCTAAAGCATTAACGTTGCAAGGACCTTAAAAATATATCACAGAATAATGACTAAAAGAAATCAGAATAGGAAAAGGCTTACTGAACCTACGAGTATCCGGGAAAACGGAACGGCGGTGACTCCGTTGACAACGCAGTAACTTGATGTCGCATGCACGGGTACTGCACTCAGCATGCAAGAACCACAACTCAGCCCTACATTACCATCATCTCAGTTATTCTAATATGCTATTACGGAATACTGATTTTAAGGGTTTCAGAGACGATAAGGCTTACCCAGGGAAAAGGACTTCAGTGGCGGTTTTCGGCGGCTCAGGCGGCGTAGAGCTTCGGCAGCGGTGGATCTGGCGGTGGTGGCTCCTCCATGGCGGCAGCTCCCTCGCGAAAGTGTCTCTGTCCCTCTCCTCTGTTCGCGGTTCGCGGCGGTGATGATGTGCGGCTCGGCGACGTTGATGGCTCTAAGACGGCGATGGCGACTACTCCTGGCTGCGCGCAACAACTCAACGGCGGTGAGACGCGGTAAGGGTGACGGCGGGCAACGATGACAGTGACGCACGAGGCTCCTTCCCCTGGCTACTGGCTCGCATTCCTCTTCTCCCTCTCTTCTCTTTCCGGCAACCACGACGGCACCGTGGCAGCGGCGCGACGGGCTGGATGGTGGTAGCGCGGCTGATGGCGCGACTCCCTCTCCTCGTGATTCTGGCGGCAACAGCAGTGCGGCCCTCTCTTTCCCGGCACTTTCCCTCTCTCGGGTCCACCCTCTTCTCTCGCAACCCTCACTCCCTTTTCTTTCTTTTTTCTTCTTTCTGTTCTTTACTGTGAGTGTTGGGTGAGTTATGTGTGTGCACCGTTTGGTTGATGTATTTGATGAGACATAGACACAGAGACACAGACATTAAAGACATGGATATAAAATATTTGTGTCTATGTATTGTGTTTGGCAAAAATAAGAAACAAGACACATATATTTAAAAAAGAGTAAATTACCCTTCATTCAACCACAAGTTTTACCACCATTACAATACACCTATTATTCCAAACAATACATGCCATCACCATTAAATTTTTATTTCTTCTAATAATTTTTTATTTCTTCTAATACCATCTTAAATTATCATTTAAATATTAAATATATAATTGTTCTTGAAAAAAATAGAAAATTAAAGTTCAGAATTTATCAAAGATTAATCAAAATTTAAATAAATAAAAAAATTAAATGTACAAATTTTTTTTGAAAAAAATAGAAAAGTAAATTTAGTTGTAGAATCTAAAAGAGAATGAGAAAAAAAATTTGAGAAAATAAGAGGACAAATTTTAAAAACTCAATAAGGGTAAAAGAGTAAAAAATTAGTGTCTCACAAGTTGTGTCTCAGTGTCTCACCAAATTGGAGGTACACAAATTTAGTGTCTCCGTGTCCATCCGTGTCCTCCCGTGTCCTTCGAAAATCTGTGTCTCACAAAACCAAACAGCAGACATGTGTCACCGTGTACCACTGTGTCTATGTCTCAGTGTCTATGTCTCAGTAACCAAACGCTACCTTAGGGTTTGGGGTGGTGTAGGGTAGATTAGAAAATTTAAATAAAAATAGGGATAATAATATAATTTTATAAAATAAATTAAAATTGAATAATAATTGAAAATTAAATTAAATATAGAGTACCTTCTACATATAATTTTTTAAATTATTTTCATTCAAATGCTAATTTAACAAAAATTGGAGATAAGTAAATTAATTCTCTTTTATTTATAAGGTAAGGTTAGAAATTTAAATATTTAAAATTAAAGCATATAAAATATTCACTATTTTTTTCGATTATAAGGACTCTAAATATTAAATAAGGATTTACTCAATTTTTGTATAAAAATTTTTAAAAATACAATCTTAAATAAATATAATAAATCATAAATAATTAATTAATAACTTTTTAAAATTAGGGGTCTTACATTTATCTTTATAATTATACAAATGGAAAACTCTTAAATAAATGGAGAGCTCTTGTACCGACGTGGTGCTTATCTTTATCTTTATCTTTATAGTAATACAAATGCGGAGTTCATTTGCTGATGTGGCGCTCATACGTTGAGTTTGAGAGTTTATTTGCTTAGGTGTCATCACTAAAAATTTTTAGATTTATATTTATAAATTATAAATTATAAATTATAAATTATTATTTGCTTAGGTTGTTATTTTCAAATTTTAAGTTTGGGTTGTTTTTATTTGTTTGGGTTGTTTTACTTAGGTTGTTATTTTTTAAATTTCCAATTTGATTGACTTTCATTTAAATTTAAATTAAAGTCAATCAAATTTAAAAAATTTTAGTTATGAGTCAACTATAAAAATATAAGTTATGAGAGATGTAAAGCACCACAATTTAAAGTACATCAATCCCTTTCTTTACATATATTCAAAATCTTTCTACTTATTCCAATGGCTGGTGTTCACAAAATTGCAGGCATCAATCTTACCATTGATAATTTGTGTGTACATATACGAGTGATATGGTTATGGACACTACCAAGTTACGGAAATTCTCCATTGCCATACTCAATTGAGATGGTTTGGCTCGATGAAGACGTGAGTTTTCTACTAATATTTTTCTATTTTATTTTAAATTTATATTATTTATATTTTAAATTTATTTGTTTATTCTCATCTAATCGTTCTTTGATTTTTGCTCATGAATTCTATTTTATTTTATTTTGCATGTTTTGTAGTATTTGACAAGGAGGCAAAACAAGTTCTGGAAAAGAGCTATGTAGAGATACTTGATCCACTCCTATTGGTAAGTTCTAACCAATATTTATTTCTAAAAACATTAGTGAAGATATTTTTAATGGTAATTTTTATATTATTTATTATTAATATATTATGTAATACCCTGCAGAAAGGAATCTATGGGATACACCTACACTTTTTCTCAACCTAATTGATAAGACCTTTCTCTTCATCGTTGAAGTTCAAATATATGATAATCCACATTTTTTACTTTCTTATAAAGTTAAGAAGATAACTGATAATCCACATTTTTCACTTTCTATTAAAAATCAGTTTATTTTTCTCTTCTTTGGTCATTACTCATTAGTAGTATCTAATTTTTAAATAATAATTAATAACTAATTATAATTTTAGGATGTTGACTACATCGATTGTTTGTTTCAAATTTCAAAGACGTCCTCAATTATAGAAGGAGAAAAAGTAGAAGGTGCTAAGGTATTTGTTCAAAAAATGAATCTTTTGTTTATTTATTTTCTCAAAGTTAGATCTTTATTTTATTCAAAAAAATATTATTGAGATAAAATCAAATGTGAGAAGGACGTCTTTAATTTAACGTAGTATTTTGTACAGAATTTATTACTTGAATTCTCCAATGAAGTTGCGGACAATGATAAATCCGAAGTGTTGAAAAATGCTATTACATCAGCCAAGCGATTATTCTCGGAGTCGGAAGATTTGAAGGTGCAAGGAGATACCTCAATCTGCAAGAAGATCAAGATTGAGAATGAAAATTGAGAATTTGGATGCACGTATTTTAGAATCCCTTCTAGAGTCTATCTAATAGAATAATGTCAAGTATATGTTTGTTTTGGTAGAAACATTGTCTTTTCTTAAGTTGTTATTTTTCTTTTGGTTTTTTTCGATTTATACGTTTAGAATTTAGATTTTTTTTAAATATAAATTAAAGTTATTTGGTTATTGCTTGTGGTTTTATTTTTAATTCTATTCACACCGTTGATATTCTGTTAATTTCTAATTTAGTATTTAATGTCATAAAGTTATAAATTTCTCATATGAATTATTGTTGATACAATTAAGTTAGTTATTGATTTTTAATGTGTATTTATTTAAAAAATCTAATTATAATTTTTAATTAAAGTATTATATTTAAAATTTTAAATTTAAATTCAAATAAGCTTTTTTTTTGAATTTTAAGTAAGCAATTGAGTTTGAGAATATTTTTTAAAATTTTATATAATTTATAAGCTACTATACTAATTACAAAAGATTATATTAAAGTAAATAGAATTACCAGTCTTATAAAAATATGAGGTTATTTATATTATTTAAAAAAAATTGATTTGACATTCTTCTATACTTAATTATGTTTCTAATATTATTCTGACAAAATTGAATTAATTTAAAAAATTTTATTTAAAAATTTAAAATCTGTACTAGCTAATTAGGAAATTCTATTTAAAAATTTTAAATTATTTACTTAGATTGTTTTACTTTGTTATTTTTTAAATTTTAGGTTGTTTTGTTTAGGTAGTTATTTTTTAAATTTTAAGTTATTTATTTAGATTGTTATTTTTTAAATTTTAAATTGTATACATATTAGTCTTTTAAATCATAAATTATTATTTACTTAAGTTGTTACTTTTTAATTTTAAATTATTTGTTCATAAATTAAAATTTTTGAAAAAATTAATTTAAATTTATTAAATTAAATAAAGATAGTATTTAATTATTTAAATTTTGCTAAGATAAACTTTATTTATAAATTAAGTAACAACTTTTGTCGTATAAGATTTCTACCATGTTTAATACGCCTCAGTTATAGTTAAGAAACACCTTTTTTAAAATCTGTTGATTCTTTTTATTTGAACGCTATATTTAAAACTTTGAATATTTATTTTATCTACAAATTTAATTCAAATTTAAATTAAAACCAATTAAATATACAGAACCTTTATCTTTATAATAATACAAATGAAAATCTTATACGCTAACGTGGCGCTCATATGAAAATCTTTATCTTTAAACTCAATGTGGATAACTTTATGACTACACATCATGAGTATGTGGTTAATTTAAATCAATATACCGATGTGCACATACTTCCAGAATTGTCAAGTATCCCACGAAATGAATTTAATTTTGTGAGTTTTTACACTCTCAATACTCCTGAGTTCGATTATACGTATTTAGTTGGTAAGTTTATTGTTTTAGAAAAAGTATAATTCATAGATAAAATTATTTATTTTATTGATAATTTCAATTGGATTTTTTACTTAACAAACTTGTTGATAATAATTTTTTGTTATTTTAATCAATTTTAGATATTATTGAATATTATACCAACTTAAATTTTTGAAAATTGAATGATGCTTTATTCATGATTTATTATATTTGTTGAGATTTTTAATTAAAAAATTATTTTTTTAAAAGTAATTAAAATAAAATTTTATGATACTTTAAGTTTAAGATTCATTAAGATTTTTAAACTATTTTCATTATAATGAGATATTTAAAAAAAATAAAAAAATTAATATTATAATTAATTAAAAGAGAATCAGTTACTTAGCTTTCGGTCAATATGAAAAAAAAAAACTAAACGTGACTTATGGTTATCGTATATATATATAACACTTCTTTGAGCTTCATCCATTCATTCCACCGAATAGGATTTAAGAAAGAAAGAAAGGAGTTGAGAATGAGAGAGACAGAAGCTTGCATGAGACAAACGTCAAGATGTTGTTATTTTTTTAAAAATACTTTACGTCGTTTTATCTTTATAAAATAAATAAATAATTAATTATTAATTTTTAAATTGTAACTATTTTTTAATAAAAAATAATTTATAAAGTGTGTTTGAAATTTTATGAATTTTTTAATTTTTAAATTTTAAAATATAAAACATATATGTATATAATTTGGTACAATTTTTGTTGTTGTTATTTTTTAAGTTATAATTAATTTTTTTTAATATAAACACTTATACATATTAGATAAGTAAAATGAAATCTAAAAAATTTAATATTGACTTCAATGTAAATTTATTTATTTAGATTTATTTTAAAATTTTATTCTATAAATTTAAATTTATTTTAGTATTTTTTATTTAGATTATTATTTTAATTTTATTTTATTATAAATATTTTTGTTATATTATATTTTTTTGTGCTTGAAGAATTTCAATTTATTGAGGAAAAAATTATTTTCGGTGAATAAATATTTTTCTATCTTTTTATTTAAAATATTATTATTAATATATTAGTATTAAAAATATAAAAGATAAAGTATACTTAAAAAAAATGTATTATGAGATTAAATGATTTTATGATTGTGGGTATTTGTCTACACGGGAGGCTATGTGAAGAATTTTGGCAAACAAATTATTTATCTTTTATTTATCCGAAAAACAAAATATCATCTTTAAATACGATGACAATCTTGAGAAAATCATGGATTAAGAGAAAGGGAAAGGTAAAATGTTCTTAGCATAGATGGAGGCCAACAAAGAATTTGAAGCAGGTCAAACTTTAACGTAAGCTGAGTTTTCAAATCAATTTGTTTATAATATAGAAGAAAGGAAATGATATCCACGCAAGAGATAATATTTTATTAGGAGATTAAACTCTATTCCATCGGGTACATGTGATATCTACTATATGAGAATTTTGTAATTATTCAAAAACGTTGCACAACATATGAGTCTATTAGGATAGTTAATGGGATTACATATCCTAGCTTCCAAGATATTTTCTATTTTATGGGACTATTGCTTGACGATAAAAAATTCATTGCAACTATTAATAAGGTCTAAGGTCTGGACATCAATTGAGAAAACTGTTTGTGATGCTATTGATATCTAATAGTGTTAACAAACTAAATCGTATTTGGAATACAACTTTGACATTATTGGCTGACGGGATACTATATATGAGGAGAAAAATATTGAAAACCAAGGTATTTAACTATGTGGTAAATTATTATCGCATATAGGACTTTACTTGCTAAAATTAGTGTTCACCAATGGGCAACTTCATGCTGCTTTATCAAGAGTTAAGAGTCGCAATAGTCTGAACATTCTACTTTTAGATGAAGACAACAATCCAAACTTATCAACAAATGTCGTATTCAACGAAGTTTTTAATAATATTTAAATAAGAAAATAGTATTTTCATTTTAGTAACATATTATGATTTATACTTTTGTATAAATATTTGTCGTAGATATAACTAATTTATTAACTATACTTTCAGACTTGAAATAAAATGTGTAACATGGAGCATAACATCATATGTCAATTATTTTTCTAATGAGGTTAGTAAAATACTTGTTTGTCGATAAATTTTCATTAGCCTTATAATATAAAGTTTAGTGTAAAATTGACATTCTACTAATACAGTTATATATATGTTCTTATTTTTTCATGTCTTTTTCTTTATAGCTCAAAAATATTATAAACTTCAAACTGTTTCATTTATATTTTACTTAAATAAAGATAAAACAACATATTAAGTACGTTTATTATATAATGACAATGATAGTGTTATACTAAATTTGAGAAATTTATAATTATGAAATATTATTTTCGATTTATCATATCAAATTAAAATATAAGCCGGTGCATCGCACGAGTTTAACACTAGTAGTAATATAAATAGGGAGCTCATATGTCGACGTGGCGGTCATTCGTTGAGTTTGAGAATTTATTTACTTAGGTGTCGTCACTAAAAGTTTTAGAATTATATTTATAAATTATAAATTATTATTTGCTTAGGCGGTTACTTTTTAATTTTAAGTTATTTATTTAGGTTGTTTTACTTAGATTGTTATTTTTTAAATTTTAATTTAAACTTAGGTAATTATTTTTTAAATTTTGAATTATTTGCTTAGATTGTTATTCTTTAAATTTTAAATTTTTTACAGATTATTCTTTTAAATCATAAATTATTATTTACTTAAATTGTTAATTTTTAATTTTAAGTTATCTGCTAATAAATTTAAATTTTCTTAAAAATTAATTTAAATACTTTTTAAATAAAATCATTCCTAATCTAACAATATTCTTACGTTAATTTAAAAAGAAATATCTTGCGTAAATTTGGTTATACTTTTTAAATAAAATTAGTTTTATATTTGTCAATTATAAATTGTTATAGGATAATGAATAAATCAAATTCGTTGATTATGGCACCTTTTTTAAAAATTTATTGATTCTTTTTATTTGAACGCTATGTTTTTAATTTTGAATATTTGTGTTTGTTAGAATTTATATTTTAAATATATTTATTTTATCTGTGAATTTAATTCAAATTCAAATTAAAGTCACTTAAGTTCAGAGAATTCGAGCTATGAATCAACTATAAAAGTATAAGTTATGAGACATATATAGCACAACAATTCAAAGTACATCAATTCCTTCTTTTACATATATCCAGAGTTTAAAATTTCTCTACTTTTTTTAATGGCTAGTATTCACAAAATTGCATAAATCAATCTTACAGTTGACAATTTGTGTGTACGTATACGAGTGATAAGGTTATGGATACTATCAAGTTACGAAAATTTTTCATTGCCATACTCAATTGAGATAGCTTACCTCGATAAAGACGTGAGTTTCCTACTAATCTCTTAATAAATAATATTAAATTTATATTATTGATATTTTAAATTTGTTTGTTTATCTCCATTTAATTGTTCTTTGATTTTTATTTATCAATTCTTCAAGACTACACATAAACTAACGTACTGATGTGCACATATTTCTAGAATCGTCAAGTGTCCCACGATATGGATTTAATTTTATGAGTTTTGACACGACACTTTCAATGCTCCTGGGTTCGATTACACCTATTTAGTTGGTAAGTTTGTTGTTTTAAAAAAAAGTATAATTCATTGATAAATTTATTTATTTTATTGATAATTTCGGTTGTATTTTTTCTTAATAAACTTATTCACAACAAACTTTTTTTATTTTAATCCATTCTAGATGTTATTGGATATCTTGCTGGAATTGGGAGTAGGACGACTCTTGAAAAGGAGAGCAAGTTTACCAAGTACAAGGTTGTTGAATTAGAGATCGATGATGCGTAATCATATATTTGTTTTTATAAATCTAAAAATTTTGATATTGACTTCATTGTAAATTTATGTATTTGAATTTATTTCAAAAGTTTATTCTCATATTTTTAAATTGTTAGTTCAACTTATTTTGTTATAAATATTTTTTAATATCAAACTTTTTTTTCGCTTGAAGGATTTTAATCTGTTAAAAAAATTTTGTTATTGGTGAATAGATCTTTTTTCTATCTTTTTAGGTAAAATATTATCATTGGCATGTTAATATTAAAATATAAATAAAAAGCATAATTAAAAAAAATATTCTTTACTTGGTTTGATTTTTATAAATTAAAAATTTTAACTTAATTATTAATTTTTAAAAATATAAAATATGTATATAATTCGATATTATTTTATTGGTGGTTAGTTTTTATTTTAACTTAATTATTAATTTTTAAATTTTAAAAATATAAAATATGTATATAATTTGATACTATTTTATTGGTGGTTAGTTTTTAAGTTGTAATGGTCATAGTTGTTAGAATCGGATCGGACCGGCTAATTTGACCAGAAAATTAATAAACCAGATTCTATATCGGTCCAATCCGGTATTTAGACTGTATAAGATAGAAAACCGGTACGAATCGGTCAAACCCAGTGCGAACCGGTTAAAATCGGTCAAATTCGGCAAAAATCGAACCGGTTCGGGCCACTCGGTCAACGTTGAAGGGAAATCTACAATGGACCAACGATCTGCGTCAAACTTAAAACCCCTTCCTCCAGTATAAAGCAAGCATACTTCTACCACCAAGCTGAAATGTTTCTCATCAATTAATAAACAAATTATAATACATATAGCATATTTTTTTTCACTTATATTTAATTTATTTTAATTCAAAGTCACTCATTTTTAAATCAATTATATTTTATTTAACTATAAATTTTATTAAATATATACAAATTAAAAAGATAAACAAAAAATTTAATTAATCACAGTTTATTTTTTCTTAATGATTATATGATATCTATTAATATTATTTTTTTAATATATTATTTTATTTTTTGTCTTCATATAAAGTTGATAGTTGAAAATTGTTAGATGATATTTAGTTATCTTAATTATTTCAATTACAATTCCTAGAATAGTAAGGATCATATACATTTTTGGTACTTTAAGAAATACTACTAAAAAAACCATGAAATCTCGAGTTCCTGGAATTAGTGACACCCAACAACTTGAAATGAAAAAAGGCAGCTTATCCAATAATCAAATATACGGATTCATAATAATTCCTATAGCCACAATTGGCATGGACTTACAACAATGCTATGTGCAAACCCAAACCAAATCAAACTAAAAACTGTGGGGAGCACCCTTTTACTACACAATGTATCATTCCATTTGTTACTCTAACAACCAGAAACTTGAAAAAAAAAGGTGCCACTCGCCTGCTTCTCTACCACAGAAAACCGGGGCCTAGTTCCTTGACCTTCGAGCTGGTGAACGGCTGTAGATACCCAAAAAAAGAAGCAGATGCTTGAGCTATAAAGTATAAAATAAAATTAAATCATGCAATGGCCAGTGATAAATAGCACGGATATTATACCTGCGGTATCTGCCATAATCTGGGTTCCTCTGCCTGCCGTAATCGGAACTCCTGCGCCTGTCTGGTCCATTATATCTATCATACACAGGGATGCGTGGATGACCGTATTCAGGACTTGGCCGCCTGTGATAGGCCAGACTCGGTGATCGGTCATAACCACCTTGTCTCGGACTGTCATAATTGTCACCCCTATCACCATCATCCCTCAGTGCATACTCCACAGACACCACCCTGTCCAGTATCTTACTGCAAACAAAATGAGACCAGAAATTCATTATTTATACATAGCATTAGCAAAAGAAACCAGCAAATTCTTACCAATAGATATCGCAATATCACAATTCACAACACTGACCTCATATTCATACACTCAAGAGCTTTCGCAGCATCTTCTTGTGTTTCAAACTGCACAAATGCAAAGTTCCCACGATGGACAAAATCATGATTGCAATTATAAGGTTTAAATCCAAAATTCAGATCTGATATTGTGACTGCCAAGCATGCTTCTCCATTCAGACAGCACAAGTGAATTCAGAAATAGTACATTGATCCCCTATATGCATTGAAGCTAGGCATGGCTTAATAAATTCATTGATTGATTGATGGTTCCCCTATGAACATTCTGATGGATGTCAAATGTTGGGTGATGAGGTAAGTGAGTGTTGAATAATCTGGTATGAAAATGCAGAGAGCAAGCAAGCAAGAAGGTTCGCTTCCAAAAAGGAAAATTGCAGAGGTTGGCGAGCCAAAAGATAGAACCTCAATGTATTTTTCCTTAGAGAAAGTTCCTGCGTCAAAACAAACACTTAAAAATCCAGAGGATTTCCCTAAAGACATTGCACAATTTTGGTGATTTTTCATATATTTTCCAACCGGTTATCCGAACTAGGCAATTCAAGCCACAAAAACTACCCATATGTCGGCGCCACATCCAAAATATCGCCGTCGCAATATCTTAGGTTTCAGTGGCCTGTTTAGATCAAACATCAATCATATTTTTACAAAATCGGGTTTCTTGTGAGTGACAAACTCACTTCACAGCTCACTAATGAAAGTTACTATTAAAAAATCTTCATCATTTACATTCCCTAGTCGACACAAGCAATTACCACCGATGAAATTGATCATTCAGAATGCCGCATTAAAAAATATACAAATAAAAGAAAAATTGCATTTGAGCTAAACAAAATTGCAATTTGAAAGACACTAGAGCTAATACATTCGAAATTTGAAACGTGCACTTGAGCCATTTATAACCAATCAGCAAAACTTTTTAGCACATTACAGAATTAATAAAAAAATTTACCAGATTTCATGTCAACGCGGTCAATTCTTCCATACTTTGAGAACAATCGCTCCAGCTCCGATTGTCGTGTATCATACTCCAAATTCCCAGCAAAAACAGGCCTCATCTTCTTCTCTTAACCTTCATTAAACAGAAGAACTCAAAATCATACCAACAATTAACTAACAAAAAAAGAAAAAAGAAAACCTAGAAACAGATAAACTAAAGAACAGAGAAATATCCCGAAACTTAAGAACCCTCATCGCATGGATTTTCACCTCTGCAATATTCACAAACCCTAAAATGTGAAGGGAGGAGGAAGAGGTCGGAGGAGAAAAAACTCAAAAAGTCGTAATCGAAAATGGGGAAATTTTGGTGTGCGCCTTTTTCAGCGTAGTTTGGAATAATCCAATAATCCCCACCGGGCAAGGATGGCAGTACCCGAACCCGCAAATAATAACTTGACCCGATGAAGAGCGGGTTTTGATCGGGGCGGGGCGGGGCGGGATCGGTTTAGGGTATACCCGCCCCGGTATACTCTTTCTTCCCCTTCGTATATCTCAATCCTCCTTGCTCCATCATTATTGTTACTGTTTCATGGATGACGATAACCTTTTTGTGCTGGTCAATGCCGCACTGGGAATGGATGAGGATGACGGCGCAGCCGGCCCCGGAGAAGTCATCGACCCCGAGAGTGCCGGTGATAGTGGCAGTTAGGGTGACAGTGATAATGGAAGTGAGAGTGATGAGAGCGATGGCGGCGACGCCGTTGAAGCCGCCGCCGCTGCCGCCGAAGCCGCTGAAGTCGCTGCCGCCTTAGCCGTGAAGTCGCTGATGCCATCGATTTCATCCTGGCTGCCGTCGAAGCTGCCGGCCCCAACCCCGTCGTCCCCGCCCCCGCCGCCCTCCACCACCCGCGTCGCCGCCACCGCCCGCGGCGCCGCCTCCACCCGCGCCGTCTCCCTCATCAACATCGCTGTTTCCTCCGTCGTCACCATAGTCGACATCCATGTCGTCTCCCTCGCCTGCCTTCTGTCGTCTGGTAAAACTCTAGTAGTAAGAATAAAAATACTATAAAAATATAAAAAAAAAATATTTTTTACATAATAAATAAATAAAAAAATATTTTTTTACATGATATCTAAATATAAAATTATTTTTATTTTTTTAAAAAATCTTTAAAAAAGAATAATTCGTAAAAATATCTTTTCTTAAAAGTTCACTCAAACAAGTTCTTATAATTTTTTTTTATTAATTTAGTCTTTCCAATGCTGATCAATAATTCATTGTATAAAAAATAACAATAATAAACATCATACACAAGATGATATCCAAATATAAAATTATTTTTATTTTTTTAAAAAATCTTTAAAAAAGAATAATTCGTAAAAATATCTTTTCTTAAAAGTTCACTCAAACAAGTCCTTATAATTTTTTTTTATTAATTTAGTCTTTCCAATGCTGATCAATAATTCATTGTATAAAAAATAACAATAATAAACATCATACACAAGAACCAACAACAAAATTCTACAAAGTCAAACAAACAAATCAAACTCTATAACAAGAAGTAACATGAGCGTGAATAATAAAAAAAAAAACATAAGATTCACAGGAACAACAAACACAAAGAATTTCATAAAAAATCATCAAAATATACATGAGAGAATGCTGAAGAAAAAAGCAAGAACATTCATCATATGACCAAAAAAAATACAATAAAAGATAAGTAGAGATAAAACTTAGAATAGGACACTAAAAGCTATTTAAAAGTACCTTGAGAAACCAAATTTAAAAGTTCTTGATGGAAAAAATATTAGAAAAAACAGATTGAAACATGATTGTTCCTTGTGCTTCTTATAAGATGAGAATAAAAGATAGTGCTGGTAAAAAGAAAAGAATATATGAATAAACCAATAGTTTAACGTATTAATGTAAATGAGTTATTAAATTAAATGATAAAACACTCATAAATTACATAAAATATTAATATACATAAGGTTAGTTCTACATTTTTTTTAGAACTTTTTTACTATAATATTTCACTAGTTATGTACCAACAAAGACGAACACCCACACAGTTATGTATATTTACTTTTGTTGAGCTGATATAAGATAACAGTCAAAGAATAAGGTCCAACAATAAGATATACCTCTGTACACCTTTGCGAATGCTAAGTGCACCCTGCCTCTTGAGCAACAACAAAGACATTGGCCATTCTGCAGCAAATGTTCAGAAATTGGTTAGAAAAAATGCGGGCAAAAAAGTGAAAATCGTAGCATAACATTGCACTTAAAAGCAATAAAACTCAAATTTCATTCCAACTGAAGGAATATTGAAACCAAAGTACAGTTGGAGAGCCAAATGAAAACTGCAGATAAAATCGCTGAATAAGATAATTGAAAAATCACTTTAGCTTATGCAGTCAATGAATGATGTGGGGGATACTTTTGCACCAGATTTCTGAAGGTGGAGATTGGAGAACAGGAATAGCAAACTATGAAAAAACTAAGTATGATATCTTCTAGATTCTTACTCCGTTCACTTATTATGGGTGCAATTTTGATTTTAGGTGAAATTTATGGTGCCTTTGTTGTGGTACCTAAATTGCCTAACTTACCTTTTAAAGTAAAAAATAAAATATTTAAAATTTATTAAATATTATCTATTTGCCATTTTTAGTAACGTAGGGTCTTAGGCACATAGTTAAAGGCACGATAAGAAACTCTAAGGATCTCTTCATGAATATATTTTCTACTTTCATTTTCTATTTTCATTTCTTGAAAATGATATTCATTTTCAAATTTTTATATTTTAGAAAACGCAATTGGTTTTTAAATGTAGAATTCATTTCCGCATGCTAAAATCAATGAAAATATGTTTGGTTGGTCTATTTTTAAAATATAAAATTATAATTATATTAAACGTATAATTTTAGTTAATTAATATTTTATTAAGTTCACAATTATTTTTTTAAAGTATCAAACACAAAATAAATTACTATCCCAAATTAATTAATTGTATTTCTAGTAAAGAGATAAAATTTAACCAAACAAACAATAATAAGTGCAGTATCATATTCAATTAATGACTTACTTAAAACAGATATTAAAAAAGAGTATTTTTATCACGGAATAATTTTTTAAAATTTTTGGTTTAGTCACAAGAGAGAAAGGCATAGAAAAGTAATGAGGAGTTGAGTTAAAATAAAATAAAGGGTCTTTTTAAGTAAGTAGGATACGAGTTAAAATATAGGATCCTCGACCAAAAAAATAGAAATAGAGAGGATCTTTTCAAGTAAGTAGGATATGAGTTAAAATAAAATAAAAAATTATGAAAAAGATTGGAGAGAGAATCGAACCACGTGCTGCCTTAAGAAAAAATTGAAAAGAAAATATCGTTTTCGTGTGTCATTTTTTAAAAATATTTCCATTAAAAATATTTTGAAAATTCTTAAATCATATTTTCATTACTTATTCTCATTTTCATTCATAATAAAAATAAAAATGGTCAAACCCTTATCTGCTTAGTATCAGTTAGTTGATATGTAATTGAATGATAATGACAACCATAAACATCAAAACTCAAGTAACAAAATGCAGTACATATTCACATTCCTAATTGCTACCAGAAAAAGAACATTCAAAGAATGTTTCATCAGTGTCTCTAGATTAGAAAAGACGATCTCTATATAGAAACAGTAACCTAATTTAGGATTGTAACCATAAACGAAGTTCATACCTTCCGAACATACTACTGCAACAAACAGCAAAAAAAGGGAACAAAAAACGTAGACAAAGAAGAAGAAATAGTCCTGCAACAAACAGAAAAAAAAAGAAACAATGTTATATTTAGAGAAAAACAATATAGACAAAAAAAGAAATGGTAAAGAAAACAGTATATAACAGTTCTGCTTCAAGTGATGGCAGAGAATCACAGGCAGAACTTCCAACTCATATAGCAAGTAAATCCTGGATGTTTGTGTGGTTGATGAGAGAACGTTTCAACTATATACAAAATGGATTTACAGTTGAACTGGTTCAGCTAGAGCTTGACTGGTTTATAATGTGTAAAAATATTGGTTTATTTTAATTTAGAATGGTTAAACTAGGTTGTAAGCATGTAGGACATAGTAGCTAGAATCTCAATTTAACTCTTAAAATCTTTCGATATTACGATTTTAAATGAGCTTATCGATTTTACGAAATTTGTACTAAGTCTGACGATTTTGCGATTTAAATCTTGTTAAGATTTTACGTTTTTTATTTACTTTTTCGATTTCACATAAAATCTCGATTTTCTCTACCTTGATGTAGGATGGTTGGTGTCTCTGGAATTGTGATAGAAAAGTGTTTTACCCAAAACATTTAGCATTTGTATCTTATGATTACTTTAGTATATTGTTTAACTTGCACTATACTAGTTACGTAGATTGAGCTATGTGAAAAAAATTCTGGAAGTGCTAGGTGCTCTCCAAAGCTTAATTGAAACAAAATACCAGATTCTCTGTTCATACTTCATAGTAACTTTGTTAGAATTATGTTGATGTAATGTTAAGTAATTATAGTTTCCAATGTTCCTAACTTGTATTCATTTAGTACTGTTGAATTCATCTACCAAATTTTGCCATCATTTAACTGAGTTGTGTGAATTTAGTGCAACTTTTTATTAGGATTGTTCTGGTTTTTAATTTTGTCCTTTTGGAAAAGCTTTAATTTCAGAATCTTAGATGCTTCTTTGCTTTATCAGGGATCTAGTGCCCTTCTGGAAGTAACAACTTATATATTAGTATCCATAATCAATAGTAATCTTCTGTATATTAAACTATTAGTACGTGCATTCATAGTTTGTCCTTTATTGGATCTTGTTATATTTATATCATGATAAGGGAGTTATGGTAAAATAGTTGCAAAGTTTTCTACTCTACCTGTTCATTACAGAGACTTTTGAGGTTTTGGCTTCTTACGAGTATTATATTATATTGTATGTGGAAATCTGAGATCAAAACCATTTATCAAACACAAATATGTGGTAGATTTCCACATACAATATAATACTCGTAAGAAACCAAAACCCCAAAAGTCTCTGTAATGAACAGGTAGAATAGAAAAACTTTAGCAACTATTTTACCATAACTCCCTTATCATGATATAAATATAACTAGATCCAATAAAGGACAAACTATGAATGCACATACTACTAATAGTCTAATATACAGAAGATTACTATTGATTATGGATACTAATAATAAGTTGTTACTTCCAGAAGGGCATTACATCCCTGATAAAGCAAAGAAGCATCTAAGATTCTAAGATTCTGAAATTAAAGCTTTTCCAAAAGGACAGAATTAAAAACCAGAACAGTCCTAATAAAAAGTTACACTAAATTCACACAACTCAGTTAAATGATGACAAAATTTGGTAGATGAATTCAACAGTACCAAATGAATACAAGTTCGGAACATTCGAAACTATAATTACTTAACAACATAATTCTATCAAAGCTATTATGAAGTATGAACAGAAAATCTGGTATTTTGTTTCAATTAAGTTTTGGAGAGCACCTAGCACTTCAAGAATTTTCTTCATATAACTCAATCTACGTAACTAGTATAGTGCAAGTTAAACAATATACTAAAATAATTATAAGATACAAATGCTAAATGTTTTGGGTAAAACACTTTCCTATCACAATTCCAGAGACACCAACCATCCTACATGCTTACAACCTTACCATTCTAAATTAAAATAAACCAATATTTTTACACATTATAAACCAGTCAAGCTCTAGCTGAACCAATTCAACTGTAAATCCATTTTGTATATGGTTCAAACGTTCTCTCATCAACCACACAAACATCTAGGATTTACTTGCTATATGAGTTGGAAGTTCTACCTGTGATTATCTGCCATCACTTGAAGCAGAACTGGTATGTACTGTTTTCTTTACCATTTACTGTTTTTTTTACCATTTCTTTTTTTTGTCTATGTTGTTTCTCTCTAAATATAACATTGTTTCTTTTTTTTGCTTTTGTTGTTTGTTGCAGGACTATTTCTTCTTTTTTATCTACGTTTTTTGTTCCCTTTTTTTTGTTGTTTGTTGCAGTAGTATGTTCGGAAGGTATGAACTTCGTTTATGGTTACAATCCTAAATTAGGTTACTGTTTCTATATAGAGATCGCCTTTTCTAATCTAGAGACACTGATGAAACATTCTTTGAATGTTCTTTTTCCGGTAGCAATTAGGAATGTGAATATGTACTACATTTTGTTACTTGAGTTTTGATGTTTATGGTTGTCATTATCATTCAATTACATATCAACTAACTGATACTAAGCAGATAAGGGTTTGACCATTTTTATTTTTATTATGAATGAAAATGAGAATAAGTAATGAAAATATGATTTAAGAATTTTCAAAATATTTTCAATGGAAATATTTTTAAAAAATGACACACGATATTTTCTTTTCAATTTTTTCTTAAGGCAGAACGTGGTTCGATTCTCTCTCCAATCTTTTTCATAATTTTTTATTTTATTTTAACTCATATCCTACTTGCTTGAAAAGATCCTCTCTATTTCTATTTTTTTTGGTCGAGGATCTTATATTTTAACTCGTATCCTACTTGCTTAAAAAGACCCTTTATTTTATTTTAACTCAACTCCTCATTCCTTTTCTACGCCTTTCTCTCTTGTGACTAAACCAAAAATTTTAAAGAATTATTCCGTGAGAAAAATACTCTTTTTTAATATCTGTTTTAAGTAAGTCATTAATTGAATATGATACTGCACTTATTATTGTTTGTTTGGTTAAATTTTATCTCTTTACTAGAAATGCAATTAATTAATTTGGGATAGTAATTTATTTTGTGTTTGATACTTTAAAAAAATAATTGTGAACTTAATAAAATATTAATTAACTAAAATTATACGTTTAATATAATTATAATTTTATATTTTAAAATTAATTTAAAAATAGACCTACCAAACATATTTTAATTGAGTTTAGCATGCGGAAATGAATTCTACATTTAAAAACCAATTGCGTTGTCTAAAATATAAAAATTTGAAAATAAATATCATTTTCAAGAAATAAAAATAGAAAATAAAAGTAGAAAATATATTCATGAAGAGATCCTTAAAGTTTCTTATCATGCTATGATGCCTTTAAAGTTTGTTATCATGCTATGATGCCTTTGATTATGTGCCTAAGATCCTAAGTTACTAAAAATAGTAAATAGATAATATTTAATAAATTTTAAATATTTTATTTTTTACTTTAAAAGATAAGTTAGGGTGACCTGATGACAGGGGAGCTGGCGACCGAAGCCCCGGTGAACGGCGGCCGTAACTATAACGGTCCTAAGGTGGCGAAATTTCTTGTCGGATAAGTTCCAAGCCGCACGAAAGGCGTAACGATCTAGGCATTGTCTCGGAGAGAGGCTCGGTGAAATAGACATGTCTGTGAAGATGCGGACTACCTCCACCTGGACAGAAAGACCCTATGAAGTTTCACTGTTCCCTGGGATTGGCTTTGGGCTTTTCCTGCGCAGCTTAGGTGGAGGGCGAAGAACAATTTAGATACCACAATAAAGGCACTATAAATTTCACCTAAAATCAAATTGCACCCATAATAAGTGAGCGGAGTAAGAATCTAGAAAATATCATACTTAGTTTTTTGACCTGAGGGAGCAGAGGAACTGAGGCAGAGACCGAGAGAACAGAGACTGTGAGTGACGGAGAGGTGAGGCCGCAGAAGCGTTCTGAGCTTTTTGATGAACAGCGCTGATGAGGACCACCCGAGACTGAGGGTGAGGCCGAGACTTGATGAACGAGGACCACGCGAGACTGAGAGTGACGACGACGAGGTTGGCTGGGGGGGGGGGAGGAACCGGCGGTGACTGGTGAGGCCGATTGATGAACTCAGACTCTCAAAAGTCTCAGAGAACTCTTCTCAGATGCCATTAGGGAGATTAGGAGATGTGAGGTAATGGGGGAAGGGGGGAAATGGGGATAGCCATTAGGGTTTCATTTCAGTTTGGGGAGGGGGAAATCATTATTCATTAGAACGACGCCGTTTTGTTTAAGAATAAAAAAAAATTGCACCACCCGGACCGGGTCACATGACCCGACCGGGTCACCGGTTTTCATCAAAACCCGCCGGTTGAACTGGGTTCCACCGGATCTATTGCAAAGCCGGTTCAACGTATGGCTCGGCCCAAGAGTGTCAAGCACTTCCAAGTTCTGCAATCTCCAAACTGCGCCACCATTGACTTGTTAGTAAACTTCACCTCGATGCTGCGGAAGATAATAACCGCTCAGACTGCCAACTTGAAATGAAATTATCCTGCTTGCCATTCTGATGGATCATCATCTAGCTTTTCAGTTGATTGATGTCAATCTTGATTTGTGAAATTGTTTGATTTGGATGATGTAGGTTACTCTAATCTAATCTTGTTCAATCCTTCATACCTCAATTTCTTGATTAGAAGATGAAAACCTGCCATGTTCAAACTGGTCCTTGTGATGTCACTAAACAATTTCTTTCAGGGTATTGTGAGGCTCAAACCCTGCTTCAAGATTACGGATGGAAATATTGTGGCCAACTTTAGAGGCAGTAACGTTGGCATTGGAGGAGACAAATTCACTGAGACCACCACAGTAAGATTACCATTGAGAAAAGCTAAACATGTTTAGGAATTAACTTTTTATTTTCTTTTTTAAGTTGGATGTTGGAATTTTGTTCGTTGATGCTAGAACCCTGTTTGTGAATATAGTTTCCTCTTAATTTTGTTTGTTGATGTGTGAATATATTCGTTCTTATTCCTCCCCAATTTGTATGCCTCTGATCTCGGAGCCATTGTTAGCTTTTGTTGCATATTGGTAGATAGGCTATAGTTATGTTTTCTCCTCCATGATATCTCATAAATTATCATCGTGATTGCTCCCGGCATGGAAGGATTTGTATATAGTTCTTTAAAATTGGATAATTTAGTATCATTCTTAACCAGGTTTGCTTGTTTGTTAATTCTTTTTCTTCCAATTTTTCATTTCTTACCTAACCTGGTTGAAGGTTTACATCTCATTTTGTATTGTTGATTGATGACTATTCATGATTAAATGAGTTTAATTCATCTGGTACAGGAATTTCTTTTTTGATGTCTCTTTACTTGATATTCAAATTTAAACAAAGCAATTTGGTTGAATGCATTTTTTTTTTCTTCCATGAAATTGCTTCCGTCATATTCTTCCATCAATCAATTATTAGTTTATTACTTCACATATCTATATCATAGGTATGTATCATTTGCATTTTTTTGTTTTCTTGGGTATCAAAGTTAAGGCATTTTTTACGTAAGTCACGTGATCATTGACATATTTATAAGCTATGAGTGTGTTTGTTCCACTCTTTTATGTTATATCCCTTACCTGTGCACACATTCTACTGATATAAAACATAGTTATCCTAATTTTTTGTTGATTATGCCATCATTAATAACTTCTTTGTTAGTGTTCCCTCCTATTCTGTGGCATTACCAAATAAAATTAAAAAAATTGTGGTTCATTTGTAAATGTTCTTTTCTCTAATCCAATTTTTCACTCAACAGTATCACTTATTATTCTTCCAATCTTCACTTCAAACTCCCATCTATTTTTGAGTTTACTTTTTCAAGTCTTCTTGAAAATGGCAGTTGCCTTTGACATGATCAATAACTTGAATTTTGAGAAAGAAACATAGAGGCTGAAAGTCAGAGTTCTTGGAATTCAGGGAGTGCCTAATCCTACCAGCCAAAGCTATGTGCTCAATATCTTGGTTGTTAAATTCCTTATTCTCCTTTGTATTATATAATGTACTTAATGATGCTTTCCTCATGAAATCTATTGTTTCTCAGGTTCCAAGATTCAGGCGGTTACTCTCAGACCTATGTTAAACAGATTCAGAGATCAATTAGCTAGGAGGGAAGGTTATAAGATGATTTTATATTTTAAAGAAAGATAGGGATATCCCAGCTCCCAAAATGGAGAAGAACAAAAGGAGCGAAAATTTTTTCGCCAAATTTGAGTAACAAATCAAATTTCAATCCTCTTTTATCTCTCCCCCTAAATTTCTCTCTCGTTTACTCGCTTAAATCACTCGTTTTCTAATTTTGAAACTCTTTCCCTTCTCTCTCCTCTTGTTAAAGCGCAAGAAAATCTATCTCAGCTTGCTCGGCAAGGGTTGCATGTCCAACGACACGCAGGTGGAAGATATCTCTGTATTTCGTGCAAGTGAAAGCTTTGATCTTTGGATATGAAGAGTGTTGGTTCAGAAGAAGAGAAGGCAAAAGAGAAACCAGTAGAGGGTAAGAACAAGATGAAGCACAAAATGAAGAGTGTTTCACAGTTGGAGCTTGGAAGTTCTGGACACAACTTATGTGGGTAAGTGGAAGTTTTTTAGCCATTTTTGAACAATTTTGTAGTACCCCTTTTGTTTTGTTGGTCTTTTTCACGATTTTTTTGGGGATTGTGAAGCAAATGTTATGTTGAAATGTGAAACTGTGTGTGGCGTTGTGCAATTCTTTGATTCAGGAAAAGTTTATCTTTCAGATGCATTGCGAGCTGAGTTATTTTGAGTATACTTTGAGTACTGAGTTATTTTGAGCATACTATGGCAAAGATATGTTTCCAATGAAAATTGTGAATCAAATATGTATCTATTTGGAACCACCCCTTTTAGTGTTTCGATAAATTCCAATTCAATTTTTAATTAGTTTTACTGAGCTGATTACTGCTTCACATACTTGAATTTCATGTTTTGTATTGCTCTGTGATACATTCCATTATCACATATAAAAAGTTCTCATCGTTTCATCAAGTTTGTCTATTTATTTATTTAAATTCTATGATTTTGAATTCTTTGTTAGTTTTAACTGATATTGTGTATGTTCTGTTTTCAGGTCTTTTATTTATTTATTTAATTTTGTTCATTGCAAGAGGTCTATTAACTCTTTCAAACGTCTATATTTAGGAGGATAGGTGGGAACATTGTAACTAGCTTCATCCATTCTAATAAATCTCTTTCATCGAATCTTCAATTGTCCTTTATTTATATATTTGGTAATTTATTTGTGTTTTGGCTTCTAAAGGTTCAAGTTGGAGGATAACCTTTGTACAATGTTGACATTAAATTGGATGAAGGTGAGCATCTATTGAAGCCTCTGGATTTTCAAAGTTATTTGATACTTTTGGTTTGAGATTGATTTTGGTTTTAGTTGATTTCTACTTTTTATTTCTCAAGTGGCACTAAAATTTGAGCATAAGATTAGGGAAGGCTATAAGCCTATAACTATGGCCCTTCTTATGAGTGGCAAATTCACTATATATTCCTTTAATATCTTGGTTGTAGATATCCTTCATTACACGTTGCTTATTTTGATGATGTAGAGGAAACAAGCAGAGCTACAGACAATAGACAAAAAAAGGGTCAATAAAGTTTGTTGTCATGTCTGTGTACTACAATTTTCTTTAAAATAGGCATCTCCTTAAAATGGGATTCTGTCCAAAATGATTGTATATTAAAAAATATTAGAAAACACTGACTTTATTATCTTATAATAAAATACATAACAGAAAATGAGTAAAAAGAGAGAATAAAAATGTCAGATAAGAAGAGGTAATCCTGATAATTTTTTATCAAGGATCTAATTCATTAAATTACGATGTTTTCAATAATTTGATTAGTTCAAGTACATAACTAATTTGAGACATTTATTTTGAAATTGATATACCATATAGTTAATGTATATAAAGATGAATTATGTTTGTATCTATAGATTATGTTTTGAGTTGAAATGATATATCAATTTCAGTTCTTGGTTACATCCTCACCTTTAGATAAGCATACATTAGTGAGAATTGTGAGAACTAAGGTGAGTGAGTGCTTCCTTACAATGCTTACTACAACTAATCTTTTCAATATTGCCATAGAGACTGTGATCATTGTCTAGATACAAAAAAAGATCAATAAGATTTATTGAAATGACTGCACCACCATTTTCTGATGTGAACTGTTGACAAAATAAATCTAAATTATTTAGCTTGAGCTTGATACTTTTGGTTTGAGATGGATTTGGGTTTTAGTTGATTTCTGTCTTTTAAGCGGCTCTGTGCTTCCCCCTCAACTGGAGGTTCTATACTTACCCTTAGAAATGAATATTTATACTATCTTCTCATACTGATATAACTGCACCACCACTTTCTTTGAATTAAATACAATTCCTAATTTAAACCATTGACAAAGCTATCATCATATGCACATAATGTTACATTAGTGATGTTAAAGTGGTGTTATACAAAAAATCAAAGGCTTGGTGTTCATTATTTCAAGTTGGAGTCAAAGTGATGTTATACAAGAAGCTTAGTGATGTTTTTCTTTGATTTTGTAATTTCGTCTTCCGTAAAGTTTTGTTTGTTTTTGTTTTTTTATCCTTTTATTTTCACCCTTCTCCAATAAAAGTGCTCTTATTAGTGTATTTTCTATTCTATGATTGACATAAACTTGAAATAATGTGAATTAGAGTTGACTTTATTGTTTTTATTAATTTGCATAAGCTGGGAATTATCTTATGTTTAGTTTTTGATGTGGGAAGTTTTGCTCCATTTACTATTTGCGCTTTGAAATTTAGTGAATTTGGTGTTTCTAGGTTTGAGTATTTTGATATAACTATGAAAGTGTATGAGTTTTAGTTGTAACATCCTTTATGAGGTGTAGATGAGCAACGCAATGTCGCTCCGAAGATATACATTTTGAGAAATGATTTTGGAGAAAAGAATGTATGATTTCTTTTTAATATATTTAGATATAAGTTACCTCTACTTTTTTATTTTAGTTAGGGGTAAGTATTGTTTTGATCCCTAACGTTTAGGGTTAAAATCGAAACCGTCTCCAACGTAATTTTTAATTTAGAATTATCTTTAACGTTTTTTTCGTATTAAAATCGTCCTTTTAATTTTTTACGGACAAAAATAACCTCCAACACCACTAGCACCTTTACCACCACCACCACTTTCCTTACTCCATCACCACCACCTCCTTTACTCCCATTAAATACTAATAATCAGATTCAAGAACACCAACAATAACACATTATTCAAATTCAGAAACAACAACATTAAATACAACAACAAAATCAATCAGAAAAATAATAAATTAAAATCAGAATTGGAAGCAGAATCAGAAGCAAAAGCAAAGCAGAAGCAAAAACAGATGCAGAAGCAGAAAAAAAAAAACAGATGCATTCGGCAACCCCGGTAGATTGGCGATAGTAAGAACCCAGCTCAGCCTCGGATCCCTCTCTCTCCTTCGCGCGCCGCCCTCCTTGCGCCGAGCTCCCCTTCCCGGCGACGCACTTCACGGCGGCAGAAGTATGTATGAACGGCGGCGATGTCTTCCTCTGTTCGCGATTCTGGCGGCGACTCGTGGGCAGACCGGCGACGATGCAGGTGTCGCGATGGTGGCAGCGGTTATGGCACCGGTCTCCTCCCCTCGATCGGCGCTCTCTCTATCTCTCTTTCTCGGATCTCCTCTCTCGTTGGCTCGTGCTCGGTGGCGAAGGACCCAAAGGTGGCGGCGACGGCACTGGGATTTACGACGATGGCACTGGGATGCTGGGGCTCCCCCCTTCCCCTTCCCCCTTTTCCTCTCCCCCCACGTCCTTTCCCTTTTCCTTTCTCCCTCTCCCCCTCGCGTCCTTTTCTTTTTCTTAATTTTATAAATTTGTTATTAGGATAGGGATAATTTAGTAATAAAATAAAAAATTTTATTAAAAAAGACGATTTTAATACGAAAAAACGTTAAGGATGATTCTAAATGAAAACTTACGTTGAGGACGGTTTCGATTCTGACTCTAAATGTTAGGAACCAAAACAATACTTACCCCTTTTATTTACTTAGAATTTAGGTTTCTATTACTCAATATCCATTACTTAGTTAATTGGCAAAGAAAAAGTTTCATGTTTTTAAAATAAGAAAAAAAAATAAAAGATTGGGTTGACAGTTAGAAATATTTGAGTTATTAAAAATTGTATACTTTTAAAGTTCCTTTATTTTTTTTTTTTTTGGACGTGAAAGTTCCTTTATTTGAATTAATACTATTTAGGTGTTGAGCTACATACATTGCTTTGTGTTCTTGCCTTATGGGAGATTTTTGTGTATTTGGTGTTATTAAAAAAATTATTGGATTATTTTAGGAACTATTGTTATCCTGTTAAGAATAGTATTTCTACATCATTAAGCCATAGAAATTGTTTACTCACCACTACTTTTTGGCATAGTATCTTCTAGGCATGACAAGTTTAACTTTATTACTAACATCTTTTGTTCCTTTAACAATGAATATTGCCAATTGATTGGGTGTGTAAATTTGTCTTAAATTTTATTGCAGATTTCAATCTGAATTTTAGAAACAATGACAGATTGAAGATTTAATTAAACAAATTTTGACATTGTTGCAAAAAAGAAAAAAGAAAAAATATTGTATTGCTTGGTACACTCCCAAAACAAAACCATTTTTGCTTTATATATGTTGTATGTTGTTGTTAACACGATATGATTTGAGCAATGCTAGGTCTTTGATATTTTTTGGGTTTTACTTTTTTTGGAAGGTTGTTGGAACCAATGTCATGGTATTCAATTGGTTGAATCTTTTTGGGTTGTAATTGATAACAAAGAAATTGGAGTTGTCTGTAAATATTGTATTTCCTAAAAATTTGTTGGTTGGTGCAGCAGACTTTATAATGCTTGGTTTAGAGGATATGGTATAACATTTTTACTCCTTGAGATACATTGCTAAATGTCCTATTCCTTAACTATTTTAAAATTTAGGTTTTAGTGTTACAAGAAAGTACTTTTTTTATCGGATTCAATGTGAATAGAAATATAAAATTCTTAGAACAATAAAACAACTTTGTATCATTTCTTTTTTGTTTTTTTTTTTTTAAAGAGCACCTCAAATGATTTTGATTAATTATTTAATTTTTGTGTCAAATAGAAAATTTCCAATTGAAATATCAGAATATGGTGATTTCAAGAGAAAAATAAGACAATTCTGAGTTTTCTTATGAAGATGGTGCTATTTTAGAATTCACTTTCTAAATTGCATCAACTGCAACTATTAAAATTCTTACATTGGAGGCACCTATTACTATTATTTCACTTACTAAATTGGTATATTGAAATATTAACCTATTTCATACAATTGTATCTTCATGGTTACACTTTTGTCTTCATCTAAAGGGCTACTATTCATTACCCTTTTTTTCTAATTCTATTTTCCTAGCCATGGCAATATCAAAGGCGGTGGAAAGGATGGTTGGCATGTAATGGTCTTTAGTTCTACAATTATGTAATTGATGTAGTGCAAGTAGAGTAATTTCTTTTTTTTTTTTGAACTGTTGGTTATGTAATCTGACTCTGTTAAGCCTGAGACTTCATATTTAATAAAATCAATATGGTTGATGAAATCATTTAAAAAAAAATTACATTATCATTGTTAAATTTCATAATATTTATTAATTTCATGTTTCATTAATATCTATCATGCTAATAAGTGTGTCTTAGTTTTATTTCTGAAATTGTTATAAGTTAGATGACATATTGAAAAAATATATTAGTAAGTTGGTACTACATTAAAACTATTCACCGTCTTTAATTTTTAAAACTTCGTTGCAAGATAAGAATACAATAGTGGAAATGAATTTAGTAAGTTGTGAGTTAAGCTTGCATATGTAACGATTTTAGTTTCTATCTTAATTTTAACCATTTAGCATATAAAACATAATATTTGTTCATCCTATTGAAATCATTGGAGGTGTAATATAATAGGGAATCAATTGTTTTAAGCATAATACTAATTCAATCTCCAGATAGGTCAAAAACATTTTTATTTAATTAACTCTTTGAGACAGATAAATATCAAAGGATTAAATAGAAACTTCTTTTCAAGCAAAAAATTAGGTAAGGTGATAACAAGATTAAGATTAGAGTATTTATCTAAATTGGTCTCCAAGAAATTTTGAAGTGGATATTTTGGTCCTCAACAAAATTTAATTACATAATTAGTCCCCAACTTTTGTAAACGTCCGTCACTTTATTCCTTCTATTAGTTTACTCCGTGAAACCTTAACGGTGGAATCTAACGTGTCATATTAAGGTGTTGAGTAAGTCGTTAAACATCATGTGGGATGAAAGGCAAAATGGTTTCTGGAAAGACAACTACAAAAGTATTTTTGTATGATGCCCTAAATCCTAAAATAACGGCGTGAAAGTCATCATCATCTTCGTGTGCTACTCTGAAAACGTGTAACCATGGCAAGTGGAGGGAATTCGGCAAGCTCTTATCGTCGACGAGTTATTAGAGGTAGTGGAGATGGTAGTGCTAACAGTGCTTCAGGTGGCCCCAAATTTGGAATTGTAAGAGGGGAGAATCCAAGATGCCATTGCGGAGCTTATGCCATTGTTGTGAAGTTTGGAGCAGATAAGAACCCAAGAAGACCTTTCTTTGGATATCCTTATTATAGGATAAGGAACATTTGGGTATGGTATATTTCTTTATGGGTTAACTCCGATTTTGTGCATTTTCTCCTTCAATGTAGGAGAATCTTCCACACCATGAATTTTTTATATGGTTTGATAAAGTTTTTTCCCATGAAATGCAAGGTAGCCAGCATAATGTTGTATTGGAAGAGAGGGTGAAGAAGTTGAAAGATTTGGTAGATGAATTAGAGAAGAAGACTAAAAATGTAAGTAAAAGGAGGGAGTGGAGCAGTCAATGCCAAAGTGTGTTCTTTTTCGTGTTAGGTTTTTTCGTTTGTATTTTTGTAGGAAAGATATAGCTAGGTAGGAAAAGAAGGGAATTAGGTGCTTATAAAGTATGGATATATTGTAATGGAATAATTGATCAAAGTGTAATTGCCAATATTATAGTCTGTTAAAATTGTCTAATGAAATTTTCTTTGCCCAATATTAGAATCATATGCATTCACAAAAATAATGTTCCAAAAACCTGATTTAATACAAATCACAACACTAATAATTATGAAAATAGTCTAATAACCATAATTTCATATAATTGAAATCAAGCATCAAAGTTCTAAATATTTCAACCAAAAATTTACTCGTAGCTAGTTTATATCTGTTGTTAGCATCACAGATACATTCCAAAAGCATATCTTAAAGTTGCATAGATGCACTACATAACCATAATCTATTACAAAAGGGTCTCAAAAAACTAAACAACATAACTACAATCAGCGTATCACAGAGCAATATCATTTATTCTTTTGGAGGTTGAGTCCTGGTGTAGGCATAAACTTGAATATTCTGGTAGCAGTTTCAGAACTTGTAGCAGCAATTGTTTTCAGAGAGACTCTTGGTATCTAATTCGGATGGAGTGACCTAGGCACTGGAGCAAATGGGGCTGTAGGTGGAGGAGTTAGAGTAGGTGGAGGTGAAGGTCTTGAAGCCGAAACAAGCTTCATAGGAGGTGTTGGGGGCAGTGACTGGAGCTACATATTGTCTCAGAATTTGTTGTTTGGGTCTTGGAGGCCTAAAACTTGTTGCTGATGCAATTTGGTTGGATGAGTTAGTAGTGTGCTCCTAACACAACATGAAGTAACAAGACAAGTAAGTGCATAAATGGCATACAAATTACCGAATATAATCCAATTTAGAAAGGTACCTATGGCTGTGGTTGAGGGGCTGATAGGGTTACTTGTACTTCCTCTTGTGACCTTGCTGCAATGGTGGATCCACTTCCATTACCCTTTTTTTACCTTTATTCTTTGGTGGGGGTTTAGGCCTTGGTGGTCCCTTGCATGTTTTTGTATTGTGGCCAGATTTGCCACATTTTTTATAGGTAACCTTGAATGTTCTTCGTCCCTTTGTTCCATCACGCGTGTCTTCAACAGGGTCTGCCTTCCTTTTTTTCTTCGTGGGGCGGCCTGCAGGCCTCCTAATGATGGGTGGCTCTGGAGATAGTAGTCCAGTCTTCACCCAATACTCTTCTGAGTTGACAGGTTTGATGACATGCGCATAGGTTGCTCTAAATGCATCCATCTTTAGTCAAGGATGCACATATGGTTCTAGCCTATCACACCTCTTTTGAATAGCTGCTAATGCATGAACACATGGTATTCCTACAAAGAATTAAGTAGCATTGACTTTAGTACAGCAGAATACATATCTTAAACTCATGTAAGTCAAACACAACATGTCATTACTACCTGTCAGTTGCAACATATTGCAAGTACAAGTATGCCTTCCAAGATGCACACCAACTTTCTTTGAATGTGTCTGCACCTCAAACACGTTATGATCATTGTCACCAGTCCATTGAGCCGTCCAGAACTTAGTATTCTTCATAAGGTCCTCCAATTTCCTTTGCTGAACTGGTGCCAGTACTCCAGTGTAGGTGTTTAGAATCTTCTTGTGTTTTGCCATTCTTCTCATGAAGTAGCAGCGAAGCTCCTCCAATATGGTGCGAATAGGCTTTCCCCTATAGTGGTTAACTTTGGCGTTCCAGACCTCACTCATGTTGTTGGTCACATTGTCAAGTTTTGGCCAATGACTAAAATAAGATTTGGTCCAGCAAGAGGGTTGAAACTTTGCAAGATATGCCCATGCTTCTTCGTTCATCCTCTTCAGCCTCTGCATATGATGCTAGAATTCTGCATCTGTACTACTCTTTGCACATGCCCACACCATATTTTTTAGCTGTTTGTCCTTGAACCTCCCAATAAAATTCTTCTAAATGTGTCTTACACAATTCATGTGGTGTGCATTCGGCATCACCTCATGCAAAGCAGGCAGTAAACCCTACAGAAAACATCAAAATAAACAAACACATATACAAACTTCTTTAATAAAATCATAGATCAGAAAGGTCCCCAAAAAAGTTAATTATCAGACACATAGGCCCCTAAGTAAATCATTTATCAGACAGATTGGTCCTTGATAATATAATTTGGCAGTCATACAGATCCTTCCATCCACCCAAGACTTTATTAGAACACTATTTTATATTAACTTCACCTCAATTCAATTCAAATATAATGACACCAATTCAAATTTAATTACTACAAGTAATTCAATTCAAATAAAAAATTCAAGAGCATAAGAGACTTGTATAATCAATTCCACTAATTCAAGTGTCACGCATTTCACTACATTTCCTTTGAACGTGTTTCCTATACATAACATAAATTTAGGCACACTAGACATGATATTATTATGTGAAGTGTAACATGCTAATAATATCTGCCAATAATATCACATGAATAGTAACATGCTCTTTATATCACATGAATAGTAACATGCTATTATATCTGCCAATAATATCACAACTGAATATTATATTATGCAACAATAGACATGATATTATTAGGTGAAGTGTAACATGCTCTTTATATATACCAATAATATCACATGAATAGTAACACACTTTTTTGTGTGGCACGCTTTCTCATCCAATAAACATGCAACAATATAAAGAGTAGCATGAGACATGACTATATATACGCAGAAAACAAAGTGGGAAAGTTAATTTACGACCAAATTTCAATATAAGTTGTTTTGTTTCAACTTTGTAAAAACCACTTCCAATTTTGTTTTGTTTCACTGTTAACCACCACATAGGCAATTACATAGAAGTGATTGTTTGCATTTTGAGCTGTAGCAGACAACAGTTGTCCCCAATAATATCCTTTCAAGTGACATCCGTCCAACCCAATTAGTGGTCTGCAACTAGCCTTAAACCCACTTTTACACCCATCCAGACAAATATACAGTTTGCTAAATAATGGCGGTGAACCCAGAATTGTGGGGGACTGGGGGTTGTTTCCAGCAATGCAGTGCTGCCAGGATTGCTTTTGTGAATTTCAGTGAGATAATCTCTCAACTTTCTATACTGAGCCCTCTCATTCCCAACATACCTTTCCCTAGCAACCCTTAAAGCTTTATAAATCATCTTGTCATTGCACACCACATTAAAGTCGATATTAATATGATCAAAAGCTTCGCCATGAGTCAGGTGAGGTTGGGTCAATAACCTCTTCTCTAATTTATCAACCACCCATTTCTGATCAGCCATGTTAAACCCGAATTCCCTAGCATAAGTATGTTTAGGCTCATACGTCTTAATCTGGTAGCACCCTCTAGCACTACTCCAGGCACAATAGATCAGCCAGGGACATTCATTATCATCACTGCTAGGGACAATAGCAATTTCATTCCCTCCAGTTTCATTGGTCATTGTTGCAACTTCTCTAGCCAGAGCATTTGCCTTCAGTGTTCTAGTATCTTTTATTCCTGATCCTCCATTGTTTTCAACATTAGATTCCTTTTGATTTTCTCCAGAGTTATCCGCTTCTGCAGCATCAGTCTCTTTCCTTTGAGCCTTACACTTAGCCTTAAACTTTGCCTTTGCAATCATGGCCTCCTCTTCCCCACTTGCACACTTGCATCTAACTCTTCTATTATCATTTTTAATATAAGAAATCCTCCTTCCTTCAACAATTGTATAGTCCTTTAAGGCATGCTTGAATTGCTCCAATGTGGCAAACTCCATGTTCAATTGGAGTTGAACATCACCAAAATCTACTTCTTCATTGAATTGGGGCCAGTCAAAATCATCTCCCTCATTGTCTAATGATTGAGGTGTATCAAACCCCTCTGACTCAAATCCTAAACCATTAGACTCATCACTAAAGATGTCATCTTCTTTCTCTGCTATACCCTGTCCAACACCAAATTTTGACCCACCAACAGTAGGAGTAAGCCTAGCAGTAGGAGTAGACCCATTAGTAGGAGTAGGCCCAGCAGTTATATTGGGCCCAGATTTGTCATTGGGCCTAGTAGTCTGTTTTGGCCCACCTTTCTTCCTTGCATTATCCCTTTTTTCAACCGCCATCTTCCTTGCATTATCCTTTTTTCCAACAGCTTTCTTCTTACCCTTCTTATCTCTTTTGCCACCTTTGCTCTTTGTTTTCTTCATGAGTCCTTCATCTTCATAGCTATCATAGCTATCATCGGTATCATCCTCAAAGTCTGGAGGTGGGGGTTTATACGCCTCGTCTTCAACACTTTTATAGCTATCATAGCTATCATTGTCAGAAATTGGTTTTCTTGCCTTGTTATGCTCATCAGTATCATCGCTATCCCCAAGAGGGTCCTCAAAATCAACATCTTCCATAATTGGATGATCAAAGAACAGACACAATCCATCCGTCTCTCTGTCCTCCCTCTTTTTGTCACACATCTCTCTAATTTCCTTGTCTCCATATATAGGATGTAGGCGTACTTCATAACTAGGAGCTGTTGGGTCATACCAATACATCTTCTTGTATGCATGGTAGCCAAGCTCTTCAAACATTTTCTTCAAATCAAAATAATTCACTAAATCAAGATCAACGGAGAAAATCTCTTTACATTCCCATTAATGTAAAGAAGTTCACCCTTGTTATCTTTGACAAAACTCCCCCATGTTGAAAGACATGGATAACCCAATCAGTCATCTGCGATCCATAAACATGGAATAAAATGTCAAAACCAAAACACAAACTTATACAGAGCAATTTCATATTAAACAACAACTGCTCAAACTTTGATTTTCTAATTGTGATAACTAAATTAATCAATGTATAAAGTGTATTTACCATAAAATATTGAATCTTTTTAATGTTAAGCTCATATATGCATGCATTACGTCACTTATCAGTAACTGATTTTCATAGTAATGAAGAACTTAAAAACACTTTCTTCAGTAACTAATTTCTACTACCAAAAATAGATACACAAGGTAAACACATTCGAACAATTGCAACGATGATCAACTATGCCATCCACATCATAATAGGGAATAGATATACTAACCTGACTGGTGAAGACCGATAAACAGGCAAAACCTTCTTCTACAATAACTTCGTCTGGTACAAAGCCTTGAGTTAACAATGTCAGCAGAGGTCGTCGGAAGACTAGCGGTTCACGTGGTGGTGGCTTTCTTTGTAAAACCTAGGGGAAGAGAGGGTGTTGGATGTAATTTTATTTTGGGGGAGGAAGACAAAAATAGACCTTTAAAGCCACTCAGCTAACGAAACGACACACACCCTCGTGCCCTACTCCCAAAACGCGACGTTTAGCATCATTCAGAATAGGGACCAATTCGTCTTTATTTAACACGTGGTGCTTAACGGATAACTCATCACCTGAACGTGATACGTTGGACTCCACCGTTAGGATTTCACATAGGAAACTAACAGAAGAACTAAAGTGATGGACGTTTACAAAAGTTGGGGACTAATATAATTAAATTTTGTTGGGGAACCAAAACGTCCATCTCAAAATTTCTTGGGGACCAATTTGGGTAAATACTCTTAAGATTAATTATGTTTGTTATTAATGCATATTATTTAATTCACAATGATTCAATGCTTTTTTATACACGGGTACTATAAAATTGGAGTTTGTTTTATTTAATAACCAAAGTCAATCATAAAGAATTATTTCACTGTCAATATATTTTCTTTACTAATATTGATAAATAATTTTTTTTCAAGTGAGGCAATTGTTTAAGTTATTTATAGTGATTACTTAAAAGACTCACTAATATCAAGCATCTTCAAAGTCAAACAGTATTGACTCCAACTATTAACATTATTGAAGTGAATCATTACATGTTTTCTTTGAACAATAATGACGTGATACCATATATGCTTATATATTTATGGTTTGTAATATTAATTAGCAGGCGTAGAACCATACATATTTAAATTTAATTAAAATATATTATAATAATAACACATAAATGATTGGATATTAACACCGTAAATATTCTCGCTATCAACCTATTTAAGAGACATTTCAAACATTTTCATTTTAAGGACAACAATTGGATATTAACACCACAAATATCTTCACTATCAACCTATTTAAGAGACATTTCCAATATTTTCATTTTAAGGACAACAATGCATGTTTTTTTTATATTATAATTATTTTTTCAGATCATATTTTCTTCGTATAATAGCTATTGGGATTAATCACTGCGATGCACGGGCCAACTGCTAGTACTGGATTAATAAGAGAATACTAGTGGTTTAAGCAAATATTATATTATTGAACGTAATGTATTTTTTTAAATATACATAAATAAAATTTTTTCAATTATATATTTATTAGGTTAAATTACACAGTTAGTCCCTATATTTTCAGTGAAATTGTAAATTGGTCCCTACACTTTAAAAATTTGTAATTGGATCCCTGAAATAAATTAAAATTTGTAATTGGGTCATTACCGTTCAAACTCCGTTTGATTTAACGGAATATTCGACAGCATATTCACCTCTTGAGCATGTGAGTTGCACGTGCAGAAGCTGGAATGAGAAAAGGCTCGTTATTTCTTAGTTCCAAAGTCTATAATGGCCAAAAACCCCACTGAGACCCTTCATTATCCTCGTGCTTCATCTCCAGTAGAATATGTCTCTGCTCATGCTTCCCTTCCATCATTGGAATTGATCGTCGAGTGTGGTTCGGACTGTGTGGAGTTGCTTTCTAGTTGACATTGTTGGCAGCTGAAGAGTTATATGTGCAAGAAAGCAACACTAAAATAGGTAAGAGTTCCTAACCCCCAGTCCGTTCACAGGTGTGAGTTGAATGTTATAGTTTGATTCCGTTTTTTATTTTTATTTTTTCAGTGGAGGTTAGAGTATCTACTGTAGTTAGGATTTTTCTGATAAATCTTTTTTTTTGTAGTGATGGGAGATTCTGTGATTACCCTTGATCTCCACCATGGTGGTCAGATGGTTAGCAGAAAAAGAGAGAAAGAATACCTTGGTGGAATGATAGTGGAAGGGTTGCAGTTTGAGTTAGATGAGTGGTCGTTACAAGAAATTGTTGCAGTGCTGAAAGAAATTGGATACACAGGCAATGCTAAAATTTGGTGGAACGAATCTGGAGTTGCATTGAAGGATGGTCTTAGGGAGTTGAAGCCTGATGGAGATGCAATGAGAATGTGTAAGTTTGTAGTGGAACAAGAGACTAAACACTGCCATGTGTATGCGGTTAGTGGATGTAGACAAAGAAATGGGGTTGAGATAACCTCGAATGATGAGGACTATATACCCTCTGATGGTGAGTACAATGGTAATGATTTAGTTGAAGTAGAAGTGGTAAGTCAATCAGAGTCTTTAAGTGAAGATAACAGATTTGATGACAGTGCTGACGATGGTGATCATGAGAATCATTTTGGCTTTAATGTTGAAGAAGAAAACCAACAAGGTCAGCATCCAAATGCCTTCGGAGGTAACAGTGGCTCATTAGGAACAAATGATAATAATATTGATGTGAGAGTTGGTGTGGAAAATAACATAGGAGGGGTGACTGAAGATGGAGCAGAAATTGATGTTGGAGATATTTCTTCAGGTTATGATACAGAGTCATTGGACAGCTATGATGGAGATTCTGATGAGCCCGTAAGAAGAAAGAGGTATCCTAAATAATGAAGCTGACATGAGTGTTGATTATGAGTTTCGGCTGGGGACTGAGTTTAAAGAGGCTATTAAGGAACATGTATTGTTGAATGGGAGGGACATTAGATATGTCAAGAACGATCAGGTTAGATGCAGAGTCAAATGCAAGGGTTTAGGCGGAGAGTGTCTATGGATGGCATTTGCAAGTAAAGTAGAAAAATCTGGCTGTGTTAGGTTGAAGACATTGAAGAGCAAGCACACTTGTGGGAGGAACTACAGTGGCCGTCTTACATCCAGCAATTGGATTGCTAAGAAAATCACGAATAACTTAAGTAGAGGAGAAGATATGAAGCTGGGGACTGTAATTCAAACAATTCAAGATAAATACATGGCAAATATATCTGTGTGGAAGGCTTACTAGGCAAGAAGAAAGGCAAGGAAAGTTGTGCATGGGAAGGTAGTGCAGCAATATGGGAGGATCAGAGACTACTGTGCAGAGGTATTGAGAGCAAACCCTGGATCGACATTGAAGCTGAAGTTGGATAGACCCTGTCCAACAATCCAACCAAGATTTGTACGAATGTACATGTGTCTCGATGCTGTGAAGAAAGGGTTCCTGGCTGTTTGTAGGCCTATTATAGGACTGGATGGTTGCCATCTGAAGGGTGATCATGGACAACAATTGTTGGTTGCTGTGGGCAGAGATCTTAATGATAACTACTTTTCCCTAACAGTTGCAATAGTAGAGGCAGAGACTAAGGATTCATGGGCCTGATTTTTGGAGTTGCTACTTCAGGACATTGGAGACTTCACAAATAAGAAATGGGTCTTTATGTCAGACCAACAAAAGGCAAGATATTAATTTTAGTTTTCTATGAACTTAATTTTATAATTTTCTATGAATTTCATTCTTACTTCAGCTGACCATTGATCACTTGGCAGGGGCTGCTTCAAGTATTTCATGAAATGCTTCCGGGAGTGGAGCATCGGTTTTGCCTTCGACATCTCTATGCCAACTGTAAGAAGGCTTTTGGTGGGGGTACAGTTTTAAGGGACTTGATACTTTCTACTGCTAAAGCAACTTATGTGGAGGAGTGGAATAGAAAGATGGATCGTTTGAAAGAGGTAAATAGAGAGTGTTATGATAAGTTGGCAGTCCTGGATCTAAAGGTATGGACTAAATCTCACTTCACTCCATATGCCAAGAGTGATATGCTAATGAACAACATATTTGAGACTTTTAATGGATGAATTTTGGAAGCTCGCGACAAGCCCATTTTGACCATGTTTGAGGGGATTAGATGTTATTGGATGGGGAGGTTTGCTGAGAAGAAGAAAAAGGGAGCTAAGTTCATGGGAAAAATAATGTCCAAGCCTAGAAAGAGGTTAGACATCATATGTAGAAGGTCCATAGAATGGCAACCTAGGTGGGTTGGGAATTTAAAGTATGAGGTTTCACATAAAAATAGGATGATTTAAGAGAGGTTTGTTGTAGATTTGCTAGCCGGTTCATGTAGTTGTAGGTTTTGGGGACTGGCTGGCATGCCTTGTCAGCATGCTTGTTCTGCAATCTTCATGAAAGGAGACAACCCTAAGGACTACTACAGTAACTATTACACACCAGCAGCATATCTGACATGCTATGGGACAACACTCAATCCAATTAATGGTGAAAATATGTGGCCAAAGATCGAATTTGACTAGGGGTGAAAAAAGGTCAGGCGGCCTGCCAGTAGCTTGGCTTGGGCTGTTATAAAATAGGTACAGGCCCAGTCTCTTTTAAAACCCTTAATACATTAATAGGTCAGGCCCAGGCTCACTAATTAGCCTTATAGGCCTGTCAGGCCTGCTTGGACCTGTTAAAATATAATTAAATATATAAATAATTATTTATTATTAATAAAATTATGAGATATTTTAAATTTATTATATTTTATTATAAATATTTTTGTATATTTTAAATATGTTAAAAGTTTAAAAATTTTTTTAAATATTAAATATATGACATATTACATATAACTATTTTTATTAAAAAATAATTTTTTTAAATAATATTTTTATTTTTGTAAAAAAAAAAATTATCAGGCCTTTTAACAGGCTTCATGCCAGGCCAAGCTGAATAACAGGTCAGGCCTAGTACTTTATAAAGAGCCTATAACAAGGCTGCAGGCCAAGCTCAGGCCAATCAACTGTATGACAGGCCGGCCTGTTAAGAGCAAAGCCTGTCCTGACCGGTTTTCACCCCTAAACTTGACACAATTAGACCTCCAATTTTTAGGGTCAAGCCTGGAAGACCTAGGAGAATAAGGATTACAGAGCACGATGAGGATAGATCACAAACAAAACTGAGGAGGAGTGGAACTTCAGTTACCTGCAGCAACTATGGCCAATATGGACACAATAGGAGACATTGTCCCAATCCAGACATCACAGGTATCTGCCTTTAAATCTTGGTTTTCTCATAGTTTGGTAGTTTTGTACTCTATCACTTAGCCTGTGTGTTTTTGTTTTCAGGAAATAACCCTGGATCTGAAATTGTTGCTTCTCAGGGTAGTGCTCCTGCACCTGCTCCTCATGGTAGTGCCCTTGCTCCTACTCTTGCTGAAACTTCCACTACTAGATCTGCCACTATTAGCCAAAGAGGAAGGAGAAGGGGAAGGGGACGTGGCAGAGGAGGATCCAGACCTAGAAAGGCTAGATCTGCTACTCCTGCTGCTGCTGTTTCTCAGCCTGCACTTACACCACCTACATCAGCTACAACTGTTCCACCACTAGTGACTACACCAGCTCCACCAGTGACTGCACCAGCTCCACCACTGCCTCCACCAGATCCAAGAAGTTCCACAGCTCCACCACTGCCTCTTCCAGCAGATCCACCACAACCTGCACCAGCTCCAACAAGGTCCACAGCTCCACCACTGCCGAAGACAATTTTTTTGTGTAAGGCGCAGTGGAAGACTTAAGATAGGTGTGAGAAAGGCAAAGGCTGGACCAAGTGAAACCGTAGATCTCACAGTAGATTAGATTTTTTAAATAATTATGACTTAGTAATATTAGTTTTTTTGCTGTGGCTGTGAACTTTATTATATCCTATGTCTATGTACTGTCAGTGGCTTATGAACCACTTTTGTCAAACACTATTTAAGATGCTTGTTTTGTTTTGTTGCTTTTGTTATATTGGGCATGTGGCTTGCTGTTTTAGAGGGACCACTTTTACTATTATTTAATATGAATGTTAACTACTTTATTCTGTATTTTGTCTATTAGAGCTTTCTGCAAAGGGATGAAATGAATGCAAATAATTTTTCAGAATCACTTGTCATTGATAAATAAAGATGATTACATTCAGCACTAAACACTATTCAAATACACTACAGATACACTTTTTCTCCTAACTCATCAAAGTTAGTTAAACCAATACACCGCAAATATTACTACCAACACACAATTCAATATCATCTTCTGCAATTGTTTCTGCTTCTTCATGTCACTCTCCACTCTGCCAATTGTTGTTGGAGCAATGTAAAATCAGAATGCAATCTTCCTACACTTGCTTCCATGCGTCCTATCTCTATATTTAATCTATCTATCTTTCTTTCTTGTGCCTTTACTAGTGCAACATTCATAGATTCATCCAACCTTACAAAATCTCCACCATGTTTTAAACATTCCTCCGTTTGATTTCTGTATTAGGTGCATTGAGATTGAGCCCCAGCCATGTCTTCTTCATCAATCCATTCAAAAAACTTGCATCTTCTACTGGGACAGGATATAAATCTCCTATTTGAGTTCATCACAGTACTGGAGATTCGAAGTGTCAGCAGATCTCCACAAAAGCAGTGAGTCCTTCTCCCCTTTCCCATCACCTCTTTATCTCTATCAATCCACTCAAAAAAATTACACTTTTGGTAATTTACAACAAGCAACAAATCTCCTACTTGGGTTGTTCATAGACAACGACGAGAGCACCACCATCTCCTCCCCACAGAAGCATCGATGTCTTCTCTTTTTCATACTCCTGGATGTTGAGCTTCCTTCGAACAACTGGTTTGGGTCCATCACAGCTCGAAAAAATCCTTCAACCCTAACAAAGGGACACAAATACTAGAGGAACGTTATGAGAGATCGTTATCTTCTCTTTCAAAGTGACTCTTTAGAACGTTATGAGAGATAAGGGCATTCTGGTAAAATAATATTTAACGTTTCCATTCACGCTAAACATTAGTGGGGACCCAATTACAAATTTTAATTTACTTCAGAGATCCAATTACAAACTTTTAAAGTGTAGGAACCTATTTGCAATTTCAATGAAAATAGAGACTAACTGTGTAATTTAACCTATTTATTAATATTCATCCGATTTTGGTAAAATTTAATATAGAAAATCTTTATTATATGTTGTAATCAATAATTTGATAGATAAAATATATATCTTAAGTATTTCAATTACAATTCCTGGAATAGTAAGCATCATATACATTTTTGGTACTTTAAGAAAGGTTTAATTACCCTGTTGGTCCCTATAGTTTTGCGAAAATTTTAATTAGGTCCCTATACTTTTTTTCCTTTTAATTGGGTCCTTGCACCAAATTTTTTTTTCAATTATGTCCCTATTAGCAATAATTGACTTAATTTTATAGAGACCCAACTAAAAAAAAATTGGTGCAGAGTCCCAAAAAAAAATTGGTACAAGAACTCAATTAAAAGGAAAAAAAGTATAAGGACCTAATTGAAAATTTCACAAAACTATAGACCAACAGAATAATTAAACCTTTAAGAAATACTACTAAAAAAAACCATGAAATCTCGAGGTCCTGGAATTAGTAAAACCCAACAACTTGAAATGAAAAAAGGCAGCTTATCCAATAATCAAATATATGCATTCATAATAATTCATATAGCCACAATTGGCATGGACTTACAACAAAGCTATTTTGCAAAGCCAAACCAAATCAAACTAAACTGTGGCGAGTACCCTTTTACTACACAATGTATCATTCCATTAGTTACTCTAACAACCAGAAAGTTAAAAAAAATAAGGTGCCACTCGCCTGCTTCTTTACCACAGAAAACCGGGACCTAGCCTAAGTCCTTGACCTTCGAGCTGGTGAACGGCTGTAGATACCCAAAAAAAAGAAGCAGCTGCTTGAGCTATAAAATAAAATTAAATCATGCAATGGCCAGTGATAAATATAGCATTCACGGATATTATACCTGCGGTATCTGCCATAATCAGGACTCCTGTGCCTGCCATAATCTGGGCTCCTCTGCCTGCCGTAATCGGGACTCCTACGCCTGTCTGGTCCATTATATCTATCATACACAGGGCTGTGTGGATGACCGTAGTCAGGACTTGGCCGCCTGCGATAGGCCGGACTCGGTGATCGGTCATAACCACCCCGTCTCGGACTGTCATACTTGTCACCCCTATCACCATCATCCCTCAGTGCATACTCCACAGACACCACCCTGTCCAGTATCTTACTGCAAACAAAATGAGACCAGAAATTCATTATTTATACATAGCATTAGCACAAGAAACCAGCAAATTCTTACCAATAGATATCGCAGTATCACAATTCACAACACTGACCTCATATTCGTACACTCAAGAGCTTTCGTAGCATCTTCTTGTGTTTCAAACTGCACAAATGCAAAGTTCCTACGAATTCGAACATGAAGAACCTTCCCATAAGGTTCAAAGTGCTTTTCTATATCCCGAACTCTAGTACGAATTGGGTCAAAGTTGATCACAAATAGGGTTTTTGTCGGCTTCTGGTTTGCCCTTGAGCCATCACGATGACGCCCACGTTCACCCTGTAATGGTAAAACAAACAGACAACACAGATTACATAGGAGTTAGGACATTGTTTGTCTGACAAAATGACAATCTCATCAAGAAGTAAATACAACAGAACATGCTAAAAAAAAATAGCACCATACCCTAGCCCATTCAACAGAGAGCCTTCGCTTTTCATAGCCAAATGGAAAATTGTCAAGTGCACGAATTGCTTCTTCAGCATCACGCTCATCCTCATAATAGACAAAAGCAAAACCTGCAACGGAACTAGTATTAGAGACATAAATAATGATGAAATGCTTCAAGCATGTTATCCCTCACCAGAAGTACATCAGCCAAATCAGGAAATCATTTTTCCCTGTCAGGAACAAAGGAATACAACACCTGAAAATATGAGTGGGGCTCTGATGGACAAGAAGCTGTAGAGAGGCGTGGAATGATGGACAAAATCATGATTGCAATTATAAGATTTAAATCCAAAATTCAGATCTGATATTGTGACTGCCAAGCATGCTTCTCCATTCAGACAGCACAAGTGAATTCTGAAATAGTACATTGATCCCCTATATGCATTGAAGCTAGGCATGGCTTAATAAATTGATTGATTGATTGATTGATGGTTCCCCTATGAACATTCTGATGGATGTCAAATGTTGGGTGATGAGGTAAGTGAGTGTTGAATAATCAGGTATGAAAATGCAGAGAGCAAGCAAGCAAGAAGGTTCGCTTCCAAAAAGGAAAATTGCAGAGGTTGGCGAGCCAAAAGATAGAACCTCAACGTATTTTTCCTTAGAGAAAGTTCCTGCGTCAAAACAAACACTTAAAAATCCAGAGGATTTCCCTAAAGACATTGCACAATTTTGGTGATTTTTCATATATTTTCCAACCGGTTATCCGAACTAGGCAATTCAAGCCACAAAAACTACCCATATGTCCGCGCCACATCCAAAATATTGCCGTCGCAATATCTTAGGTTTCAGTGGCCTGTTTAGTGTTTAGATCAAACATCAATCATATTTTTACAAAATGTGGTTTCTTGTGAGTGACAAACCCACTTCACAGCTCACTAATGAAAGTTACTATTAAAAAATCTTCATCATTCACATTCCCTAGTAGACACAAGCAACTACCACCGATGAAATTGATCATTCAGAATGCCGCATTAAAAGATATACAAATAAATGAAAAATTGCATTTGAGCTAAACAAAATCGCAATTTGAAAGACACTAGAGCTAATACATTCGAAAATTTGAAACGTGCACTTGAGCCATTCATAACCAAATAACAAATCGACAAACCTTTTTAGCACATTACAGAATTAATAAAAAAAATTTACCAGATTTCATGTCAACGCGGTCAATTCTTCCATACCTTGAGAACAATCGCTCCAGCTCCGATTGTCGTGTATCATACTCCAAATTCCCAGCAAAAACAGGCCTCATCTTCTTCTCTTAACCTTCATCAAACAGAAGAACTCAAAATCAACCCAAAAATTAACTAACAAAAAAAAAAAGAGAAAACCTAGAAACAGATAAACCAAAGAACAGAGAAATATCCAAATTTCCCGAAACTTAAGAACCCTCATCGCCTAGATTTTTACCTCTGCAATATTTACACAAACCCTAAAATGTGAAGGGAGGAGGAAGAGGTCGGAGGAGAAAAAAGCGTACCCGAAAATGGGGAAAAGCTTGGAATTTTTTGTGTGCGCCTTTTTCAGCTTAGTTTGGAATAAACCAATTATCCCAACGGCCAAGACTACGATGGTAAAATTGAAGTTCTGTGAGGTTTTGATTTTACTTAAAAACCTAAATTCCAAAATTCAGGAAACCCTAAAATTCTTCTACCGTTTGGCCCAATTTGAGCCCAAAGGATATGTTTACTCTTTAGATGGGCTCTCCCACTTAAGTTTTCAATTAAACAAAAACAAAAGTTCTCAATATTTTTTAAAATTTAATTTTAATATGTTTACTCTTGAAAATAGTTACATAATTTGACAAGTTTAACTAAACGATGAATTTTTATTATTAACTTCACATAAAGATATTGCATGTGAGTTTCTATCTTTAATATATTTACATTAAACACATTCAACGTGTATTCAAAAATAAGATAACGATCTGAAACTATTTTTACCTCTTAATTATCTTTTAAAATTATATGAAGTAGACCTCCTTCCACAAAAATAAGATAACTTAACAAAGCCTATAAAAGGGAGTTTTATTACTCCTTCAGGTATAATTATTTTACTCTATACACTTACTTTCAATCATCTCTAGTTCTCTAATTTGGACCTTGAAATGCATTTATAGGTATTTCCCTCTAAAGATCCATCTTTTCGAACCAACAAGTATCTCATTCATCTTTATCTAAATAAGCATTTTTTGAATTTTCAAGTATCGTCTTGAACAAATTTTAATATAAAATGTAGTCATTACAAATGAAAATTATTTTTAGGATCAAAATATGTTCGTTAGTCGGCTTCTGAACAGGTCGGGTGGACAGAAGATGCAAAGGTGGATAGATGAGGGTGTCTTAGTCCTGGATGCGCTGATCGAGGGTTTGCCGAGCTGGCGAGCACTTGAGTTGGTGAACGGACGAGGGGGGGTGCCACCTGCAAAGACACTCCGACGCTCAAGTCAGAAATCGTACAAGCAGGGGGAGTGATGTAGAAAGTGACGTACCTCGAGGGAAGAGCCAATCTTCCCCTTATATACATGTCAGTAGTGGGCCCCTTACGTGACAGGCCCATATTCCCAAGGACGCTGTCCTGCAGCACGTGTGCGGTCCGTACAGGAAGTGTGTCCGGGTCGGGTGTTACATGGGTCGGGTCGGCCCAAAGCTGGTTCTGGGCCGGGCCGTAACAGTGCCCCCACGCGCCAATGGTGGTCGTGGGAGCTACCAATGGCGTGTCGTCTCGTATCTCGTCTAGTCGGTTGCTCGTGGGGAGGACGTGCCCCCAAGGCGCGTCTCTTGGTTGTTCAAACAACCGTTTCATCGCCTCGTTTCCTGCGCCGGGCATTGAATGCTCATAATGGGGTGAAAAACCCCGTTTGAAAAGACCATTTTGCCCCCAGGCGTTTCGCGCTCTGGAGGCAGCTTTTAAACGAGCGGTTTTGGTATTTCTTCATTTTATGTACTTTTTCCGCACCCTCTATTCTCCCTTCTCCCTCCTTGCTACAAGGCTTTGCTGTGGTGCCTCCGTTCGGGTTTCTTGCATTTTACCAGATTCAACCCCATCTTCCTCTCACCAATTCAGGTAATTTTTTCTGATCATCCTCCCTTTTATGCATTACTTCTGCATGCTTGTTATTTGGTTCTTTTGATGTTACTGCATAGCCTTAGTTGCGAGTAGACGTGTTAGGGGAGAAAGTACCATTCTAGGGTAGGCTTTTTCTCGTTCCTTTAGTCTTTTAGTCTTGTTTGTCGTTAGTCGGGAAGTCGTGGGGGTGGTGTTTGTTTTCGGCCTGAGTAACCGATCTCTTAGACTAACTGGATGGTACCCCCATGTAGATATGGCCCGCACGGTCTCCCGAGCATCCGTTAACCCGGCGGCTTACGACCAGTATGCTTGGGTCGTCTCAGATGTAAGGGATTCACCCAACCAAATGAGCGAAGAGGAGCTCACCGAGTTCCGACAAGCCGGGTACTTGTGTGGCGGGACTGACGAGGAGGCCAATTATGACGCCTTCGTCCCGGCTGCTCACGAGCGGTTGTATGAAATCAACTTCCAACCCCGCCAGGTCGCCGACTGGATTTGGTTCTACAAGGCCATGTTCACTCAAGTCGGAGTTCGTATTCCGTTCTCAGCCTTTCAGATGGCGCTCTTAAACCGAATTTCTGTGTCACCGTCGCAGTTGCATCCGAACAGTTGGGCTTCGATCCGCTGTTTCGAGATGGTTTGTGAATATCTCGACCTGCCGGTCTCCGTAGATGTCTTCCTCTTTTTCTTCACTCTTACAAACCCTACCAAGCAGGGGAAACATAGGAAAGGGTTCATGTCCTTCCGGGCTGCTCAGGGTCGGAAGATTTTCGGCTTGTTCGAAGATTCTTACCACGGGTTTAAGGACAAGTATTTTAAGGTCCGTCCGGCCAAAGGTCGTCACCCCTTTTGGTTGTCCCTGGAAGGGGTACGGCTCATCCCGACTTATTGGAGCTTCGGGGCAGGAGCCAATAGTTTTATTAAGGTAGTTTATAAAAACATGTCGGCAGAAGATCAGCAGATTGCCGAGGTGCTAAACGCAGTTTTTGGGAAGAACCCAGTAAACCCCCACCTCCTCATGGGTGATCGGGATTCCGGTCGTAATTACATTTGTGAGAAGCTTTTTACTTTACCCTTTATTCTTTTTCCTTCTTGTTGGTATTATGTGACGACTAACCGACCTTCCGTGTTTTCCTGCAGTGGATATGTCTGCGTCCGTGACGGGTCTTCCCGACTTGTTCCAGACTTTCCTCGGCGGCGGTGATGAGGAGAGTGACGAGCAACCTGCCCCCGAGGGACCTGATGCTCCGGAGGACAAAGACGTTCCCGAGCAGAAAGCCGCAACCGATGGGATCGGTACCTCGTCTCAGGGTGCCGCGGTCGAGAGTGGTAAGGCCGTCCATGCCTCCCCTGTCCACGAGGTGGTAGGAACTGATGGTTCTGTTCCTGGTCCGGACGTTGAGGTGGAAGAGGTCCCCAACCCAAGAAAAAGAAAGAAGGCTTCCACGGCGTCGTCTAGCCCTGAGGGAGCCCTTACTGTTATGGAGTGGAATTTTAATGCAAGCGACTTCATAGATTCCCAGTTGATCCCTGGTACCGAGGAGTACTTCCAGGAGTCTTCTCTTGCCGCGCAGGCGAGGTGGATGTACCGTACCCTTTTGCGCGGTGCCGTGATAGCCCGGAAGGCCGAGTTTGAGCTAACCGGGATGGAGTCCCTCCGCCGAAGGTTGGAATCTGCTGGGAGAGCAAATAATGAACTAAAAGGTGAAGTTGAAACTCTCCGGCAGCAATTGACTCAATCTTCGGAAAAACTGGATGCTGCCGAGAAGAAGGCCACCACTGCCGAGCAGAAAGCTACTGCCGCCGAACAGAAGGCAACGGATGCCGAGAAGAAGCTGAAAGAGTCGGTCGCGACGGTTGAACGTTTAACCGAGCGCGAAATGGCTCTGGAGGGTCAGGTCGGCGAGGCGCAAAAGCGCGTGGCCGAAGTTGAGAAAGAGAAGCAGGCCGTGGAGGCCGAACTGTCGACATGGAAGGCTAAGTACAAGGACGTCGTCAAACAGGGCAGGGGCGCGATCCTGGCTACCGAGGAAGCCCTTAAAGCACAAGTCAAAATTATTGCCCCTGAGTTCGATACGTCGGCGATTGGTGTCCGCAAGGTCATCCATGACGGCAAGGTTGTTGATGCCTCCACGAAATGACCCTTCAGTTCCTGTTTAGCCGCTTTCTTTTGACTTGTAAACTATTTTAGTCTTTGCCGTTTTTGGCTTTTGTGAACTATTTGATGTTGGCCGTTTTACTTTTGGCTCGTGAACAATGACCTTTTTGGTCGTTTGCCCGTGTTGTCGATATAAATCTTACTTATCTGAGTGCGTTATCACTTTTAACCGTTTTGGTTTATATTTGTCGTTTTCCGGCATGCTCGCGTTATCGTTCCTATTAACCGTTTTTGGTTTGAAGTCGCTTAGACCGGCGGCCCGTGGCCTTTCGTGTAGTTGTTTGTTACAACGGTGTTTGACGGCTTCCCGGGGTGATCAGTCCCGGGTCGCACGTCGTTGTCAGTCGCGACAAGGTGATTTATCTGAAAAAATGGAGGTAAAATAGAATGGAGAATTTGCACAAGTGTATCTTATTCGGTATCCACATAAAAGACTTGCAAGTTACTATGAAGTTCAAACGACAAATTAACTACTTAGCTAGATTAGTCGGCAGGTCGCTCCGTCCTCTAGGAGTAGAATCTTCTAAGGTTGTCCGCATTCCAAGTTCTCGGGACTTCCTTGCCGTCGAGCCTTTCTAGTTTGAATGCTCCTTTTCCCATCACTTTCTTGACTCTATATGGGCCTTCCCAGTTAGCCGCCAGCTTGCATTCTCCGGGGGTCGGCAGGCCGATATCATTTCGCCTCAGGACGAGGTCGTTTGGCTCGAATTCCCTTTTGAGCACTTTGGTGTTGTAGCGGAGCGCAACTCTTTGTTTTAGCGCCGTTTCTGTCAAGTGGGCCATTTCTCGGGCTTCTTCTATCAGGTCCTTTTCTACGGCTTCCTCCACCCCTTTCAAAAGAAGTCGTGGGCTCGGTTCTCCGATTTCTACGGGTATTACCGCGTCCACCCCGTACGTTAACCGGAAAGGGGTTTCCTTGGTGGAGGACTGCTCGGTCGTTCGGTAAGACCAGAGAACTGATGCCAGCTCGTCGGCCCAAGCACCCTTTTGTTGTCCAACCTCTTCTTTAGCCCTGAAAGGATAACCTTGTTGGCGGACTCCACTTGTCCGTTCGTCCGAGGGTGTTCTACCGAAGAGAACTTTTGCCTTATACCTAGGCCGTTGAGAAATTCTGTGAACTTTTTGTCGGCAAATTGTGTGCCGTTGTCCGAGATGACGACTTCTGGTATCCCGAACCGTGTTATCACCTGCCTCCACATGAATTTTCTGCAATTGGCAGAGGATATGCTAGCCAATGGTTCGGCTTCTATCCATTTGGTATAGTAATCAATTGCCACTATGAGATATTTGACCTGCCCAGGGCCGACGGGAAAGGGCCCCAAGAGGTCGATTCCCCACTGTACGAACGGCCGGGAGGTCGTCAGCAAGCTCAACTCGTTTGCCGGTGCCTTGGCAAAGTTGGCGTTCTGTTGGCACTTTATGCACTTTTTGACAAACTCTTTGGAATCTGCCATCATCGACGGCCAGTAGTACCCAGCTCGGATCAACTTTCTTGCTAGGGCTTTTCCTCCGATGTGGTGCCCACAGCAGCCCTCGTGGACTTCCCTGAGGACGTAGTCCGTTTGGTCGGGGTGCAGGCACTTCAGTAGGGGTTGGCTGAGCCCCTTTCTGAATAGCTGTCCTTGGATGACGGCGTATTTGGCCGCTTCCCTCCTTAATTTCATCGCTTCCTTTTCGTCAGCAGGGACTTGGCCGTGTTCTAGGTAGTTTGTGATGGGGTCTAGCCATGAAGAACTTAGGGTTGTTGTGTGTAGTACAATTGCAGGTTCCCTTGTCATGCCTTGGATGAGAGACCGGTTTCCCTCCCCTGGCTTCGTGCTGGCTAACTTTGATAGGAGGTCTGCTCGTGTGTTCCTTTCTCTGGGTACATGCTGGACCGTGACCTCGTCGAACTTTTGGCTCAAGCTCTTGACCTTTTCCAAGTACTTCTGCAACAAGGGGTCCTTGGCTTGGTAGCTGCCGTTTACTTGGGAAGTGACGACTTGGGAATCGCTGCATACTTCCAGCCTTTTTGCGCCGACCTCTGCTGCTAGGGTCAAGCCTCCTATGAGGGCTTCGTATTCTGCTTGGTTGTTCGAGATGGGAAACTCGAATCTGACCGACTGTTCGTATACGACCCCGTTCGGACTTTCTAGGATGATCCCGGCTCCTCCGAAGGTCTGGTTGGAGGCTCCGTCTACATGGAGCTTCCACCGTGTACCCATGTCTTCGCCTGGGTCTCCTGTTATTTCAACCAAAAAATCCGCCATGGCCTGCGCCTTGATGGCTTGCCGGGGCTCGTACCGTATGTCATATTGGGAGAGTTCGATGGACCAAGTCATCATTCTTCCCGCCAGGTCGGGTTTTTGGAGAACTTGCCGGATCCCTTGGTCCGTTCTGACGACCACTTGGTGACTCTGGAAGTACTGTTTTAATCTCCTCGAGGAAGTCAGGAGTGCTAAGGCTAGCTTTTCCAATTTGCTATATCTTAACTCTGCTCCTTGTAGGGCCCTGCTTATGAAGTAGACTGGTTGTTGGGTCCTCCCGTCTTCCCGCACTAGTACTGCGGCCAGGGCGTCGCTTGTTATAGCGAGGTACAGGTACAGTGGTTCCCCGTCCCTTGGCTTCCCGAGAACGGGAGGTGCCGCTAGGATTTCCTTGAAGTGTTGAAAGGCTTCTTTGCACGCGGGTGTCCACTCAAACGCCATCCCTTTCTTCATGAGGTTGAAGAATGGCAGGGCCTTGGTCGCCGAGGCTCCGAGAAACCGGGAAAGTGATGTCAATCGCCCTGCCAACCTCTGGACATCCTTGACACAGCCTGGGCTCTTCATCTGAAGTATTGCCTGGCATTTCTCCGGGTTGGCTTCTACCCCTCTCTGAGTTATCATAAATCCCAGGAATTTGCCGGCTTCCATGGCGAAGGCGCACTTGAGGGGGTTCAGCCTCATACCATGTTGACGAAGGGACGCAAACACACTTGCCAGGTCGTTTAGGAGATCGTCGGGTCGTGTTGTTTTTGTCAGGATGTCGTCCACGTAGACTTCGACCGTTTTCCCTATGAGGTCGTGGAATATCCTGTTCATCAGCCTTTGATATGTCGCCCCTGCATTTTTCAAGCCAAACGGCATTACCTTGTAGCAGAAAGTTCCTCCTGGCGTTATGAACGCCGTTTTGTCTTCGTCTGGTCGGTGCATCGGTATCTGGTTGTAACCGGAGTAGGCGTCCATGAAACTCAGATACCGGTACCCCGCCGCGGCGTCGACGAGTGCATCTATGTTGGGGAGGGGGAAGCAATCTTTGGGGCATGCTTTGTTGAGGTCAGAGTAGTCCACGCACATTCTCCATCTGCCATTGTGTTTTTTCACCAATACCACGTTTGAGAGCCACGTCGAGTAGTCCACTTCTCGTATGAAGCCTGCTTCTAGGAGGCCGGCCGTTTGCTTGGCTACCTCCTCTGCTCTTTCCGCCGACATCTTTCTCCTTCGTTGAGCCACTGGGCGTGCTTCCGTCTTGACGGCTAGGTGGTGTGTAATGATTTGTGGATCAATGCCCGGCATGTCGGCTGGCGTCCATGCGAACAGGTCCTTGTTGGCCCTTATCATTTCAATCAAAGGCTCCTTCAACTCATGCGGGAGGTTCTTGTTAACGAATGTGAATCTTTCCCCTTCGTCACCGATGCTAAATTTCTCCAGGTCCCCTTCTGGTTCCGGCCTCGGGTTGTCCTCTACTCTGGCATCGAGGTCGGCTAGGAATACGCCGGATGCTTCCTTGGACTTTTTTCTGAGGGAAAGGCTGGCGTTGTCGCAGGCGACCGCCGTCTCGAGGTCTCCTCTTATGGTCCCTATGGATCCATCATCGGTGACGAACTTCATAACTAGTAGCTTGGTGTTGATTATGGCCTCAAAATCATTGATTGTCTTCCTTCCCAAGATGATATTGTAGGCTGTGGAGTCTCGGAGGATCACGAATTCGGCCATCGCCGATCTTCGGCCTTGCATCTGTCCTACCGAGATCGGTAGGGAAATGACTCCGTCTGGTTTGATGAAGTGGTCGCCTAACCCGATAACCTCGTGCTGGTGGGTCGTCAGGTCGGCATCCTTCAGCCCCAGTGCGTCGAACACGTTTCGGAACATGATGTTTGAGTCGGCCCCAGTGTCGACAAGGATCCGTTTGACGAGGCCGGTTCCCACTCTGGCCGTGATGACCATGGGAGGGTTTTCCGGGGCGTCGCTGAACCATTGATCTTCTGGGCCGAAAGAAATGGACGGGGGTTTTTTGGTACTCTGCACTGGTGAAGATGAGATCGCCAGAACCTTGGCGTCTTTCTTGTGTGCCGACCGGGATTTTGGTGCAGTGTTCTTTGCCGTTACCACGTTTATCACCGTGAGGCCGTGGTCTCTGTCTTCAGGCTCTTGTCGCCGCTTGACCGGGCGTGTCTTGCCTTCCTCGTCCTGGTCGCGATAACGCCTTCTCGGCTCCCTGATGAGATGGGAGAACGCTGCCAGCTTTCCTTCCCTTATCGCTTGCTCTAAGACATCCTTCAAGTCGAAACAGTCCTGCGTTTGGTGGCCATATCCCTTATGGTAATCACAATAAAGGTTCTTGTTTCCGCCTGTGCGGTCCTTGAGTGGTCGGGGCTTCGGGAAAATTCCTTTCTCCGCAATTTGTTGGTAGACTTCCATGATGGGGATGGTGAGTGGAGTGTAGTTAGTAAATTTCCCCACTCGAGGGAACGGTCTAGGTGCTTTGTTTGGCGCCTCCTCCCTGGCCTTTTCTTTCGCCCTCTCCCCGTCGCCACCGAACTGACGAGCCTGGCCGTAACCGGACTGCCGCTTATTGGCAGCCACGACTCGGCTGACTTCTTCATCGTTTATGTATTCTTTGGCCACCGTTTGGATTTCATGCATCGTCCAAACCGGTTTCGTTGTAAGGTGCTTTCGGAAGTTCTCGTTAAGGAGGCCGTTCGTCAGGCAGAGACTGGCCACCGAATCGGTTAAGCCGTCGATTTCCAAGCATTCGTCGTTGAACCGATCTAAGTACCTCCTGGTCGGCTCTCCCTGTCTTTGGGTTACCCCGAGAAGGTTGATAGGATGCTTGGCCTTTGTTATTCGCGTTGTGAATTGAGCCAGGAATGCGCGGCTGATGTCTGAGAAATTGTAGATAGAACCTTGAGGGAGGCCGTTAAACCATTTGATCGCTGGTCCTGCTAAGGTCACCGGGAAGGCACGGCATCTCACTTCGTCGCCTACTCCCTCTAGATTCATCCTGGCCTCGAAGGCCGTCAGGTGTTCTAGAGGGTCTTGAGTTCCGTCGTACCTCATGTCCGTTGGCTTGTCGAAGTGTTTCGGCAGCCGGACCTCGAGGATAGATCGGTGGAATGGGGTGGCGCCCATTATCACAGGTTGTCGTGTTCTTCCGTCTTCGTGACCTCTTGTCGCTCGATGGGTCGGTCTGCCTCGGGAGTAGATGATCGTGTCATTTCGTCTCCTCATTATGGGTGACTCCTCCCGCGAACTCTCTGCCTCCGTCCGCGGGCGGCTTCGGTAAGAGTCTTCCTCCTCGCTTCCGGGAGACGGGGTATAGCTCGGATCGGTAGAACGTCCGTCCCGCTCCCTGTCGGCAAGCTGCCGCTCCAGGTTCTGGACTCGGTGGCGCAGCTCTTGCATTATTATGGCGCTATCGCCGCCTGTTCCTCCGAATGGTCGTGTCCCCGTGCGTCGATGGGGGGACCTTCGCCGCCCCCCTTGCGAGGCGACGGAGGCTGCCCCCTCCGCTCCGGCAGCCCGGCCTTGGTCGCCAAGACCCAGTACAACTTCCATTTAGACGTCCCCACAGACGGCGCCAATGTTCGTTAGTCGGCTTCTGAACAGGTCGGGTGGACAGAAGATGCAAAGGTGGATAGATGAGGGTGTCTTAGTCCTGGATGCGCTGATCGAGGGTTTGCCGAGCTGGCGAGCACTTGAGTTGGTGAACGGACGAGGGGGGGTGCCACCTGCAAAGACACTCCGACGCTCAAGTCAGAAATCGTACAAGCAGGGGGAGTGATGTAGAAAGTGACGTACCTCGGGGGAAGAGCCAATCTTCCCCTTATATACATGTCAGTAGTGGGCCCCTTACGTGACAGGCCCATATTCCCAAGGACGCTGTCCTGCAGCACGTGTGCGGTCCGTACAGGAAGTGTGTCCGGGTCGGTTGTAGGGCGAGTGCCCGGGTCGGGTGTTACATGGGTCGGGTCAGCCCAAAGCTGGTTCTGGGCCGGGCCGTAACAAAATAAATTATAAATTTAAAATAATTTTATTGGCTTATGATTATTAATATTATAATTATGTTAAAAAAGAGTCTATGCCCAAGCGTTTTTCCACGCTTACCCACCACTCTATCAGTGGCTACATATATGAAATGTTTACTAATTTTACATGGGTGTTTCCATGTAATTTCTAATAATGACTATTAAAAAATAATATCCCTTTGCTTTCATCCTAATAAAAGTCAAAAGGAAAAAAATAAAAAATAAAAAAGATTCTTTCATTTGAAATTAGAAATTACTAAACTCAAGTTGACTAAGGGAATTGAAGCTGGTCCAGCTTGTGTAGTGCAAAGTACAAAACAAGACCTGGTAGCTTTAGATAATGGAAAAGGGGAAGAAGTTACATGGAAGTTTCCATATCTAAGAAAGTTGACACATTTCAAATATAATAATGTGTCTTAGTATCTGAGCATAATATGATTTAAACTTATTTAATGGAAATAAAACATATTTAGGAAATAAAATAAAGAGAAATTAAAATAGTTATTTCTTTTTTCTTTTTTTAAAGTCATGGGGGACCATTTGGCTTATAAATGAAAGACATGTGTATTTTCGGTCAAAAGCTGTTATGAAAGAGACCAACCTAAAAAGAGTTTATATGACCAATAATATATATTGAATTTTTTATTTTTTTATTTTAAAGGATCCAAATTGTACTATGATTGACTCTAACAAGAGCTTTATGTTAACACTACAAATAAATTTTCAAACTAGAAACCAGTCTTCTATAGTCCTAAATGTTTAATCTCAAACAAAGACAATCCTATTTTGGCACTGATTTTACTTTTTTTGTTTTTTGCATTATTAATACCTGCAGCCACCATGCACCAACCTTGTTCCACTTATTAAATTCTTCTATTATTTTTATTTATTATTTTTTTAAATTATTATACTTATCTTTTTTAATTAGTTATACTTATTTTTTTTAATAAAATTATTTAGAAATTTTAGTTATTTTATCTTATTTTAAAATTCAAAATTAATTTAATAATTAATATAAATAAGTAACATTTATTTTTTCATATTAACAATAACCTTTTTCAAACATAATAATAATTTTTTTTATCTTTTTTATTTTCATTCTTTCACAATTTTATTACCACTCTTTATTTTCCTCGGTTTAACTTTAATTGTTTGTTTAATAGTATTCTTGTTGTAACGACAATTTGGTAGGTTTGAACTTTCAATTATTACCATTAATTTATTTACTTAATCTTTAATCGTTATTATTGCATCTTTGACAAATCTGAAAGCAATAGGTAGTAGAGAGAGCTGCAAGCTGTTTTTATGCATTATATACGCCATAACACTAGTTGAACCTATCATATATCTTAATATTCGATATAAAATATTTACATGAAAAGTAACAAAATTATATTAGGAAAGAGAAGAGTAAACTGATAAATAAATGTTTGAAGATTTATACTTCGGATAGATTAACAAAAATAATCAGCTTTTATATTATTATATTAAATTTTTATTTTATTTATTATTTTTTTTAAAAAAACAAAATTTGTTATATTTATTTTTTTTTTAAATTAGTTAGGTTTATCTTTCTCTAAAAGAATCATAAAAAAATTTTTCAACTTATTTTAAAACTCAAAATCAGTTTAGTAGTTAGTATAAATAAATAGGTTAAATAGCATTGTTCTTCCATAATATATAATAACATACAATAAAATTTTTTTATTTTTTTTATTCTTTCATAATTTTATTAGATTATGTTAATAATAATAAAAAATAGATATAATTCAACTATTAAATTATGTTAATAATAATAAAAAATAGATATAATTCAACTATTAAATAAAATATTTTACACTATTTGCATCAAAATTAACCTAAAAAAAACTCAAATATCATCCAGCAAAAAGGTCAAAAGCATAGTGGGTGGTGCAGTTTTGTTCCAACTTCCAACTCATGCGTCCCATAATCCCATTACTCCTCTTTAGAAAACTTCTAAAAAGTAACTGTCTCCACTTTGAACATTTGTTATCATTACAAAAGAAGAAGTAAGATTTGAAAAAGCATCCGAACCACATTCTAGATTCTCATTCACTCCCAACCAAACCCAACATAACATAACAACACAACACATTCTTAAATTCTTTTTCAAACACAGTATTAGTCTTAGTCTTCAGTCTTCACAGTTGCATTTCTTGCAGAAAAGGTTTCCTCCTAACTGTTGGAAAATTCCAATTCATGGGCTTTAACTTTGCTTTCTTTCCAAGCTAACAGAATTTTCAACTTCGTCCCTTTCTTATATTGGTACAAATTTTGTTCCTTTCACATAAATTAGACAACCCTTTATATTGTTTTGTATGAGTTTGTCTGTCAGTGGTTGAGGTATGTAGTAATTATTGTCCTTGATGCCCTTTTAGTTGTATATATTTTTTATGAATGATGATAAGATTAAGATGAGGTTCTTGTCCCTTTTTGGGTCTTGAAGAGCTATAAATTTCTGCATTTAATTACTTTGTGAACTATAATTCATCCTGAAAGTACAGAAAATCTTTGATTCTGTTAAATGTTTTTTGTTCAAGTTAACATTGCATTTGATCTGTTCACCGAAATGCTTGTGTGAAAGTAATTTGAATGCCCTTTTTTTTCAGTGTTGAGTTCTAGCTAACTTGTCCATGGAAGTTCCAATGGAGGAGAAACCATTCCCAGCATGGTCATGGTCTGTTGAGGAGTGTTTGAAAGAGTATGGAGTGAAACTCGAAAGGGGTCTGAGCACTTTCGAGGTTCAGAGGAGGCGCGAAAAGTATGGTTGGAATGAGTTAGCAAAGGAGAAAGGGAAGCCATTATGGCAATTGGTATTAGAACAATTTGATGACTTACTGGTAAAGATACTTTTGATTGCAGCATTCATATCATTTATCTTAGCTTACTTTCATGGAGGCGAAACGGGGGAATCTGGATTCGAAGCTTATGTGGAACCACTTGTAATCATTTTGATTCTAGTCCTTAATGCCATTGTTGGAGTTTGGCAAGAGAATAATGCTGAAAAGGCTCTTGAAGCTCTTAAGGAGTTGCAATGTGAATCTGGAAAGGTGTTAAGGGATGGAAATTTTGTGCCGGATTTGCCTGCAAGAGAGCTAGTTCCCGGTGATATTGTGGAGTTGCGCGTCGGAGATAAGGTCCCTGCTGACATGAGAGTTGCAGCCTTGAAAACTTCAACTTTGCGAGCCGAGCAAAGCTCGCTAACCGGAGAAGCAATGCCAGTTCTCAAAGGAACAAGTCCTGTTTTCTTGGATGATTGTGAGTTGCAGGCCAAGGAGAATATGGTCTTTGCAGGAACCACAGTTGTCAATGGGAGTTGTGTTTGTATTGTTATCACCACTGGAATGAACACCGAAATTGGGAAGATACAGAAGCAGATACATGAGGCTTCTCTGGAGGAAAGTGACACTCCTTTGAAGAAGAAATTAGATGAATTTGGTAATAGGCTCACCACTGCAATTGGTATAGTTTGTCTTGTTGTTTGGATCATAAACTACAAGAATTTCCTTTCTTGGGATGTTGTTGATGGATTTCCCTCAAACATCAAATTTTCCTTCCAGAAGTGCACATACTATTTCAAAATCGCCGTTGCACTCGCAGTGGCTGCAATACCAGAAGGTCTGCCTGCTGTTATCACAACTTGTTTAGCACTTGGTACAAGGAAAATGGCACAAAAGAATGCAATTGTTAGAAAGCTTCCAAGTGTAGAAACTTTGGGATGTACTACTGTGATTTGCTCGGATAAAACTGGTACTCTTACAACGAATCAAATGTCTGTGACAGAGTTCTTTACTTTAGGAGGGAGAACCAATGCTTCTCGAGTCATTCGCGTGGAAGGCACAACTTATGATCCAAAAGATGGCGGAATTATTGACTGGACTTGCTTTAACATGGATGCCAACCTTCAAGCCATGGCTGAAATATGTGCAGTTTGTAATGATGCTGGAATTTATTTCGATGGGCGCCTTTTTCGTGCCACAGGGTTGCCTACTGAAGCAGCACTAAAAGTGTTGGTTGAAAAGATGGGAGTTCCAGATACAAAGTCAAAAAACAAGATTACTAATTCACAAAACAACATGGTTGAATCCAACAGTACTGTGAAGTTAGGTACGGAGAATGGACCAATTAATGAAAAAATAAATAAATTGCCAAAGTACAACTCTCCTAGGAATAACAATGTACTTTTTTAATTCTTATTGTACAGGTTGTTGTGACTGGTGGAATAGAAGATCCAAGAGGGTAGCGACATTGGAGTTTGATCGCGTTCGGAAGTCAATGAGTGTCATCGTTCGCGAACCGGATGGTGAAAATAGGCTTCTTGTAAAGGTGATTTGTTGGTTATTCTGCTGCATAATTAAGATACATGATTTGGACCTTTAAGTTCTAAAATAGTTGGATCACAGGGTGCTGTTGAGAGTTTACTGGAGAGAAGCTCACATGTGCAACTAGCTGATGGATCTCTGGTTCCAATAGATGAGCAATGCAGGGAATTGCTTCTACATAGACTCATGGAGATGAGTTCGAAGGGATTGCGCTGCTTGGGATTTGCATATAAGGATGAGTTAGGAGAGTTTTCGGACTACTATGCAGATACTCATCCTTCTCATAACAAATTGCTTGATCCAGCATGCTACTCAGCCATTGAAAGTGATCTAGTTTTTGTTGGTGTTGTTGGTCTAAGAGTAAGTTTGCTGAATATCTTTAATTATACCAATTAATCGATCAATCAATCTTCATTTTGTTATTCTCTATAGAAAAAGTTTTACACTGTCATCCAATCAGATATTTGCTGAATATTTTAAGACTATTTTGTTATTCTTGATTAGGACCCTCCACGCGAGGAAGTTCATAAAGCAATTGAGGATTGTAAGGAAGCTGGGATAAGAGTTATGGTGATAACTGGTGATAACAAGTCAACAGCAGAGGCTATTTGCAGAGAAATCAGTTTGTTCTCCAAAGATGAGGACCTTAAAGGACAAAGCCTAACAGGTAAAGAATTCATGTCTCTTCCTCCTTCAGAACAAGTTAAGATGCTGCTGAGACCTGGAGGCAAGGTCTTTTCGCGAGCTGAGCCAAGACACAAGCAAGAAATTGTGAGGTTGCTGAAGGACATGGGGGAGATAGTTGCAATGACCGGAGATGGAGTGAATGATGCGCCGGCACTCAAGCTTGCTGATATTGGCATTGCCATGGGAATAACTGGGACAGAGGTATAACATAACAGAGTTTTCAACTGTTTTATTCTCATTTTGATATGATGATTTCTAACATTGTCTGATAAATATTGAAGGTTGCTAAAGAAGCTTCAGATATGGTGCTAGCAGATGACAATTTTAGTACAATTGTCACGGCCGTAGCAGAAGGCCGTGCAATTTACAATAACATGAAATCATTCATCAGGTATGTTTTATGGAATTTGTTTACTTCTGGTTTTGGTTGATCTACACAAGAAGTCCTTACTAAAATTTATTCAACATTAACAGGTACATGATATCATCAAATGTTGGAGAAGTTATTTCAATATTCTTGACTGCTGCTCTTGGGATCCCAGAATGCATGATACCCGTGCAGCTCCTGTGGGTGAACTTGGTCACTGATGGTCCACCTGCCACAGCTCTTGGTTTCAACCCTGCTGATGTTGATATCATGCACAAGCCGCCTCGGAAAAGCAATGATTCTCTCATAAGTTCTTGGGTTCTTGTCCGCTATCTTGTAAGTTTCTCAGTTCCTTTCATTTTAGGCTATGTTTTGGTATGCTTGATTGAATTAGGCCTGATAGAATAAACTCTGATACGGATTTGTAATGAAATCACTTCTCCTAAAAGTTTAAACTGATAACAAGAGGCATATGAATGATTATATCTCTAAACTGCTAAGTTATATTCTTTTGCGTTGTTGCTTTATGCTGAAATTTTTTTTTCTTTTGGGGTTTAATAAGGATCGAGCTCTAGATTTTCCAGTTATAGAAGTTCTGATACTGTGTTATAAAACTATTCTTCCCAAAAGTTTAAGCTAATAGGACTAAAATTATGCATAACAAATATTGACATACAATACTTGTTGAAGGCTATGATCAAGTCTCATAAATTCATCAAATTGATTTTGAAGAATAATTCTACAATGCTTATTGCAGGTTATTGGCTCTTATGTGGGAATTGCTACAGTTGGAATTTTTGTCTTGTGGTACACTCAAGCTTCTTTTCTAGGCATCAATCTTGTTGGTGATGGCCACACAATCATAGAACTCTCCCAGCTTCTCAACTGGGGAGAGTGCCATTCGTGGACTAACTTCACGGCCACGCCATTCACAGTCAGTGGCGGCCGAGCAATAACATTCTCAAATCCATGTGACTACTTCTCTGTTGGCAAAGTGAAGGCTATGACTCTGTCCCTCTCTGTATTGGTTGCAATTGAGATGTTCAATTCCCTAAATGCCCTCTCAGAAGAGAATAGCTTGAGAAAGATTCCACCTTGGAGGAACCCTTGGCTTATGGTAGCAATGTCAATATCATTTGGACTCCATTGCCTCATACTCTATACTCCATTCCTTGCTAATGTTTTTGGTGTTGTTCCACTTAGCTTGAATGAGTGGTTTTTGGTGATTCTTATATCAGCACCTGTTATTCTCATTGATGAGATTCTTAAATTGGTGGCTAGGAATCAAAGGAAGGTGAAAAAGGAGAAAGTAGCATGATCAAGCCAAATTCTTTGATAGATTTTTATTCTTTTGGCCTTTAGGAAAGTTATTACAGTTCATTAATTTATGTAAAGGAATTTGTCACTTTAAATGTTCATCATACAAAGTTTATCTTAGGCATCTTGTTCAATACCCCTCCATTTTTTTACTACCTGATGAAACAAAATGGTTACCAATAAAAGATCCAATAAAAAAGAATCTTAGTATCTGGAATATGATTCATGATTTGTAACAGCTTAACAATGATATGATGGGAGCTTAAGGCCTTAAACCCTCTTCAAAAAGTAACACATTTCATGACACTTGAAGGTGGATAAGTGAAAAACAAAGTTCAATCTAATATTTGTTTATTTATACTTAGTGAGTAATTATAAACCAACTATGCCAGTACTTTCGCCTTGGTCACATTAAGGTTGTGGAAAAAATTTCATCAACAGTTACAAACATTCCGTCGAACACCTGGCGTGCCATCTACAGGTTCAGCGGAACTGAAAGTTCAGAAAAACAAAAGAGTCCAAGACAAAAAGGAATTCCGTTGCCGGGACTTGAACCCGGGTCTTTCGGGTGAGAGCCGAATATCCTGACCAACTAGACTACAATGGATTGATGTTCCTGTCAAAAACATTTTGTACTAAATTTTTTTGAAACATATATCTATGATTAGATAAAAAGGACCAGCCCAAATCTTTTAATGTTAAAAACATATGAAGTTGGGGGGAAAAAAAGCAATAAGACAAAAGTGTGGGGCTATAAGACTATAACAGATCCAATCCATTTAGAAAATAACAATAGCTTGATTGAACAACTTAGTTGCTTGGGGTGTGTATGGGGCGGGTGAAACCGGGTTTGATGTGACCTAGATCCGACCCAAAATATATACCGGACCTATTTGTTAGACCCGAACCCGATTCTAGATCCGATGAAACCTATACACTTTCGGGCCACGATTATACCGGGTAAAAACCGGGTGAAAACCGGGCCGTTAACATTATATTATCTTGATACCTTCTTGTAAGTTAGCATGTAAAAATATCCAAATTTCTAAGACTTCAACCATTATTTGACATGGTAAAATTCACTTAGAAAAATATAATAAGAACCAACTCTTCTCTAAAACTAACGCATAACCGTAATCAATACTAATATTGCCTAATAAGTAATAACACCAAATATTTAAATCAATACAAATAACACAAGATTATGCATTAGTCTAAAGTCTCATGTATTTTAAACATAAAACATTAACTTATAGTCTTATATATAATGACTAATAACACAAAATATTAAGGATTACAATACTTAAATTTCACATAATAATAGACATCACCCATCACTAATAACACAAAATATTAATTATGTATGATGATCGGGCCACCGAGCCGATTTCGGATGATCCGAGCTATGGCCCGGACCCGACCCGAAATAATGACCCGATGAAATAACACCAAATTAGCTCCAAAAGTGTTCGGGACTGGGCCGGGTCGGACCATGCACACCCCTATTAGTTGCACAGTTAAAAAAAAAAGAAAAAGAAAAACCTTAATTGCACACAAGACTTTGATCTAGTGATTATTATATATGTTTCGCAACAAATACATTTGGGTTCGAAATTTGGCTAAGCTAAGTAGTGGATGAAACTCTTAAGTATCGTGAATATGATGTAGGTAAATTTGTAATGTCTGAAATTAAAGGCTATTTAATTTATTTGACAAAAACAAAAACAACTTAATTTGAGATAACCAAGTTAAATTAATCTAATAGTTTGTTTGCTAATTTGTTTAAATAATTATTGAAGATTTAAATTTTATTTTGTATATATAACAAATGTTTGGTAAAAAGTAAAGACTTGGTTTGAGTTTAAAAGAAAATCCCTCCCATAATCATATCAAAGCTTAATCGCAAAACAAATAACAATATATGTGTGGATAAAAGCCAGATGTTGGGTATAAAGTAAATGATGCCACACAACATTTATATGTGTGGATTTTTTTTTCTTTCAATTTATACCATACAATCTCTCTAATATCATGTTAGCTATTTACCTTGTAGAACTATAGGCCAATACATAAATATAGAATACACCAAACTAACTTGGTCTGGTTTGGCTTAACAATCAACTAATTTATCCACTTAAATAATTATTGTGAATCTAAATTCCGTTTTATGTATAAAATAATTCATTGGTTAACAATAAATTCTTAAATAAAATTTATATTTAAACTAAAATATTATGAATAACTAAAAAAATTACAGCATACTCTACCTTTGTTAGTATAATAAATTACTATAAACTTATATGATTTGGGTCAAATTTTTTTAAAATAAAAAATTGATAAAATGAAAAATAAAAGTCTAATAATTTTTTAATAAAAAAACTATAAAATTCATATATGATAAAAGTTGAAAATTCAATTATAATTAAACTTTTTTTTCCTTTTTCAATCTAGCATTTTTTTTCATATGATGCTCTAAGTACTATATTCTTTGTATTAATTGCTTATGATATATAAGTACATTCAATAACCAACATTGCATTAGTCGAGTGACAAGTAATAAAGTTGTCTTAATAACATAATTTAAATACTGCTGATAAATATAAAAGAAACTAATCTTTTAATTATTTTATTGTTCTTTTAAATACACATTAAAACAGACAAAGAATTATTAGGATTCACTATATTTCCATTTATTTCACCTTGATGGGGGGAAATAGCAAGAACACAACAATATAATATGATGTTCAAAGAAAGTACTTGATTAATCTTTAGCATTTTGATGCATGAGCTGGTTCATCAATGTCCAAGGCCACACCTTAATAAACCATTCAAGGAAAATTCTTAAATGATTAGACTAAAGCATAGCATTTGCAAGATATAAACAATGATATTAATTAGGGGAAAGCAAAAGAGAAAAAAAAAAGAAGAAAAAAAAAGGTGGTAAATTTGGTAGAAAAGGAAAAGTAATTATCTCCATCCATGCATTAAGCCTTAAATTAAGGAAAAGAAAAAGAGTGATATGAAACTAGACAGCTCAACCATATTCAACAAATGAAGATTCATAGTTCTATAACATGAGACATAATAATTAATAAACATCACCACCATAATCAAGGTAAAAAAAATTGAGATTTTATATAAAATAAAAAAATAAATTAAATGCATAAAATATAAAATTTTAATAAAATTTAAATCGTAAAATCGTTAGACGTAATAATATAAATTTTGTAAAATCGATTGACTCGTTTAAAAACAACGCCATAACTACTTTTTAGAAAATTTTGATCAATTCCTACTTATGGTTTTCCTTTTTTGCCTAAAAAGAATTCAACCATTTACTGAAGTACATCCTATATAATACATCAGCAACAGAAAACCATCAATGTTCAAGGCAATAGAATCCAATAATAGTTCCAAATAATATTAAAATTGTGAGACAAAATCTGGCCCACATTTCCTTATTGCCTGTTCTTTGGTTTAGTTTTCTTTTAATATTGTTAAACTAAAAATAATAAAAAATAATTAGTTACAAAACAAAATTTTAAATAAGGATTATTTTAAAAATTGTATTTTGTGGGAATTAATTTTACAATAAAATGGAAGAACAAATATTTATTAGCACCTCACTACATGTTCTACCAAAAAATATATTAATTAAATATTCTACCTTCAGCATAAAATTATTTTTATATAAAAATATTATGCATATACTAAAAGTCAATCACTCTCACAAATTAAAATTCAATTTCCTGAATAATGTTTACTTCACATATCATTATGATATTGTTTTATTTAATAATAATTTCAACTACCTTATCTTGCTCTTTCTTTTTTCCCCACCAAGACCAAAAACTTTAGAAACAAAGTTGCATTTAAATGCTCTACTAGGACCAATTAAAGACTTAGACCAACAAACACATAGTTACCTTTTTTATTTCAAGCTTCTTAGTGTTCTTGACATGAAAATGAATGGTGTTGAGGCTGAAAAAAAACAATATAATGAGAGTGAGAAAATAATAGGGTATTATGATGATGATGTGAATGAGAAAATAGATTATGTGTTTAAGGTTGTGGTGATTGGAGATTCATCAGTGGGAAAGACTCAAATGCTCTCAAGATTTGCAAAGAATGAGTTTTGCTTTGACTCTAAGTCAACCATTGGTGTTGAATTCCAAACTAGGACTCTCACCATTAATGGCAAAGTCATCAAGGCTCAGATCTGGGATACTGCTGGCCAAGAAAGGTTCATTCATGTTTTTTATTTTTTTTTTCCTTTCTTTTTTTAGTTATATCCTTAAATAAAATAGTATAACTAAAATATTATTTCTGGTCAGACATTTTATATTAATAGTGGAATTGACCTTTTTTATATAATGATACATATTTGTTTGAGAAATAATATTATATGGCTAATAAATATTTATTATTTTGAATCAATATTTGATCAATAAAAATATTTTTATATTAAATTTTGAATTATAAATCTTAAATTTTAATAGCATTGGTTTCTTGATATTTTCTATTTGCTTTATTTTCTATTTACTTTGCACATGACATGATTATTGACTAAAATGAGACAATGCAAGTTATATATATATATATATTTGGAATACGTTTAAAACATCATTTTTAATGTATCTTTCATGTTATCTTAGCTCAATCGACTACTTGTTATATTTCATATACATTGCGGCTAGAATCCAATGAATCCCAAGTTGGATATTATATATGGTGTAATTATTTTGTTAGTTTCTATAATTTTGTAAAATTTTAATTAAATTTTTGTATTTTTTTGTAATTGAGTTCTTGCATTAATTTTTTTTATTAGGTTCCTACATTTTTTTTTATTTGAATTTTTACACCAAATTTTTTTTAATTGGATTTCCATAAAATTAAGCCAATTACTGTTAAGAGATATCTAATTAAAAAAAAATTAGTGTAAAAATCCAATTAAAAAATATATATATAAAAATCTAATTAAAAATTTTAAAAAATTATAAAAACCAACAGAATAATTAAACCATTATATATTTATGTGCCTGTACATTAACGATTAATGACAGAAAGAAACATCAAGTACCTATATCTTTTTTTGGCTACATTATGTGCTATTATTTATAACCTTTAAATGCATGGTTGATCTTCAGCCTTTTGACTGAATTTTGACAGAATTTAGTAAAACCTTGAAAAATCATTCTGCCTAATATTAATATAAGAAAAATGTTAAGTGGTTAATACCTTTTATCAATATTAGTAAATATTTTAGGTAAATATTTTATTTTTATACTATTTTTATACCATTTAATCATTGTTAAGATTCAAACCCAAATACAGCATATTAAAAAATATTATATATTGTCACTCAATCAAAGCTCTATTTATAGTTTTAGGATCAAGGATCAACCCTAAAAATACGTTTGTTGACCAAGTTTTGATCTATAATATAATATAATAAGTGTAATTTTTGTTTATCTTTTATGAGACTAAGGGATATTACATAAACACAACATGTCATGATTTTCTACACTCAAATTAAACTGACCTCTTTATAAGTCTAAGGTGATCAATTTTATAAATATAAAAAAAAAAGTGAGCACCATATTTTATAAAAAGCAATTTTAATTTGTTCAGTGTTATATAACCGAAATTTCTGTAAATTATTAAATTGTAAATTGTATTGTTGATGATATATTAGGTACAGGGCAGTGACAAGTGCATATTACAGAGGAGCATTAGGGGCAATGTTGGTATATGACATAACAAAGAGAGACTCATTTGATCATGTTACAAGGTGGATTGAAGAACTAAGATCACATGCAGATAGCTCCATTGTGATCATGTTAATTGGTAACAAATGTGACCTTGTTGACCTAAGAATGGTGTCAACTGAAGATGCAATTGAATTTGCTGAAGAACAAGGCCTTTTCTTCTCTGAGACTTCAGCACTCAATGGTAACAATGTGGAAAGTGCTTTTCTTAAATTGCTTCAAGAGATTCATAATAGGGTTGTTTCTAAGAAGAAAAGTTTGGAATGTGGTAGTGGTGATGATGACATTATTGGTAATGGTGGTAATAATAGTAGCAACACACTTAAAGGATCTAAGATTGATGTAATTTTAGGTCATGAATTGGAAATTAGTGAGATGAAGAAGTTGTCTTCATGCTCATGTTAATCTTGGAAAAGGTTAATGTTGAAAGGAAAAAAAATATATGATGGTATTATATAATATTTAATTGTCATTCTTATTGATATTTGTGTGTAGGGTAAAGTATTATTTTAATTCTTAATATTTGGGGCGAATATAATTTGGTTCTTAATATTTTAAACGTTTTATTTTAGTCTCAAAAAATTTTTAAATATTATATTTTAATCCCAAAAAAATTTTAAGTGGGTTCAATGTTGTCGCATTATTAAATTTAATACAAACAGTTCGCTTATTAAAGAATCAATAGCATTCGATTTCAGTATATAAGTAAGATCGATTCACTAACGATCATTAATATAATTTTTTTCTTTAACTTTGAAGTGTTAGATGATTGATAGTTAGAATTTGAAATTCGGTAAAAAAAAATTAAAAAGAAAAAGTATTACAACAAGATTATAGTTATGTTTTTTTAACAAACGAAATAATATATGATTTAATTAGTGTTGGTGAGTCCCAACTAAGTGGCACTCACAAGTTAAGAAAATATAAAAATAGCTATAGTTACTGTAAAAAAAAGAGAAAGTGTGTGTTAAGCTTCTTTTATTGTTTGAAAGAAAGAAATGAAATAAAGAGCTTTGACAGAGAGAAGAAGAAAAATCGGGGGAAAAGGACATGCTATTTTGATTCGGTTAAATCAGTAAATTTATTCTATTTTTTTATGAAATTTTATAATGTTATTTCTGGTATAGAGATAAATATTAGAATATAACTTGTTATTTGTATTGTCTTTTTTTTGTCTGATTTGAGATATCTATTTTTATGAAGGGTTTATATTGATTCTATCAATTTTGATGATATATTTTGTTGATTGTTGAGATGTCCTAGTACCACTAGGAAGACTAATTGTGTACCCATTATTTTAATAGTGGAAGATTTTATTGGACTAGATTCTGTTGATTTTTTGTTCTTCTTTTGGGAGTTTTCCCACGATAAAACTCTGGTGTTTGATTATTTAATTTCTGCCATTATATCGGTTGCTTAGAGTATCTTTGGTATTGCCTATTTAATCGCACAGATTGTGAAAAAATTATTTTTTTTGTGCTTCCGCTGTTAGACATGTTCTTATTGAACCTTGGTTTTTCCAAAAAAGTGGTATCTAGAGCTTTGATTGTTTATTTCTGTGCTAATTAAATAGAGAAAAATACTCATGGGCCAAATATGATCAAATTAAATTCCCAAAATTACTGGATTTGGAAGATCCTCATGAAAGATATGTTGTATAGCAATGACTTGTATGATCTAATGGAAAGGGGATAAATCTAAAAGTACAAAATCCGATGTTAAATGGAAGAAGCTGAATTGGAAGGCAGTTGTTTTGATTAGGCAATGGTTTGATCTTAGCGTGTATCCATGTGTTGACACTGAAACAAATGCCGAGAATATGTGGAAGAAATTAAAGGAGTTATATGAGAGGAAGAATGTGCAAAACAAAGCATTGTTGATTAGGAAACTTATCAATATGAAGTATATTGAAGGTAAATCAATATCGGAGCACTTGAGCATTTTTTAGGAGACGGTGAACTAACTGACAAATAATGAAATCACTTTGAATGATGAGTTGCAACCCTTGTTGTTGTTGAGTTCTTTGCCTGATAGTTGGAAAGTTCTGGTTGTGACACTGACTAACTCAACTCTAAATAAAAAGTTGACATTAGCAATTATTAAAGAAAGTATGTTGAATAAAGAAGTCAGAAAAAGAGAGTGAGGTTTGATTAATGTTTCCTCCCAATCAGAATCACTTGTTTCAGAGTTATATGGGAGAAGTAATAGTAGAAAACCTAATAGTTCTGACAAGTCAGAGAGTTAAAGCAAGTCAAGAGAAAAGTACAAGCAAAGAAAGGGGTTTATTTGTCATCATTGTGGCAAATCAGAGCATATCAAGAGGTATTATAGGTTCTTGAAAAGAGAACAATCAAGAAAAATAAATAAAGACAAAGGTAAAGATAATGATAAAAAAATCGATGCTATTATTTATGAAGATATTCTTATCACATATGATGAAAATTACGTAAATTCTGTCTGTGATTGTTCTACTTGGATTATGGACTCTGGTGCCTCATGTCATGTCACTTTGAGACGTGAATTTTTCACTTCTTATACAGTTGGAAATTTAGGAAAAATCAAATTAGGAGATAAAGGAGTGTGTGATATCATTGGTACGGGTGATATGTCACTTGAAACTAATATGGGATGCAAGTTATAGTTGAAGAATATTAGACATACGCCAGATATACGGTTCAATCTTATTTCAGTAAAGGCATTGGATCAAAAGAGGTATTGCACTTCCTCTAGTAGTGAAAAATGTAAGATTATCAAAGGGGCTCTCATTGTTGCTAAAGAATACAATAGTCTCACTACTCTCTACCGGTTGCAAACAAAATTGTGCAAAAAAGAGGTGAATGTAGCTAATGATTCTTCTTCTGATTTGTGGCATATGCGTCTTGGTCACTCGAGCGAGAAAGTACTAAGCGTCTTAGCCAAGAAGCACTTACTTCTATTGAAAGGTACAACCTTAAATACTTGTACTCATTGTTTTGTTGGAAAGAATGCTAGAGGATCATTTTATAGTTCTGAACCTCATAGGATATCACATATTCTAGATTTAGTTCACATTGATATTTGCACTATGGATGCTAAGACACTAGGCGGTGCATCATACTTTGTTACTTTTATTGATGATTATTTTCAAAAAGTATGGACTTTTGTTTTGAAACCTAAAGAACAGGTGCTCGGTATCTTCAAACACTTTAATTTGAGTGTTAAAAGAGAAAAAGAAGAAAATTGAAATATGTTCGGGCAAATGATGGTGGTGATGAATATATGGGTCCATTTGAAGAGTATTGTAAAGGACATGGGATCAAGTTTGGAAAGACGGTTCCTAAGACTCCTCAACATAATGGAGTTGTAGAGAGAATGAATTGCACTATCAATGATAGCGTCAGGTGTATGTTCTCTCGTACAAAGTTGCCTGAATTCTTTTGGGGTGAAGCAATGAGAACTGTGGTAGTTTGATCAACGACCTTTTTCCTTCAGTTCCACTAAATGGTGATGTTCTAGAGAAAATTCGAAGAGAAAAAAATGTCTTTTATAGTCACTTGCGAGTGTTCGACTATAGGAATTTTGTTCATATTCCAAGAGATAAAAGGTCCAAACTTGATAGAAAGTCAAAGCAGTGTATTTTCATGGGTTATGGTCACGAAGACTTTGTTACAGATTATGGGATCCGTTGAATAAGAAAATAATTAGAAGTCGAGATGTAATTTTTTTTAAGACCAAACTATTGAAGTCCTTGAGAAGATAGATAAGCCAACAATAACTGTTAGATGTTCTGCTGATGATAAACCTGGTCCTTCCACTAGACCTCCTATTGATAGGAGAGATGTACAAGTTGATAATGTTGGTGATGATTTGCGTGATGAACCTATACCTCAACCTGAGGTGCCAGATGCAGAAGTTCCACCAGATGTTAAAATCTCACATGAACCACCAGTTAAGGCTGAATTGAGAAGACCTACTAAAAAGCGTTATTCTTCTCAGAGATACTCTCTTCATGAGTATGTGATTAACACTAAGACTGGGGAGTCAGAGAGCTACCAGGAAGCTATGTCTGATGAACATAAGAAAGATTAGTTGAAGGCCATGCAACAAGATATGAAATCCTTGCATGAGAATCATATGTTTGAATTGGTGATGCTACTGAAGGGTAAACGAGCATTCAAGAATAAATGAGTGTTCAAATTGAAAGCTGATAAAAATGTCTTACGGACAAGGTACAAAACTCGATTGGTTATAAAAGGCTTTGATTAAAAGAAAGGTATTGATTTTGAGGAGATTTTCTCTCCAGTTGTGAAGATGTCCTCTGATCGACTTGTGCTTGGATTGGAAGCTAGCTTGAATTTAGAGGTTGAGCAACTTAATGTGAAGATTGTATTTCTTCACGTTGACATAGATAAAGAAATTTACATGTAGCAACCATAGGGTTTTGAGGTTAAAGAAAAGGAACATCTTGTATGCAAAGTGAAGAAGATCTTATACGGGCTGAAGCAAGCACCAAGGCAGTGGTACCCGAAGTTTGATTCCTTCATGAAAGGTCATGAGTATAATAAGACTTCTTCTGATCATTGTGTGTATGTTAAGAAATTCTCTGATGGTGATTTTATAATTCTCTTACTTTATGTTGATAATATGTTGATTATTGGTCATGATACTAAGAAGATTGAAAGTCTTAAGAAAGATTTGAACAGATCCTTTACTATGAAGGATTTGGGTCCTGCAAAAAAAATTCTTGGCATGAGTATCACTCGTGACAGGAAGAACGAAAAACTGTGGCTGTCACAGAAGAAGTATATTGAGAATATTTTAGAGAGGTTTAGCATGAGTAATTTTAAACCTGTTAGTACTCCACTTGCTAGTTATTTTCAAGCTGAGTTCGCGACAATATTCTACAAATGAGAAAGAGAAAGCAGAAATGAAAAAGATTCCATATGCATCTGCAGTTAGCAGTTTGATATATGCTGTGATTTGCACCAGGATGGATATTGCTCATGCCGTTAAAGTTGTTAGTCGGTTTTTTTTTTAATCCTAGCACTTAGCAGTGTCAAAAAAATTTTTTGACGAATTTTAATTCTTTTTTAACACATATAATCCTAAAAAATAATCTATATTATTGTAGTGTTTAACGATAGAACCACATTAAATTTGTTTAAAATTTTTTGGGATAGAATTAGAATATTTAAAATATTAGAAATTAAATTAGGAGTTAAAAATTGAAGGCTAAAATAATTATTTTATTTTTGTATTTATTTGAAAATTAATAAAATTTGAAGATGAAAAATGGTAAGGTATTTGAATAAAATAAAAGAAATTTGATGTGATACTCTTTTTTATTAAATGAATAGTTTAAGATATATTTAAGAGAATTTTGAATTTTAAAAGCAAAGGAGCAATTGAATAGTTAATGCTATAAGTCTACTGAGTCAATTCATTCACTTCCCAGCACGTTCCAACTAGACATTTCGTGTATAGATAAATTTGTGATATACTCCTATCAAACACATTTGTTTTGAAGTTACCATGTATTTATTTAGGAATTGGATATTCTAATGTTTATCCAAGACAAGAATATGCAATGCTATTCACTAAAAAATAAAGAAAGAATATGCGGCTCTGGAGAAGAGTGTGAGTGAACGAAACCATAACATATTAATTGGCCCCTAAGATATTATGGAAATAAATAAGAACGAAAAAGTAAAAATAAAAATAAAAGGGGTCACGATCATGTATATTACTTGCTACTTGTATGTGTTTACTTAAAGCCATTATCTTGGAGTTGATCTAGTTGGTGACAAAGTTAAGTACTTGACTCTTCAATCGCTATTTATTTATTATTATTTTTATGAAGACATTTACAATCACTTGTAAATATGCACTTTAAAGTTTAAAGGGCGAAAAATAGTAACATTTTAAAGTAGTTTCAAAACAATTTTGATGAGTAACTAGTTTAGTACTCGAGAGTGAACTTTATTTGACAAATTAATTTCTCTATCATTTTAAAAGGAGAGTTATTATTTGTACGAAGTACTAAATTAGTATCCAAAAATTTTGATATTGATAAAATAATATCTAATTTTTGTTATTGATAAAATAATCTTTAAATAATTTTAAAATTTTACAAAAATATCCTTAAGCTTGCCAGAGTATATTTTCGACGAAAAGAATGCTGGAGTGGCTACCAAAAAATCTAAAGTAGAATTTTTAATTAGTTACCCAATTCAACCTGTTAAATCCAAAATTCCTCTCGTATGAACCATAATCTCTTTTTTTTTTCCTTTTAAACTCTAATCCCTCCTCCCTAACGCACTCTCTCACACTCTCAATGCACTCTCCCAAAACGACAGTAGAGTTTAACCTTCTCAGTCTCACAGAGTCGTTGTCATCGACACCATACAGTTGCATTTCGTCGTCGGGTCTTCTGAGTTTGCCAACTCCTGTGTCGTCTATCTCCTCTGTTGGCATCGCATCTGCTGTACGCCTTTACCGCTGTTGCCTTGCCTAAATTCACTCTCCGTCGTCCCTGCACCTTCACTGTTATTATTATTATCAATAATTTACTTGTTAATTTTTAGAGAGAAAAAAATTGGGGTGAGCACGGGTACCAAGTACCCAATTATGCGTCCGAACCCGAATCCGAACTAATTAAATTGGTTCTGAAATTAACAGGTAATTGGGTCCAACTCGAACCAAATCGATAACCTTTGTTAGTGATTAGTTTGGATATCGGTTCTGAGGATGTGGAATCCGAACCAACCCATAAACCCGATCATATATTAAATATATATATGTGACTTTTAGTGAGTTTTGCAACTTGTAACCCTAATACTTTGAAAATTAGACAAATATTTCTATTGCCCTTTTATATTTAGTTTCTAAGGTTTGGATTTTAATGTGTTTTGATTTTAGCTTCTTTGAAAGATTATTCACTAGACTTTTGTATTTAACTTCTAATATTTCTATTGTATTTTTGTATTTCAATTAGAAAAAAATTATTCACTATTAATATGTTTGGATTTTAATGAGTTTAATTTTTAATGTATTTAGTGTTTAATATGTTTGAATTATTTCTATTGATGTTACACGTTTGTTGTACTTGTTGAATTTTTAAGATAAAAATTTGGGGTTTTTTTTATGAATTTTAAAATCATCGGGTATTCAATTATCCGAATTGAACCAATTTATTTTTAATCGGTTTGGTTTGGTTTAAATACATGTATAAAAAATGTAAGTTTAAACCAAATCGAACCAATTATATTTTAATTCGTTCAATTCTAATTTTACCTTAAATCCAAACTAAATTGACCCATATTCACCTCTAGAAAAAAAACTTAGCAAATGAATATAGAAGCCTAGTGCAGAAGCTATGGAACAATAAAAGCATGCAATTGTTTGAGTTTGGAGAGTAGAAAGAAACTAAGAAAGAAAAATTGAATGTGTAAAACTGTGAGCGAAGAAGGTGACATGTAAAATTAAAGAGAGAGAAAATAACAATGCAATGTGATTCGTGACGTATACCTCAGCTGCCACGTAGCATACCGTATACTTCGGTTCTAAACAAAGTCAAATAGATAACAACCCACAAAATTCAGATAAGTTGTGAAAGCTCGGAAACACAACTGACTAACTCCAACGTTATCATCATAAATAACCTCGGTAAGAGCGAAGAATCCCAAAATACGCTTCAACCGAACAACCTAAGATGTCTATATAAACAAATGAGCAACCTCGAAGCAAGTCAGGTCACATAACTCACTCTGATTTATTATATTCACTTCTCTTAACTCCTATTCTTACTTGAGCGTCGGAGTGCTTTTTGCAGGTGCTCCCGCCGTGGTGTTCCAGCTCAGCCGACATATAGCTCTTCCACCCGAACTCGGTCAACACCAAAAGAGATCCTCATAACTCGGCTTCATACGCACGGAACATTTGGCGCCTACCGTGGGGCCCTGAATTAACATAACACCACTATTTTCTCTAGGCAGTTCTGCGTTCTTTTCTTTTGCAGGATTTTCGATCTTCTAACATGGCCGATAATGGAGTTCATCAGCCCACACAAGCCAAACTTCTAGCACAGATTGCTGAACTCCAAGAAGAAGTTCGAAGGGTAGCCGAGCTGTCCGCCCATAATAATGTCGGAAAGAACAAGGAAGGAAACTCCATAAGCTCGGCCTTGGGTAACACAGACCCTCTAAGCATCACCCCGCCAAAGGAGAAGCTGACATTAGACAATCCCTTCTCTGAAGAGATCACCAATTTTCAAATACCAAAAAACTTCATATTACCTATATCCCTCGAGCCATACAAGGGGATTGGTGACCCCGTGCTCATATTAAGAAATTTTAGTTCATGATGTTTTTTAACGGCGCTAATAATGAGCCCATACTTTGCCGAGCTTTTCCCACTTATCTTGATGATGCTGCTTTACTCTGGTTCTCAAAATTGTCTGCAGGTACAATCTCTTCTTTTGAAGAACTGACGAGGTCTTTTATTGACAATTTCGTCGCATCAAGGATCTACGTTCACAGATCAGACTACCTCGGCACAATCAAACAAGGACAACACAAAAGTCTAAAAGACTACATGACCCGATTTGCCGAAGTCACTATGGAGATTCCGGACTTAAACCCCGCAGTCCACTTACATGCACTCAAGACCGGCCTTCGACCCGGAAAATTCCAAGAAACAATTGCAATAACCAAACCAAAGTCACTTGAGGAGTTCAAAGAAAGGGCCACAGGCCAGATGGAAATAGAAGAGCTTAGACAAGCTCGACGGATCAATAAACCAACTCAATCAAAAGAAGATGACCAAGACGATCTTTGTGAATCAACAAATTGATCGGCATGGGACTTATACCCTTCAAGCACTACTAGGCAAAGAACTATGGCTCAAAGATGTACTCTTTTTTCCACTCACACGACTTTTTTCTACACCGAATTTTGCTTGGAGAGCTTTTTAATGAGGCACTTTCATCCTATACCTTTTATATTAAGAGGGTAATTCTCAATAAAGAGTATATTATTTTTAACTTCATCATTCTTTATTTTTATCTATGCCTTTAGTTCAGCTATTGTTTACGCTCTACACATATTGTAACAAACTAATATTAAAGTCGGCATACAAAAACAAACCGACAGTTATAAATCGAAACCAATCTAACAAATCGGCAACCATAAGTCGGAATCAATACAACAAGCCCACACCTATAAGTTGGAATTAATCCAAACAAACTGACACCTATAAGTCAGAATCACTCCAAACAAACTGACAATTATAAGTTTGAATCAATCAAAGCAAACCGACACCTATAAGTCGGCGCCATTCCAACAAACAATCACTAATAGGTCGGCATTAGTCCAACAAACAATCATCTATAAGCTTGTTCAAAAATATATTGAAATAAGCAACCCATTTTCCCATGACAAACTTGTCTAATTTTATTTTCAAGATTATCATATTGATCTTGGGGACTAATCCTCGTATCTCCGAATTATAACACAACCGCATCTCTTCTATATCCTGCCGAGTTATACCTCAAAAGCTCAACTTACTTCTCTTAAAAATAATCAGGTCAAGCTAGGGGGCTATGATCTGGTCACTATAACTCGGTGAATACAAGCTCTAATTCAGAGATTAGGTCTGATCTATCATTATAAGTCGGCCACATAAGCTATAGCTTGGCCACTTACAAATTCAAAACAGAGCAGTTTGTGATCCATCCGTATAAGCCGGCCGCATGTGCTATAACTCGGCCACGTGCAGCAAATTGAAAAAGAGAACGGTTACTTGTTGATAACCCTAAAAAGACCTTTTCAAAAAACTTACCAAATAATTCTCTGCGAGATTCTCGGACCGTATCCATACCTCATATCTCGGAATGAGGAGAACATATCACAATCAAGTCATATACAAATCTTATATAAACATAACCAAGTAAACGTAGCAGGATAAGTCCCAACCTCCTTCGGTGTTCCTCGACGGCTGAAGTATAGCTCGGCGTCTGTTCTCTGAGGGCAGAAAACTCTATACACACGAAAGAAGGAGTTATACCTCGACACCAGAAGAAGTTATATCTTGGCTGAGCCACGTTTTCACGTCAATCATTTCATCCGGCGCGAGAAGCGAAGCGCCCATTAAATGCATAATTTTCTCTCTCCTGAAAACCAGTGCTAGCTCAGGGAAGAAACATCTTCGACAACATATTCACAAGCCGAGGTACATGGACATTAAAAGCTCGCCTTTGTTTTCTTACATGCACAAGGCAAGCTTGGGGGCTATGATACGTGACGTATACCTCAGCTGCCACGTAGCATACTGTATACTTCGGCTCTAAACAAAGTCAAATAGATAACAACCCACAAAATCCGGATAAGTTGTGAAAGCTCGAAAACACAATTGACTAACTCCAACATTATCATCATAGATAACCTCGGTAAGAGCGGAGAATTCCAAAATACGCTCCAATCGAACAACCTAAGATGCCTATATAAACAAATGAGCAACCTCGAAGCAAGTCAGGTCCCATAACTCACTCTGATTTATTATATTTACTTCTCTTAACTCCTATCCTTACTTGAACGTCGGAATGCTTTTTGCAGGTGCTTCTGTCGCGGTGTTCTAACTCAACTGACGTATAGCTCTTCCACCCGAACTCAATCAACATCAAAAGAGATCCTCATACCTCGGCTTCATATGTACGGAACACAATAAATTTACGAGTTTGCAGAAATTTAATACGTATCGACTATGCAAACAATACGCATTTCATATATTATTAGAACAATACGTCCTTTATGTATTATGCATTTTCAAAAACACGCCGTCTGATTCCTGTAAAACACAATTTCTTCCAATAATCAAATAAATTTCACCTTCTTCTATTATGAAATAAAAAATCCCATTATTGACAAAGTCCCCACAATAATCAGACTACTCATGACATTAATTCTGTGATAGCTTTGTGTTGAATAATTCATTTTTTAACAAAAGAAGTAGCCTACGAGTATTAAGTACTATTTGAGATTTAATTTTGTGACTCTTCAGTTGTAAGGTAAAGTAAATTCTCTTATAAACTAAACTGCACTTGGATTCAATGGATTCACTTTTCATCTAAAATGATACAAGTAAAGCAAAGCCATTCATATGGTTGTATAATTCCTCATAGCATATAGCATATTCTTCTCCTATCCCAAATCCATTTACATTCTTTCCCACTGTACAGCCATCCCAATATGCCCGAAACCACTAACAAGATCCAACTTAACCATGATTCTATGAACAATTCACTTTCCAATCAAATAATTGTATATGTATGTATGTATAAAACAAATAATTCCCTATGACCTAAACTTACATGAAAACTTTATATAACTCAATCCATACATAAAATTTTCACCAATGACCATGCCAATGCAACTAGGTATATTTTACCTATGCTTACGGCAAAAAAATATTTGTACATGCATGATGTATGATCTATCATCTAATCATGGACCAATGTATTATTTGACGGTCGAGATCTTTTCCCATTTCTTAATTTGAACAAACCATACAATTTTCGAAAATCCTTAACAGCATTGCACCCATCTCCGCCGTCCACGTCATCACAGTCATCATCGGCGCTTTCCCGCCGTCCGATCCCATCGCCGCCATCCGGCCTTAGCGCTCCGATTACTGATTTTATGGCCCGACTCGGTGACCCACGGTTTGCGATCATTAACTCGCCGACTTCGGCCGGGCTAAGACTCACCCCACGCGCCAAAATCTCCTCCACGCGCGGGAACAGTTTGTGCTCCTTGACACCTAAGTGGCTACTCGCGAGTTCCTTGAACGATGAGAAATCGCACGTGGGAAAATGAATGTGAACGTCGACCCGACCCGGACGAAGCAGATCCGGGTCGACCCCATCCTTACTGTTCATCGTGAACACCATCACGCGCTCTTCTCCACAACACGCGCTAAGAATCCCGTCCATTATATTCAGCATCTGTATCCCCGTGGCGCTCGCCGCCGGCAACGATGATTCCGTCGTCGCGGCGACAACAAACTTGTCGAGATCTTCCACGACGACTATCGATTTCGGCGTCGTCTCGAGGAGGAGGAGCTTCAGATCTGAATCGCCACCGCGAACATTCTCGAGATCGACGTCGTAAACGTCGTATCCAAGGAAATTCGCCATAGCAGCGACGAAGCTCGATTTTCCGGTGCCGGAGGGACCGTACAGCAAGAAGCTCCGCCTCCAAGCTCGGCCGAGCTTCCGGTAGTACTTTTTCCCGCGGAGGAACAATTCCAGATCTGATTTCACCTTGCTCCTCAGATCTTCCCCCATCGCGATCGTTTCAAACGTCGAAGGATGCGTGAACGGAACCGATCTCCACCTAACTCCTCCGTCGCCGTCTCCGGCGTTCACGAAAAGCCTCAATTCGCGTTTCCCGTTGCTCTCCATGTCGCCGGCGACGTCGTGGATGTGGCGGAGATAAGCCCCGAGAATTCTCCTCTTATCGTTTTTTCTGATCTTGAGCAAAAACGAACCGGTCCGGTTCTCATTTTTCCGGTTCGGTTCGGTTTTCTGGTTGAACCAGTAGAGAGTTGCACCAAGAAAATGATCCTCTATGAGTTGATTTGCGTCGAGGCATAAAACGATGTCGTTTTGGTTGGTTCCGGTAACGAGGTTCGTGAAATCAGAATCTTCAATTGAAGGAAGAGAATGCAAATAGAGAAAGACTTTTCTGTAAAGAGGGTTCGGTTGCATGCTTTCGTTGAGTTCGGGAACTTTAAGGTACTGATGAACGTAGAAAATTTCTTGTAACGTTTGTTGCAATTTCTTTGTGCTGTGGATTAATCCTGTTTTGAATAGCATAACCCGAATCAGGAATAGCAGGATTATTAGAATGAGGATTATCATTACAATAGTCATGGCAATGATATTGATAACAGTAATAACGGAATAATGATAACACTAATTAGTGTTAATGTTGGTTAATTTTGCGTGTTTAGTTTCAGAGACATGTTCGATATGAGGCTTGGAATTTGGAGGAGGAAGAGAAAGATGATGGAAGATGTTTTGTGTTTAAGGTATGTGTGAACACTAATAATCCTCTTTGAATACAATTTTCCATTTGAGGAATTTTGGGATGATATAATTAATAGGGGTAAGGTTAAGTGGTGTATTATATAGTAATTAAGTCACGTAATGTGCTTAGTTTAGTTTCCTTCTATTCAAGAGAAATTACGTGGGAGTGGGGAACTTGAAGAAGAAATTTTAGGTACTCTTTCCTTAGCTTGGCTATGCCAAATTAAGGGATATTCATTTATTATGTGATTAATAAAAAATTAATATTAGTTACCAATAAAGTTACTGCACATAAAAATATATATAATATTTTATAAAAATTATTTTATTATTATAAATAAATTTAATGGTTCGTCTATTGCATATTTAATTATTCAATTATAATAGATTTAATTATTTTGATAATTTATTATGTAATTAAAAAAATTCAAATAAATATGTATAAATTAATAAAATTACTATTTGTATATTAAAATTAATTACTAAAATCAGATATTATGTATTTGTATATAAATATTTGTAAAATTTAATTTATTCTTAATGTGTATTTTATATTTTAATATATATTTTATATTAGTAATTAATTTTAATATACATTTAACATAATTAATAAATTAAATATATACAAATATATAATAGATGATTTAGTATATGAAGTATTTTTAAACAACTAAATATATTGGAGTTGAATTAACAGAGAAAGGAAAGAAATAAGAACATATTTACAGTGCATGAAAGTTGTTAATATTTAAGTAACATGAAGTATGATGGTAATCTTATAAATTAGAAGAAAGAAACTCCTTATGGATATATTTCAAAATCTGAATACTAATATATATTAAATTATTGGATCATAATAATAAATAATTACCTTGCTTTGTCCACGGTAAACTTAATTGAAAAAACAAATTAAAAAACATTAGTATTCAACGTCAAAACAAATCGTGATTCAATGTTATCAATTATTTCTCTAATTAAGAAATAATTTCCTTATTAATCTATTCTCCCTATTATATTGAACGGACTTTGTAAACTTTCCTTATGTTAATATTTTCATATATTTCATCGTCACCTCTTTGAAAACCTTCCACACATGAAGAATTCATTTCTATACAACGTGTTATTTTCCCCCCTTAAACAAATGAATATACAAATTAAAAGCAATATATGCAGTTTGGAATATTTTCTTACGAGGAAGTCTTTAATAATTTACGATTTTGCTATAAAATTGTTTTGTAATCAACAATCAATTAATAGAGTAGTAGATGAGCAAAGATTAAGACCAGAATAAAAAAAATATTCTATAATCTCATTATCTGATACTATATATCCATTTAGGTTTTGGAAATGCCACTATATATAAATAATCATTTCTAAATCCATTTAGGTTTGGAAAATTATTCTGTCATGTCTTGTTTAATTTATAATTTTTCAATAATGTTCTCTTATTTGATGTACTTTTTGGTTTTTCTTTGAGTTTTTTCCAAAATACATATATACCTTACCATTGCAATGAATATTTTATTTTTGTATAAAATTCAATGTTTTCAATTTGGTGATTTTTTAAAGAAAAAATATAGGTAACTAACTCTTAATTCGTCAACTTTAAACAACAGTAATTAATAATTATTAATTTTACATTCTTTTAAAAAATAAAATTTAAATAATCACTAATTAATAAAAATTAATTAGTATGAAATGCAATTTTAAAATAAAATACTTCAAAACAGTATTTAGTGTCTACTATATATACAATGATGCAACTCAACTAGCTAATAATTAACTCATTAACTGGCATGCATGATGTAAAGTTATGCATGGACTTTATATATGTATATTCCAAATGGCGATTATAATTCCATTTGAAAATTATTTAATTCGAAAGTCCGAACTATATGGGGATAAATCACTCTTTGGACACTGCTTAATTATTTATTTGAAAATTTCTCAAATTAAATGCTTCCCATTTGCATGTGCTCTCATGCATCATCTAACTTTTCAATTAATTGGTCCCTTTTTATTTCATCTTTATATCAATGACGTTTCAGATTATCCTCAACCTCAATTAGATCATTCAATTCATCTTTTATAATTTGTTTTTGTGATGAAATCAGATTCCAACGTATGAGTCGGTTCATGACTATATTGTATTTTCAACCTACTTTTTGTTTGTTCTATATTCTCTATTTATTTGTTTTTCTGCTTTTGACAAAGTTTACGACATTAAGCTAATCAAATGTTGCTGGCCAATAATATAAGCTAATCAAATAGTTGATGAATATTTAACAATATAAAGTATGTTCCGATCCTAATTATATAGAAAGTGTATTCACATAAAGATATTTAATATGTCTTTTTTTAAAGATATTTTTTAATGATTAAAATCTAATCTATATAATCGATCAAATTATGTTATTTTTGTCAAAATTAGACTAAACAAATGGATTTGATCGAAAAATCGATAAACCAAATCTTAAACCGATCTAAATTAATATTTTTTTATAAAAATGACTATAATACTCTGTTATAGAAAATAACTTTATATATATATATATATATATATATATATATAAAATTTAAATCATAACCCTTCTCTTTTTTTTATGTTGTCATAGGATTAGAATTTAAGATTTTTAAAATTAATATATAATAAAAATATTTTAGTCATTTTTTATAATAAAAATATTATAATTATTTTTTATAAAAAAATATTAATTTAGATCCGTTTAAAATTTAATTTATTAAATTTTTTGTCAAACCAATTTATTTAATTTAATTTTGACAAAAATATCACAATTTAATTGATTATATAGATTAGATTTTAATTAGTAAATAAAGACGTTTTAATCATACGAGTGGCTCCCTTCTCATATGCGTTGCTCCCTAAATTAAATTACAATCTCTTTTGAGTAATTAAACTAGAGCATAATACTCTTCGTTTTGAGAGTTGAACATCATAAAAGAGATCCTGGTCCAAATAATTTTGAACTCTCTCTCTCTCTCTCTCTCTCTCTCTCTCTCTCTCTCTCTCTCTCTCTCTCTCTCTCTCTCTCTCTCTCTCTCTCTCTCTATATATATATATATATATATATATATATATATATATATATAGTCATCGTTCACTTTTTTAATTTACAATTTTTTAAATTTTTATTTTAGAAGATCCAAATTATGCTAGATTTAGTATATATGTAGCTCCACTTCTATTATTATTATTATTATTATTATTATTATTATTATTATTAAAGATAAATTATCATTTGGTACTTAAAAATTTGTAATTTTGATTAAAAAAAGTTCAAAATAAAAATACATTCATAATCTCCTAAAATATAGAGTAAACTTTGATAATATTTGTCAAACTTTCTAATATATATCTAAGAAACTACACTTGTCTTTTTTTTTCCAATTTAAAGATTATTTTATCAAATTAAAATCATTCAAGTGTCAAAATGTTTTATCTTAAGTGTAAAACTAAAAAGTATTTTTCTTTTTTAGTTTTTGTTTACTTTAATTTATATATATTTGGAGGAGAATCATTTTCATATGGTTTGACTCATTAATTTGTTGGTCCATTAAATAAGCGAAGAGCCAAGGATATATATTGGGGCAAAAATTATATTTGACTCTAGTGTTGTATGTGTTTCATTCTTTCTAATGACTATATATTTTCCGGTTGTTCCAACTTTTGGACAATTATTTATATTGACCGAACTAATTATTAAAGGATAATACTATTAACGAATAGTGGTTTTGAATGAAGAGTGAACATTGTTTTTATAAAATAAAAAATAAAGACATTATATATAATATATATTTTTAAAAGATTTAGTTATAATTTTCACTCTTTATTCGCCTTTTTTTTCACACAAAAAAAAATCTCGTTATTAAATATATTATCCTCCAATTTGTAAGCATATGCTTTGGTGGTTTTCTTTCTAATAACTAGTTAGCTACTCTTTGCTACTTGTGTAAGCTAATATATACTTTTCTATATCACCTTAAGTCAAGCATAAGAATCTTTCAACTGAGAAAATAGTAAAATAATCTAGTCCTGAATATATAGAAGAACGAAGAAAGGTATGGTCAAAATCCAAATGGAGGAAATATTTTTATTTTTTCTTTTTAAAGAAAAATGGTTAAAAGAACAAGAAAAGGATTCCCAAATTTATTCTACATAAGCATTCTGACCAGAAGTATTGTTTGCTTGTAATTGTTTATGGGATTAGAATTATCAATGATCAAGACTTCAACATAATGGCAAGGTATGTATCCTGCCTTAATTATATGTTTAATTTTTCGGACTGCTTAATACCTATGATTTTGTCCTATTTATGTGTTTGATAACACAAACTACCTAATGCAATTTTTGTATATCTTTTATTTGGCATATTCTAACGTACAATAATAACAGATGATGAATTTGGTTTGTCTGGCGTTTAATTTGTAATAAGACGAAGGGATAAGTATTGTTTTATTCCTAATGTTGAGGGTTAGAACTGAAATCGTCTTCAATGTAATTTTGGATTTAAAATTATTCTTAACGTGTTTTTTGTATTAAAATCGTCATTTTAATTTTTTCTGGACAAAAATGCCCTCCACTACCATCAGCATCTTTACCTCCACCACCATCAATACCTTAACCTCTACCATCACCACTAACACTTTTATCTCCATCACCACTACCACTACTTTTACTTCTACCACAAAAAAAAAAAAAAATCAATAAAATCAACACAAATTCAACAAAATTCAGAAGTCAGAAATTTAACAAATCAACTCAAATTCAACAAATTTAACAACCAAATCAAAATCAAAAACAAAAATAGTCACATAAGCAAAAGCAGAGACAATCATAGAATCAAAAACAGAAATTCAAGCAAAAGCAGATGTAGAAGAAGAAGATGCAGAAGCCGAAATAGAAGAAAAAGCAGAAGAAGCAAATGCAGAACCATCGGCGCTTGGTCACCCATCACTAGCGGCGGCGATGGAGCGTGCGAGGATCGGCGACGCACTCCACCCTCGGATCCCTCTCTCTCCATGGCGGCAGAAACATGCATGCTCCTCTTCATTTTCTTCCTCTTCTTTTTCGGCTTCTTCCACTTCTCCTCCTCCCTCTCCTCCATCATCACCACCACCAGTAGAAGCGCTCGATTCACTCCCGCCGCTGCCGCATCGAAGCCATTCACCGATCTAGTAGGAGCGTTCAGGAGGTGGGACTCGAAGGTGGGGTGCCAGCGGTTCAGGGAAAAAGGGGGTATTGGGTTGGCGCTGGGTTTCCTGGCGGCGGCTCCAAGTTTCGCCGCGGGCGTCATCCCCCGTTCCCCCTTCCCTTTCGTATACTCTTTTCCTACACCCCTTTCCAACACGTTTTCTTTTATTCTTTTTAAATTTTATAATTTTTTTATTAAAGTAGGGATAGTTTAGGAATAAAATAAAAATTTTATTAGAAAGGACGATTTTAAAATGAAATATAACATTTAGGATGATTTTAAATCCAAAATAACAATAGGGACAATTTTGATTCTAACCCTCAACGTTAGGGACCAAAATCGTACTTATCCTTAAGATGAATGTTTGGGTCATATCTATAAAGCACTAAGACTTTTCGAATTTATGGTGCCTGCGTGTTAGACATATTTTAAGGAAAAGTCTAGGGGGCAGCAACTTTATTAAATTCTGGCCAGTATGTAACCAGCAAAAAAAAGTGAGACATTGGATGAAATCTCACACCATTAAAATCATCATTGATGGCTATAAATCACAAAGGTTGCTGTCCCCCCCTAGCACTCCTCATATTTTAAATACAACACTTATTGACACTCTTTCGACATGCGTATTTTTTGTGTTTAACTTGTCTTGATAAAAAATAAAAAATTCTTTTTCGGATATGTTTAGATACACCTAAATACTATCATGTGTCAGCGTATCTAACCTTATTTTTAACATATATTCTTAAAATGAGTTTAAAAATAGTATATATTATTAATTATTAAAATAAAAATATTTTAAATATTTTATATAATTAAAAAATATTAAAAATATTAAAAAATTAATTTATATTAATATCAATAAAATACTAAAATTTTATTATACTTTATCTAAAAAATACTTTATATATATATATATATATGTCGTATTTTCGTATCTTATAAAAATTTTAAATTCGTATTTCGCATGTCTTATATCGTATCGTGTTCTATATCCGTGTCAGTGCATCATTGAGTCATATACTATGTTATTATCTTTAATTTTATTAAACATTATCGCTTTTAATTTTGGTGGTAGTGGCAAAGTCACTTCACCTCTCATGTTCAAGCCCTAGGGGGCGAAAGTAATTGTATGAACTTATTCTAGAGCTTAAACTTAGAAACAGGAACAAAAGAGAATAATACTTAATTAGAAATTTTTAAAAGTAAATCATTTTATCTTGTTAACAGCAGTTAATCAATATACTAAATATTAAGGGGAAGTACTGGATTTTAAGCTGGATTAGTGCGAAGGAAGATGACGGTGGATTTTCAATAAATGGATCTAAACAGTTGGGTTTCTATATATGAGACTCTAATACTAAGATCAGTAATAATCTAAGAGGGATAAAAATTAGAGAATAGAAAACATATTCACACACACTAATCTAGCAACGACACTAGGACTCTAAGTTACTCAAAATTTAAAAATATAGGTTAATATAAAACATATACCTAGAAAATATAAATTATTATATTTTATTCCTTTCTATAAGTGTTGGCTATGTATTAGTCAAAAAGTTATTAAAATATATATACACAGAAGGTCATTAAGTTGGAGAAAACATCATAAGCTAAGTAACATGCATGTTGATTGGTGTTTGGAATGAGTGAGCAAATTAGTAATTTACAAATATTTGTTTATGCAAAGCTACCCCACCCTTCATCCCTCCTCCTTTTTATCTATTTTAAAGATTTTTTTATTTGAAGAAAAATAATGAAACATATTTGATAAAAAAAATAACAAATGTCAATCTTTGCAAATAATAAGAAAAATTATTGGCTTAACTAGAGGAGTATAATCGAGTCAGATTGGGTCGAATTTTGAATGCAAATAAAAGTCGAATTGATTAAAATTGATCCGTTTAAATTGGATTGATGCACTTTTTAATTTGTAATTATACCTGTATCGAACCAAACGATTAAATCTGGATTGAATCAGTTCGAATAATCAGATACACAATTAAAATTAAATTTATAAAAAATTGGAGAAAAGGGACAAAAAATTCTATAACACTAAGAAATGAAAATAAAAAGAAAAATTTAGATCAATTACACATTACAATTATTTTTAGAATAAACAATCCGTACTTTCTGAACTTTTTATTTAAAAAATATATTTTATATAATTAATAAATATTTTTATATTATCATAATCAAACATAATTGATAGAAAAATATTTTTATATAAAATATCTAAATATTAAATTACTTACATGTTTTTTAACTACAAATATCTAATTTATATTCTATGGATAGAACATGAATAAGAATATGATACTAGAAGACATAATCTCAATTTAAATATAGCGCCTTGTAAATCAATTAATTAATATGTTGATATTTGTCACCGTTATTTTTGTTAAGTATAATATTTTTCAACAAATGAGAAGTCTCCGGTATTCCGAATTCTATTGGCTATTATTTGAAAAAAAAAATACAAAAACAAAAGAAAAAAGGAACTAATATGGGACAAGCTAGATAATTTTAGAGATCACTTTAATTTAATTAAAATTTAAAATATTAACCTAATTAACGTATGAAATTTAAGTAACTAATTTAAAAACTATTCAAAATATATTAATAGAAAGTATATATATGTAACATTTATGTTTAATAAAAATATTAGGTAAGAAATATTTTTTTTTATATTTATTTTGTATTTAGACTAACACTAATCAACGACTCTTTAATTTTTTACTGAAAGTATTTATCTTTAGTATTTTCTAATATTTAATACAACACATTTCATCACTATTTATTAATGATTTAATTATTTTGTCGATCCCTATAGTTTTACTAAATTTTTTATTAGGTCTCTATATTTTTTTTCAATTGAGTCCTGTTCATACCCTGACCCAATGACAAAGGCCCAGGTTCAAATAAAAGGCCTAGTCCGAAGGATTAAGCCTAGCCAAGCACCGACCTTCACATAAGAAGTCGGTAACAACTACGACTTACTCTAAAGAAGTCGGACATGAGATTAGCTGGCAGATAAACACTCATTCAAATGAGTAACCGCCCCTAAAATCTCTCTAACCGCTTCATAAAGCCATATCTTAACCTCCCTAAGATAATGGGGCGGTTAAACACCCTAAAGATATGGCACTACTCCAACGGTGGTTATTGGCTCATCACTATAAATACACTGACATCCCTCAGGTATCTCTAAGCCCAATACTCTCTAGACCTGCTCACACTCTTGCTAACTTAGGCATCGGAGTGTCTTTGCAGGTACCACCCCCCATTCACTCACGAACACAAGTCGGACGGAGTCTCCCGAGCTGCATACTCATACGGAAACCTCCTCCTTCACACATTTGGACCAACCAACGCCATCCATTCAGTCAATCTCCGGTTACCCACCGTAACATTGGCGCCGTTGCCGGGGACCCGAGAGATCATCCATTGATGGCGGACAGATCCCACGAAGAAGGCCATGTGGAAACAGATTCTGAACAAGAGAATCTGGACACGGGTAATAACGATGTGGACCTAGCCCTACACCAGGAAGTTAACAATCAGCATAGAGAGGGCACCTCCGGGGTAAAAAACCCGAAGGTAAATTCCTCAGATGGGCGCGAATCAGAAAAAGGCGGACCATCCCACGTAACTGAACTAATGGGGTTAGTCCACAGCCGCCTGGAACAGTTAGAACAAGAGCGGGAGCGGCAAAAGGAAACTGAGAAGTACCTAAAAGAGGAGATGGAACGGCGAAAAGAGTTAGAAAGAAAACTCTTAAAGCTGAAATCTTCCCTCAAGAATCTGAACTCCCGCGACGAACAAGAAGAGCCGCTCTTGGGTGAAGAGGATCCTTTCAGCGAGGACATAATGAGGGCAAAAGTTCCGAGAAACTTCAAAAGTCCTGATATGGACCTCTACGATGGAACCACGGATCCAAAGCATCATCTAAGCAACTTCAAAAGTCGGATGTACCTAGCTGATGCTTCCGACGCTACGCGATGCAAAGCTTTCCCGACCACTTTATCGAAAGCAGCGATGAAGTGGTTCGATAGCCTTCCCCCAAGATCGATCACTAGCTTTGAAGACCTCTCAAGGAAGTTTTTGATGAGGTTCTCAATTCAGAAAGACAAGGTAAAACATGCACCGAGCCTCCTGGGAGTAAAACAGGAGGTCGGAGAATCTTTACGAGCCTATATGGAAAGGTTCAACAAAGCTTGTTTAGAGATCCAAGACTTGCCCACAGAGGCAGTCATAATGGGGCTAGTCAATGGGCTCAGAGAAGGTCCCTTCTCACAGTCCATATCTAAAAGACACCCCATTTCCCTAAGTGATGTACAAGAAAGAGCTGAAAAGTACATCAATATGGAAGAGAATGCCAAATTAAGGGACCCGAGTTGGCGACCTGGACCCCCTCCCTCAACTAAAGAGAGGGAAAGGGAAGCCAAGAAAAAGGAAGAACTCGATCTCGAGAGGCCCAGGAAATATCACTCTTATACTCCTCTGAAAGCTTCTATAGTGGATGTATACAGAGAGATTTGCAACACTGAAAGGCTGCCACCCCCTAGACCCATTAAAAATAAAAAAGGGGGGAGCCGCAGCGATTATTGCGAGTACCATAAAATATATGGTCACTCCACTCACAACTGTTATGACCTTAAGAACGTGATAGAAAAGCTGGCTAGAGAAGGTCGGCTTGATTGATATCTCATGGAAAGGTCGGACAGTCACGGAAAGAGAAAGCGAGATGATATGGATAGAAGAGACCCACCACCGCAGACCCCAGAGAGACATATCCATATGATCTCAGGAGGAAGAGTCTACCAGGTCGGGGAAGAGTCACCCGACCTTCCTACCATTTCATTCACAAAAGAAGATGGGCAAGGAATAATCCCTGGACACGATGATCCAGTGGTCATAACTATGATCCTAGCAAATGCCCATCTCCACAGAACCCTAGTAGACCAAGAAAGCTCGGCGGATATTCTTTTCAAGCCGGCTTTCGACAAGTTAGGGTTAGACGAGAAAGAATTAAGAGCCTACCCCGACACCCTATATGGATTAGGGGACACGCCAATAAAATCACTGGGATTTTTGCCCCTCCACACCACTTTTGGAAAAGGGGAAAAATCAAAGACTCTGAGCATAGACTTCATAGTCATAGATGTAGGATCAGCATACAATGCTTTGATCGGCAGAGCTACCCTTAATCGACTCGGAGCGGTGGTATCCACTCCCCACCTCTGCATGAAATTCCCGACCTCAGTGGGAATAGCAACAGTAAGGGGAGATCAAAAGTTAGCAAGGAAATGCTACAACGAAAGCCTAAATCTGAGAGGAAAGGGCAAAGAAGTCCACACAATAGAGCTCGGCGGCGCAAGGGCCAGAGAAGAGCTGCGACCACAACCGGGAGGAAAGACCGAGGAGATACAGATTGGAAAAGAGGAAGGAAAAAACACTTATATAGGAGCCAACCTAGGGGAAACTCTAAAACAAGGGCTGGCTGAACTCCTAAAAGATAATTCCGACCTCTTCGCCTGGAAGGCTTCCGACATGCCTGGGATTGACCCCGAGCTCATGTCCCACAAACTCTCGGTTTACCCAGGATCCCGACCTGTACAACAAAGAAGACACAAGCTCGGCACAGAACGAGCCCTAATAGTAGAAGAGCAAGTACAGGCGCTCCTGGAAGCCGGCTTTATTAGAGAGGTCAAGTACCCAACATGGCTAGCCAATGTAGTGCTAGTCAAAAAACAGAATGGCAAATGGAGAATGTGCGTCGACTATACCGACCTAAATAAGGCATGTCCTAAGGACCCTTATCCCCTACCAAGTATTGATACCCTAGTGGACTCCAGCTCGGGGTACCAATACTTGTCATTCATGGACGCCTACTCGGGATATAATCAAATCCCGATGTATGAGCCCGACCAGGAGAAAACATCATTCATCACACCCAGAGCTAATTATTGCTACGTGGTCATGCCATTCGGATTAAAGAATGCAGGAGCCACATATCAAAGGTTGATGAATAAAGTGTTTTTCCCTCACCTGGGGACCCTAATGGAAGTATACGTCAACGACATGCTAGTAAAAACCATGAAGGAAGTCGACCTCTTATCCGACCTCTCACAAGTCTTTGACACCATAAGGCTGCATGGGATGAGACTAAATCCTGCAAAATGCGCCTTCGCGGTGGAGGCAGGAAAATTTCTAGGATTTATGCTAACACAAAGAGGGATTGAGGCCAATCCCGATAAATGTAGAGCCATCCTAGAAATGAAAAGTCCGACTTGTTTGAGAGAAGTCCAGCAGCTCAATGGCCGACTTGCAGCCCTCTCCAGGTTTTTGGCAGGATCGGCACTAAAATCCCTTCCACTATTTTCCTTATTAAGAAAGGGATGCCAATTCGAATGGACTCCGGAATACGAGGAGGCGTTCCAAGAGTTCAAAAAGTTTTTAAGCCAACCTCCTATCCTAACCCGACCAGCACCAGGAAAAGACCTCGTTCTGTACTTATCCGTAGCAAACAGGGCTGTCTCGTTGGCCCTGATAAAAGAAGACGAGGTCGGACAACACCCAGTCTACTTCATCAGTAAGGTCCTACAAGGCCCTGAACTAAGGTACCACAAACTAGAAAAGTTTGCCTACTCCTTGGTAATAGCCTCACGAAGGCTACGACCTTACTTTCAAGCTCACACAATAAGAGTCCGTACAAACCAACCCATGAAGAAAATCCTCCAAAAGACGGATATTGCAGGGAGAATGGTTCAATGGGCAATAGAGCTCTCCGAGTTCGATCTGAGATATGAAACTCGGATAGCAATTAAAGCCCAATGCCTCGCCGACTTCGTGGCAGAATACGTAGGGGACCAAGAGGAAAAGCCGACTACATGGGAACTCTATGTGGACGGATCCTCCAACAAAATGGGAAGCGGCGCAGGCATAATATTGGTGGATGAAAGAGGAACCCAAATAGAGGTTTCCTTAAAATTTGAATTTCCGACTTCAAATAATCAGGCAGAATATGAAGCCTTGATCGCCGGACTAAAGTTGGCAGAAGAAGTCGGTGCGACAAAGGTGATGATATACAGCGACTCACAGGTGGTGACCTCCCAAATAAACGGAGAATATCAGGCAAATGATCCTAATATGAAGAGGTACTTGGAAAAAACCTTGGAGCACCTTGGGCGCTTTGCAGAAACCGAGGTCAAACACATAACTCGGGATCTAAACAGCAGAGCGAATGCCCTATCCAAGTTAGCAAGTACCAAACCAGGAGGAAACAATAGAAGCCTGATTCAAGAAACCCTCCAAGAACCCTCGGTAGCAAAAACAGAAGATAAGCAAGAGGTACTTGAGGTAGTCGGTTTAAACCTCGGATGGATGAATCCCTTAGTCGAATACCTGAAATTCGACATCCTCCCTAAGGAGGAGAAAGAAGCTAAAAAGATCCGAAGGGAAGCACAACATTACACCTTGGTGAGAAATGTCCTCTACAGAAGAGGGATATCAACACCATTGTTAAAATGCGTACCGACCTCAAGAACCGCCGAGGTATTGGAGGAAGTACATAGTGGGATCTGCGGAAACCATCTCGGAGCAAGGTCGCTCGCCAGGAAAGTAATCCGAGCAGGATTCTATTGGCCGACCTTGCAGAGAGATGCCACAGAATTTGTGAAAAAATGCCAACCATGTCAGATGCATGCAAATTTTCACGTAGCTCCACCAGAAGAGCTCATCAGTATCACTTCTCCATGGCCTTTTGCAAAATGGGGAATGGATTTGTTAGGTCCTTTTCCCCAAGCGCCGGGACAAGTCAAATACCTGATCGTGGGGATAGATTACTTCACAAAATGGATAGAAGCAGAACCATTGGCCACCATCACCGCTCAAAGAAGTCGCAGGTTCCTCTACAAAAATATCATCACAAGATATGGGATATCTTATTCCATTACTACAGACAATGGAACCCAATTCACCGACACCACCTTCAGAAGCTTAGTAGCCAGTATGAAAATCAAGCATCAGTTCATCTCGGTGGAGCACCCACAAGCCAACGGGCAAGCCGAGGCAGCCAACAAAGTCATACTGGCAGGGCTAAAGAAGAGATTGCAAGAAGCAAAGGGAGCTTGGGCTGAAGAGCTCCCTCAGGTGCTATGGGCTTATAGGACAACCCCCCAATCCGCCACGGGAGAAACACCTTTCCGACTAGTCTATGGTGTAGAAGCCATGATTCCAATAGAAATCAATGAGCAAAGCCCAAGGGTAATTCTCCATGACGAGGTCGGAAATATACGGGGACACAAAGAGGAGCTCGACTTGCTCCCCGAAGTCCGAGAAGGTGCCCAGATAAGAGAAGCGGCATTGAAACAAAGGATGACTACCAGGTACAACAAGAAAGTCATTCGAAGAACATTTGCCCCGGATGACTTGGTCTTAATCAGAAACGACATTGGAGTCAACAAATCAGGAGAAGGAAAGCTCGCCGCAAATTGGAAGGGACCATACAAAATCAAGGAAGTGTTAGGAAAAGGTTATTATAAAGTAACCGACCTGAACGGCACTGAGCTACCAAGGTCGTGGCATGCTTGTAATATGAAAAGGTACTACAGTTAAAAGCGAACTCTACTCCCTGATGTACTCTTTTCCCAACTTCATGATTTTTTCCCAAAAGGGTTTTTTCTGGAGAAGGGTTTTTAACGAGGCATCATAGTAGAGACTAAGGGAAAATAGGCTATCAAGACCCTTAGTAGCAAGAAGGTACCTCCCCAATTAATAAAGATCTTTTTCATTTACAATATCTCTTATAATATCCTTTTTTATTTTTCTAAGTTTTTCTACGAAACGCGCCGACTTAAGCTCGACAAAACGTGAAAATCCCATGAACCGACCTAGATGGTCGTCAGGATAAAACGACGAGGTACAAGTCGGCGTAAAGAGGTTGTATGAGTTGATCGTAGAAACTCGGGAACAATCCGACTCATAAGTCGAAATGAGAACCCGAGTAAACAAACTCGGAAGTACTCCGAGCAGAAGAAAAACGCATCACAAAAATAACCTAAGTCATAAAAACTCACTAAAGCAAAGTCGAGTATAAAGGATAACAAAAAGAGATTGGAAAACCTGAGAAAAGTTTAAAGGCTGCCTAAAAGCCCTTAAACAAAAAGGCTCGAAAAAACAAGACAAGCCAATAGGAAAGGTTTTCAGAGAAAGATCAAGAGGGTTTTGAAATATCAAAATTAGAAAAGCATACACGCATAAGGTAACTTAAACCCTTATCCAAAAAAGGGTACTTATTTTGTTAATCTAAACCCTTATTCAAAAGGGCACTTGCCGAAATATTTTGTTTACGGCCTTAAAAGGCCAAAAGAAATTGTTCAAGCGTCACCAAACAACATATAAATGAGTTTAAAAAAGGGGGACTCACAGGCCGAGCCCCCATATAGCCATAAAAAAAAGTTATTTCTGCAGAGGAGTAGACGGATCACCACCACCAGAGTCAGGAGGAGCGCCACCGGGACCAGGAAGAGAAGCTGAAGAGGAAGTCGGAGGAACAACTGAAGAGCTCGGAGCATCTTTAGGACGAGGAGGGGACTCAATAATCCTCTGCCCCCGAGTCTTCAATTCTGACTCGGAAACAACCACGGGGACAGGAGGATCCACGATAGCACCATCAATAACGACTTTATCAGGATGTAAAGGAGAAAGATCCAAGTCGGGAGCGATAACTCTGACTTGCTCCAGGAAAATTCTCCAAGACTCCTCGACACCATCAGCAATAGAGTCCTCCAACTCGGCGTACGCATTCCGAGAATTCAGCAAATCCTTCCTCACAGACACAAGATCTTGAAATAAACTCTGGTAACTATCCTATGCTGTCTTCCTCAAGTTCGCCTCCATAGTACATTGGGCCCGCAGCTTGCTCTCCTTCTCCCGAAGGCTATCTCTCTCCTCCCTCAACTTAGCTACCTCCTCCCTCAACTCCCTCTCCTGGTCTTGGAAAGCAAGAAGCCTCCCCTACAACTCCTCGACCTTCGAGGTTGCCCCCAAAGAGCTGAGGGAAGTCTTCTCAAAAATGTCCAAAAGTTTGCCACAAACACCCGCCGCCCTAAAACTCTCCTCGGCCAGAGTGGTGAGGTGGTTTCGAACAGAAACATCATCCATACTTATATAAGGATAGATGTTCTTTCGGACGAATGCAAGAGCATCCGCCTTAACCCCACCATCAAAAGAAGAGCCAGACTCTGAAGTCTTGCGCTTCTTCTTCTCTAGCTCAGGAAGAAGTTGGGCAGAAGGGACTGGCCGAGACAAGGTTGAAGAAGAAATTACAATGGGCTGAGAGGGAGTGCCCACGTTCTTAGGAGGAGGAGGAGGAGGAGGAGGAGGAGAGATGATCGCCCTGGCACCACCGGACCTGGCCCGGGACTTTGCCTTAGCCTCCTGAACTCTCTGGTAAGATTCCTGAGCATTCTTCCTTGCCATATCTGCAAAAGAAACAGCTAGCAAAAGTTACAAGTCGGTAAAACTCAAGTCGGCAGAGACAAGTCGGAAATGAGGAATGCATGTACTACCTAGTTGTGACCGAACAAAGGTCGGCGTTCCCTGGAGGAATTTCCTCGTATCCAAGTACGGGGCCCTCTCCCACGCTTCTCGGAAAAACCCCACAATGGCCGCCTCCACCTCGTCCAGGTCATCTAGACCATACTTCTCACAAGGGGAGGCCTCTAGCCAATAGAGGGGAAAGCGAGGGGAAGAATGCTCATCCAGGAAAAAAGGGGTGGTGACCCTCTACGGCTTGCACTTTGAAAAAATAATTTTTGAAGTCATGAAAGGATTCGTCAAAAGGGTGAAAATTCTCCGACCTTGTATGGCTCGGAAAGACACCCATTGTTGTTTGTTATTTAGCCCACTAAAGGGCTTAGTCATGTGAAAGAGAAAGAAGAAAACCCTCAAAGAGGTCGGGAAGTCCAAAGCGTGACTAACAAACTGATAGATTTTCAGAAAACCCCAAGAATTAGGGTGAAGTTGGGTAGGAGCAACTCGACAGTGGTGCAAAACAGATATTTCAAAATCTGAAAAAGGAAGAAAAACACCCAAGCGGGTGATCATACATTCATACATAAAGAAAAAATGAGGAGCCGCCTCATTGGCCCTCCCAAAACAAACCCGGTCTTCCGGACCCGGGACTACCAACTCATATTTTGGCTCGTCCTCCTCCGAAGTACAAAGCCTGTGATGAGTACGAAGATGAGTAATAAACTCAGCGTCGACCAAGGGTTCCTCCCCAAGGACCGTGACATCAACCCACTGAGAAAGAACATCTACAGAAGCCATTTTTCTTTATATAATGAAAGGTGACAGAAACCTACAAAAAGAAAAAAGAAAAAGAAAATCAAAAAACACGGTCCCTAAAGGAGAGAGATACGAAGCCAAAATCTACAGACCAACCTATCCACCCACAAAACAAAAGCATGCAAACATAAGGCATGACGTGAAAGAAGCAAAGCTAACCTTTATCCGAAAAGTGAAGGTTGGAAAAAGCAGAAATTCTCGAGCACAAGAATGCAGCACGAACAAGGAAAGAAGAAGTTTGAAAGATTGCAGAAACGGAAAAATGAAAGAGAAGAAAAGTATTTATAAACATGCTAAGGGGCATAATGGTAAAAGCGGAGCAGTCATTAATGAGATTGCACCGTTACCAAAGCCCTCAATCCCTAAATGCTTCCCCCCAACGGACACGACGCTTGAATTGACGTAACTGTCAGAAACAAAGGGTCGCGAAAATCACGTCGGTTTATAAGACCCATGTTTCCTCCAAGTAAGTCGGCTACGAACCCGAGTTAAATACTTGAACCCAAGCTCTAAAGAGACTTTGGGCTCAAGTAGGGGCACTGTTCATACCCTGGCCCAATGACAAAGGCCCAGGTTCAAATAAAAGGCCTAGTCCGAAGGATTAAGCCTAGCCAAGCACCGACCTTCACATAAGAAGTCGGTAACAACTACGACTTACTCTAAAGAAGTCGGACATGAGATTAGCTGGCAGATAAACACTCATTCAAATGAGTAACCGCCCCTAAAATCTCTCTAACCGCTTCATAAAGCCATATCTTAACCTCCCTAAGATAATGGGGCGGTTAAACACCCTAAAGATATGGCACTACTCCAACGGTGGTTATTGGCTCACCACTATAAATACACTGACATCCCTCAGGTATCTCTAAGCCCAATACTCTCTAGACCTGCTCACACTCTTGCTAACTTAGGCATCGGAGTGTCTTTGCAGGTACCACCCCCCATTCACTCACGAACACAAGTCGGACGGAGTCTCCCGAGCTGCATACTCATACGGAAACCTCCTCCTTCACACATTTGGGCCAGCCAACGCCATCCATTCAGTCAATCTCCGGTTACCCACCGTAACAAGTCCCTACAATTTAATTACTTTATAGTCGCAGAAAACAATTTAAAAATATAAAAGCAGAATAAAATAGTTAGTAAAAAATAATAATAATGATAGTTATAGACTTATAGTATATAATACGCAATGAATATTGATATATAATATTCTTATTTTAATAATGTCACTTATTTTTCTTTAAATTTATGAAAATATATATAAAAAAAAAGTTATATTTGGAGTGATATTATAAAAAATAAAAATAGAAATTTTTTATATAATATAATAAAATACATAATATAATAATAGTCATATTATATTATGAAATATTGAAATTGACCGTTTATAGTTTCTATTTCTAGTTGCCCCTAGTTCCAACTACATGAAACATGTGCCTTTTGTCTTTTAATTTGTGATACATGGCATTGCCAAATGTGTTGTTGTGTGGGACCATGACATATGAATTACCAATCTTAGTCAACAAAGTGTCGCAATTTTCAACATCTAATCTAAATCTCAAGTTTCTCTTATCTTCTGTACTATTTGGAGTTTCCCATTTCCTCTGAGATTCTCATCTTGTTTTTGTTTCTCCTGTGTCCCCTCCACCTGTTTGATCAAAGTCCTCTCAAAACTGAAACTAGGGATGCTGAGTATGGCTTCCACACTTAGCCTCTTGAAATTTTCAGTTCTTCCCAAAAATCCACACCAATTATTTCCAACCCCAAAAGTTCACCAACTTCCCTCATCAATCTCAGCAAGATTGAACACCCCAAAAGATCCTCCAAAGTCAACACAATTTCTAGAACAACATAGCATCAGCAATGCTCTCAAAACTGTTCCACTTACACTCACAGCACTCACATTCCCATTCTTGTTGGAACAAAAGGCAAGGAATAAGGATCTGCCCTTCAATTCTTGTTTCTGTATGCATAATGATCCAATTTAGGTTAGTCACTATAGTTGTTGATCTTTGTTTTCTGATGGGGTGTTTCTATTTTGACAAGGATGCTGCACTTGCTGTTGATGGAGAATTTGGGATATTGGAAGGAAGAACATTTGCTCTGATACACCCTATTGTGATGATTTCTTTGTTCTTCTTTACATTGTGGACAGGATATTTGGGGTGGCAGTGGCGGCGCGTGAGGACTATTCAGGAAGAGATCAATGAGCTCAAGAAACAAGTGAAGTCTACACCTGTTACACCAGAAGGGAAACCAGTGGAAGGAGCAGAAGCACCATCATCATCTGTTGAACTCAAAATCCAGCAACTCACTGAGGTGATAACTTTGCACAATTTTTTTTAATGCTATTATTCTGTTGTGTTCTGAATTTCATTTTGGTATGCTACTATGATTGTTTAGACTGAAAATGCAAAGAGTCAATTTGACGAGGATTTGGAACAATTTATGGTCTATGTCATGGCACTATAGTGTTATTTAATCCACATAACCTAACTCATCTTGTAGGAAAAGATTTAGTTGTCAATGCTGGTGTTACAAGGAGATATACACTAACTTAACTTACAACAACATAATCTCAGGTTTCACAGCAAATTCCTGAAGTTAGGGACAATATTATCTATGCTTACAATTTTAGGGACTTAAACGGGTTCATTTGATGTACTAACATATTTTTCCAAATTTTGGGGTGTACCTTGTCTTATCTATCATTAGCCGAAAACATGAACACTTGTTGATCTTTGTGCAAGGTTTAAGATCTTGCATTGTTTCATTAGTTACATCATGTTGGGTTGAAACTATAACAAATGTAAACCTTGATTTACTCCTACGTTACTGAATACTTGATTTTGGCATATGGTCATCACCTAACTTATTGGCTTGATTTTCAAATTCAGGAAAGGAAAGAGCTGCTTAAAGGCTCCTATAGGGATAGGCACTACAATGCAGGATCCATACTCTTAGGATTTGGGGTGCTTGAGGCTGTTGGTGGAGGGTTAAACACATGGATTAGGACGGGAAAGCTATTTCCAGGTCCACATCTGTTTGCAGGAACAGGTAAAGTCTTAAATTTACATTTGATTATGGAAAAATTAAGAGGATGAAGATCACAAGAAAATTCAATTTTTTTATGTGTGTCACTTTTTCAGTTCTCTAAACATATTGATTAACTATGTACTTCACTTTGATCTTATAAAAATGATTCATTTAAGTCCTTAGACTCTTCAATAGCAGCATTTTGGTCGGTGTAGCTGCACTGCATCGACCATTTTAGTTCCGCCATTACAAGTCTGCTGACTGCTAACATGTCACGTGTTTTGACCATATGGTATATCATGTGGCTTGATACATTAGCAGATTTGTAATGGGGGGACCAAATTAACTGAAGGAGTCCAATCTCAAAGATCAAAATGCTGGTGTTGAAATGAATCATGCTTACAAAGTAAAGATTTACTATAAAGTATAAACACTTAGCAAGTATGTGAAAATAAATCTTTTAGAGAAGTATAACATTCTACGATATTATTATTTTGGTGTGAAAAATGATTATGCTGCATTCTTTTGTCCACCAGCCATCACAGTATTATGGGCACTATCAGCAGCACTAGTTCCATCAATGCAGAAAGGGAGTGAATTGGCCAGAAGTCTTCACATTACATTCAATACATTAAATGTTCTTCTATTTATATCTCAACTTCCTACTGGTTTTGAGATCTTAATGAAAGTGTTTGAGTTCACACAATGGCCTTGAATGTAAGATTCTTATGTGAAAAAATAAAAAAATCATACTCTTTTCATTCTTCACTATTTGTCATTGTGACATTGAATCCTGACTTATTGATTCAAGCATGTACCAAAAAATAACAATGACAGATAAAAAGAAAGGGAGAGAAGCATTTGCTTTCCTTTTAGCTCTCTTTCATGGAAACATCAAATAATAAGAATTTTTCTAATATATGTAAAATGTGTTCCATGAAAGTGATGTGATAATAGGGATTGTAATTTGCAAGTTGAAGACTAGTTCCCTTCATATTTAGGTATTTTAATTTTTTTAAGTCTCTTATATATAAACTTTTTTATTTAATCAAATAGTGATAGAATAATTATTTTTAATGTATTTATTTGAAACTTATCATCTTATAAACAATTTTATTTTTCGTTTTACTAATGTTTTGTATCATAATTCAAGTTTATTTAAAAGTATTTAAAATACAGGCCAAAAGTTTAAATTTCTAATGGATAGTAAAATGAAAATAGAAAAAGTTGAAAGCTTTGAGTTCTGGGGGGTGATGTTTACATAATTGATGTCTGTCATTATTGCATCATTTTGAAGCCATATTTATTTTTGAGATCACTAAAACAAATATCTAAAATTTGTCCATATATCTAAAATTTATTAGCATATGCTTTTCTTAATTTTTTTCCCATAAGTGTCTATGACAAGGGTGGCAACATATACTCTACCCAGGGATATCCAACCCAATTCGCAGTAGGTAGAGTAGGATGTGGGTAGGGTAGGGTGCTGGTAGGATTCTCATGCGGGTTAGGTAGGGTGCGAATTGAGTTTCAACTCCACCCGACCAACCTACACTCTATATATGTATATGTTATATTCTTATATAAAAATATGTTTATTGAACCAAAAACTTCTCACTAAATACAAAAGATCCTTAGTCATTAAAAGAAGATCATTAATTGATAATTTAATATCTTTTTCTAACATAAAAGTCAATTCTATTTTAAATTATCATCAAGTTATATAATAATGTTGCATCTTTTTTTGTAACTCGCAGGTAAGGTCGGATACCGGCGAATTAAGAACGGGTAGGGTTAGGATTGGGATATTCTCAACCCGCGGATAAGGTATGGTTGGGTTTATATAAAAATCTCAACCCGCAAATAGGGTTAGAGTTGACTCCAAACTCTACCCTACCTTACCCTACCCATTGCCACCCCTAAACACTATCAATCGACTACAATTAATTCACTCTAAAAATAAAACTTGTCTTATTTTTGTTTTGTTTTGTAATAGACCTGTTTTTTAATTAGTTGGTTAGAGTTGGCTTTATTCTTAGTTGATTTTCTAGCGGAACCAAAAACAATAACAATGACAGTTAAAATTCAATGGGAGTAATTTGTTAATGGAGATATGTATATTTATAAAATAATAAAATAAAAAATTAATTTCTTTTGCATTAACAATTTTTATAATATACTAATCCCACTAAAAAAATGGTAATTAATGTTTCAAAAATGTTATTTTCATATAAAAAAAATTAACCACTAAATTAATTACTATATATTTGTATATAAATATATGTATAATTTAATTTATTTTTAATATATATTTTATATTACTAATTAATTTTGGTGATTGATTTTAATATATAACTTTCATGGTTGTGAATGTTTCATTTGTTTCTTTATCATTATATTGTCCTAACTTTTGATGATCCTGTTCCACAATTTTTTCTTTGTCACCTTCAATTGAACGCGCATTGTTGTTAGCCAATACCCAAACCAAACATTAGCATATCCTTTTATTCTGATTCCATTTGCATGTAAATGTATGGTACATAAATAATTTGATTTCTAGAAATTGTTATAGCTATGATCAATTATGATATCATCAAAATCCACATCTTAAAGTCAACAAATTATAACTCAAATGGATAATCTCCTTATACTCACTTAAAAATTGTGGATTCGAGTCTCTTTATCTTAAAAAAAGAGTCCACCTCTCAAAAGTCTTATACTCCGAAATTTAATATAAAAAAAAGGAATTTGTAGAATGATGGACACATGCAAAATTTCATGGCAACTTTAATGAACGAAATCTTGGCCATGGTACAAATTCTTCAATCTCCCAAAATGAAAATTTTCAAGCTTCACCACTTACCATTGACTTTTTATTATGTGTTTATTATATAATTGTCTAGAATATATGTCATGTATGGAAAAGGTTAATGGAAGCCGCAATCTCTTCATAGAAGATTAACGAAAGGCTTCACAAAAATGTCAAAAAATGGAACAAATTACAATCATCTATGATCTCGTCTGAACATTACTTTTGTTTTTTACTTTGTATACTAGAATAAGGAATAAATACTAATAATTTATATAGTGAGACCATTTTTGACGAACACAAATTAAAGACTACTTTGCATTACCATGACTCTATATATATATACCCTTTTGTAATATTTTAGAGTAAATTTAGTTTTATTATTTAATTACTAGTACTTTTAAATTTTAAAGGTAAAACCTTAAAAAAATTATGTTAATCTACATTTTAATGTGATTTTACTTATCAAATCATGATTTGGACAAAGAGAAAAAAAAAAAGCTTTGATTAATTGAATAAAACCTAAAGGGGTTCTCTGGTGCCAAAAAAATTTTCTGTTGAATTTGTCAAAAATAATATTAAAGTGTAAAGTGAGATCCACTCCTTTATTTTTAAGTCCTATAGCTAAATTTTAGGTACGGCAAAAGAGACCAAAACTATAACTTGCAAAATGCAAACTATATATATAAATCTATGTCTTCATCATAGTACTATCTTTTTTTAAATTGAAGGTATATTTATGGCTATTTTTTGTGTAGCATTGTCAAGAAATCTCTAGCATATGTTAGCATCTTGAAAAGGAAGTAATTGAAGGGAAAGGAGCTACACTGATACACAAGTGTGACAAACTGAGGTAATAAATTAAAGTGTATGAATCCAGCTTTTGGAACAAATACTTGAATCTTATTAATTGGCAACCATGATTAAGATTCTTAGTTAGTATAAAAATATTATAGCATAAGGAGCCGCATCAAGCACAGTGACTACAAGTACAAAATAATTTGTATCCACATTTTCGATTTAGTTTAAAAAAATGGAGTTAATTTAGTGTTGAAGATTAGAAGAAGAAAAAATAAATACAAATAAGAATTTTTATTTGCAATTTGACAACTAAAATATGATTATTTTAAGAAACATTTATTTAAATGACAAATTTGAAGAATGTCAACTGACTAATGTTTTCTTTTAACCTAAATTTAAAGAATGTCAATCACTTGAACATGAACGGTTGAAGTTAGTTACCAATTGGTTCGATTTATGTCAAAAAAAGATAGATGCTACCAATTTTCATCAATTGCCAAACCAGAACTTACCACATTATCACATGACTGTATTTGATTTTTTTTTTTTTAGAAACAAAAAACACCAACAAAGGAAAAAGTTAATGGTTACAAATTGCTCAAAATATAAATTATTAGTATTAATTTGATGAGCTTTGTGGCAACATTTTTTCCTTTTCAATTAACATGTCATTACTTCAAGTTCAATAATGGATTCAAATAAAATATTTCCAGAGAATTTCTTTTATGACATATTGGAAACAAAACAGTTATAAAAAATTTGAGTAATACTAGAAAGACAATAATCTAAAATTATTTTATTTAATTTAACATTTATAAATATATGCATATAATATTTAAAATTATATTCCTATTACATCTAATATTATGCATTTATTTTAAAGATAATTAATGAATGTAAAATAAAGTAACTTTCCGCTGATTTGGGCTAATTTTTATTGTTTTTCAAATATTTCTGTTAAAAAATACTAAAAATTGAAAATAATTAATGTAGGTTTTTCAAACAAGTATAACTTGTCAAATCGTTTAACGGTTTTCAAATATTAATTTCACATTAAAATAACTGTACGAGAGTCTTCATCTTAATTTATTTTATGTATCTATTTATATTTGAAATTATCAACAAATATAAATCATTACAATAGAATATGATCAATGTAGTATACCAGAAATCAAGCACAAATTGTTGGCTATACAAAAGGAACACTCTTGTATCATAAAGAGGTGTAAAAGAGAAATGATGAATCTGATGCTCACTCCAACTTTCTTCTAACATGTTTTCACATTGTCTAATCACAAGTCTCTTTCTTTTGGTTTCACTGTATTTCCATTGGTACAGTATATTAAGGTTTCTCCTATAAATAACATTGCATTACTAACATATTTTTTGTGCTCAATTCAATTCTAAACCTTACATTGCTTACAAGCCTTATAGTATATCTATAAACTACACCATTGCATTAATCATCACATAACTTTTGTGTTCACTTCAAAGCATAATCCTCATTTACACAAACGTTGCTGTTCTAATTAAGCCTGGATCACATCTCAAAATCAATGGCTAACCCTCCGCCAGTTCGTCCATGGTCCCGGTTGGCCTCATTGGGCCCAACGCCATCGAAACCATCACCTCAGACTCAACCATCTCAACAACAAACTCCAACATCAAGGTTTAAGTTTATTCTAGGTGCTGCTGGCAGAACATCATCGGCACCTTCATCTCCAGAACATAAAGTTCCTTCTCCTCCTAATTCTACTTCAATGCCGAATTCGCTGATTCCTAAACCATCACAATCACCAAAAAATTCCACAACAGAGAACAATGCTTATGCCAATTCCACAGAATCTCCACAGGGAACAACACCATCTGTTCAGTCCTATTTGAAGGTTAACACTGAGGTTCAGCCTACTAAGACAGCATTGCAATCAGAGCCAAAAACATTGATGTTAGTTCAGAGAGAATCAGGTGAAAAGCAGAGAGAAACTGCTGAAGCCAAAGAGAAAGGTATCTTTCACAACAAGAAGCTCTCAGATTCTGAGAACAATGGAAGCATAAGGGTCATAACAATTTCTGGTGAGAATAGAGGAGCTTACATGGAGATAATCCAATCTTCTTCAAAGAAGAAACCAAACTTTCTTCATCACAAGAAGGGGAACTCCGAATCATCAGAGAATTATTCTGCAGATGGAAAGAACATGAACAAGAATAATCAGAGTGAAAGAACAACAAAATACTGCTCGAATTCATCAAGAATGAGTAGTGCATTCTACATAAACAGCAATGTGCAGTGTGTGAACAACTCACTTCTCTATGAAAGCTCTTGCACTTGCAATGATCCTGGAGTGCAACTTACTCTCTCAGCAAGGAAACCACAGTGAAGCATTTCATCAAACAGAACACGTGCATGGCAAGAACAAGAACAATTAAGTTGAATATGGTTGTTGAAGTTTGCTAATTCTAATTCTCCCATGTTTCAGGCATATTTATGGTACTATATTATGGTGTGTGTTGTACTATGTTTGAGAAAAATAAATAAGAGTTGTCATAAAAGGGAATTGGTTCCACTAGGTCCATGCTACACTTTCTGTATGGATTGAAGGTTGAAGATTCACCATTATTGCCTGAAAGGGTCTAGTCTAGTAGTCTAGTATGCATTTTGTTTGTTGTTTACTTATTTGATGCTAAAGACACGCCCTAAATTTCTAGACACACATTTTTTTTGTAATTGATGAACAAAAACATATTTTTTCCTCGTAGATCAAACTATGCATAGTTAATTAGTTATGACACGGTACATGACATACTCATATACAAATTTAAAATTTTTATAAGATATGAGAATAAGATATATATATATATAAAATTATAATTTTTTTAAATAAATTGTAATAATATTTTTATATTTTATTAATATTAAATATTAATTATCAATGACTGTCATATCTAAAATGTGTCTAACGCTTGACACAGTAAATAAAAAAATGTGCATATTTCATACGTACTTAGCATCATCTTAAAATGGTTCTTATTTCTTAATTAATAGGGTACATTCTTCGGGTTTATATACATGATGTAATGTTAAGAAACAATGGATACATTTATTGAGTCACTTTTCCAACCCTTTCAGTTCAATATTTGAATAAATCAAATTTTTGGTTTCCATAGTTTTTACCCTATATCAAACGTTACATGAATTCACTAAATAATAGCTAAAATGTATATTAACAAATTAAAATCAATTTTAATTTTTCTATTAGTTGAAAATAAAAATGAACAAATAAATAGATATTACTAGAATTTGTATTTTTATATATATTTTATGCTAAATAATAGATAATTAAATTTACATTTTTATATATATTTTATATTAATAATTAATTTTGATGACTAATTTTAATAAGTAGTTAGCATGATATCTTAGATTCTTACACGTAGAATATTAGAGCAGCCAAACGACGAAACAACCACCATGATATATTGACATCAATCATGTAGAATATTAGTTAGAAACTCAGGTGTTATTTTATTTTAAGTTAAGCTGATAACGAAGAGTCGTTAGATAGTTAACAACCTCATATAAAGTTGATTGCACTTAAATTTTCACCATAACATTAATATAATATAAAATAAAAATATTCGGACGACATCACATGATCAGGGACGAATCCAGAAATGATATTATATGGGGGCAATAACACATATAATATTAAAATATTATGTAAAAAATTATATAATATAAGATGTATAATGTATTACAAAAATATATCGACAGAGAATATATTTTAAAATAAAAAAATATGTGTATACTTTTTACTAACGAAGTGGTCGATTCTTCGTATCATAAAATTCACCGATAATAGAATTTGTGTAAAATTTTTCAGTAATTTTCTTTTCAATATAATTAAAAGACAATTAGCAAAAAATTTATCTTTTATTTTATTTCTAAATTATTTTTTACAATATTCATAGTTGAAAAAGATATCTTAATTGTAGCAGTTGAAACTAAGAGAATTAATGAATAAAAAAAGACAAAAAAAAAGAATTCACTTTATCAGATTTAAAAATTTTTATTTAATTAAAAAATATTAGTGTTCATACCCTGGCCCAATGCTAAGGGCCCAGGTCCAACCAAAAGGCCTGATCCAATAGGTTAAGCCTAGCGAAGCACCGACTTCCACTTAAGAAGTCGGTGCCAACCACGACTTAGTATGAAGAAGTCGGTTATGAGATTAGCTGGCAGATAAACACTCATTCAAATGAGTAACCGCCCCGAAAATCTCTCTAACCACTTCATAAAGCCATATCTTAACCTCCCCAAGATAATGGGACGGTTAACACCCTAAAGATACGGCACTACACCAACGGTGGTTATTGGCTCACCACTATAAGTACACTGACACCAATCAGGTATTTCTAAGTTCCAATACTCTCTAGACCTGCTCACGCTCTTGCTAACTTAGGCATCGGAGTGTCTTTGCAGGTACCACCCCCCATTCACTCACGCGCGCAAGTCGGACGGAGCCTCCCGAGTTGCAGATACGTCCGGAGTTCTCCTCCTTCATACGCTTGGGCCGTCAAACGTCATCCGTTGCATTTATCTCCGGTTACCCACCGTAACATTGGCGCCGTTGCCGGGGACCCGAGAGATCATCCATCGATGGCGGATAGATCCCACGAGGAAGTACATGCGGAAACGGATTCAGAAGAAGAGAATCTGAACGCAGGTAACGACAATGTGGATGTGACCCTCCACCAGGAAGTTAATGATCAAAATAGAGAGGGCACCTCCGGAGTAAAAAACCCGAAGGCAAACCCCTCAGACGAGCGAGAATCGGGAAAAGGTGGACCATCCCACGTAACTGAATTAATGGGGTTAGTCCACAGTCGCTTAGAACAATTGGAGCAAGAGCGGGAGAAGCAGAAAGAAACTGAAAGGTACCTCAAAGAGGAGATGGAACGGCGAAAAGAGTTAGAAAGAAAACTCTTACAGCTAGAGTCCTCCCTCAAGGGTCACAACTCTCGCGACGACCAAGAAGATCAATTCCCGGGCGGGGAAGATCCTTTCAGCGAGGACATAATGAGGGCAAAAGTTCCTAGAAACTTTAAAAGCCCCGATATGGACCTCTATGATGGGACCACAGATCCAAAGCATCATCTAAGCAACTTCAAAAGTCGGATGTATCTAGCTGATGCCTCCGACGCTACGAGATGTAAAGCTTTCCCGACCACTTTATCGAAAGCGGCAATGAAGTGGTTCGATAGCCTCCCACCAAGATCAATCACCAGCTTTGAAGACCTCTCAAGGAAGTTTTTGATGAGGTTTTCAATTCAGAAAGATAAGGTAAAACATGCACCGAGCCTCCTGGGAGTAAAACAGGAGGTCGGAGAGTCTTTGCGAGCCTATATGGAAAGGTTCAATAAGGCATGTTTGGAGATCCAAGACCTGCCCACAGAGGCAGTCATCATGGGGCTAGTCAATGGGCTCAGAGAAGGTCCCTTCTCACAGTCCATATCTAAAAGGCACCCCGTTTCTCTAAGCGATGTACAAGAAAGGGCCGAAAAGTACATCAACATGGAAGAGAATGCGAAATTAAGAGACCTGAGTTGGCGACCCGGACCCCCTTCCTCATCCAAGGAGAGGGAAAGGGAAGTCAAGAAGAAGGAAGAACTCAGTCTCGAGAGGCCCAGGAAATATCACTCTTATACTCCTCTAAAAACTTCTATAGTGGATGTATATAGAGAGATTTGCCACACCGAAAGGATGCCACCCCCAAGACCTATTAAAAATAAAAAAGGGGGAAGCCGCGGCGATTATTGCGAGTACCATAAAATATATGGTCACTCCACCAACGACTGTTACGACCTTAAAAATGTGATAGAAAAGCTGGCCAGAGAAGGTCGGCTTGATAGATATCTCATGGAAAGGTCGGACACCCATGGAAAAAGAAAGCGAGATGATATGGATAGAAGGGATCCACCACCGCAGACTCCAGAGAGACATATTCATATGATCTCAGGAGGATTTGCGGGAGGGGGCCTCACTAAATCCTCTCGCAAAAGACATCTCAAAAGAGTCTACCAAGTCGAGGAAGAGACACCCGACTTCCCCACTATCTCATTCACAAAAGAAGATGGGCAAGGGATAATCCCCGGGCATGATGATCCCGTGGTGATAACTATGATCCTAGCCAATGCCCATCTCCACAGAACCCTAGTAGACCAAGGAAGCTCGGCGGACATCCTTTTCAAGCCCGCCTTCGACAAGCTAGGGTTAGATGAAAAAGAATTGAGAGCCTACCCCGACACCCTATACGGATTAGGGGATACGCCAATAAAGCCGCTGGGATTCTTACCCCTTCACACCACTTTTGGAAAGGGGGAAAAATCAAGGACTCTGAGCATAGACTTTATAGTCATCGATGAAGGGTCAGCCTACAACGCCTTAATCGGCAGGACTACCCTTAATCGCCTTGGAACAGTGGTATCTACTCCCCACCTTTGCATGAAATTCCCAACCCCAGGAGGAATAGCAACGGTAAAGGGAGACCAAAAATTGGCAAGAAAATGCTACAATGAAAGCCTAAACCTGAGAGGAAAGGGCAAAGAAGTCCACACCATAGAGCTCGGCGGCACAAGGGCCAGAGAAGAGCTGCGACCCCAACCGGGAGGAAAAACCGAGGAGATACAAGTCGGAGAGGAGGAAGGAAAAAACACTTACATAGGAGCCAACCTAGGAGAAACCCTAAAACAAAGGTTGGGTGAACTCCTGAGAGCTAATTCTGACCTCTTCGCATGGAAAGCCTCCGACATGCCCGGGATTGATCCCGAGCTCATGTCCCACAAACTCTCGGTTTACCCAGGATCCCGACCTGTACAACAAAGAAGGCGCAAGCTCGGCCCGGAACGAACCCTAATAGTGGAAGAACAAGTACAGGCCCTCTGGGAAGCCGGCTTCATCAGAGAGGTCAAATATCCAACATGGCTAGCCAATGTAGTGCTAGTCAAAAAACAGAATGGTAAATGGAGAATGTGCGTCGACTATACCGACTTGAATAAGGCATGTCCTAAGGACCCTTACCCCCTACCAAGTATTGACACCCTGGTGGACGCCAGCTCGGGGCATCAATACCTATCATTCATGGATGCATACTCGGGGTACAACCAAATCCCGATGTATGAACCAGACCAGGAGAAAACATCTTTCATCACGCCAAGAGCCAATTATTGCTACGTGGTCATGCCATTCGGACTAAAGAATGCAGGAGCCACATATCAAAGGCTGATGAATAAAGTGTTTTCCCCCCATCTAGGGAGCCTAATGGAAGTATACGTCGACGACATGTTAGTAAAAACCAAACAAGAAGCCGACCTCTTATCCGACCTCTCACAAGTCTTCAACACTATAAGGTCGCATGGGATGAGACTAAATCCCGCGAAATGCGCCTTCGCGGTGGAGGCAGAAAAATTTCTAGGGTTTATGCTAACACAAAGAGGGTTTGAGGCCAATCCCGACAAATGCAGAGCCATCTTAGAAATGAAAAGCCCGACTTGTTTGAGAGAGGTTCAACAGCTCAATGGCAGACTTGCAGCCCTCTCCAGATTTTTGGCAGGCTCGGCACTAAAATCCCTTCCACTATTTTCCTTATTAAGGAAGGGATGCCAGTTCAAATGGACTTCGGAATGCGAGGAGGCGTTCCAAGAGTTCAAAAAGTTCTTAAGCCAACCTCCTATCTTGACCCGACCAATACCGGGAAAAGACCTCGTCCTATACCTATCCGTAGCAAACAAGGCTGTCTCGTCAGCCCTGATAAGAGAAGACAAGGTCGGACAACACCCGATCTACTTCATCAGTAAGGTCCTGCAAGGCCCTGAACTAAGGTACCACAAACTAGAGAAGTTTGCCTACTCCTTAGTGATAGCCTCACGAAGGTTACGACCTTACTTTCAGGCTCACACAATAAGAGTCCGCACAAACCAACCCATGAAGCAAATCCTCCAAAAGACGGATGTTGCAGGAAGAATGGTTCAGTGGGCGATAGAGCTCTCCGAGTTTGATTTGAGATATGAAACTCGGACAGCAATTAAAGCCCAATGCCTCGCCGACTTCGTTGCAGAATATGCAGGAGAACAAGAGGAAAAGCCGACTACATGGGAACTCTATGTAGACGGATCCTCCAACAAAACAGGGAGCGGCGCAGGCATAATATTGGTAGATGAAAAAGGAACCCAAATAGAGGTCTCCTTAAAATTTGAATTTTCAGCTTCAAACAATCAGGCAGAATATGAAGCCTTGATTGCCGGATTAAAGTTAGCAGAGGAAGTTGGTGCTACAAAGGTGACGATCTACAGCGACTCACAGGTGGTGACCTCCCAAATAAGCGGAGAATATCAGGCAAAAGACCCTAATATGAAGAGGTACTTGGAAAAAACCCTGGAGCATCTTGGACGCTTTGCAGAAACTGAGGTCAAACACATAACTCGGGATCTAAATAGCAGAGCGGATGCCCTATCCAAGTTAGCAAGTACCAAACCAGGAGGGAACAACAGAAGCCTGATTCAAGAAACCCTTCAAGAACCCTCGGTAGCAAAAACAGAAGATAAACAAGAGACCCTTGAGGTAGTCGGTTTAAACCTCGGATGGATGAATCCCTTAGTCGAATACCTGAAATTCGACATCCTCCCTAAAGAGGAAAAGAAGCTAAAAAGATCCGAAGGAAAGCACAACACTATACTTTGGTGAGAAATGTCCTTTACAGAAGAGGGATATCAACGCCATTACTAAAGTGCGTACCGACCTCAAGAACCACCGAGGTGTTAGAGGAGGTGCATAGTGGGATCTGCGGAAACCATCTAGGAGCAAGGTCACTCGCCAGGAAAGTAATCCGAGCAGGATTCTATTGGCCGACCTTGCAAAGAGATGCCACAGACTTTGTGAAAAAGTGCCAGCCATGTCAGATGCATGCAAATTTCCACGTAGCTCCACCAGAAGAGCTCATCAGTATCACTTCTCCCTGGCCCTTCGCAAAATGGGGAATGGATTTGTTAGGTCATTTTCCCCAAGCACTAGGACAAGTTAAATACTTGATCGTGGGAATAGACTACTTCACAAAGTGAATAGAAGCAGAACCATTAGCTACTATCACCGCCCAAAGAAGTCGCAGATTCCTCTACAAAAACATCATCACAAGGTATGGGATACCTTATTCCATCACCACAGACAACGGTACTCAATTTACCGACGCTACCTTCAGAGGAGGTAGCCAGTCTGAAAATCAAGCATCAATTCACCTCGGTTGAACACCCACAAGCCAATGGGCAAGCCGAGGCAGCTAACAAGGTCATACTAGCAGGACTCAAGAAGAGACTCCAGGAAGCAAAGGGAGCTTGGGCAGAAGAGCTCCCTCAAGTATTATGGGCTTATAGGACAACTCCTCAATCCGCCACAGGAGAAACCCCCTTCCGACTAGTCTATGGCGTAGAAGCCATGATTCCAATAGAAATCAATGAGCAAAGCCCAAGGGTAATTCTCCACGACGAGGTCGGTAATATACGAGGACACAAAGAAGAGCTCGACCTGCTCCCCGAAGTCCGAGAAAGTGCCCAGATAAGAGAAGCTGCGCTAAAGCAAAGGATGACTACAAGGTACAACAAGAAAGTCATTCGAAGAACATTTGCTACAGATGACTTGATCCTAATCAGAAACGACATTGGAGTCAACAAATCAGGGGAAGGAAAGCTCGCCGCAAATTGGAAGGGGCCATACAAAATCAAGGAAGTGTTAGGGAAAGGTTATTATAAAATAACCGACCTGAATAGCACTGAGCTACCAAGGTCGTGGCATGCTTGTAATTTAAAAAGGTATTATAGTTAAAAGCGAACTCTACTCCCTGATGTACTCTTTTCCCAACTTCATGATTTTTTCCCAAAAGGGTTTTTTCTGGAGAAGGGTTTTTAACGAGGCATCATAGTAGAGACTAAGGGAACAGACTATCAAAACCCTTAGTAGCGAAAGAAGGTACCTCCCCAATCAATAAAGATCTTTTTCATTTATAATATCTCTTACAATATCCTCCTTTATTTTTCTAAGTCTTTCTACGAAACGCGCCGACTTAAGCTCGACAAAACGTGAAAATCCCATGAATCGACCTAGATGGTCGTCAGGATAAAACGACGAGGTACAAGTCGGTGTAAAGAGGTTATAGGAGTTGATCGTAAAAACTCGGGAACCAACCCGACTCATAAGTCGGAACGAGACCCGAGTATGAAAACTTGGAAACACCTCGATCCATAGATCGGAGTGTAGAACCAAGTAGAAGAAAAACGCATCGCAAAAATAACCTAAGTCATGAGAACTCGCTAAAACAAAAGTTGAGTATGAGGAATAACAAAAAGAGATAGGAAAACCTAAGGAGAAGTTTCAAGGACGCCTCGAAAGTCCTCAACGAAAAACAAACAATCCAAAAAGAAAGGTTTTCAAGAAAAAGCTAAGGGGAATTCAGGAAAATCAGAAAAGCATACACGCAAAAGGTAACTTAAAACCCTTATCCAAAAAAGGGGCATTCACCTTTGTTTAAAAAGCCCTTATCCAAAAAAGGGCACCGAGCAGAATATTTTGTTTACGGCCTTAAAAGGCCAAAAATTGTTCACACAAACCAACAACAATGAATAAGTTTAAAAAAGGGGGACTCACAGGCCGAGCCCCATATAGCCATAAAGTTATTTTTTCAGAGGAATAGAGGAATCACCACCGCCAGGACCAGGAGGAGGAGCTGAAGAAGAAGGAGGAGGAACGGAGGACGAACTCGGAGGATCTCGAGGAGGAGACTCAATAATCCTCTGCCCCCGAGTCTTCAAATCTGACTCGGAAACAACCTCGGGGGCAGGAGGATAAACGATGGCGCCATCAATAACCACCTTGTCCTGATGTAGAGGAGAAAGATCCAAGTCGGGAGCGATAACTCTGACTTGTTCCAAGAAAATTCTCCAAGACTCCTCGGCACCATCGGCAATAGAATCCTCCAACTCGGTGTATGCGTTCCGAGAATTCAGCAAGTCCTTCCTCACGACCACAATATCCTGAAATAAACTGTGGTAGCTGTCTTGTGCCGTTTTCCTCAAATTCGCCTCCAAAGTACATTGAGCCCGCAGCTTACCCTCCTCCTCCTTCAGGTGATCCCTCTCCTTCCTCAACTTATCTCTCTCCTCCTTCAACTCCTTCTCATGTTTTTCAAAAAGAAGAAGCCTCCCCTCCAACTCCTCAACCTTCGAGGATGCCCCCAAAGAGCTGAGGGGAGTCTTCTAAAAAATGTCCAAAAGTTTGCCACAAACACCCGCTGTCCTAAAACTCTCCTCGGCCATGGTGGTAAGGTGGTTGCGAACAGAAACATCATCCATACTTATAAAAGGATAGATGTTCTTTCGGACGAATGCCAGAGCATCCGCCTTAACCCCACCATCAAAAGAAGAAGAGCCAGACTCTGAAGTCTTGCGCTTCTTCTTCTCTGGCTCGGAGAGAATTTGGGCAGAAGGGGGTGGTCGAGACAAACTTGAGGAAGAAATGACAATAGGTTGAGAGGGAGTCCCAGTATTTTTAGGAGGAGGAGGAAGAGGAGGAGGAGAGGTGATCGCCCTGGCACCCCCGGACCTAGCCCGGGACTTCGCCTTAGCCTCCTGGACCCTTTGGTAAGCCTCCTGAGCATTCTTCTTAGCCATATCTACAAGAAAAACAACCAACAGTTATAAGTCGGCAACATTCAAGTCGGTAGAAACAACTCGGAAATCAGGAATGCATGCACTACCTAATTGAGTTTGAACAAAGGTCGGCGTTCCTTGAAGGATTTTCCTAGTATCCAAGTATGGGGACCTCCCCCACGCTTCTCGGAAAAACCCCACAATGGCCGCTTCCACCTCGTCCAGGTCATCTGGACCATACTTTTCACAAAGGGAGGCCGGCAACCAATAAAGGGGAAAGCGAGGGGAGGAATGCTCATCCAGGAAAAAGGGGTGGTGACCCTCTACGGCTTGAACTTTGAAAAAGTAGTTTTTGAAATCATGAAAAGACTCGTCAAAAAGAGTGAAAATCCTCCGACCTTGTATGGCTCGGAAGGATACCCACTGCTGTTTGTTGTTTAGCCCACTAAAGGGCTTGGTCATATGGAAAAGAAAGAAGAAAATCCTCAAAGAGGTCGGAAAGTCCAGAGCGTGGCTAATAAACTGGTAGATCTTCAAAAAACCCCAAGAATTGGGGTGAAGTTGAGTAGGGGCAACTCTACAGTGGTGCAAAACAGATATTTCGAAATCTGAGAAAGGAAGAAAAACACCCAAACGGGTGATCATACATTCATACATAAAGAAAAAATGAGGGGCCGCCTCATTAACTCTCCCAAAACAGACCCGGTCTTCAGGACCCGGGATTGTCAGTTCATATTTTGGCTCGTCCTCCTCTGAAGTACAAAGCCGGTGATGAGTACGAAGATGGGTGATAAACTCAGCGTCGACCAGGGGTTCCTCCCCAAGGACGGTGTCATCAACCCACAAAGAAAGAACATCTACGGAAGCCATTTTTTATATAAAGAAAAGTGGCAGAAACCTACAAAAAGAAAAAAGAAAAAGAAAAATAAAAAAACACGGCCCCTAAAGAGGAGAGATACGAAGCCAGAATCTACAGGTCGACCTATCCACTCACAAAACAAAACATGCAAATGAAAAGCATGGCATGGAAAAAACAAAACTAACCTTTATCCGAAGAAAGAAAGGTTGGGAAGAACGGAAAGCTTCGAACACAAGAATGCAGCACGAGCAAAGCAAGAAAAAGTTTGAAAGATTGCAGAAACGGAAAAACGAAAGAGAGGGAAAGTATTTATAAATAGGATAAGGGGCATAATGGTAAAAACGAGGCAGTCATTAATGAGATTGCACCGTTACCAAAGCCCTCAATCCCTAAATGCTTCCCCAACGGACACGACGCTTGAATTGACGTAACTGTCAGAAACAAAAGGTCGCGAAAATCACGTCGGTTTCAAAACCTGTGAAAGTCGGCTACGAACCCGAGTTGAATACTTGAACCCAAGCCTTAAAGGGATCTTGGGCTCAAGTAGGGGCACTGTTCATACCCTGGCCCAATGCTAAGGGCCCAGGTCCAACCAAAAGGCCTGATCCAATAGGTTAAGCCTAGCGAAACACCGACTTCCACTTAAGAAGTCGGTGCCAACCACGACTTAGTATGAAGAAGTCGGTTATGAGATTAGCTGGCAGATAAACACTCATTCAAATGAGTAACCGCCCCGAAAATCTCTCTAACCACTTCATAAAGCCATATCTTAACCTCCCCAAGATAATGGGACGGTTAACACCCTAAAGATACGGCACTACACCAACGGTGGTTATTGGCTCACCACTATAAGTACACTGACACCAATCAGGTATTTCTAAGTTCCAATACTCTCTAGACCTGCTCACGCTCTTGCTAACTTAGGCATCGGAGTGTCTTTGCAGGTACCACCCCCCATTCACTCACGCGCGCAAGTCGGACGGAGCCTCCCGAGTTGCAGATACGTCCGGAGTTCTCCTCCTTCATACGCTTGGGCCGTCAAACGTCATCCGTTGCATTTATCTCCAGTTACCCACCGTAACAATTAGTAATAATATCTTTTTCAGATTTTTTTAATATTGTTATTTACTTTTTAGATATTAAAAATTATTAATATTTAAATTAGATTAGACTTTTATATACTAAATACTAAATAATTTTTTTAAAAAAATTACTTTTTAAATATTAAAAATTATTAATATTTAAATTAGATTAGACTTTTATTTATACTATACTAAATACTAAATAATTTTTTTAAAAAAATTAAATTCTACATAATAACTTATTACTATTGTCCGTCCCTGCACATGATGCCTATGTTGGCATAAATAACGAGTTTCCCTCAACAAATAAATGGACGATTAGTGACTAGTTTATTGTTTCCCACATTCAAGGTTCTCAAAAACCTTGTGCAATTGGTGCTCACATATATATATCGTTTGAATAAATCAAGTTTTTGGTTTATCTTTAGTTTTACCCTTATATCAAACATTACCCGAAAGCACTAGATAAAATGTACACCTATAGTTTTTTCTTAAAGAATTTATGTGGCAAGTATAGTAATATCAATATTTCATATATCATAATTTGACCTTAAAAGAATCATTTTCTATTTTTTAAGTTTTTTTATTTTTTAAGTTTATAAAAAATGCAAAAATAATATTTTTATTGTATTTTTTTACTTTAAAATTTTCTTCATATTGCAAATTTTTAAAACAAAAAATACTACAATTTTAAAAAATATTTTCTCAAATAAAAAATATCCTAATTTTCAACAAAGTTTCGTAATTTTTCTTTTCTTTTATATGGTGAAATATAGTCTAAGTTTATTTTATACTGAGCGAATTTATTTTTATATAATAGTAAATTATGATATGTGAGTTGAACTAATTTGAGTTAATTGAGCCCATCAACTAACTCGTTTTCTTAAATAATTATTGGAGTTTGAATTTCATATTATATATAAATAATAATGTTAGAGAAAAAATATCTAAAATTATTTTATATATATAATATAATATATATACTTGTATGAATAATATTATATATATATAATATTTATAATTATATATTTATTATATTTAATATTACATAATTATTTAAATAATAATTAATAAATATTAAATAAAATAATTTTAAATTATTTGACCTAATTTTTTATTATCTACCAAACATTATGGAATAGATATTCAACAACTCTTCTGCCACATATCCGATCCTTAAATAAAGGCCTTTCATATTGTTTTGTCCTTGAGTAAAAAATAACATATGTACGTGAATAAAGTATTATTTCACATATCACATGTACATATAATATATCCTTCTGAATTTGAAATCAAAGCACGCGGCCCTTAAAAAAAAATGAAGAGAAGCAGCAGCAGCAGCTAAAATAGCAAAAGTAATGTGATTAGTGCATGTGAAACCAACCTTAAAAGCTAAAGGGAAATCTAATTACTTTTTCTTAGGCCTTTTAATATTATGGATATTTATATCTAGTTTTAATATTACATTTAATTTGTCTCCTTTATACTGTTTAACAATATTACATATATATGTGGTCATAATAACAACCTTTTAGATTGTATAATATCGAAAAATGTTTACATGACTCTGTCAAAATATATTGGGAACTTCTTTATTTATCATCCAATTAGCAATTTAAACAATACCTTATATCATGTTGTACATCAACACATGTGTCTATTAATATGTAATTATTATCAATTTCTATTAGCAATTTCATCCCTTAATCTTGCAACTTTTGCGCCAATATATTTGTTAAGAAAAAGTATAGGAAAATAATGTTTAAATAGTTAATATTAGTTAATTGTCTCTTTATTGTAAAATTATTTTTTTAATTTTAATTGTTGGAGAATTTAAGATATAAAATTTGAAATTTAGAATTTAAAATTTAAAATTAAAAAAATTAACTGATATTAGTTGAAAAAACTAACTCCAAAATTGTTGTGTTATTTTAATAATTAACAAAATTATTTTTTTTTCATATAAAAAGTTTTAAAATAATATTAGAGAACCAATCTTATAATAGTCAATTTTAGTTAATATATAGCTATATGAGTTTTATTAAAGAATTAACTAAGAATGTAGTCAAGTAAAGTCAATTAGTTAAAAAACAGATTTATTATATAAAAAAAACTTTTTATTATCCTAATTTTTAAAATTTTAAAATTAAAAATTAAAAAAAATTAAATTAACTGATATTATAATTGATTTCTTAAACTTTTTTCTAACTATATAATGTTGATCGACTCCAAAGTCTTGAACCGGTAGAGTGCATGCATTCTCTATTGTAATTATTACTTTTAATTTATTAGTACTTTTAGGTTAGCAGGGAATAAAGCAATAACCCTAAAATATGAGTATTTTCACTATTTTGCATTCCATGGCTGTACTGTTCTGACTTCTGACCGCGCCACTAGTGTCTACTACGAACTAGGAAACACCAAATAAATGATTTGTTTATGGATGATGATGAACTTTCTAGTCCACTGTCCACACCACAAGTCCACAACTACAAAACAAAGGCATTATATTTTCAATTTATATGTATATAAAATATTAGAAAAAATATTTGGACCTATAATTATATATACAATTATACATAACATGATGCATGTTGGCATAAACTATACGAGTTTATGATTTTTTTTTTTTAACAAGAAAAGTTCGATACACTAAAGTGGAGCGATTCAACTAAACACAACACATACAAAGCAAGGATCACATAAACAATCAATCTATTGTTATTTCTGACATTCACGTTAACAACCACATAATTCATCACCACACCACTCCTTGTAATTTAGAAACGACCTCATAAAGAAACGATGGATTGATGACTTCTTTTATTCTGTTTCCCACATTCTTGGTTCTCAAAAACCGTGTGTTAAGTTGGTGCTCGCTTGACACAGATCTGATCTATCCAAATCCAAAATGGTTCAACCAAGATTGAAATCCAAAACTCTCACTAGTGGTTTAGCAACATTCTTATTGATCTTCTTGTTGTTGTGGCGGTGCGTGCTGTCGGATAACGAGTTAGTGGATCACGAAGCTGCTTATCTGAAGAAGCTTAGGAAGGCCATATCCCCTGCTCCCTCCAACTGGTTCACCGCCACCAACATGTGCGACTGGAGCCGTGTGATTTGCACCGACGGTGTCAACGGCCGCACCGTAGTTGACATCAACCTCAGCTCGATGTCTCTCAACGGAACACTCCCTTCCGGTCTCAACAACGCCTTACTCAACCTCAAAACTCTCGATCTCGGTAACAATTCTCTCACCGGCCCTCTGCCATCCTTTGCTGGCCTCTCTCTCCTCCAAGAGCTACATCTGGAATCCAACAACTTCACCTCCGTCCCTCATGGCTGCTTCCAAGGTCTAAAAAGTTTGCAGCAGTTCTCCTTCACTTCCAACACCAACCTCGAACCGTGGACATTTCCCCTCGATTTGGCTGACTCCATTGAGCTCCGAATTCTCGATCTCGGCGCTACAAACCTCGCTGGCTCCTTGCCAGATACATTTGATTCCTTCCCCGATTTGCAGATTCTTGAACTCTCTGATAACAACCTCACTAGCGTGTTGCCCAAGTCTCTTGCGAAACTACTCAAGCTACGATCGTTGTATCTCAACGACCAAAAGTTGTCGGGTAAAATTGAATTCCTTTCATCCATGACCCAGTTGAAATATGTGTGGCTTCAGGGGAACGCCTTCGAGGGTCCCATTCCTGACATGTCAAACTGCACCAACTTGGCAGAACTGTATCTTGACAACAATCGATTAACGGGTGCAGTTCCACCTTCTCTCATCAATCTCTCGTATTTGGAGGAGGTTTTCTTGGCCAACAACTCGCTGCAGGGTCCTGTGCCTGCGTTCAACAAGAATGTGGATACAATAATTCTTGAAGGAAATGGGTTCTGTTTAAACCATCCTGGCCCTTGTGATTACAGAGTCACCACTTTGCTACAAGTTGCTGAGGCATTTGGATATCCATTTCAGTTGGCGCGCACGTGGCGAGGGAACGATCCCTGTGACCGTTGGAGTTTCATCACGTGCGATATCCAAGGCAAGATCAGAACCGTCAATTTGACGAACCTGAATCTCACCGGAACCATCTCGCCGGCCTTTGGCAATTTAAGCGATTTGCGAGAACTGCATCTTAGTGGGAACAATTTAAGCGGATCAATACCTGAAAGTTTGACAACTCTGTCACAACTCAAGATTCTGGATGTCTCCAACAACAACTTATCCGGGATCATTCCCACATTCTCTTCTACCATCACGCTCAATACTACAAATAATCATGGTTTTGTTGATAGAAGTTCTCCACCCAAAGCAAGTCCTCCTCATCCATCTGCACTTCCTCCCAGTCCTACTAATAGAGCAAGGCCAACCGCATCTAGAACCACACCTATTTGGATTAAATTAGGTACGCTCTAATCTACGTACACCAACTACAATCTTGCATGCTAAAAATTAAAAAAATAATTCATGTAAACTAAAAGTTAATCATCATGTATTTGCATATATTTATATGTATTACTCTATTTGTAATTATTCTTCACGTCATTGCATATACGCAGGTGCTGGTGCTGCAGGTAGTGTTGTTGGAGTTATTGTAATCTTTGGAGTGATTGTTTTTAACCGTAAGAGGCGTTTAGGTTTAGTACAAAAGATAGTGTTAAGGAGAAAAAGAAAGCACGTTGATCAATATGTTGAAAATCTCATCAAAAGTTACAGTTCTTTGAGTCTTAAGCGATATACTTATAAAGAAGTAAAAAAAATGACAAAGTTGTTTAGTGAAAAATTAGGAGAAGGAGGATATGGCATTGTGTATAAAGCAAGTTTAGCTGATGGTCAACAGGTGGCAGTAAAAATACTGAAAGAGTCAAAGGGAAGTGTGGAAGAATTTATTGATGAGGTTTTTATCATTAGCAGAACATCTCATATGAACATTGTTTCACTTTTAGGATTTTGTTATGAGAAGAATAAACGAGCATTGGTTTATGAATTCATGCACAATGACTCTTTAGATAAGTTTACTTACAAAAAAGAGCCTTCTAATGGTCTTTATAATTTGGATTGGAACACCTTGTACCAAATCTCAATTGGCATTGCTCGAGGGTTAGAATATTTACATCAAGGATGTAATACAAAAATTTTACATCTTGATATTAAACCTCAAAATATCCTTTTAGATGAACATTTTCGCCCCAAGATTGCAGATTTTGGATTGGCTAAAATATGTAAGAAAGATCAAAGTATTGTATCTATATTAGGTACAAGAGGAACTCCAGGATACATTGCACCAGAAATTTTTAGTCGAACATATGGTGGAGTTTCTCACAAATCTGATGTATATAGTTATGGTATGTTGATTCTTGAAATTATTGGAGGAAGACATAACTACTATGAAAGTAAAGAATCACATACCAGTGAACTTTGCTTTCCAGATTGGATCTACAAAGATCTTGAGAAAGGAAATATTCCTACAAGGTGTTTGCTTGACAAAGAAGAAGAAAATGGCATGGTAATGAAAATGACTTTAGTAAGCTTATGGTGTATTCAACCAAATCCATTGGATAGGCCTTCTATGGGTAAAGTAATAGACATGTTAGAAGGATCACTTGAGTCAATACCATATCCTCCAAAACCAGCCTTATTTTCTCCTGAAAGACTTGTCTCACAATATTCAGATATATCTTATAGCAATGAACATGAGACAAGTTCAACAACAATAGAAGAAATTGACTTAGAGAAAGGGTTAATGTGACTTTGATGAAACTTCCAGTTCTTGTTAAGCATTATTGTGTAAGTTCTTTTCACAAACTTCAAATATATGCTAACAAAAATTTGGATCAACTATGTATTTATAATATAATTAAGTGAAATAGTTTCAATATATATGGTACAATGTGGTAGACACTATTTTATTTCTCCTCTTCATCCCAGTGATCTCATCATTCTGCTATGTTTATTGTTTCTTTCTCATTCAGTTTGTTTAATTTGTTACATATATACATGCACTCTCAAAAGTAAAACATGTGTTCCATATGATAGAGAAAAATCAAATTTAAACAAGAATTACTGATTGTAACTTCATCAATATAAGAAGGCAGTGAATATAATAACTTCACGCTTCTAATGATATAAGTTTAAGTGGTAGAGCATAAAATGTGAGAGAGGTTGTGCATCCCCTGTTACTCTTCCAAGTGTGACAGAATTCGCTTTCTATCACATGGTATTTAATTCTTTGATGACCATTCAAGTTCTCAAGCTTTCAAGGGTGTAAGAGAGTACCATCATGAACTCAGTAAAAAGTAAAAACTATCTTCTATTGGTAATATAAAGAGAAGAAAAACAAAAGAAAACAGAAGATTAGTCTACGACATAATCGAGATACAGGAGAGGAAGAACCTGACTAGGGGGTTCATTTCAATCCTTGCACTGTTGCACACTACAGCTGCATCCACAACCATCTTGGCTAGACAGTTCGCACTTCCATTCGATATTCCAAACCACCACTCCACACTCAGCCATGGTCCCAAGGGAATTGATGCTGCTATCTAAATTGATTTTAACAAAATTTATCTCTTGAAAATGCCAATCTATATGCACATCAATCTCTCTGTTCTTCTTAAGGAGCCAATATAAGCTGAAGATGTAACATTAGAAACCTGATGCTTTTGGTTTATAAACCCAAGTGTCTTCCAAATCAGAACGAGGTGCTGTTAGAAGAGTGATATCTTGGGGAATACTTGTATATAGATGCTGCAAGTTCCATTGATTGTAAATCCAAATACCCCTCACCCTCATATGACTATCCACAATATTAATAACAGGAACTCTGGCACCAATAGGTCCTCCACTCAATCAATTTGAAAACCAAAGAGAGGAATTTTCATTGCCCAAGATAAAATTAGATGATCCTTTGCATAACAAATACTTCTCCATATCCTAGTGGCATTCCTCTTAGGTTCTATACAAGAACACTAGAGCCAGATATACATTTATGGAGCCCAAATAGTAGTGCAAGGCCTCTCGGGTTGGCTAAGAAGTAAGAACCTTTCAAACCAGAGAAGCATTTCGTCAAACAGAACATGTGCATGGCAAGAACAGAAACAATAATTAATTATTTGAATATGGTGTTTGAAGTTAGTTAATTCTAATTCACTTATGTTTTAGGATTATATATGGTATTGTGGTATGTATTGTACTGTGTTTGAGAAAAATAAATAACAGTGGGCATAGAAGGGATTTGGTGCATGACTGCATGATGGATTCTAATTCTTTGGTCTACATTGACACATTCTATGGGTTTAAGTTTGAAGATTCACTGCGGGAATAGATCTACTCAATTTTTTTTATAATTGAGGGAGTAAAGTGTGATCTTTTATCATTAGTTTTATAAGTGGAACTAAGAATAAATATGAGAGAGAGAGCATTGAAAGGTTAAAGATTACACTTTACAGTCTCAATTTTTTTTAACAATTGAGAGGATCCATTCCCATTCACTGCTATTAATGCCTTAAATAGTCTAGTCTAGTCTAACATGTATTTTCTTTGTCTATTTTTTATTTTTTTTTGGTTTAGTTAATAGGTTATTCATTAAAAACTTTATAAAAATACAAAATTTTAAACTTTTAATGAAATTGTTTTATATTTAGTGGTAATGTCTTAAATAATCTCTGAAATTTCTAACTCGTATAAGATAAATCCCTCATTTTTTTAAAATAATCAAATGTATTCTATATTCTCAGAATCGTGAATTTTCGTTAGTCTAAAAATTACAAGATGTGTGTAGTTGGCACTTAACTAACGACATCCTTCAGGATTTAGGGTCCAATGGCAATAAGACAATGTCGTTTCAAGCTCTGTTTCTCTCCCCTCACTCACTCACCCTCTCATTCCGATCGCTTCATTTCTTCTCCTTTCGCCAATAATTCCGCTCCCAAAACCATTCTCCAATTTGATTCTGATGTCATAGCTGGTTTCCCTCTCAGGGGCAGTATCGTAAATGGATTTGAAGCCACGTCGTCATTTAGCACACTCTCGTTTCAGCCATCTCCCAGAGGCAATGGTGAGCCTTCTGGAAGGACTTTCTTCCTCTCTGGGCCAATCAAGAGAGGAAGGGGAAGGACCTGCCTCCAGTGCCGGTGTTCCTTTCTTGGCGCCGCTGAGCAGGTTGTACGTGAAGAAGAAGCAGAAGAAGGAGATCCCCGGGATTAGGAAGGCATTCTACCGGAGAAGCCTCTTGGAGATAAATTGGTCTTAGGTAATGCCCGTGCTGAACGTCGTTTGGAGGAAGGAAGATCAGCCGGAGACTGGAGGAGGGAGCAAGCCTGCAGCGGCGGAAGTGGAGAAGGGCGAGAGCAATGTGCAGTGGGCACTGAGGAAGGCTCATTGTGTAATGTATCTACCTCAATATGGTAAGCAGAGGGCCTAGGAGAATGAACTGCATCATGGATTCCCTTCCTATTTCTGCAATTGAACCGGGAGGAGTGTCTGATGCCAGGACATCTTAGCTAGTTTTACAAGTCATTTTTAGTATGTTTTAGGTTAGTTTCATGCATTATCTTCATCAATAAGCAAGCATTTGGATGAGTTATTTATGCATGCCTTGATTTATCAAACATTAGTGAATTATAATCATTTTCATGAGATTTATGCAAGAACTACTTAATACAATGAATAGTGCAAAATCTTGTGGTTATGGCAAAATTTTGATGCACTTGTTTGATTGATGATAGTCAATGAGAAACAGAGAAGAAGCAGAGGAAAGCAAGGAGGCTGTGGCGTTAGTGGCCAAGTTAGCACACTAACGCCATGGTTAATGCTATACCAAGGAGGGTGCTGGTGTTAGTGGCAAAGTTAGCCCACTAACACCATCGATAACGCTGGCTCAATGAAGAGGTGCTGGCGTTAATGGCAAAGTTAGCCCACTAACGCTAGTGTTAACATTGCCAAGGAAGAAAAAGAAGGTGGTGTTAGTGGCAAAGTTAGCCCACTACCGCAAGTGCCAATGTTGCTAAGGAAGAAGAAGCAGCTCACTAACGCCAGTGTCAACGTTGGGCAAGAAGGAAGGGAGCGTTAATGGGCAACGTTAGCACACCAACGCCAGTGCTAACGTTGTGCCCAACGTTAGTGTGCTAACGCCACCAACGTTAACACACTAACATCTTCGATCAAGGCACAAGCTGAGGCTGGAAGATTTGTCAACATGCGCTGGTGCTAGTGGTAGCATTAGCACACTAACGCCAGAATGAAACGTTGGTAACATTGTTAACACCAGTGCCAACGCTATGAGAAGGGCCTCGAGTTTCCCTCACTGCTTTAGTTAAGGCCAAGGGCCCACATCCAAATACTTAAAGACTGACTTAAAGATCAGAAGAGTAGTATAAATAGGAAGAGTTTTGAACTTAGAAAGGGATCATCAGGGAATTGGGGATCCGAATTGGGAAAATCTGACTATTTTCTTTGTACTTAGTTTTACTTTTCATGTACTTTATTTTCTTGCTGAGTTTTCCAGAGCTATGATCAACTAAACCCCACATCATTAGGGGGAGGAGCTCTGTTGTAATTCAAATGAATTAATGCAATTCTTCTTCTTCTTCTCAATCCGCTTGTTGTAGCTAAGGAAAAGCTTTTGTGCTTCATAGATCCATTCACTACTGGAAGGGGGTTTGGATCTCCTTGAATCTCTATGTAAGCCTTGGAAAAGGGATCATAGGATTCAGTTTGAAGCTTCTCCCTCATAACTCTTTTGATCAATACATACTTAGTTGGTACGTGACATATAACCTCTTTGAATTGAGATTTTAAGGGTTGTGTGGCTTATGGATTAGAAATTTAAGCTTAACCTCTTCTCATGAACAACTAGATCAAGGAATTGGCAATTGATTGTGTTAAGAGAAATTGGGTTGCCAAGGAATTGGAACTCAATTATTTACAATCCGCCATAGATCTACTTCATATGATTGAGAATGAAGTTGAGATCCATTGATTCATAAAGGATCATAATATCTCCAATCCCTAATGAATCTCACCCATTGTTGTTCTTTATTTCAATTGCTTTAAATTTCTTGTTGTCTTTGATTCCCAGCACCCAGAACCCATTTACATTTCATGCAATTTATTTTTCATTGCTATTTACTTTCTTACTTTGACTTTCTTGCCATTTAAGTTTCCACTCTTTACTATTACGTAATTTACTTTAAGTTCTTTACTATTCAGCAATTTAGCTTCAACACATTTACTGTCTTTGTCAATTACATTCTGTTCATTCAATTACACAAAATCATCAAATATTTGCTTGACTAGATCGATCACCTAACTAAAATTGCTTAATCCATCAATCCCTGTGGGATCGACCTCACTCAACAATGAGTTATTACTTGACGATTCGGTACACTTGCCAGGAAAATTTGTGTTTTGCAAATATTAAGTCATCAAGTTTTTGGCGCCGTTGCCGGGGATTGATTCTGATTAACAATGATTAAGTGGGTAATAGTCTAGATTAAGTACTTTTGTTTTGTTTAAGCATACTAACTGTTTGACACTTTGTGTCAGATAACTCTAACAACACTTTAACACTAGAGTGTTCACTTTGCATTTGGTTTGTCTTTGTGTTGTGTATGCCAGGAGGGAGAAAAGCAACATCGACTCCCTTTTATTCTGAACCAGAGAGAGCTCTACCAAGATTGAGAAGAGAAGCTACAGGGAAAAGAGTTGTTGGTGAAGAGGACTCAGAAGAGGACTTGGATCAAGTCATAGAGGATGAGGTGCATGAGGAAGGGTGGCTAACAACAATGCCCAACCTACCAGGAGGGTGCTAGCCTCCTATACTATTCCTGATTCTAGGAACTGTGGGAGTAGTATACTCACTCCTAATGTACATGCCAACAATTTTGAGCTTAAACCTCAGCTCATCACTTTGGTTTAGAATAATTGTCAGTATGGAGGAGGTGCTTTGGAGGATCCTAATCAACACCCATCCATTTTTCTAAGGATATGTGACACCATCAAAACTAATGGAGTACACCCAGACATCTATAAGCTACTTCTATTTTCCTTCTCTCTAAGGGACAAAGTAACTCAGTGGTTGGAGACCTTCCCAAAGGAGAGCATCACAAATTGGGATTACTTGGTTAATAAATTCTTGGTCAAGTTCTACCCCCTCAAAGAATTATCAAACTCAAGACTAAGGTGAAAACTTTCAGACAGTTGGAGGGAGAATCATTGTATGAGGCTTGGGAGAGGTATAAAGCACTGATAAGATGTCCTTTAGATATGTTCAGTGAATGGGTGAAGCTCCAAAACTTCTATAAAGGTCTCTCTATGAAAGCAAAAAAGGCATTGGATTATTCTTCAGGAGGGTCACTTCAAATGATGAAAACTCTAGAGGAGGCACATGATCTCATTGACATGGTGGCTAACAACCAGTACTTCTACTCCTCAGAGAGACAAGCAACTCCAAAGAGAGGTGTATATGAGCTTGAGGGTGTGGATGCTATCCTAGCCCAGAACAAGTTAATGCACCAACAAATCCAGTAGCATATGGAAATGATGGCAAAAAGGATGGATGGACTTCAATTAGCTGCAATCAGCATAACAAGCCAAGCTTCAAATGCATGGGGTCAAAATGAAGAAAGCTTTAAGGCATACAACAATGAGCAGCAGTCTGAGCAAGTCCAATATATGCACAACACAAGTTCTTTCCACAATGATTTCCATGGTGATACCTACAATCCATCTTGGAAGAATCATCCTAACTTGAGGTGGGGTGACCAGCAGAATCAATGGCAAAAGAACTCCAATTCCAATAACTTCCATAACACAAACAACTGAAACCAACCACCCACTAACAACAACCAATTCAAAAAAAACCAAAACTCAAATTTCCAACCTCAAAACACTTCACAATTGCATTAAAATAACCACCCCACAACCTCACTTAACCACTCCTCAAACAGCCCCAACAACTTTTCCAATGGCTCAAACAATTTCCATCAACAACCACCACACCCCATGCAAATACAACCACATCTAGAATCTCAAAAGATCTCTAATTTAGAGATGATGATGGAGAAACTTATCCAAAATCAAGAGATGGCAAGAAAATATCAAGAGATGGCAAGAAAGGATCACGCCATGATACTCAAAAATCAAGAGGCCTCAATAAGAAATCTTGAAAGGCAGATGGGACAAATGGCTAAACAAATCATAGAGATAGGTGAGAAGCGAACAAATGCCTTCCCTAGTGACATTGAAGACAACCCAAGGGACAAAGGAAAAGCTACAAAATGGGAAGAGTTCAAGATAATCACATTGAGAAGTGGAAAGATTATGGAAAAAGAAGCCACCATTCAGGAAGAACATGCCAAAGAAGTTCCAAAAGAAAAGATAGATGAGGAGGATCACAAGACCAAAGACTCACAAATCTCAAAGGAAGAAAAGAATATCCTTAAACCACAACCACAAGAGAAGAAGGAAGAGGTGAAGCCATATGTCTCCAAACTTCCATATCCTCAAAGGTTCAAGGGAGAAAATGGGGAAAAGCAATACTCCAAATTCTTAGAGATATTTAAGACACTCCGCATCAACATTCCTTTCATAGAAGTCCTTGAACAGATGCCACTATATGCTAAGTTTATAAAGGAAGTGTTGACAAAAAAAAAAGATCCTTGAAAGAAGGAAAAACTGTTGTGATGACCAGGGAGTGTAGCACCATAATCCAAAGGGATTTGCCAAGAAAGAGGAAGGATCCAGGGAGCTTTCATATCCCATGTACCATAGGTAAAATGACAATTGAGAAAGCATTTTGTGACCTTGGTGCAAGCATAAATCTCATGCCTCTATCTTTAATGAAGAAGCTCAAAATCCATGAATTGAAACCTACACAAATAGCTCTTCAAATGGCCGATAAATCCATTAAGAAAGCACTTGGAGTTGTGGAGAATATGCTGGTAAGAGTGGGAAAATTTTTTCTCCCAGCTGACTTTGTCATTCTAGACATGGAGGAGGAATTCAATACTCCCATCATTCTGGGGAGGCCCTTCTTAGCTACGGACAGAGCATTAATAGATGTTGAAAAAGGAGAATTGATGCTAAGAGTACATGATGAACACCTAGTGTTTCATGTCTTCAAGACCTTGCATGAGCCCACTCAAGAAGAGGAATGCATGAAGGTTAATGCCAGAGATCCAAACATGAAGGAGGCACTCAATGAGCCACCTCCAAAGCTTCTAAGCTCATGCTTGAAAGATAGAAAAGAAGTAGAAATAGTGCAACAGGTTCAAGGAGTCAAGGAGGAACTACAACCAAAGCCCTCCTATGAGACCCTCAATAAGAATTTTCCAGACATTGAGCCACCAAAGCATGAATCATCTCCCAAAAAAGAGAAGAATCCTAAAAAGAAGGTGCCAATAGGGTGGAGAAACAAAAAGATTGCCACTAAAGGCTTCTCACCAGGGGATAAAGTGATGCTAACCTACCAACCAATGGAAACATCTTCACATTTTTCTGGATATTACACGGTGAACAAAATCCTCTCACTTGAACATGTGAAAATCATCAAGAAGGATACTGGAATAAGTCTCACTGTGAGAGGGGAAAAGTTGAGGCACTATGATCAGCAGCCTCCCTAATAAGGGACAACCGTCAAGTTAGTGACGTTAAAAAAGCGCTTGTTGGGAGGCAACCTAACCTTAGGTAACTTTTTCATACTCTCTTCAGAATAAATGGTTAGTTAAATTCCTGTGTATAGCAAGAAATTAAGTGTGGTGTTGCACACCAATGTGATTATGATAACAAAGGAACAAAATCAAGGGTGAATACATGGTACTAAGTTTGGTGTTCCACCATTAACATCATGTGAGCACAAAGTAACCTTTGAGACAATCATGAACAATCACAAATTTCGAGCAATCACAGAAATCAATTAACCGTGCATCCTACTTGTTTACTTTCTAGTTTTATAGTTTTATTTTCTCATAGAAGCAAAGCACATGATGTTTCGTGCATGCATGAAAAGCTAAAATATGCACTTTGTTTCTGCATAGAAAAATGAGCAAGAAACTAAGTTTGGTATTCACACACCACTTTTAGTTCAAGAATTCATAAACATACATGCATGATAACAATCTTTCAAGTGCTTGGGAAACAAGCAACTTTCAATATCTTTGCAGATAGTCATCTCACCTCTTGGAGTGAATATGCACCACCATTTAGAGAGATAAAAGAAGGATGCAAAAGTCAAAAGATGGTGATGACAAGGAGGAAACAAGTGGATACCAAGAGGTTGTATTGTTACTTGATTGTCTCTAGCTTAAATGTGTTAATTGAAAGTGCAATTGTACCCCTATTGATCAGTGTCCTTTTAGTCATGATTCATTTGCATTAGGTTGATTTTATGTTTATTTTGGCTTGCTAGTTTAAGTACCTATGCCACTTCATCTTGCTTGAATTGTACGTTTGTTTCCTATGCCTCAATAAAAGAAAATGCTATGAACAGAGAAGGGTAAAAGTCCAATTTGGTAGAAGAAGAATGAAGAAAGAAGAGAGCAATGAATAAGCTATGCACCAATAGCTTGACCCTTTAGATATATGCCTGTGGTGCTTTTGTACAAGGATATGCTTGGATGAATAGGTTCTAAGGAGTGTTTCATAACTTGATAACTTGGGTTAACTAACTCGGGATTATCAACCAAAAGTCCACTATCAAGAGCAACCTTGTTACAAAGCATTTAGCAACCCAAAGAGGTGCTGGGCACCAATGTCTTAAGGATTGAATTGCAAGTCATGTGCATGTGGTGTGCATGTGTTGAGGAGAGGCTTGAGTTAGTAAGTCCTAAGGGGTGCTTCAACACCTAACACCTTGAACCAACTGGCTCGGGAGTGTTGACTGAAAGCTTATCATAAAGAGCCGCCTTAACACAGAGCACTAAGCTTCAATAAAAGAATAAGCCTCTAGCAAGGAGAAAAAGAAAACAAAAAGTTCAAACCAAGGATCAAAGAATAAAAGGGTCTCATAGAAGCAGCAGAGTCAATACCCAAGAGAATGCTAAAACCTAGAAGCCAATAAGACTATAAACCTTAGTTGTCATGCATGAAACACCATGAACCGGGATTAAAGATCTCTCAATAAGGACTCATACTTCTTTATGTTTTCATGATTTCTTCTTATATCTATCACTTGCTTGGGGACAAGCAAGATTTAAGTTTGGTATTGTGATGCCAGGGCATCTTGGCTAGTTTTACATGCCATTTTTAGTATGTTTTAGGTTAATTTCATGCATCATCTTCATCAATAAGCAAGCATTTGGATGAGTTATTTATGCATGCCTTGATTTATCAAACATTAGTGAATTATAATCATTTTCATGAGATTTATGCAAGAACTACTTAACGCAATGAATAGTGCAAAATCTTGTGGTTATGGCACAATTTTGATGCACTTGTTTGATTGAAGATAGGCAAGGAGACGTAGAAAAAAAGCAGAGGAAAGCAAGGCGGCTGTGGCGTTAATGGCCAAGTTAGCACACTAATGCCATGGTTAACGCTATACCAAGGAGGGGCTGGCGTTAGTGGCAAGGTTAGCCCACTAATGCCAGCGATAACACTAGCTCAATGAAGAGGTGCTAGCATTAGTGGCAAAGTTATCCCATTAACGCTAGTGTTAACATTGCCAAGGAAGAAAAAGAAAGTGGCGTTAGTGGCAAAGTTAGCCCACTAATGCCAGTGCCAATGTTGCCAAGGAAGAAGAAGCTGGTGTTAGAGGCAAAGTTAGCCCACTAACGCCAGCGTTAACGTGGCCAAGGGAGAAGAAGAAGCTGGCGTTAGTGGCAAAGTTAGCTCACTAACGCCAGTGCCAATGTTGGGCAAGAAGGAAGGAAGCATTAATGGGCAACGTTAGCACACCAATGCCAGTGCTAACGTTGCACCCAACGTTCGTGTGCTAATGCCACCAACGTTAACACACTAACGTCTTCGATCAAGGCACAAGCTGAGGCTGGAAGATTTGTCAACATGCGCTGGTGCTAGTGGTAGCGTTAGCACACTAACACCAGAATGCAACGTTGGTAACGTTGTTAACGCCAGTGCCAACGCTATGAGAAGGGCCTCAAATTTTCCTCACTGCTTTAGTTAAGGCCAAGGGCCCACATCCAAATACTTGAAGACTGACTTGAAGATCAGAAGAGTAGTATAAATAGGAAGAGTTTTGAACTTAGAAAGGGATCATCAGGGAATTGGGGATCCGAATTGGGAAACTCTGACTATTTTCTTTGTACTTAGTTTTACTTTTCATGTACTTTATTTTCTTGTTGAGTTTTCCAGAGCTATGATCAACTAAACCCCACATCATTAGGGGGAGGAGCTCTGTTGTAATTTAAATGAATTAATGCAATTCTTCTTCTTCTTCTCAATCCGCTTGTTGTAGCTAAGGAAAAGCTTTTGTGCTTCATAGATCCATTCACTACCGGAAGGGGGTTTGGATCTCATTGAATCTCTATGTAAGCCTTGGAAAAGGGATCATAGGATTCAGTTTGAAGCTTCTCCCTCATAACTCTTTTGATCAATACATACTTAGTTGGTACGTGTGATATAACCTCTTTGAATTGAGATCTTAAGGGTTGTGTGGCTTATGGATTAGAAATTTAAGCTTAACCTCTTCTCATGAACAATTAGATCAAGGAATTGGCAATTGATTATGTTAAGAGAAATTGGGTTGCCAAGGAATTGGAACTCAATTATTTACAATCCGCCATAGATCTACTTCATATGATTGAGAATGAAGTTGAGATCCATTGATTCATGAAGGATCATAATATCTCCAATCCCTGATGAATCTCACCCATTGTTGTTCTTCATTTCAATTGCTTTAAATTTCTTGTTGTCTTTGATTCCCAGCACCCAGAACCCATTTACATTTCATGCAATTTATTTTTCATTGCTATTTACTTTCTTACTTTGAATTTCTTGCCATTTAAGTTTTAGCTCTTTACTTTCTTGTCATTTAAGTTTTCACTCTTTACTATTACGTAATTTACTTTAAGTTCTTTACTATTCAGCAATTTAGCTTCAACACATTTACTGTCTTTGTCAATTACATTCTGTTCATTCAATTACACAAAATCATCAAATATTTGCTTGACTAGATCGATCACCTAACTAAAATTGCTTAATCCATCAATCCCTGTGGGATCGACCTCACTCAACAGTGAGTTATTACTTGACAATTTGGTACACTTGTTGAGGGAATTTGTGTTGTGCAAATTTCAAGTCATCAGTGGCCACAGACTGAATTTTCCCTCAACAATGCATATATGTTTCCCACATTCCTTTTTTCTGATCATCAAATCATGTCAACAACTCCCTTTTTGAACCCCTGGCTGATCAAAATGATGGGGTTATAGTCTTTAAAAATAAGGCTCTCAGGTGGCACGAGTAGCTGCAGTGTTGGTGCTTGAACTTTCATGGGCGGGTAATAATTGCTTTTGTAAGAAATTTCAGACGGTGGCTTCCCCAGAAAATGGACCTTCTGGACCAGAATATGATAATATCATCCTCTAATTTGGAAAAGTTGGGAAGGATCTATTTACAATGGATTATCGATATCCTATCTCAGCATTTTAGGCATTTGCAATCTGCCTCAGCAGCTTTGATACCAAAAATTGCGTGTGAATGACATTCAAACAAGTACACATTTGAAAGCAAAATTCAATATGTAAAAACTCAAATATGGATGAGATGATACATAGATAAATCGAAAGACAGATAAGCTAAATGGGTTTTTCAGTGATTCAATTAAGCTAATAAACAAATCCATTAGCTAGTGTCACTACTATCTTATTGTAGCCAATATGATGAATATTCTGGGTTGGGAGATTTATTGTGTATTATCCTATTTCTAGTATTAATAATGCGGACCAAATTTATCTAATAAACCAGATTCAATTTAGATTATGAAGATGAAGAGAAGGACAACATAGAATAGATTATGTGTATGCAGAGAAGCTAAATGGGTTTTCTTCTCTTACTGGCTGTGAGCTCATGTGTCAACAAATTCATTAGCTAATATGGATATCATCTTTCTGTTGCGCATCCATAGAAGAAATATAATCGAAGGAAAGTGCATTTTCATCTTCTCTTGGAGGTATCACTAGGGAGAATAATACAAATAAGAGTTCCTTTTCACCTTTTCCTGTGAGGCCGTGCCATATAAAATGAAGAAGAGTGCCTTTCCACTTTGCAACCAGAGAGAATGTGGGAGAATAATATGAAGGAGTGATGAGCGGATAATTTATATGCTTTTTGGCATTGTTTTTAGTATGTTTTTGGTAGTTTTAGTTGAGTTTTTATTATATTTTTATTAGTTTTTAGTTAAAATTCACTTTTCTGGACTTTACTATGAGTTTGTGTATTTTTCTGTGATTTCAGGTATTTTCTGACTGAAATTGAAGGTTCTGAGCAAAAATCTGATCCAGAGACTGAAAAGGACTGCAGATGCTGTTGGATTCTGACCTCCCTGCACTCGAAGTGGATTTTCTGGAGCTACAAAAGCCCAATTGGCGCGCTCTCAACGGCATTGGAAAGTAGACATCCAGGGCTTTCCAGCAATATATAATAGTCCATACTTTGCCCAAGATTTGATGGCCCAAACCCGCGTAGCAATCCGGCCTCAGAAATTCCAGCGTTAAACGCCGGAACTGGAATAAAAGTTGGAGTTAAACGCCCAAACTGGCATGGGAGCTGGCGTTTAACTCCAGAAAATGTCTCTACACATAAAAGCTTCAATGCTCAGCCCAAGCACACACCAAGTGGGCCCGGGAGTGGATTTTTCTGTCATTTACTCATTTCTGTAAACCTTAGGATACTAGTTTACTACTTATAGGACCTTTTGACATTGTAATCAGTACCGAATGCGACCTTATGACTTTGTACACGTTTTCTTCCACAGTATGAGTCTCTAAACCCCATGGTTGGGGGTGAGGAGCTCTGCTGTGTCTTGATGGAGTAATGCAATTACTACTGTTTCTTATTCAATCATGCTTGCTTCCATTCTAAGATAACACTTGTTCTTAATCCGGATGAATGTGATGATCCGTGACAATCATCATCATTCTCAACTATGAACACGTGCCTGACAACCACCTCTGTTCTATCTTAGATTGAGTAGTTATCTCTTGGGTTCTTTAATCGGAATCTTCGTGGTATAGGCAGGACCTGATGGCAGCATTCAAGAGAATCCGGAAGGTCTAAACCTTGTCTGTGGTATTCTGAGTAGGATTCAATGATTGAATGACTGTGACGTGCTTCAAACCTGTAACCTACTGGGCGTTAGTGACAGACGCAAAAGAGTGATTCTATTCCGGTAGGGGAGGGAACCAAACCGGTGATTGGCAGTACTGTGACAGAGTGCGTGCATTAGCTTTCACTGCGCGGATGGGAGGTAGCTGCTGACAACAGTGAGACCCTACACGAGCTTGCCATGGAAGGAGACATGCGTGTTTGATGAAGAAGACAGTAGAAAAGCAGAGATTCAGAAGATGGAGCATCTCCAAACCTCAACCCATTCTCCATTACTGCATACCAAGTAATCAATTCATGTTCTTTTGCTTTTTACAATTAATCAATCCTGATAATTTCTGATATCCTGACTAAGATTTACAAGATAACCATAGCTTGCTTCAAGCCGACAATCTCCGTGGGATCGACCCTTGCTCACGCAAGGTATTACTTGGACGACCCAGTGCACTTGCTGGTTAGTTGTGCGGGATTGCAAAAGTGTTATTGCAATTTCGTGCACCAAGTTTTTGGCGCCGTTGCCGGGGATTGTTCGAGTTTGGACAACTGACGGTTTATTTTGTTGCTTAGATTAGGACTTTTTATTTTTGTTGGTTTAGAGTCTTTTTAGTTGAGTCTAGTTTCATATTCTAAGTTTGGTGTCATTTGCATGCTTTTGTTTTTCTTTTAATTTTCGATTTTTCCTTGCATGTTCTCAGTCCCTTTTTTATTCATAAAAGTTCTAAGTTTGGTGTCCTCTTTGTGTTTTCTCTTAAAAATTTTCGAAAATTTTGTGTTTGATTTTCTAAAATTTTAAGTTTGGTGTCTTTTTGTTGTTTTTCTCTTTCCTCTTTTAAAAAAAATCAAATCTTTTTCATAAAAACTTTTCAATCATATCTTTTTAATTGCTGCTTTCAAAATCTTTTTAATTACTTGATTGATTCAGTTCTCAATTTGCTTTGATCTTATTTTCTTTTTTTTATTTTCGAAATCTTATTTTATTTTTCTTTTGATTTTCGAATTTTTATTTTAAAATTTCCTTTTGTTTTTATTTTTATTTTTCGGTTATTTCAAAAAAAAAAAAAAAAACAACAACAAAATTTATCTCTTTGCAATTATCATCATTTCCCTTTTGTCCATTATGGACTTAAGTGGAATTAACCAGTCCAAGAGGACTCTGGGGTCCTATGCCAACCCCAGTACAGCTGCATATGGGAGTAGCATCTGTGTACCTCCCATCAAAGCAAGCAGCTTTGAGCTAAACCCTCAACTCATTATCATAGTGCAGCAAAATTGCCAGTATTCCGGTCTTCCAGAGGAAGAACCTACTGAGTTTCTGGCACAGTTCTTACAAATTGCTGACACAATACATGATAAAGAGGTAGATCAGGATGTCTACAGACTGTTACTGTTTTCATTTGCTGTAAAAGATCAAGCAAAAAGGTGGTTGAACAACCAACCTACAGCAAGCATAAGAACATGGAAACAGTTAACAGACAAGTTCCTGAATCATTTTTACCCTCCAAAAAGGATGACACAGCTAAGGCTGGACATCCAAGGCTTTAAACAAGAGGATAATGAATCCCTTTATGATGCTTGGGAGAGGTATAGAGGTATGCTCAGAAAATGCCCCTCTGAAATGTTTTCAGAGTGGGTACAGTTAGACATCTTCTACTATGGGCTTACAGAAAAAGCTCAGATGTCTTTAGACCACTCAGCTGGTGGATCTATACACATGAGGAAGACAATTGAAGAAGCTCAAGAGCTTATAGACACTGTTGCTAGGAACCAATACTTATATTCTAGCAATGAGTTCGTTCCAAAAGAGGAGGTCATGGCCTTAGTCACTGATCCTAATCCTCAAGAACAGATGAATGAGCTTAATCAACAATTGCTCCTGATGGCAGAACAGTTAGCAGAATTTAAAGAAATGCTCCATGATACTAAAGTTGCTAATAAGAGCATAGAACTGCAGTTGAATCAAGCAAAACACCAAATATCTAAACAAATAACAGAAGAATGTCAAGCAGTTCAACTGAGGAGTGGGAAAACACTGAACGCCACTGCTCAAAAGAGCAAGAAGTCAATTAAGGAACAGTTGACAGAGGATGACCAAGCCACTGTTCAAAATCCCTCTGAGGACAGTAAGAGCCCAGAGAGGAATATTATTGGCGTTCAAACGCCAGAAAGGGAAGGAAAGTTGGCGTTAAACGCCCATTCCTTGCCCAAAACTGGCGTTCAAACGCCAGAACAGGGAGGAAAGCTGGCGTTAAACGCCCATTCCCTGCCCAGTTCTGGCGTTCAAACGCCAGAAAAGGGGGAGAAGTTGGCGTTTAACGCCCAAACTTCATCCACTCCTGGCGTTCAAACGCCCAAGGAGAATCAGGCACCTGAGAGTTCTGATGATTATCCCCCTAACAAGGCTTCTTCAATCACTTCTGTAAGGAATAAACCTGCAGCATCTAAGGTTGAAGAATATCAAGCCAAGATGCCTTATCCTCAGAAACTCCGCAAAGCGGAACAGGATAAGCAATTTGCCCGCTTTGCAGACTATCTAAGGACTCTTGAAATAAAGATTCCGTTTGCAGAGGCACTTGAGCAAATACCCTCTTATGCTAAGTTCATGAAAGAGATCTTAAGCCATAAGAAGGATTGGAGAGAAACTGAAAAAGTGTTTCTCACTGAAGAATGCAGTGCAGTCATTTTGAAAAGCTTACCAGAAAAGCTTCAAGATCCTGGAAGCTTTATGATACCCTGCACATTAGAAGGTGCCTGCACCAAGATAGCCTTATGTGATCTTGGAGCAAGCATAAATCTAATACCTGCATCTACTATCAGAAAGCTTGGGTTGACTGGAGAAGTCAAACCAACCAGGATTTGCCTCCAACTTGCTGATGGTTCCATTAAACACCCATCAGGCATAATAGAGGACATGATTGTCAAGGTTGGGCCATTTGCCTTTCCAACTGACTTTGTGGTGCTGGAAATGGAGGAGCACAAGAGTGCAACTCTCATTCTAGGAAGACCTTTCCTAGCAACTGGACGAACTCTCATTGATGTACATAAAGGGGAAGTAACCCTGAGAGTCAATGAGGATGAGTTCAAGTTGAATGCTGTGAAAGCTATGCAGCATCCAGACACACCAGAAGACTGCATGGACGTTGACATTATTGATTCTCTGGTAGAAGAGATCAATATGGCTGAAAGCCTAGAATCAGAGCTTGAGGACATCTTCAAAGATGCTCAGCCTGATCAAGAAGAACTAGAGGAAGTAAAGGAATTTTCGAAAATTCCTCAGGAGGAGGATAAGCCTCCCAAACCTGAACTCAAACCTCTACCACCATCTCTGAAATATGCATTTCTAGGAGAGGGTGACACCTTTCCAGTGATTATAAGCTCTGCTTTAAATCCACAGGAAGAGGAAGCACTGATTAAAGTGCTAAGGACACACAAGACAGCTCTTGGGTGGTCCATAAGTGATCTTAAGGGCATTAGCCCAGCTAGATGCATGCACAAGATCCTATTGGAGGATAATGCCAAACCAGTGGTCCAACCACAGAGGAGGCTAAATCCTGCCATGAAGGAGGTGGTGCAGAAAGAGGTCACTAAATTACTAGAGGCTGGGATTATTTATCCTATTTCTGATAGCCCCTGGGTGAGCCCTGTCCAAGTTGTTCCCAAAAAGGGAGGCATGACAGTGGTTCATAATGAAAAAAATGAACTGGTTCCTACAAGGACAGTCACAGGGTGGCGTATGTGTATTGACTACAGAAGACTCAATACAGCCACCAGAAAGGATCATTTTCCTTTACCATTCATAGATCAAATGCTAGAAAGACTAGCTGGCCATGATTATTACTGCTTTTTGGATGGCTATTCAGGCTACAACCAAATTGCAGTAGACCCTCAGGACCAAGAGAAAACAGCATTCACCTGCCCTTCAGGCGTGTTTGCCTATAGAAGAATGCCTTTTGGTCTGTGCAATGCACCTGCAACATTTCAGAGGTGCATGCTCTCTATCTTTTCAGATATGGTAGAGAAATTTCTGGAAGTCTTCATGGATGACTTTTCAGTATATGGAGACTCATTCAGCTCCTGTCTTAACCACCTATCACTTGTCCTGAAAAGATGCCAAGAGACTAACCTGGTTTTAAACTGGGAGAAATGTCACTTTATGGTGAATGAAGGAATTGTCCTTGGGCACAAAATTTCAAGCAGGGGAATAGAGGTGGATAAGGCAAAGGTAGAGGTAATTGAAAAATTACCACCACCTGCCAATGTTAAGGCAATCAGAAGCTTTCTGGGACATGCAGGATTTTACAGAAGGTTTATCAAGGATTTTTCGAAAATTGCCAAACCTCTGAGTAATCTGCTAGCTGCTGACACTCCATTTATCTTTGATAATGAGTGTCTGCAGGCATTTGAGACCCTGAAAGCTAAGTTGGTCACAGCACCAGTTATCTCTGCACCAGATTGGGCATTACCATTTGAATTAATGTGTGATGCCAGTGATCATGCCATTGGTGCAGTGTTGGGACAAAGGCATAACAAACTTCTGCATGTCATTTATTATGCTAGCCGTGTTCTAAATGATGCACAGAAAAATTACACAACCACAGAAAAAGAATTACTTGCAGTGGTCTATGCCATTGACAAGTTTAGATCCTACTTGGTGGGATCAAAGGTGATTGTGTACACTGACCATGCTGCTCTTAAATACTTACTCACAAAGCAGGATTCAAAACCCAGGCTTATCAGATGGGTATTGCTTCTGCAAGAGTTTGATATAGAAATAAGAGACAGAAAAGGGACAGAGAATCAAGTAGTTGATCATCTGTCCAGAATAGAGCCAGTAGTTGGGGCGTCCCTCCCTTCTACTGAGATTTCTGAGACTTTCCCAGATGAGCAACTATTTGCCATTCAGGAAGCTCCATGGTTTGCAGATATGGCAAACTATAAAGCTGTGAGGTTCATACCCAAGGAGTACAGCAATGTGCAGAGAAAGAAACTAATTTCAGATGCCAAGTACTACCTTTGGGATGAACCATATCTCTTTAAGAGATGTGCTGACGGAGTGATCCGCAGGTGTGTACCCAGAGAAGAAGCACAGAGGATCCTATGGCACTGCCATGGATCACAGTATGGAGGACACTTTGGAAGTGAGCGAACAGCCACTAAAGTCCTCCAATGTGGCTTCTACTGGCCTACTCTCTATAAAGATTCCCAAGAGTTTGTGCGTAACTGTGACAGTTGCCAAAGAGCTGGTAACCTGCCTCATGGATATGCCATGCCTCAACAAGGGATATTAGAGATAGAGCTGTTTGATGTATGGGGAATTGACTTCATGGGGCCATTCCCACCATCATACTCAAACACTTACATTCTGGTGGCAGTGGACTATGTATCTAAGTGGGTAGAAGCAGTAGCTACACCCACTAATGATACTAAGACCGTACTGAAATTCCTCCAGAAGAACATTTTCAGCAGATTTGGCGTCCCCAGAGTGCTAATCAGTGATGGGGGCACTCATTTCTGCAATAAACAGCTATACTCTGCTATGGTTAGATATGAAATCAGCCATAAAGTGGCAACTCCGTATCATCCACAGACAAATGGGCAAGCTGAAGTCTCTAACAGAGAGCTAAAAAGAATCCTAGAACGGACTGTAATGTCCCGAAGAAAGGATTGGGCAAAGAGCTTGGATGATGCTCTGTGGGCATACAGAACAGCATTCAAGACTCCTATAGGCACCTCTCCATACCAACTGGTGTATGGGAAGGCCTGCCATTTGCCTGTAGAACTGGAACATAAAGCCTACTGGGCAACCAGATTCCTAAACATGGATGCACAGTTAGCTGGTGAGAAAAGACTGCTCCAACTGAATGAGCTAGAGGAGTTCAGACTCAATGCCTTTGAAAATGCAAAAATTTATAAGGAAAAGGCAAAGAAGTGGCATGACAAGAGATTGTCAACCAGAGTCTTTGAGCCAGGACAAAAAGTTCTGCTTTTCAACTCCAGGCTCAAACTGTTTCCAGGAAAACTCAAATCCCGGTGGAGGGGTCCGTATGTGATTACAGGAGTATCACCATATGGATATGTTGAGCTTCAGGATATTGATTCTGACAAGAAGTTCATTTTAATGGACAGAGGATCAAGCACTATCTTGAAGGAAATTTTGAGCAGGAATGCTCAAAACTGAGACTTGAGTGATCCTCAGTGAAAGTCCAGCTAAAGACAGTAAAGAAGCGCTTGCTGGGAGGCAACCCAGTCATTAGGAAGGTGTATAATTAGTTCTTACAGAGGCAAGCATCAAAAATGAAGGAATTCACAGAGTTACAGAAGGATTCAGCTCAAAAAGCAGAGAAAATGAGCTTACTGGCGAAAAAACGCCAGTAAGGGGCATTTTGGGCGTTAAACGCCAGAATGGGTACCATTCTGGGCATTTAACGCCAGTAATGGTACCATTCTGGGCGTTAAACGCCAGAATGGGCACCATTCTGGGCGTTTAACGCCAGGTGTGCAGAATCACTGGGCGTTCAGAAAAACGCCCAGTGAGGAAGGCTTTCTGGCGTTTAACGCCAGCCAGGGTACCTGGCTGGGCGTTAAATGCCCAAAAGGGGTGCCAAGTGGGCGTTAAACGCCAGAATGGGTACCATTCTGGGCGTTTAACGCCAGAAAGGTGGGGGGACCACATTTTTGTTTTCAACTCAAATTTTTTCAAACTTTCCTCTTTTTACCCATAATCTTCTACATAAATGCACTTCAACCTTTCATTATTCACTTTCAAATCTTCACAAATCAAAACCATTCTTCAAATCTATTTCAAAACAATCTCAAATCTTCTTCAAAAAACTCACCCTTTTTTCAAATTTTTTCAAAATCTTTTCAAATTTCCTCTCAAATCTCTCTTTTGTTTTCGAAATTCTTCCCCCCCACTCTATAAATGAACGTTCCTCACCCTTTCTTCCTCACACCATTCGAATTTCCTCTCTCTCTCTCTCTCTCTTCTCTTCTTTCTTTTCTTTTTGCTTGAGGACAAGCAAAACCTCTAAGTTTGGTGTGCTTTTCCGTGATCACTAGGCCAAAATCTATCAAGATCATGGCTCCCAAGGGAAAACAAACCAACTCAAGAGGAAAGAAAGAGACTAATCCAAAGAATCTTTGGAATGAAGAGAAGTTCTTAACCAAAGAACATGAAGACCATTATCACAAAATAATGGGTCTGAGGTCAGTGATCCCGGAAGTTAAATTTGATCTGAAAGAAGATGAATATCCGGGGATCCAAGAGCAAATTCGAAACAGAGGATGGGAAGTTCTAACCAATCCTGAGACAAAGGTTGGAAGGAACATGGTTCAGGAATTCTACTCAAATCTGTGGCTAACAGATAAGCAGAGAATGACTGGAACTGCTTACCATACCCATAGAACCATGGTCAGAGGGAAAGTTATATACTTCCATCTGGACAAAATAAGAGAAATCTTCAAATTACCTCAACTACAAGATGATCCTGATTCCTTCAATAGGAGGATGGTGAGAGTAGATAAAGGGTTGGATCAAGTTCTAGAGGACATATGCCTCCCTGGGACTAAGTGGATAACCAATTCAAAAGGTGTCCCAAACCAACTCAAGAGGGGAGACCTCAAGCCAATTGCAAGAGGTTGGCTAGACTTTATTGGGCATTCCATATTACCCACTAGCAACCGTTCTGAGGTCACCATCAAGAGAGCAGTGATGATTCATTGCATTATGCTTGGAAAAGAAGTGGAGGTTCATCATGTGATTGCTTGTGAGATCTACACCATTGCAAATAAGAATTCCACTGAGGCCAAACTGGCTTACCCAAGCTTGATTTCCTTGCTCTGTAAAGAGGCTGGGGTGAAGATGGGAGTAGATGAGTTCATACCCATTGAACACCCAATCACCAAGAAGTCAATGGAAGGACAAGTGCAAGACAACTCCATCAAGAGGAGGGCGCAGGAATTCCTCCCTGAATTCCCAAGAATTGACTACTGGTCCAACCTAGAAGCATCTATTAACAAGTTGCAAGAGACTATGGAGCAACTGAAGGAAGAACAGCAGAATCAGAACTGCATGCTCTGCAAATTGCTGAAGGAACAAGAGAAGCAGGGGCGTGAAATTCAAGAGATGAAACGCCAAAAGCTCTCCTCTCAAGCTGAGGGAGCATCCACTTCTCAAAATCAAGGTTGTTGAGTCCTAACTCTGTGAAAACCTCTATCATTAGGAGCCTCTGTTTTTCGTTTTTTTATTTTCCTTTATTTTGTTTTTATTTTTCGTTTTTCTAGTCTTATTCTATATCTATTTTTGAGTCTTGTTTTTAATTCATAATTAATAAAATTAAAGTTATGCCTTAAAGTTATGAATGTCCTATGAATCCATCACCTCTCTTAAAAGAAAAAAATGCTTTAATCACAAAAGAACAAGAAGTACAGGATTTCGAAATTTATCTCTGAAACTAGTTGAATTAGTTTGATGTGGTGACAATACTTTTTGTTTTCTGAATGAATGCTTGAACAGTGCATATGTCTTTTGAATTTGTTGTTTTTAAGAATGTTAAATTTGTTGGCTCTTGAAAGAATGAGGAGAAAGAGAACTGTTATTGAGGATCTGAAAAATCATCAAATTGATTCTTGAAGCAAGAAAAAGCAGTGAATACAAAAAAAAAAATTCGAAAAAAAAAAGAGAAAAAAAAAAGAAAGAAAAAGAAAGAAATAAGAGTTGTGATCCAAGGCAATAAGAGTGTGCTTAAGAACCCTGGACACCTCTAATTGGGGACTTTAGCAAAGCTGAGTCACAATCTGAAAAGGTTCACCCAATTATGTGTCTGTGGCATGTAAGTATCCGGTGGTAATACTGGAAGACAGAGTGCTTTGGGCCACAGCCAAGACTCATACACTAGCTATGTTCAAGAATCAATATACTTAACTAGGAGAATCAATAACACTATCTGAGTTCTGAGTTCTTATAGATGCCAATCATTCTGGACTTCAAAGGATAGAGTGAGATGCCAAAACTGTTCGGAGGCAAAAAGCTACTAGTCCCGCTCATCTAATTGGAACTATGTTTCTTTGATATTTTGGAGTCTATAGTATATTCTCTTCTTTTTATCCTATTTTGATTTTCAGTTGCTTGGGGACAAGCAACAATTTAAGTTTGGTGTTGTGATGAGCGGATAATTTATATGCTTTTTGGCATTGTTTTTAGTATGTTTTTGGTAGTTTTAGTTGAGTTTTTATTATATTTTTATTAGTTTTTAGTTAAAATTCACTTTTCTGGACTTTACTATGAGTTTGTGTGTTTTTCTGTGATTTCAGGTATTTTCTGACTGAAATTGAAGGTTCTGAGCAAAAATCTGATCCAGAGACTGAAAAGGACTGCAGATGCTGTTGGATTCTGACCTCCCTGCACTCGAAGTGGATTTTCTGGAGCTACAAAAGCCCAATTGGCGCGCTCTCAACGGCATTGGAAAGTAGACATCCAGGGCTTTCCAGCAATATATAATAGTCCATACTTTGCCCAAGATTTGATGGCCCAAACCCGCGTAGCAATCCGGCCTCAGAAATTCCAGCGTTAAACGCCGGAACTGGAATAAAAGTTGGAGTTAAACGCCCAAACTGGCATGGGAGCTGGCGTTTAACTCCAGAAAATGTCTCTACACATAAAAGCTTCAATGCTCAGCCCAAGCACACACCAAGTGGGCCCGGGAGTGGATTTTTCTGTCATTTACTCATTTCTGTAAACCTTAGGATACTAGTTTACTACTTATAGGACCTTTTGACATTGTAATCAGTACCGAATGCGACCTTATGACTTTGTACACGTTTTCTTCCACAGTATGAGTCTCTAAACCCCATGGTTGGAGGTGAGGAGCTCTGCTGTGTCTTGATGGAGTAATGCAATTACTACTGTTTCTTATTCAATCATGCTTGCTTCCATTCTAAGATAACACTTGTTCTTAATCCGGATGAATGTGATGATCCGTGACAATCATCATCATTCTCAACTATGAACACGTGCCTGACAACCACCTCTGTTCTATCTTAGATTGAGTAGTTATCTCTTGGGTTCTTTAATCGGAATCTTCGTGGTATAGGCAGGACCTGATGGCAGCATTCAAGAGAATCCGGAAGGTCTAAACCTTGTCTGTGGTATTCTGAGTAGGATTCAATGATTGAATGACTGTGACGTGCTTCAAACCTGTAACCTACTGGGCGTTAGTGACAGACGCAAAAGAGTGATTCTATTCCGGTAGGGGAGGGAACCAAACCGGTGATTGGCAGTACTGTGACAGAGTGCGTGCATTAGCTTTCACTGCGCGGATGGGAGGTAGCTGCTGACAACAGTGAGACCCTACACGAGCTTGCCATGGAAGGAGACATGCGTGTTTGATGAAGAAGACAGTAGAAAAGCAGAGATTCAGAAGATGGAGCATCTCCAAACCTCAACCCATTCTCCATTACTGCATACCAAGTAATCAATTCATGTTCTTTTGCTTTTTACAATTAATCAATCCTGATAATTTCTGATATCCTGACTAAGATTTACAAGATAACCATAGCTTGCTTCAAGCCGACAATCTCCGTGGGATCGACCCTTGCTCACGCAAGGTATTACTTGGACGACCCAGTGCACTTGCTGGTTAGTTGTGCGGGATTGCAAAAGTGTTATTGCAATTTCGTGCACCAAGGAGAATGTCTTTCCACCTTTTCTTGACTCGGAGGGAATAATACGAAGAAGAGTGTCTTTCCACTTTTTTCACATCCACATCGCAACTTCGAGCAATCGGGACAAAACCACCATCTTTGCCTGGTGCCGGTGCCTCATCAACAATGCAAGCCGGACGAAACCCACATCCTTGCCATGCAATAATCACATCTCAATCACAATCATGCAAGCGGGACAAGACCCACGTCCTTGCCAATCCGATCATCATATCACATTTACAATCATAATTACAATTTCGACCAATTTTGGAAGATATAACTCATCATAATTTTTATTCATTTATTAAAATAATCAACCTCCTCATTTCGTGAGAAGGACTATGCCACCGTCCTCACCGTGGACAGGACAAAACCACCATCCTCGTATAACAACGACACACTAAGCAAGTGAGACATTACCACCATCATTACCAGGAAAATAATCATCATCAACCCATGAGCAGGACAAAGTCACCATCCCCACAACATTTAAAATATTTCAATGTGCAAGTTTCATAGGGGAGTATCCCAATTTAATTTCATTAATTTCATCCCTAACAGAATTAAGGTCAAAATAAGATTTTCAAAGATTATACGGAGGTTACAGGAGGTTACATGCTCGCCAAAAAGGTTTAACAGATCAAAAACAACATTTTTGGAAGAAACCAGCTGGGTGCGCATGCACAACCCTTTGCCCATGCACATTAAGGTAAAACTTTGCTATTCTGTAGAATTTCAGCAGCGACGTCCGGACTTCAAAAACTCATAATTTCTAGTACAAAAATTGTTTTCTCTCCGTTCTTCGACGGTCTTAAAATGGACATTCCAATTTTTAGGTCAAATAAAAGTTCATCAATTTCCAACTTCTAAGCACCAAACTATGGCTCATCAAAGTTGACTAAAATTTCTAATTTATACATTTTTCTGCAACATTCAAATTTGACACTTCTCAAAACCTTTTCTTTTTGAAAATATTACCCAATAGTGTCAACCAAGTCCATACCTAACCAATCCATCTTTCACTCTTCAACAACTCATCTAACATTGAATTTTCACCTAAATTATCATTTAACCTTCCATTAACCAAACTTACATAATTTTCCCAACATCAACAGCTAATCCTTCTAAATCCAATTTCACATACTTTCTACTAGGATTTCAACCTCAACAAATACACCACAACACATCAATACATATCAAGAGATATAACCCAATTAATCACGATCTCTGGCCCAAAATTCATTCAACATTCAAACCATCATTCAATTTCACACATTCATGATAAACCATTAATAACATTAACAACATCAATCCAATAATATCTTAAAGTCAACTAGCCTAAGATTTCACATAACATTATATAGTGATTATCCGAAACTGAAATCCGTACCTTTATTGATGGCAGTTCCAACCTCTTGAACCTTTTTTTCCGGCCAATCTAAGTCTCAACCAATTTTTCACTAATCCAACTTTGATTAACACCAACCCAAGCCAAGCATCCAAGCAACTCAATTCACTCTAATTATATCCAAATTTCACATGGTTCATACTAGAATTTTCACACAAATTAGGAGAAAATAGAGAAAAAGAATCTTCTTACCTTATTCTATATGAACATGGGTTAAAATTCTGCAAGAATTCGAGTTTGAGTTTTTTCTAAAGCATTAAAGTCACCATTTCAACACCCACATACCAAAAAATGAAAAATTAGCAAGAAATAGAGAAATGTGATAGAATTCTCATGATTACTCGCCATAAAAGTGATATAGAAATGTAGAAGGAGTTGAGAGTGACTCGTAGCTGCAAACGGGACGTTGATCGGAGCTCCGGTTTGTGAGAAAAGTGGATTTGAAGGAGATGATGAATAGTGTTTTGGTTGGAGTTTTCTCTCTTCCCTTCTCATGCACGAGTCTCTCTCTCTCTTAATTGGGTTTGAATAAAAAATGAGTTGTAGTCACGTTTTGTGACTCTTTAAGCGAAGGGCATTTTTGTCCTTTTGCCCATTGGTCCTATCTAGGGCAAAAATTTTAATGATATGTGTTTTTGTTTGTGTTCTAAATATTTTTTGGTTATTTTTACATTTTTATTTTTCTCATACGCAGTACCAAACATCCCTAAGCGTGTACTGTCAGTTATAATACCGGTACACATTTTATCTGTAAATTTTTAAATTATGAAATTTAAATTGTTAACCCAGACCGGATGGTTTAAATCTTCTTAACTCAATTTTAACTATATAATTGGCTGTTTAAAATTTTCGAGAGTATCAGAGTGGTGTGGCTGTGGGTGTCGCCCTATTCTCCGCTGTTCAACGACAAAATTGAACCCTAACAAGCCATTCTTTGGATGCCTGAACTACAATGTGAGAAATCATAACTCAATTATTTCAACTTTATTAGCGAGTTTTATGTGATCCCAAATAATTTTTTGTTGCAGACCACTTGTAAGAGGTGGTGTGGATTATTTGTATGGGCTGACAATGGACAAGAAGAGGTGGGTGGAAGTAGAAGTATAAATTTTGCACGAAAAATTGACCTAGTCTAGCTAAATTTTGCATGAAGGATTGGCAAGCTAGAAGTTGAGTTGAGAACTCTAAAATTTTACATTCAATTGTTACTTTTGGTTGTGTTTGTAATGTCAGTGGTTGCTGTGATGTTATTGTTGAAGATTTAAGTAGAATTTACTCTATAAGTAAAGGTAGCATATGATGTATGAAACCAACTATTGTCATTGTAACATTTTGAACTTCTTATCTCTAGTATAAAGTTGATCTTTGACATAGGTAACAATATACATAAATTTGCTGGAAAAGAAAACATTCCAATTTGATTTACCTTAAAACATTGTCATATCAATCACACAATGTTTTAACATAAAAAGAGTACTATAAACCTGTAACATAACAATATCCTAATATTTGCAACCAGCAGTAACAAGTTTCCCACAAAATAAGATACCAACTGTTGTCCAACAAGATATCAAAATAAGAGACTTTAATTACACATAATATCCATAAAAAACAAAACAAGATGCCTAGTGCCCTATTTAAGATCATCCATAAAAGGCAACACATGCCTTTTTACTCAGTGAATAAATTGTTGTCTCATTCTCATCTTTTTGAAATTTTTTCCATAATAGAATAGTATATCCATCAATACCTCCATCTACATGATTGACAGTTTATAAGTACCATTACCACTAATTTGTAGAATATTCACACTGATCAAGTATAAAAGTTCTATGAATCATTAAAATTCCCAGAAAATATACCCTTGATTAAGTATAAAATACAGAGCATAAATAGAAACCTTTGCACTCAGAAAGAGAATAACCAAACCCTAATAAAGAATTAGACTAAAAAAATAGAATTACATTGAACGAAACAGACAATAATCATCTAACGATATGTATACTGTGATGACCCAACTCTATGTCATGAACATACCAGAAGCTAAGCGCTACTGACTTACCTACCTACTTATTAACTAATATTTATCATATAAACCTAATTCGTTGTTAAAGTATCGCCGTTTTACAGGTGAATTTTTTTTGAAAACGTTGATCGATTTATCGTCGCCAACATGCAGAAATGGCTAACATTATAAACATAAACTTTAACAGAATATTCAACTACTATCATACATTAGAACAACATTTACAGATCCTGTCAGTATACAACTCAAATATGTATAAAATCATGATATTTCAGACTCTGACTTATTCAAGAAGTTCCTAAGTTGACACCCAAGCTAGCTTATACTCAATACCCACATAATCCCTCTAGATTACAAAAGCAAGAAAGGAACACTCTAGATTTTCAAGACTTAAACCAAGTTAACGTCATTAAAATGTAAACATCATTCTTTGCACCTCTGGTAGCTCATGGAAAAGATCTTCTGTCTCCATCTGTGGGAAAGAATTGGGGGTAAGAACCTTGGGAGTCCTTAGTAAGGTTAAGGTTACATGTTGCGTTCATTAAATTACTCGTTTTCCTTATCTCTTATTAATATTCATTTTAACTTTCACTACTCAAGAAAATCATAAATCACATAATTCAATAATGTAGCAATCAATATACAAGCACATACACAAATACACACACATCACAAAGACAGGAATATATGCTGCAAACAAGAATGATGCATTCTAGCTCTACACAGGCCACGAGCTTATGTGTCGGTTGACTATCCACAACCTGCCATTACCTAAGAACAAATCCTACATATAACTTTCCCATTGCATCAGTTGACTTTTAACCCCTTTTCTACAGATATGCATACCCTTGGAAAGTAGTTCTCAGTCTATGGGTGTCCCTACTATACAATCAGCACCAAGACCCAAACAACATTCGCCTTTCAAATTTTTTTCTATAAACCTTTTTCAGGTCCTTGCTCTGTTATTTCTTTGTTCCTTTTCCTTAATTGTTTCTTTTAATTATCAGTTCTTAATCTCTAACTCCTCTTAGTTCCTCATTTTCTTTTATTCCCTTTTTTCTCAAATACATCCTTCGGTATCCACTTTTCTATTCTTTATTCCCATATGTCATTACTCTTTCTCTATTCTCTTTTATAATCTTAATCAATCTTAGTCTCCTTCTCTTACCTCACTTCGATCTTTTAGGGCTTAGCCCACTTTTGGGTAAGCTTATTTCACTTTTCTCTTGTATTAGTATTTTCTCTTGATATTCTTAATCTTCCTTAGTAGTATAACTAACTATACTGCTCTTCTCAAGCCTCTCCCAATTTCCTAAAATTTTGGCTATTAATTATTTTTCTACATCTTTTACCATAATTACCATTGTATTCCTAAACTTTCACGTTACCTACCTCATCCTTTCGCTTAAATTCTTTTTATATCTTTTTACATTTTAAATATTACACATGATCTCAGGTTTTTAGTTATTTATAATTCAGTCATAACCTTTAATTGATTTTATTTTAACTTCCAAATTTTAACTAATTACATTAAATCCTCAACATTTTAATTAATTGCATTTCACCTCTGTAATATTAATAAATCATACTTTTCCTCTTGTTATTTTCGAAACCTCATCTTCCTTTTATTATTCACAATGCGTGGCACTTAGCACCCACAACTAGCGCTCAGTGCCTTCAAAGCATGAAACTTTTAGCAAGACGCATGCGCCTAGTGCCCAGGATTTTAGCTCACAGGGCATCCTGGTGCCGGCTAAGCGTCGGTCTAGAATTTCACGGGTTATAAAACTCGAATCTTGTTATAAACATAGTTTCAAACTGACAAATAACCGTATCAAAGTTTAGTTATTTGTCACGAATTCTAATCAATAAAAATTGGAGGTATTAAATCCCGGGTCGTCTCTCAAAGAAATTGCAATTGGGTGTGCACATTATTGGTTATGGAAAATTAGGGTTTTGGTAGCAAACGACAGGAAAATAAATTGCAAGAAAGTAAAGATCAAATAATTAAAGGAATATGAATACTAAAAGACACTTCTGACAAGGATTGTAAGTCAAGGCTTCCTATCCAAGTCTTTGACCACAAACATGGCAATTACCTAGAGTTAATCCTACTTTGTCATCTCCTACATCGGGAGAAAGTTAAATAGACATAGTTGATCTTAATCCATATATCTTACTCGTCAATGGAAACAAGACCAACTAACAACCCTAAAACACCAATCAATATTGGATATCAACGACTCTCATTGTCATTAACCACGATATGATAATTACAAAGAGCGAACCCAATTTATCAACCTCTAAACGGAGAGGTAAGTCAACCGGGCTAAATTAATCTTAATCCATAGACCTTACTTGTTAATGGAAACAAGATTAATTAAAATCTCTAAATTATCAATCGATTCAGACATTAGCGACTCATGGTCACCTAAGTCCTCAATTTCAAGCCAAAAAGTGCTAAAATTCTACTCTAAAGCTAAACTAAGCATTTTATCAAACACTTGGTATGCATAAAAAAAGCATAGTAAATTGCAAGAATAATAAAATCTAAAACTACCAAATGCAAAAAAATAATAACAATAACTCAAACAAGCATCAAGAAAATATAGAACATTAAATTATATTGAAGAAAATCAAAATTAACAAGAGAGTTCATAAGCTAAAATTAACCAAAATTTAAAGAAACTAATAAGCAAGACTAGAAAAATTAAGATAATATAACAAGGAAATGTAAGCAAATCTACCTTAAAATAAGAATTAAAACCTAAATCTAAGAATAAACTAAGCCTAAAACTCTAAATTCTAGAGAGAAGAGAGAATTTCTCTCTCTAGAATTCTAACCTAAAACATGGTTCAATTCTACTCTATTGCCCCCTCCTTTGATCCTCTTTGAGTCTAGCTTCAAATACTTCAGAAATGAGTTGGATTGGACCCAAGAAAGCCTTGAAATCGCGAGCCATGTGTTTATTTAAGTAAATCACGTGTCACTACTCATGCGTACGAATCATCCATGCATATGCGCAGCTTGGAATTTATGCGTACGCACAACCATGAGGAACTCCAATCTTCATTTCTTCAAAATTCTCCACTTTTGCATGCTTTTTCTTCACTTCTTTAATCCATTCTTGTTCTATTGAATCTGAGATCACTCAACAAACACATCAAAGTATCAAATGAAATAAAAATGAATTGAATTTAGCAATTTAAGAGCCTAAGAAGCATGTTTTTAACCATTAAGCATAATTAGGAGAAGTTTACAAAATTATACTCTTTTAATGAATAAATGCAAGATAAGTTGATAAATTTCACTCTTTTTAACCCAAAATTCATCGTAAAATATAAGTTTATCACACCTAGCACCCATGAAGTCTGCATGGTTGGGCGCCCAGCGCCCATAGTTCACAGAAAGGGAGCCTAGCGCCCATTTAATTTTCAAAGTGAAGGCGCCTGTGCCCCTTTTTTTTTAGCTTCTAGGAACAGATCAAACATCACGCAAACACAATTTCTTATATCAAACAATCAATCATCAACCAGGAATAAAAAACACAATTGATTTTTATTTAATTTACCGAACTTTATCTCTCTATTTTGACTCACATAGACCGATTCCTTCCAAGTAATTTTAGCACACGTTCTGCGTAGTTTTTGTCAAAATAACTTTTAAATCAAGATATACATAATCAAATCTCTATCACAAAACTAGGAAGAAAATCATCATCTTTCTCACGCTGAAGTTAATGGATTCTTGCTCCTTGAGATATTACGCAGAGTTTCTAAGTAAGAATATCGAAGATCTTAAGTTCTTCCATGGTTTTATCATGGTCGAACCATCAAGAAAAGATTACAATGAAAATACTTAACGTACCTTAACAAATCTGATATGGTTACGTAGAGGAGAGAGAGGTAAACATTTTAATCAGTTTAGAATTTTTGTGGGAGTTTTAGAACAGAGAACCAAATCTCAAGAACTTGTCGACTATGGAGTTCTAACTTTTTCTCTCAGTCTCCTTCTCAATGTTACGTATGAAGAAGAAAGGAAGCGGGGGGTGGCTCTCAAAGTGATATACGAAGAGATGAAAACAAGCAGGAGGTGGCAAAAATTACGAATGACCGAATCTTGAGGTGAATTACTCACCGACTTAGCTAGTAAAATATATTTTAAGGAGATAATTACTAAAATTAGATATATTAGATTACTAGTAATTATACTCTTAGAGTAAATATATGAGCTACTAGTATAAAGGACACTTGTAACATAATTTTCTTAGAAGTAAAAGATTTATGATGACATATTAGTCTAGCTAAGTTCATCAAAGAGTGCTGGTTATTATATTGTTATCATATAATATTATTAGAATAAAATATCAATATAATCAAATATTATTATTTGAAAATATTATTATAATAGAATATTATTATTTATTTTTTTGCATATTCAAAATCGGCTTGTTAGACATAGTCTAATCGTGTCACTCGTATTTTCGAAATTCCTAATTTTAGTGGCTCAAGGTTCTGAAAACCGGTTCGAACTAGCCAGTCAAACTGGTCGAACTGTAAACCACTGCTAAATATGGTTCAGGTAGAACCCAAAACTGCCAGATTGAAAAACCTTGTTGCACCACTGAATCGCCGAGAACCGGTCGGTCGAACCGAACTATGACTTGGCCGGTTTTTTAATTGTGTCAAAAACAACTGCGTTTTGGTTGTTGAACCCTAACTCCCTAAGTTCCCTAACCATTACCCCTCTCCTCTCCAATCTTCTCAACGGGAAGCAGAACACGAAGCAGCCCTCACCTGGGCGGTTGTACCTCGAGCTTCCGGTGCAACTTTCGTGCAGCCACCACTGCCGTGGCAATTTTCGTCCGGCCAACATCAGTCAGCTCTGTTCGCGCAGCCACTTTTTGTCGCACATCCAGCTCTGTTTGATCTTCAAAAATCAAAACCACCGCCAGTGCCACTTTTCGTCGCACAGCCACTTCTTGCGGCCAGCTCTGTTCCACACTTCCACCCTATCAGTCACTGTCTTGCCTCTTGCAATCCACTGTCCCCACCAGCTCTGCTTTTTTTCAGGCTTCTAGCTTCTAGCCCTAGGTATTTATTTTTTTACTTTGTAATAATAATTATTGAATAATTGATTGCGATAAGGATCACTGTCGGAAACAAGGCTTTTCCCATGTCTCCCGAACATGAAGCCAATTGAGATGAAAGCTTATATTTGCTCCTTTACTTCTGTTGTCGGCATACCGGTCTTGGCCTTTATTGATTAGTAATTAGCTCTGGTTCTTTACTAATTTTATGTATTGTGTTTTACTGTTTTGTTTTGTGATTTAATTGTACTTAGATTGTGACTATGTTAATTATTTGATGGCAATTATTGCACTTTTTCTGACCGACTGCTTGTTTGATTTTAGATTTAATGGGACACCTTTTAGGAGAAGCCTTAAATCACCTTTAGAGTGAAAATCTCCTTAGTTCATAAACACATTTCTGTCTAGCCCTTGAATTGATACCGAAATTACAATTGAGGTATTGTTGATTCTCTTGGATAATTAGTTGATTACTTTCTTGAAGTGGATTTGAATTAACAGTCTGTCGGCCTTGTCTTCGAAGGTCAGTAGCTCAGTGCTCAATTGTTCTTCACTTGTTCATCTTTTTTTTTATGTTCTATTTCTATCTTTCGAAGGTCTGGTTGACTGGTTGTGCTGTTAATTTTTGTTGAACGATTATTTGATTGTTAGTTTGCTTTGGTTCTACTACTGTTTATTGATCATTGATTATTTCAAAGCTCTATGCTGCTTTTTTTGTGTTGTGATTTTAATTTACTAATTATTGATTTTGAATGTCTTGTGATTATTGATTAGTGATGTGTTGTTGACTTGTTATGTTTATTTGACTGTTTTGTGATTTACATGTGCTTGGATCGTGACTACTTTGATGATTTATTGAGTAACACGATGAAGGAGCATTAAAGTGTCAAGTTTAGTTCTAGGTCATTGTGAAATACTTTTGCTTTTTCTGATTTGTTTTGAGTATCCTCAAGTGAATATAGTTTTACTGTGAGAACAAAGACACCTCTATATTTATTAGAATTTTGTGGTATGTTAAGTGGCAAGTTAGAATTAGGTGGCAATAACTTTGAGCATGTAGCTATGGAAGAATGAGGTTCTGAACTTCTAGTTTGTGTTAAATGATATGAATTGTCCAGCTGCTACTTCGAGGAACTTTCATTCCTTTTTTTTGTGAGAAAACCTTCAAACTATTTCTTTGTTGCTTGGACAAATTTAAACCAAAGTTAGAAATGGTTTGATATTTTTTGGTATGTTTTTTGTATGTAATTGCTTTATTGATCTATGTTATCACAACAAACATTTATAGGATGAAGAAAGGATTTTGGTTTCTCTTATAGCAAACTTTGAAAACAAAAGCTTCAGTTCATTAAAATATTTGAGTTTGTACTTTATTTAAAGACCTTAAAATTTTGGATGATGATATTTTATGTAGTGCTTTAAATTTAGAAGATATTTTAAATTAAAGTTTATATTATATTATAATTATGTTTTAGAATATTTATTTATAATTTATTTATTATTTTAGTATAAAATAGTTTTTTTTGTTGCACTATAATTGAACCAGTTAGACTACTAAACCAGTAAATTAGTGACTAGAACGGTTTGATGACCGGTTTGATTTTCAAAATTTTATAGTGGCTCAAAAATGCAATTTTTTACTAGTTTAATAGTTGATGACGTGACGAGGTTATGGATGATGCATTGCCTGTGCAGTAGAGGTGCCTGTTTCACTAAATTTTCGAAAAAATTCTGCCTTTAAAAAGAAAAGTTCCATTACATATACATTATAAAAAAATCACAAAAAGAAACTTTTCGTCACTAATCTATGTGGACAAACGTAGAATTCTTAAACCCCTTTTCAATCTCTACAGCGTTGATACACACTTTGTAAAAATTAAAAGGTGACTACAAATAATTTAAGTGTATTGGACTTTAAAATATTTTACTTTAATCATTGATCTCTATGTATACATTTTATAATTAAAATCAGTGACTAAAATTATTAAAATACTTTAACCATTAATCTCTATTATACATTTTATAAGTGAGACGAATGGCTAAAACAATTGAAATATATAGAACAATAGAATATTTAAAATGTTTCAAATAATATAAAGAAAAATAATTAAGAATTTTAACTTATCATCCTAATTCTTTTAAATTTTTAAATTGAGAAATATTTGAATGTTTTAATTTTTTGATATTTTAAATCAATATATATTTAAATTTTTATTTTTTAAATATTAGATAAATAATTAAAAAGATAAATTAAAACTCTTAATCATAACTCTAAAACAAATATTAGTATTTTAGCATTCAATGAGCTGTACTATCGGAGAAGCCAAACGACGAACCAACCACCATGATCTTGGGATCAATCATATAGAATACAGAATACTTTACAAAGTCAAAATATTCGGAACTGTACATCACATTATCTTGGCATAAACTATGTGAAGAAATGATATGTATTTAACAAATAAAATGATATGAAATAGGAAAAGTATACGTTATCAAGAGAGAGTCTGCCAACTATTACCAATACGTGATAAATTAGGATTAAACCATGATTAACTTAGATGTGGCTTTATTTAGTAGATGGGCTTCATGTCCAGCTCAACTCAAGTTGGCAGATTTTGGCAGATAAAAAGTTGGTAACGTAGCACTACTGTATGAAATAATATAGTTATTATAAAGTGCTTGTTATGGTAGTTATGAATTATGATTATAGTAACTATGGTAGATATACAGTTTTGGCACTAAACTTTTCACACTTGTTGCTATTATACGTGTTTAATTAATAAAAGAATAATACGCGTCTATTAATCTTCTAGTATATATAAAGTAAACACATAATATATAGTATTGGTATTACGCTTCAAGTAAATATACCATTGAATAATATTTTTTGGGTCAAGTTATAACTTTAGGTTTGTGTAATTTTTTTGTTCATTGATGGATTCATAGTTTATATTTTCTATATAGATCATCTTTAAAAAAAGAAATAATTTAGGGAGCAAACACTTTTATTAAAATTTGGTCGGTACTTAACTAATAAAAGAGAAGCGAGTAATTCTATATCATTGGATGAAATTTCACACCATTAAAAATACTAATAATAACTAATTAATGACTACAAATTAAATCACAAAATTTATTGGCATCCTAGCACTCCTCCTAAAAAAATTTATATATGACTAAAATGGCACTCGTTATAATTTTTATATATTTGAAAATGAATATAATATATTTTCTTTTAAAATATAACTAAGAGTTGTTTAACTATATGCTTTTTGATATTCAATTTTGTGAAACTTGATATTATCATAGATTATTACAATTAACAAATTAAATCAATTAACAAAATTACAGTTCATCACATTCGTAAATATAACACAACATCAAACATACAAAGCAACGACGTATTATTTCCACCAAATATGAATCAGCACACTCAGCATACACATTTGATAGCAAAATCTAAAGATAAGTACATACAGATGGAGAATAATTACAAAAGATATGTTTGGAAGAGTATAAAATGTCACAAGACACAACTATACAGAGGAAGAAGCAGGTGACGCGCTACGTGCTCAGCTCTCATCAGTGGTTGGAGCCGCCGCCGTACTAGGCGTAGGCGTACCTTCCCTATCCTCTATCTCAAAACACAACGCAGCCAAGCGGAGAATAAACAGACAGCCCAGAACTACAAAGAGAGCAATGAAACCTACGAAGGCGCCGTCACCATGCCGGAAAATATCTTGATGTGGGTTGACAATGGAAGCACCAATGGTATAGGATATCGCAAGAAGACAGAAGGAGAGGCACATCAATACTGACAAAAAAAACGTGGGAACTCCGGAATCGAGAGGAATACCGCTTATAAGCCATATACAGGAAAGTACAGAGGTAAAGAAAGAGATATTGTTGGTCCAAAGGAACACATAGTATTTACCTTTGTCTGCAAAAGCAAAAACAGATTGTCCAGGACATGCTTGATCATTCCCCTTGGGTGTTGGACACTTGATGAATCCCTTGTCACCGTTTTGGACAACTCCACCCGGTGGATTTAGACCAATTTGGAAGGTCATAGTTGCAATCACAGACGCTACCATGGCCAGGTTCCCTCTAATCTCCTTCAACCATTCCCCACCCTGAATAGTCGCCAGCCATTTAATACGATCTTTAAACGTTCTGATACTCCTCTGTGCCATTAATTAATTGATTATATTGATTACTAGTTGTGTACTTTAAATTGTGTATTAACTATCAACCTAGAGAGCTGGCCTATATATAGCGACGTTAGCGATCAGCATGTCTAATTAATTAAAGTACGAGGAACTGTTGCCAGTAAGGCAGCATGTTGGGTGTGTTAATTTCTTTCCAAGGATGACAGACTTTTTTGGTCTTTTTTTATTCGGGTAGATCAAGGATTATGTCTGACTTACGAGACCTTAATCATTGCTTAATGATGATGATATGATACTTAAATAAGGTGGGTACTCCCATGAAGATATTATAATTGTCTTCATGTGATGATTTTTCTTTTTGACCATTGGATGATGGATTGTAGGGTTAGATTTTGATATGTTATAAAAGTGTTGCTTTTATTTGAAGTGTGGCCAAATCAATAAATCACACTTTTATACAAATCATCTTCATAAAAAGATGTTTTTTGCATCTTCATTTGAGTAGCTCCCCTTAAATATATCTGTTGATTAAATTATCCGTTAATAAACAATATAATTTATATATTAAAATCATAATCAGTTATTAATGTATGTATTACTTAATTTATTTTTAATATATAATTTATATTTTAATATATATTTTAAATTAATGACTAATTTTAATAATTATGTAACATAATTATATATTAATTAATAAAATAAAATATATTTTTTATTGTTAAAGTAATAAAAATGTTTTAAAGATCATTTTAATAATTAATTTATCTTAATTTTGTCTCTAATATTTTAAATATGGATCCAACTATACTCTATTATATTTTTATTATTTTTTATTTTTACTTTAAAAAAAACTAGAATAATGATCATCATATGCCCATTTTCCCTTCGCTATTTATCAACTTTCGTGTTATTACAGTATTCCTTGACACGTCTATGCAAAAAATATTACATTTAGTTTGTTGCTTGTCCAGCATAATACACCTACATTAGATAATTGGTCTACCACCGGAAAGAAGGAAGAATGAATTTATTATGGGTCTCGCCACAAAAATTTCTAGTGTGTCCAGCTCGGTTGCTGAGGCTGAAAGATCTGATTCCACGCACCAACCAAGCCTGAAGAGAGAACTTCTTTGGTGACAAAGTGACAATTTCATAGGCCGAAGAAGAGAAGGCCTTTTATTATCTCAATCAAGGTCTATTACGCTAGCAGGGGAAATACCCTTATAACCGTAATTAATATATTTTTGAAGGTGAATTCTACCGTACCCTCTCTAAAATAAAAGATAAATTATTCCTTATAATATATACGGTGATTATTGATAATTATCTTCCTATCAGAATTTTAAGATTCATGTTATCTTCTCTTTTCTTTTCAATTGACGCTATGTTTCTCTTTATACTTGATAATAATGTTATTTTTATCATCCCGGCTAAATACACTACTTTTTCTTCTTTAATTTTAAAATTCTAATTCCTTTTAAATCAAATCACCATTTCTAATCAATTAAGTTAGGATTTTGAACTTGTTCTTACGTTTTTAATCTCCAATTTCAACGAGCAAAACTATCAAATTTTTAGCTCTCTTCTTTTTAAGATTTTTTTCGTATTAAAAGATATTACGTTGGAAGAGAAGCAAGGTATGGGTTTGTATGACAAATATGAATTTGCACCATAAATAAAATTTTTGTAAGTAATTAATGGCATGAATAATAAAATAATTAATTAATATTTGAGGCAAATGTAAATATTAAAATACTTATTTTATTTTGTCTTATTGTTATCTGAATAATAATTTAATATTTTTTGTGACAATATAATAGTTTAATATGCTCCCTCATTAATTTTCTTTTTTAAATTAGGGAAGAGGTATATTTGTTGGAGATGATAAAAATAACACTGTTATTAAATTTTAAGAGAAACATAAAGAAAAGAGAAGATAACGTGAATCTTAAAATTTTAATAAAAAAATGATTTATCAATAATTACAGTATATGTCACAAAAAATAATTTATCTTTTATTTTAGAGAGGGTACGGTAGAAGAGTTCACCATTTTTAAAACATATCGGTAAATAAACTAGTTTTATCCAACGACGAGGGTAGTTCTAGAATAAAAAAGGTTGGAATCTTGAAAAAAAACAAGGTAGGTTATAAGTAACCTTTCTTTTGCATTTGTATTTTATATTTGAGCTCCTAACATTTTCCAAAAACAATTATTATAAAGGACAGCCTAGCTACTATATAAATATTTTGCCACCTACTCCAATAAAAATATAAAAAACATATTTATAATATCAAAAACATCTTATAAAAATTTTTATTTAACAACACTTTAAAAATATAATTTATGAAAAAAATAATAATTTAAAAAAATAATAACATTGTTAGATAAAAATAATATTTTTATAATATACTAAAATCAAATTTTATAATTTATTATTTAATAACTAAAAAAATATCTTCACGTAAAATTAATTATAAAAACTTTATTAGAATATTCATTAAATATTTCGATAAATATGGATAAAATAAAAAAAAATTGTACCCAAATTTCCAAATGTAATTTATGCATCTAAACTTAATAAATGCATCAATAACTATTTTCACCGTTTAAATTAATAACTTTAATAGATATTATATGAAAATCATAATTATATTATATATGTTAAAAATTAATTATTAAATTTATTATTTATATAGAATATATATTAAAATATAAAATATACATAAAAGCATTTATATACAAATTAAATATATATTAACTGGTTTGATGATTAATTTTGTGTTTTCTTAATAGTTTTGCAAAAATAATTCAACCATTAATCAAATGGTTCCGGCTTTCATAAAAATAATTGCATTGTTATAATAAAAAAAATGACAACAATAATAAACTAAAAGAAAATACTAACCTTCACTCTTTTTGTTAGACTAATATATACTTTTGAAGTTTTGTCTTATTCTGTTTGTATTAAATGACAATGTTTAATTTAATAATTCAACACATTATTGATATAAATTTTTCTTCTAACAACTATTAGTACTTATAATCAATTAGAGTTGATCGAGTAATAAGCTTACTTGTCTGTTTAAATAGGTATTGTAAGTTTAAATTTTGCTTTATGCATGTAACAATCTATTAGTCAGCGACAGACTTTTAAATGGAATTCTAATCTATGACAAATTAGTCTTTAACCTATTAAACTAAAAGATACCATAAACAACAAAAAAAATTATTAATACTTATAAATCACTAAGACGAAATACGATATAAAAGACACAAGCATACTAATTTTAATTTTTTATCCAACGAGAGCGAGAGTAGTTTTAGAATAAATAAAATTTGGAATCATGAAAAGAACAAGAAAGGTAAGTGACCTTTCTTTTGCATTTGTATTTTATGTCTGAGCTCCTAACATTTTTCAAAAATAATTATTATAAAGGACAGCAGCCTTGCTACTATATAAATATTTTTACACTTATTCTAATAAAAATATCAAAAATATTTTTTTTATAAAAATTTTTGTTTAACAACACTTTAAAAGTATAATTTATAGGAAAAAATAATAGTTTAAAAAAAATAATAACATTTTAGATAAAAGTAATATTTTTATAATATACTAAAATCAAATTTTACTATTTACTATTTAATGACTAAAAGAAAACATCTTCATATATAGATAATTATAGAGAATCTTTATTAGAATATTCATCAAGTATTTCGATAAACATGGACAAAATTCGGAAAAAAAATTGTACCCAGATTTTCAAATGTAATTTATGCATCTAAACCTAATAAATGCATCAATAACTATTTTCAACGTTTAAATTAATAACTTTGATAGATATTATAAGCAAATTATAATTATATTATATGGACACTAAAAATTAATTATTAAATTTATTATTTATATTAAATATATATTAAAATATAAAATATATATTAACTGATTTAATAATTAATTTTTTTGTTACGTAGCAGTTTTGCAAAAATAATTCAACCATTAATCAAATGGTTCCGGATTTCATAAAAATAGTTGCATTGTTATAATAAACAAATGACAACAATAATAAACTAAAAGAAAATAGTCAAAATACTAACCTTCACTCTTTTTGTTAGACTAATGTATAGTTTTGAAGTTTTGTCTTATTCTGTCTGTATTAAATGACAATGTTTAATTTAATAATTTAACATATTATTGATACAAATTTCTTTTCTAACAACTTTAATTAAAAATAAATATAAAGATTGAAAGGTTAATTTAAAATTTTAATTTTTTATATTTGAGTAAAGTATCGTTTTTGTATCCGATGTTTGGGATAAGTCCTATTTGTGTCCCTAACGTTTAAATCGTCCTATTTGTATCACTAACGTTTATAAAAGTGATTCACTGTTATCCTACTATCAATTATACTAACAAATCAGATTATATTTTTCAATTATTTTCACTTGGATGCATTCATTCTCAATTAGGTCTCATTTGGATGTGTTCGATTTTAATATTATACCCACTATTTGTGTTTAGATTCAATTATGTCCTTAGAAAAGTGAATTATGTAAATGTTGTAGGAATTAGTTTCAACTTTTGATGAGCCATTTTTGGAGTGGATCATCGATTCTATCCCAGACATTTGTATTCTAACTTCAAGAAGAGATTTTTAAAACTCAAACTAAAGCGTTCATGATGTGTAATTGACGGCAGGATAACATTGAATCACTTTTACAAACGTTAGGGATACAAATAGGACGATTTAAACGTTAGGGACACAAATAGAATTTACCCCAAACGTTGGGGACAAAAACGATACTTTACTCTTTATATTTTTATTTTTTAGAAGTATTGAAGAGATTAAAATTTTAATTCTAATTTTTTACCATTAAACATAATATTGAGACGAAAAGATTGAGATTGAGAGACAGATACTAAGAGATAGAGATTGAAATAAATTTTAGTATTCTGTTTGGTACAAAATGGGAGACAAAAATTGAAACAAGAATGAAATTCTAATTTAATTTGCACAAAGGGTAAAATTGAAATTAATTAATTGAAATGATGGTATTTTAGGTATAAAATGTTATTAAAGTTTCAGTTTTCATCTCTAAAAATTTTAGTCTCTTGTGTCATACTTTTTGAAGGTACTGAAATATTGAAATTTTAGAGACAGAGACAAAAATTTTAGTACTAGTCTCTGAACCAACAAACATGATACTAAGTCTCAGTCTCTCAGTCTCTATCTCAGTACCTCAAAACAAATGCTATCTTAATATCTATAAAGTACTAATACAGAATACAATATGATACAAAATACACAAATATACTAATTTAATTTTTTTATAAGATATAAGAACAGTATATATTAAAAATATAAAATAATTTTTAGATACATTATAAAAATATTTTAATATTTTATTAATATTAACATATAAATTAATATTTTAACTATTTTTAATATTTTTTAATTATAAAAAGTATTTAGAATGAATTTTTAATAAATATAATTTATATTATTTCTAAACCTATTTAAAAAAAAGTTAAAAATAAAATTAGACATGTTGACACGTAATGATATTTAAGTGTATTTAAGTGTGTAGAAAAATATTTTTTATTTTTTATTAAAATATAATTAGACGTAAAAGACATGTATATCATCGAATGAGTATCATACTATCATATCCAAAAAAATGTGTTGGACCGCAGACACAGCAACTCACTGAAAATGTTTGTGCTTCGTTGATTAGTATTATAATTTGCTTGATATTTTTTTGAAAATCTTTTAATAGTTAAATTTCTTTATAAATTAAAATTAATAAAAACAATTTTATCACAAACTTATTATCTTAAAAAAGTTTTATTTTCATCATAATTGTTATTTTCAAAGTTAATAATACAATAATTTACCCTAAATACAAAAATGGAAAAAATCATAATTCAAAATAAAACAATAAAAATAAAATCAAGTAAAATAAACATCAATACCAAAGAAAAGAAAAGAAACATAAACATAAAATAATTTCTAAAATAAATATTAATATGGTGATGTATATTTGATTCAATTTGATTAATTAGAGCCTTCAATATAATTTGAAAATAGTAATACGTTTGATTTTTCATAATCATTAATTATTATCCTGGCTAATTTTTAATGTATATTTTGAACATATAATTTAGCCATGTTCTCAAAACCTTCTTTATTCTTTTAGACATTGTTCTTGTAATTGGACCAATTTGTATATGATAGTTCTCATTTTGTCTCACATAACTCATATCATTCCCTCGCTCCTAAAAAAGTTTCATCCTTGAATTCTAAATTCAAATAAAAAAGAAATGTATCAGAGACATTAGAAGTAAATGATACATTATATTAGGAAATTATTTTAATTTTCTAATTTGTTTCTAGACAATACATATATTAAATGACTTATATAATGGTGATCTTATTTATTGTTATAAATGCTAATCGAATAAGTCATTATTACTTTTGATTTGAAATTAAATGAGAATAAAACCAGATATTATCTTTTGTTCCTTAGATAATTATCTTTTTGAATTTTAGATATATTATCTTCTGGCCTTTAGATACTATTTTATTTGGGCTTAAGGGTTTAATGGGTGACATGCTCTAGACTTACAGAGTTTCAATCCCCAAAATACCAAAGCCGGATTTATTGCTCTTTCCCCATCAAAAGAGTTGTAGTTCAACCACCTGGAAATATAGAAAGGTTTTGGTTGAGGAAGATCGAAAGAACCAAAATCCAAACTCTTCCGATCGTATGATTCATGTTTATAAATTCAGGTACGCTTCTGCATTCAAGTATTTCCTTTCTTAATGATTTAATATAGATAATCTTTGGGCTGAGAAAATTCCAACAACATTATACTCATCTGGAAAGTCAATTTTGTAATCATTGTCATTGATCATTTCTAGTACTTGAAGTAAACCATCTCCTTGAGTCTAACTTGAATTTTCTTTGAGTAGAAAACTTCTCCTTTCTCAAATAAACTCATACTTATTCACCAAGTTCAAAGATAAGTTGTTTACAACCTTTATTCACTCTTTAAGTTGTCAACTTATTTTTCTTTTTAATTAACCCACATGCTTTTAAGTGCATTGCCTTGACCTTTTCAACTTTACTTTTTGTATCTAAGGTGACAAGATTACTCAAAAGTAAAGGTAATAAGCCAAAAAAAATTAATAGATTGAAATCATACACAAATTTAAAAGGATAAAAATCTGTGAAAGAATGAATTATTCTATTATAAGCAAATTCAATAAAATGCAAATAATCTTCCCAAATTTTCAAATTTTTACCAACATCAACAAATAATAAGGTCTCTAATATATGTTCTATTTACTACTTCAGTTTGGCCATCAATTTGTGGAAGACAAGTAGTAAAATATAATAATTTTGTTTCCAATTTACTCCAAAACACTTTCAAAAAATGACTGAAAAATTTTATATCACAATTAGAAAGAGTAGTTTAGGAAACATCATGCAAACACACAACTTCTCTAAAAAATAAACCAACAATGTTTTATTGTATCATCGGTTTTATGACTTAAAATAAAATGAGTCATTTTACTAAACTTGTCTGTCACAACAAAAATGTTATCTATACTTTTTTTAGTTATAGACAAACCAAAAACAGAATTCATAGAAATATCAACCCATGAATGCACAGGAACAAATAATAAAGTATACAAATTATGTGATAATAACTTAGATTTAGTGTGTTTACATATAATACATTTAACACAAATTTTTTTAACATTCCTACATATGTGTGGCAGTAAAAATATTCAAATAACACATCTAAAATTCTATGCACACCAGAATAACTTATTAAACTCTCACTATGTGATTCCAGAACAAGTCCATAGAGAGTATGAGGAGATTATATGCCGTTTGAGCTATAACTCATTAGTGTTAAAAGCTTAAATCTTAACAATTTAAAAATAAGTGTAGTGATCAAAACATACCTCCTAGATAACATATCAGTAACAACATTTTTTTTTACCTTATTTAAAAGCAATCACGTATGAAAAATGTTCCAAAAAATTTTACTCATTTAGCATGTCTTTTGTTAAGTTTATCTTGTCCCTTTAAGTACTTCAAGGATTCACGATCGGTGTAAATCACGAACTTTTAGATAGTGGGTAATGTTGCTAAACTTCCAAAGTTCGAATCAAGGCATACAATTTTTGTCATAAGTTGAATATTTGTATTAAGCTAAATTTAACTTTTCATTAAAATAGACGATGATTCACTCTTCCTGAATCAAAACAACACTTATACCAATCCCATAAGCATCACATTCAATCTCAAAGGTTTTATCAAAGATAGATAAAATAAGAATAGAGATAGAGCACAAAATCTTTTAGAGTATGAAATGCGTAACATCCTATTACACAGAGTTTTACGCTTAAGTCGTAGAACAGAGGTAGTATGGTATTACGGACCTTTAATCATAAAATATTTACATATAATAGTGGGAAGATATAATATACTAGAAGCCTTGAAAAACGGGTAAAACAAAATCGCAAAATAAAAAACACAACGCTCAGGAAACAGAATTACTTGCGTGCTAAGTACTACAAGAAAAAGCGTATTTTTCGACGCAAAAAATCGACGGCTATCTCTCCCGTCGATATTTTTCGACGGCTTGCTGTTGATAGTTTAAAAAAAAGTTCATTAAATATAACCTAATAAAATCGATAGCCTAACCGTCGATTTTTTTATGTTGCATTAAACATTTTTTCACTATCGTCATAGTGTCAACGAACTAGGAAGTGGAAATACTTTTATTCTAAAATCGACGGACGTGACATCTAATTTTATATTTAAAAAATCAACAAAACTCCCGTCGATAAATTTGAGATGATGTGGATTTAATGTATAAAATAAACATAAAACCGTTGCTTTTTTTTCAAATTAAAATCGACAATGATACCATGGATTTTATTGCTAAAAATACCTTTCCCGCGCCCACTTCCCGCCTAAGTCCAGAAACACCATTTTGTTCCCAAATTCCTCACTAACCCTCATTTTATCCTTTTCTTTTCTGCATTTCTCACCAATCTGCCACCAAGTTCAGAAACAACCCTCATTCTCTTCTGCCACCGTCACAGTTGCGCCGCCGTCACTCCGTTTGCTCACGCCGCCTGTCGCTTCACTGCTGCCGCGCCGCCATCGCTTCTTCTCTCTGTTGCAGCCGTGGCTCCTCCTACTTTGGTCCTTTTCCATTCTCTCTCCGTTGATTCGCCTCTGCTCTCAACAATCGTTCCATCGGTCTCGGCAACACCGTAAGTATTCTCTTTTTACTCTCTGCATAAACAGGTTGTGAGGTTTTCGCTTTTCGCTTTGCTTTGCTCGGATTTATATTTTTTCATCTCAATCCGGCAAATTCTTATTTTTGGTGTTCATGGAATCAATAGTAGATTCTTATGTCAATTTGCCGCAATTTTTTATATCAATGTTTACATAGATAATAGATCAATAAAGTAGCTCTGTTCTGTTGTACCGTATTGCAGTAATTTTTTAAGAGCAATTCGTTAATCTAAATAATAATTGAGACTAATAATTTTTAGCATAAAAAATAGAAAATTAGTTAGTATTGATTAAATATACTTGTTACAAGATGGTGAAGAAGCAGTTGAAAGCAGATAACATGTTGAGGAGAAAAACCAAGATGAAGAATCTCATCTTCTTCTTATATTCAGTCAGTTGTGTCTTGTGTCTCTAGTTAACTAACCTGTTCTGCAAGTCACCATCACAATCTTACTTTTCTAATGATAAATGATGAAAAAAATGTTAAGGGAACAAGATATCTACCTGTGCTGCTTCTAGAATTCTTTATATGACTTTATTATTACCCCAAAACTTGTACATTACATACCATGGTACCTTTTAATTCATACCATGGTACCTTTTAATTTCATACAGACGGATTGCTTAGTGCATCAAACTAAGTTGTTACAAATTTATCCGATCAAATAACAGGAATTAGAACACCAACCACATAGGACTAAGAATATATATAACTCATAGTAGTAATTAGTAATGTTTTTCTTGTCAAGTCATTCTCCCTTATTTGGCTGTAAATGGAGCAACTCAGGCAATAGTATGACAGGATAGATAAGTAGAAAGGGAACTTAGCCCTCTATTTATAACTTCAGCAAATTCTCCTTTTAAGAAAACCAAGCGGGCCAAAGGTTGATGAGTCTACATTTATTTGTCTACAACCAAAATCATATCACCTTAAACAAAGGCTACAATTGATTATAGTCTGTATTAGAAAATCACAGAACTCTACCTTATGAAATTCTTAATTAGTTTCAAAATGCAGAAATTTAGATTGTTAATTGTTTAAAGGCACTTCCTCAAAAGATGTGTAACATAATGGGACCGTTTTAGCCATTTGACCTTTGATGTTACTAAGATATGCATGGAATCTTGAGCTAGCCTAGTTGGTTGCTGCCAACTGACAATATTTTAATTTCTTGTTTCACAGCTTTGTGAATTGTGAGTTACGATCAGTTATTATAGTTCACAGAGGTGAGGGCTTTTGCTTGCAGAGCAGACAACTTACAATCAAATTTAGGTAGAAAAATCATTTCACATGAATTTTATGTGTGTGCATTTTGCAGTATTATTGGATCATGTATTGTGGGTGAATTTATTTTCTATTCTTTATTCAATCTATTAACCGGAATTCATATAAAATTGCAGGCTCTTATGAAAAATTCAACTAATGCCATGAAGGAATCAAGGGTCCCTGAGATTTTACATTTGGTGAGTTATCTGCGATATATAATTTAGACAGACATAGTCATCTTGATTGTTCTAATTTAACATATTGAAAGTTATTGGTGAGTTATCTGCGATATGTAATGTTATATTTGACAAATGAAAAATCTTACTTCTCCTGGGTTAGCACATTGGAGTTATTTAGTTCATGTAGTTGACTATACTTATTCGAAAAAAGGATTTTTTTAAATTCTTTTATGAATGCCAAAACTAGTTATGCATTTTCATGAATTTATATGATTTTACAGCATATTTAACATATGGTGTAAGTTGCCATAGGTTCAAATAATGAAAAGACTGAGGCATCCAAATGTTGTTCTCTTCATGGAAGCAGTTACTCGACCTCCGAATCTTTCTATTGTTACTGAATTTCTTCTCAGGTAACTTAAGATTCCTTATTTCCTGAGATTCATATGAGACTGTGGATTGCAAATAGATCTTAGTATATGGTACAGAATAGTGCTATGCAGGACAAAAAGATTACTTCTAAATGAACATCTAAAATATGTGAGGTATGCTGTTAATAACTCAAATGTCAATTGAGAAGTAATAAGCAAAAATAAGAAAAAAAAATTCAGTTATTATTTGGTTAATTTAGACACAATTTACCTTACTATATATTGTGTTGGAAGGATTACTGTTAATATTTGATTAATGTTGTTCTGGAAGGATTACTTTTAATGACTCTGAAGTCTGAACTGTATATTTCCTCTGCAGAGGAAGCTTGTACAGACTAATTCATCGACCAAACAATCAATTAGATGAGCGAAGGCGGTTGCGAATGGCCCTTGATACTGTAAGATTCTATTTTCTTTTCTTGCAATGTAGTTTCATTAAGTAAATTATTGCCATAATCAGTGAAATTCAGTTGATGTGAGATATATCTCTTGAATCTTCAGGCCCGAGGAATGAACTATTTGCACAACTGCACTCCAGTGATTGTACACCGTGATTTTAAGTCACCAAATCATCATGTTGATAAAAATTGGGTTGTGAAGGTGCCAACTAATTGTCATGATTGAATTTTCTTGATAGCATGCTGAATGCTACCTGTAGAGTATAAGTAGATTATTTAATTACTTTACTTTGAATATTTTGTATTATTAGTGGATTGCAATTTAAACGAATATAAGTCTAAGTTTAGTTATTCATCTTGTCTTGAGTATTTATGTTAGAGGATTATTTATTATTTTGATAAGTTTGTAAACTCATTATCTAATATTTAGTATAAATTTTATTTTTATATTTAAAAGTTTATTTGTCTTGTTAGTTATATTCTATATAAATTTTATTTCTATATTTATTTGCATTAATTGTTTACTATTTTTTAAATAGAAAAAATAATTAAAACATATATATTAAAATCGATGAATGGTTGTCGCTTTTTAATTTTAAAATAGACAAGAAAAATCAAATATAGACAAAGAAATTGTCGGTATCTAAATAATAATATCGACGACAACCGTGTCGATTTTAGTGGATCAAATATCGACGGTAAAGTTGCCGATTTTAGTAAGCATATTATAAACGAAAACATTGTTGATTTTATTGAATCAAATATCGACAAAAGCGGAGTCGATTTTATATAATAATATCAACGGCAACGTTGTCGATTTTAGTGAAAATGTAAGATTTTCAAATGCATATTATAGACAGTAAAGCCGTCGATTTTATTAAATTATTATCGACGGCTAGGCAAGCCGTCGATTTTATTAGAATTTTGAAAAATCAACAAGCTTTATAGCGACCACCTCCGCCGTTCATTTTGCCGTCGAAATTTAATATTATCGACGGCTAAGCCGTCCATTTGGCCGTCGATTTTAACGACGTTTCTTGTAATGAAGAAACCTGAAGGTTATAGATATAAGTAAGCGAAAGAGTGAATAGAGAGCCAAGAATACAACATAACTAGCTCCTGACTCAGCCTGCAAAGTCAAGGCTAGCCGGAGAATATATACATACATATACAGGTATTCCAAAATACTCAAAATACAGAAATAAGACCCTAACTCTCCTTCAACCTCTATGAGGAACAAAATAAACAAGTTTCTTGGAGAGAAAGCTAAGTATATATATATAAATATATATATATATATATATATATATATATATATATATATATATATATATATATATATATATATATATATATATATAGAGCTATACATCAAAATAAACCCAAAGACTACTCCACTTCAGAAGTCCAGATGCCTAGCGATGAGCTTCTCGACCTGCATCTGAAAAATAACAACACAGTATGGAATGAGAACCGGAGGTTCTAAGCATGGTAAAGGTGTCACACACATAATATATAAGGTCTTGGGAATGTCAGAAGCAATCCTAGAACGCCGACACCCAAATTATAAAACTTAAAATCACTAAACAGAAACCGTAAAAGAGATAGGTGTCTAGGGAATTCTAAACTCAACTTAAACTCTATCATAACACCCAACCTGTCCACCTTTCCTCCGTTCCTCCATCACCAGTGGGTTTACAAATACAAACAAACAGAATTTCAAGCACAGGTAGGGGACAAGAAGTGCAAGTAGCAATTATCACAATTATCATAATATATTCAGTTAGGCAATCCCAAGTAAGGCATAGCAAACAAATAAACAAAATGCATATGATGAATGTCTATCCTACTGGTCGTGAGCTCACGTGTCGGTTACTTTGTCAGAACCCGACACATCTGGTAGCTAACCCAGATATTGGTCTCTAGGTTGCGCATCTTCAGGAGGATCATAAACAAGAAGAATGCCTTTCCACCTTCTCCTGGAGGTTTCACGAAGGAGAGTGCCTTTCCACATCGAAAGAGTGTGCCTTTCCACCTTACAACCAGAGAAGAATGTGGGGAAAACAATACGAAGGAGAGTGCCTTTCCATCTTCCCCACATCTACATCACGACAAGAGAGGAAACTTCCGTTCTCAACTTGCCATATCGACCATTTTGGCCACACAGTCATCCCCAAATCTCATCATTTATCATCATCATTTCCTTACATTCGTTCTTTATAACCATAACAACATGTATTCATTTAGCTTTCACATCATTCTCTTATAATTCATCATGTTTACCCTTTTCTTCATCCCCAAGTTACCTCAATTTCCTAGCTTCAACTAGCTACTAGGCTTAGTATTATACTTTATGACTAAAAGGATGAAAATAGAGGTTTAGAAGTCTAAAATCTGGTTTAAAACACAAAAATCCAGTTTTACAGGAAACAGGGGCCACGCGTACGCGTGGGTCATATGTATGCGTAGGTGAGAACATCATGTCACGCGTCATGCGTACGCGTGGTCATGCATGTTGGCTCATCACGCGCACGCATGGGCAACTTGCGCATGTCTGGATCAAAATTCCAAGCCACACGTATGCGTGGATGTACATTTTTCCAAAAAAAAAAACAGATTACCCAGAAAGCTGTTGTATCCACCTGCATGTTACATAATTCACACCTAAACTTCTGACGTTCATAACTTTTTCTACAAAATTCCATTTTTCACAAAATTTATACCGTTCAAAAGCTTGCAAAACCATCTTTGAGTTGAAACAAATTCCACCTCCAACCAAAATTTAAGGATCCATTTATGAACCGCCGAAGTTCAGCTGAAAACCAAGTTTTTCAAAGACTTCAAAACCTCATTTTCTTTTCAAAACTCATTCCCACTCAATCTAACATATTCATAACCATCAATATACTTACCCTCAACAATCTTCACAATTCTACCATTTCTCCATTCAACAATATCATACTCTAACCTCTCAATTCATCAATAGGATATCGTTTTGTCTATATATATATATATATATATATATATATATATATATATATATATATATATATATATATATATATATGAATAGCATCATCAATCCAAGTTTCATAATTCATCCAACAAGCACCAAATTCATCATCTATTCATCATTCACATCATATTCTTACCAATTATAACACCAAGGCTTCCATCACTTTTCTTTAGTCAATCACACACCAATACATACATAAACTCTTTATCAATAACTCATTACTCTAGTCATAATAATCACCATCGAACCACTACAATACATATTCGTTCACCTTCTTCACTTTGCAAGCACCAATAATTCTTTAATTAGCATTTCAAGTTCAGCAATAATAATTTAAACCAAAATCCAACATTTATCATCAAACACTAATCAATTTTACATGTTTGTACATTCATCCCTATCTTATAGTCCACTAGCCTAAGTCTTCATAGAACATTATATATTAAATACGTGAAACTTAAACCATACCTTGGCCAATTTTCACGTATTTGCCAAGACCACCCACTAGGCAAGATTGCAAGCCTCAACACCAAAAATTCAGCAACTAGTTTTCAACTCCAAGCTTCCAACATCCGTATATACAACACATATATACCCAAAATTCAATACCCAAAGCACCAAATTAATGAATTAACTAGAGTTCTAGGATTCTCAGCTTACCAACGGGAAATTGGGATATGACCCGACAAGTCTACCAAGTTAATTTGATCCTAAACACTGAAATTATACAAAATCTCAACACAAAAGTCCAAGAAATTCGAAATTAGAAATGAAAAAATTAAGGAAGAAAACGTAACTTTCTTACCTTAAAATATTATGGGTTTTGTAGAGCTCGACACCGCGAACGCGTGGCCGCAAACGGCTTGTCAATCGGAGTTTCGGATTGAAAGTTACGTGAAATTGAAATTTGAATTGAATTTGGGGTTAGGGTTTGATGGTTTCCCCTTCCCTTCAGCGTGTTCTTCAACTTGCTGGGGAAAGAAGAGCTGTGTCTTGTCTTATATACTTGGGCCTTGGGCCCAATACGGGCCTTATTCAACTGATTTGGTCCGTTCGGCTTAATCTTGGGCAAAATTTTTTGAAATTAGTGTTAAAATTCTCGTTTTAATGAGCTCTATCCTATTTTAATATAAAATTTATATTTCTAATTTATTTTATTAAAATTTAATTCATTAATTAATTATTCGCTAATTTCACGGGGTTTACAAAATGTAATTTCTTGTTCTTTTTTCCATTTAAACCCAATATCCTTTCTTATAATCTATGTGAGATGCGCTATAAAAGTAGAAAAATTTTTCCAAATTTTTTTTGTAAAACCTAGCTAAATAATGAAAACTTCTTACCTCATAAAATTTTTTAAGCATTGACCATTCACAAATAACCTTCACCTTTTTCACATCAACCTCAATCCCACTTGCACTCACAACAAAACTAAGAAACACAATTCTGTCAATACAAAATGTGTACTTTTAAGATTGACATATAATTCCTCTTTTTGAAACACTTTTAAAACAGTTAAAACATGTGACAAATACGTCCAAACAAATGCTATAAATGAGAATATTATCAAAATAAACAATAAATCTATCCAAAAAAATCTCACAAAACATCGTTCATTAGACGCATAAAAGTACTAGGTACATTAGTTAAATTAAAAGACATTACTAACTATTAATATAGTTCACGTTTTTTCTTAAATGCAATCTTCCATTCATATATTCGGGTTTTATTCTAATTTGATGATACCTATTTGATGGTTATCAGTGGCTAAGATAAGAAAATTGAATCTTGACCTACTTTTAATTTTATTTTTAACTTTGAGTTCTGTTGAGATACTGTAAGTAGAAAATAGGAGAAACTTTGATTTTGTCTCTTGATGTGGTAGGAGCTAAAAGATTTACTTGCAAAATGTGTTATAGTGAAGAGTTGCGGAATAGAAGAATCAGGAGATACTTTATTTTTGTCTCCTATACTGTAGAACCAAAAATAGAGAAGGGAATATAAAATGACACACAGATGTAACCTGGTTCAGCTACTCAGCGCAATGTAGCCTACATCCAGTCTCCGTCACAACAGTTTCAAAATTTTACTATCTTTTAACAAAATTACAATCACCAATTTTTTTAGGATTTTAACCAATCCTATATAGGACAAATCCAGTTTCTAACCCAAACTAGACTTGACTAGGAACTCACCCTTGCTTTTCAACAGTAAAGTGCTAACCTAACTTATAATGGAATTCCCTCAGGATCATGACAACAAAACAGAAAAACTTACAAAGAATTTCTGAAATAATTATACCTTTTTCTCCAAGTCTAACTCTCTGCCTTTTTTCACTCAATGACTTTTACTTACAAACCTTACCAATTTATCTTTTACCATTGAAATACAGAAAGACTAAACTAAGAAAAAGAAATTCAATGAAAACCATGAAGGAAAAGAATAAACAGCTCAATGAGCTATATATGGCTTGTTCACAGAGGAGTTGAAGGAGAAGTGTTATCATTGGATGACACATGTAAAGAAAACCAAAGATACTATCAATGAATATGACACCATATTCATTCTGAACCATGAAACACATTTGGAAGGACTTAGACACCATTTTTTGTCTCTGATGCACGAACAAGATGTAGAAAACATGGTAAATTCTTTATCTATTGCATTAACATAAATGATATTTCTAAAAAATTTTATACCGTATATCTAATTAATTTTCTTTCTGTAGGTGGTCAATGCAGTGTGTATGATTCTCAATGGAAAAAATGTTGTCTGTTTGAGGAACAAATATACTGTGTGCCGATGGATATTCTGGTAAGCAGAATATTTTGATAGAATATTTCAGTCTAATAATTTTTTCCTTGCTGATTTAATGTATGTGACTGCTAGTTCAAATCTGAAGGAATTCAGTTCATTTGTGATTTAAATGAGGTTCTAATGAGCAGATAATTTATACGTTTTTTGGCACTGTTTTTAGGTAGTTTCCAGTATATTTTAGTTAGTTTTTAGTATATTTTTATTAGTTTTTATGCAAAATTCATATTTCTAGACTTTACTATGAATTTATGTATTTTTCTGTGATTTCAGGTATTTTCTGGCTAAAATTGAGGGATCTGAGCAAAAATCTGATTCAGAGGCTGAAAAAGGACTGCAGATGCTGTTAGATTCTGACCCTCCTGCACTCGAAATGGATTTTCTCGAGCTACAAAAGCCTAATTGGTGCGCTCTCAATTGAGTTGGAAAGTAGACATCCTGGGCTTTCCAGCAATATATAATAGTTCATACTTTGCCTGAGTTTTGATAACGCAAACTGGCGTTTAAACGCCTACTTTCTACCCTATTCTGGTGTTAAACGCCAGAACTGGCATAAAAGCTGAAGTTAAACGCCCAAACTGGCACCAGAGCTGGCGTTTAACTCCAAGAAAAGTCTCTACATGTGAAAGCTTCAATGCTCAGTCCAAGCACACACCAAGTGGGCCCGGAAGTGGATTTCTGCATCATTTACTCGTTTCTGTAAACCATAGGTTACTAGCTTATTATAAATAGGACCTTTTACTATTGTATTTTCATCTTGGTTATTCTGGTTTTCCCTCTGGGGCCGAAGCCAATAAACACCATTATCACTTATATATTTTCGACGGTGGAGTTTCTATACCCCTTAGATTAAGGTGTGGAGCTCTACTGTTCTTCATGAATTAATGCAATTACTACTGTTTTTCTATTCAATTCAAACTTATTCTTGTTCTAAGATATTCATTCGCACCCAAGAACATGATGAATGTGATGATTATGTGACACTTATCACCATTCTCACTTATGAACGTGTGCCTAACAACCATTTCTATTCTACATGAAAACAAGCTTGAATGCATGTCTCTTAGCCTCGAGATCAGAGTCTTCGTGGTATAAGCTAGAATCAATTGGCAGCATTCTTGAGATCCGGAAAGTCTAAACCTTGTTTGTGGTATTCCGAGTAGAATCTGGGATGGGATGACTGTGACGAACTTCAAACTCGCGAGTGTTGGGCGTAGTGACAGACGCAAAAGGATCAATGGATCCTATTCCAACATGAGTGAGAACCGACAGATGATTAACCGTGCGGTGACAGCGCATTTGGACCATTTTCAGTGAGAGGAGGGATGGTAGCCATTGACAACGGTGATCCCCCAACATACAGCTTGCCATGGAAAGGTGTACGCATGATTAGATGAAGGCAATATGAAAGCAGAGGTTCAGAAGCAACAAGCATCTCCATACACTTATCTGAAATCCTACCAATAAATTACATAAGTATTTCTATCGAGATAAGCCTCAATGTAGTCCCTGAAGTTGCACTTGAGCCTCATAGTAGTCCCTGAATTTAAAAGTTCCTCAGAGACATCCTCGAACTTGCACTCCGGGACTCAAAGTGGTCCTTCTGGCAATTTCAGCACACGTGGCGCAACCGGAAAGCTTAGCTGGCAGCGTTGGTGACACGTGGGACTCACAATGGCTAGCTGATGTGGCAGAGTAAACTCTTCCGACTCAATTTGGTCCCTCAGGTGAAGTTAAAACCCTAATCCCCTTTTTTGAAGGCCACATTGTTCACTCTGATGTCTCCTCGTCGATGCTGTGTTCTTCTGTTCTCCCTCTCTGAAGCCCGAAGGTTATGGCTAGCACAAGCAATGCAGCTGGGAGCTCGAACAACCCACGATCGTTTGGAAGCATCATGAGGAGAATGAACAGAAATAGAGAAGCTCGTTGCCAGAATGGTGTGCCTGCGGGTCGAGACTGGTGCTGCAGTGGTCAGGGACGGATTCTAATCTAGGAAGCCCGTTCCTGGGTTGCCCGAACTATAATGTAAGTATTATTGTTATTGATTACTGTATTTATGGATATAAATTTTGCTGATTGAATTTTCTTTGATGTGCAGACTGTGGGTAAGAAATGGTGTGGATTATTTATGTGGGTTGATAAAGTTTTGGAAGATGCCATGCCATGTGATGATAGAACAAGACATTCAGTTGATGATGAAGAATGGAAGATGAAGATGGCTTGGAAATTTGGTAAATTAGAAGCTGAAATTAGGGTTCTAAAAATGGGGGGAATTTTGATGTTTATGTTCATGCTGCTGATTGTAATTGGTGTTCTTGTATTAAAGCTGGATAGACAACAGGGTCAACTGTATCTAGCAAAAAATAAATGACATGCATGTTATATGCATTCCTTGTTCATGTATTTGTTCCTATCCTTTTGTTTGAAAAAAATGGAAATTAAAGTGTTTGATTATATGCATACTTTTGTTCCTGGACTTCTTTTCAATGAAATAGAAATGGACAGGATTTGAATTACTCTTAAGTCTGTAACAGAGGATAAGATATAAACAAAAGGTTGAGAAAAATCAATTCAATAAAGTCATAATTCATAATTCATATTGGTAATGTTTGATTCAAAAAAGGCATTATAGAGCCAAAACACTAAATATATCAAAGTTGTTGACATATTGACCTGATAAAATTCAAATACTAAAATCCCCAACACTGGGACAATGTTTTAGGCATTGTAAACAACATCAGCAAAATAGATACAAAAAAACAGCCTGCTTTTCCTAAACATAATCATCCTAATCTTCATTTTTTGTGTCTGGGTGCCTTGAATCCAGGGTTGGCACAAACTTCATGAAATTTGCAAGCCTTGTAGCAGTTCCCTGTGATGGACATCTGGAAAAACCTCCTTAACTGCATTTATAAGGCCCTGTTTCAGATACCAAAGAAGGGGTCAGATAGTTATTTTCGGGCAGCAAAAATATCCCTACAGTTATATAAGTGACATCAAAATAGTCTCTAGACTTGTTCAAATGACATCAAACTAGTCCCTAGACTTATGTAAGTGACATCAAACTAGTCCCTATACAGCACTGTTATAGAACATTATGCAGAACAGGATAAATGAATAATAATAGATTGACAGAACATTATGCAGCATATAATCAGTCCAGGATTAATTCTGCATATATAGACAGCAGCCTAGTGTATTATCATCATATAATCAGTCCAGGATTAATTCAACATATGTAATCAGCAATATGTGCCTTAAATCAAACTCGCAAATAAATCACAAGGACAGGCACCAAACTTCACTCTCCGTGTAGTTCCCCACAAAACCCAAGACCAAGACCCTTTTTTTTTTCTTTTGCAACTGAGGAAAATATATATATATACAACTACAACTTACTACCAACAAAAAAAGGCACACAGAAATAAAGAAAATCTGCCAAAATTTGGAGCTAAAATAATCACTAACTAGAGAGGTTAAAAAACAATAAAATAATATACAACACTGAAGGTGGAGATGAAACAAGAAAAACCATCTAGAAATAGTAATGGTAAATAGTAGTTAATGAAAGCTCATTAAATGGCATCTGTTATCTTCTTCATATCATAGCATTGATTCAGTCCTAATCTTCTTCTACCATTTTCATCATCACTCTCACTCTCTCCTTTTCATTACTTGACAGTTGGCAACAAAAGCACCACTCCCTTACTTTTCTACTTCTTCTTCTCCCTCTAATATTTCACTGTGCTATATTATCACTATATTCAAATTAACAATATAAGTTAAGTCTTATATTATTTTGTGGTTTTCTTTTTCAAAATTTTTATTAGAAAAGGTTATTGTGGACCGGGGTATTGAATAGAGTGCCTAATTTTGTTAGTTGTTAACTGTTAAATTATATGATATTTCACCTTTATTTTGATCATGTTGATAATGATTTGTGTCATGTGAATATAAGAAAGTGTGAAATCAAGAATATTATTTTGGTGTAACTAAGGATAGCAGTTCTCTAGACACTAACTTCAATCTTGGTGGATCAAACCATTCAAATTTACATACACTTTCCCACAACTAATCCACTAGTCCAGACCAAATTCATCAAACAATTTGATTATTCCAATAGCTAAGTTAACTTCATTAGCAATTGCAAAACTTACTTTATATTACTCTAACTTATGTATGCAAGAATCCTTTATGATCACACACTCAGTTTAACTAAATAGCATTACATATTACATTCAGTTTAACTAAACCAACCCAATACAAAGAAAGGAAATTAGGTAAATCAGTCAAATTCAGAATCCATTATCAGAGTTACAAAAAATTTCAACTCCCAAAAGATCTTTACTTCTACTGTGATCATGCAAACTCTATTTCACAAATTCATTGATCAGAGTCATTGTCCTAAAACACATTAACAGTTTGGAAACTCCTCCACTAAGAGCAGTAAACCCTAACACATAAAGAACATATTTTCATATCATCAAAACACAAGAAACACTCCTACTCTACAATTTTCTTGGCCAAACCACTACGAAAGTCAGTAGTGATCAAACCCTAGCACAGAGAACAGAACAGAGGCATTCATACCCACCAATTACAATCGAAAAAAATGGCCTGAACTTTTGTGAATATTAGATTAACAACAATATCAAAAAACAGATGAACCACATTTTTTTTCATTTTTGGCTTACCTCTTTCAGAGAAACCAGGCTTCTCATGATTTTTTTTTTCATTTTTGGCAAACGAGATTCTCTGTTTCTGTTCATTCTCCTTATGATGCTTCCAAACGATCGTGGGTTATTCGAGCTCCCAGCTGCATTGCTCGTACTAACCATAACCTTCGGGCTTCAGAGAGGGAGAACAGAAGAACACAGCACCGACGAGGAGATAGCGGAGTGAACAATGTGGCCTTCAAAAAAGGAGATTAGGGTTTTAACTTCACCTGAGGGACCAAATTGAGTCGGAAGAGTTTACTCTGCCACATCAGCTAGCCATTGTGAGTCCCACGTGTCACCAACGCTGCCAGTTAAACTTTCTAGTTGCGCCACGTGTGCTGAAATTGCCGGAAGGACCACTTTGAGTCCCGGAGTGCAAGTTCGAGGATGACTCTGAGGAACTTTTAAGTTCAGGGACTACTATGAGGCTCGAGTGCAACTTCAGGGACTACATTGAGGCTTATCTCTATTTCTATCCTATTTCATGTTTTAATTATATTTAATCATCAAAACCTCAAAACCATTTGAATCTGCCTGACTGAGATTTACAAGGATGACCATAGCTTACTTCAAGCCGACAATCTCCGTGGGATCGACCCTTACTCACGTAACGTATTACTTGGACGACCTAGTACACTTGCTGGTCAGCTGCACGGAGTTGTGTGAAAAGTGTGCGATCACGATTTTGTGTACCAAGTTTTTGGCGCCGTTGCCGGGGATTGTTCGAGTTTGGACAACTGACGGTTCATCTTGTTGCTCAGATTAGGTAATTATATTTTATTTTTATTTTCAAAAAATTAAAAAAATATTTATTTTGTTCTTCAGAATTTTTAAGAATGAATTCTAGAATTTCATGATGATCTGTTGAAGTCTGGCTGACTATGAAGTCATGTCTAATCTTTTGAACTGAGGTTTCAACTTATCATCACAAGAGCTTGTTGATTTCTATCAATCTTGCTATTGAATATAATGATCTGCTAAAGCTTGGCTGGCCATTGGCGATGTGTAGTATTTTGGACCGGAGCTTTCACTGAAGCTTGGCTGGCTAGTAAGCTATGTCTAATTCCTGGACCGGAATTTTAGACTAACATTGCATGATTCCTGGAATTCTCATTAAGAATTTTGAATTCCTTATTTTCTTCTTCCATATAATTTTCGAAAAATACAAAATTTTTTTAACAAAATCATAAAAATAAAAAAATAATTTGTGTTTCTTGTTTGAGTCTAGTGTCTATTTTTAAGTTTGGTGTCAATTGCATGTTTTTCTTTTTCTTGCATTTTTCGAAATTTTATGCATTATGATCTTCAAGTTGTTCTTGATGATTTTCTTTGTTCTGATCTTTAAACTCTCCTGTTTGGTGTCTTTTGTTCTTTTTCATATGCATTTTTAAATTGTTATTGTCCCTAGTAGACAAACTTCTAAGTTTGGTGTCTTGCATACATTATTTGTTTTGATCTTGATTTTCCATGTTTAGTTTCATTCTGTTGTTTTTCTTTCTCATATAAAAAATTCAAAAATTTTCAAAATTATGTCTTTTCAAGTCAATTATACAGAGAATTGAAGATTCAGAACATACAGCAGAGGAATTACAGAGAAAAAGCTGGGCGTTCAAAACGCCCAGTGAGGAAGGAAAACTAGCGTTTAAACGCCAGCCATGGTACCTGGCTGGGCGTTAAACGCCCCAAAGGGTAGTATTTTAGGCGTTAAACGCCAGAATGGATACCATTCTGGGTGTTTAACGCCAAGATGGCACAGGAGGGGAGATTTTGTTTTCAATTCAAATCTTTTTCACATCATATCTTTTTCGCAAATCACATCTTTTTCAATTTTCTTATTTTCAAAAATTCTAAAATGATTTTCAAAATCTTTTTCTTATTTTTATTTCATATCTTCAAAATTAATGCTAACATTTAATATGATTGATTCAAAATCTCAAGTTGTTACTTACCTATTAAGAAATGTTCAATTCTTAAATTTTAAAATCATATCTTTTAGTTTCTTGTTAGTCAAGTAATCAACTTTAATTTTCAAAATCAAATCTTCTTAAATTGTTTTTCAATCATATCTTTTCAATCATATCCTCTCAATCACATCTTTTTCAAAATAATTTTCAATCATATCTTTTTGATTGCTAATTTCAAAATCTTTTTTCAAAATCACTTAACCACTTTCTCACTTTTAATTTTTGAAAACCATCAATCAATTTTTCAAAATTCTTTTTAAAATTTTAGTTTTATTTAAAAATCTATTTTCAAAAATTTTCCCACCTCCTCACCCTCTTCTATTTAAGGACTAAGACTTCTCCTCTATTAGCAATTCGGACTCTCTCCCTCTCTATAAGTTCAAATTCTCTTCTCTACCTCATTCTTCCATTCCTCTTTTCCTCTGACACCTCAAGGAATCTCTATACTGTGACATAGAGGATTCCATTCTTTCTTGTTCTCTTTTCTTTCATATGAGCAGGAGCAAAATAAGAACATTCTTGTTGAAGCTGATCCGGAACCAGAAAGGACTCTAAAGAGGAAGCTAAGAGAAGTTAAAACACAACTCTCTGAAGAGGACCTAACAGAAATTTTCGAAAAAGAAGAAGACATGGCAGCCGAAAACAACAACAATGGTGGAGATGCAAGGAAGATGTTTGGTGACTTTATTGCACCCTCTTCTGACTTCTGTGGAAGGAGCATCTCAATTCCTACAATTGGAGCAAACAACTTTGAGCTTAAGCCTCAATTAGTTTCTCTAATGCAGCAGAATTGCAAGTATCATGGACTTCCATTGGAAGATCCTCATCAGTTTTTAGTTGAATTCTTGCAAATCTGTGACACTGTTAAGACTCATGGGGTTGACCCTGAGGTCTACAGACTTATGCTATTCCCTTTTGCTGTAAGAGACAGAGCTAGGACATGGTTGGACTCACAACCTAAAGAAAGCCTGAACTATTGGAAAAAGTTGGTCAATGCCTTCTTGGCAAAGTTCTTTCCACCTCAAAAATTGAGTAAGCTTAGAGTGGAAGTTCAAACCTTCAGACAGAAGGAAGGTGAATCCCTCTATGAAGCTTGGAAAAGATACAAGCAGTTGATCAGAAGGTGTCCTTCTGGTATGCTTTCAGAATAGAGCATCATATGCATATTCTATGATGGTCTGTCTGAACTGTCCAAGATGTCATTGTACAACTCTGCTGGAGGATCTCTTCATCTGAAGAAGATGCCTGAAGAAGCCCAAGAACTCATTGAAATGGTTGCAAATAACCAATTCATGTACACTTCTGAAAGGAATCCTGTGAATAATGGGACGCCTCAGAAGAAAGGAGTTCTTGAGATTGATACTCTGAATGTCATATTGGCTCAAAATAAAATATTGACTCAGCAAGTCAATATGATTTCTCAGAGTTTGTCTGAAATGCAAGCTGCATCAGGCAGTACTAAGGAAGCTTCCTCTGAAGAAGAAGCTTATGATCTTGAGAATCCTGCAATGGAAGAGGTGAATTACATGGGAGAATCCTATGGAAACACCTATAATCCTTCATGGAGAAATCATCCAAATCTCTCATGGAATGATCAACAGAAGCCTCAACAAGGCCTCAACAATAATAATGGTGGAAGAAATAGCTTTAGCAATGGCAAACCTTTTCCATCATCTTCTCAGCAATAGACAGAGAATTCTGAGCAGAGTCTCTCTAGCTTAGCAACCATAGTCTCTGATCTATCTAAGACTACACTAAGTTTCATGACTGAAACAAGGTCCTCCATGAGAAATTTGGAGGCACAAGTGGGTCAGCTGAGTAAGAAAGTTACTGAACTCCCTCCTAGTACTCTCCCAAGCAATACAGAAGAGAACCCAAAGAGAGAATGCAAGGCCATAAACACGTCCCACATGGCCGAATGCATAGAGGAGGGAAAGACAATGATTTCCACTGAGAGAGACCTCAATGGACGTCCACTAGCCTCCAAGGAGTTTCCTAATGAGGAACCAGAGGAATCTGAGGCTCAGATAGAGACCATAGAGATTCCACTGAACCTACTTCTGCCATTCATGAGCTCTGATGAGTATTCTTTCTCTGAAGAGGATGAAGATATTACTGAAGAGCAAGTTGCTAAGTATTTTGGAGCAATCATGAAGCTGAATGCTAAGTTATTTGGTAATGAGACTTGGGAGGATGAACCTCCATTGCTCATCAATGAACTGAATACCTTGAATAGGCAGAAATTATCTCAGAAGAAACCGGACCCCAGAAAATTCTTAATATCCTGTACCATAGGCACCATGACCTTTGAAAAGGCTCTGTGTGACCTAGGGTCAAGTATAAACCTCATGCTCCTCTATGTAATGGAGAAACTAGGGATTCTTGAGGTGCAAGCTGCAAGAATCTCACTAGAGATGACAAACAATTCATGGAAGCAGGCTTATGGACTTGTAGAGGATGTCTTGGTAAAAGTTGAAGGCCTTTACATCCCTGCTGACTTCATAATCCTGGACACTGGGAAGAGTATGGATGAATCCATCATCCTTGGCAGACCCTTCATAGCCACAGCAAAAGCTGTGATTGATGTTGACAGAGGAGAATTGGTCCTTCAAGTGAATGGGGACTACCTTGTGTTTAAAGCTCAATGATCTTCCTCTGTAACTATGGAGAGGAAGCATGAAAAGCTTCTCTCAATACAGAGTCAAACAGAGCCCCCACGTTCAAACTCTAAGTTTGGTGTTGGGAGGTCGTCATCATGCTCTGAGCATCTGTGAGGCTCCATGAGAGCCCACTGTCAAGCTATTAACATTAAAGAAGCGCTTGTTGGGAGGCAACCCAATTTTTACTTATCTATGTTAAATTTCTATTTTCTATTGTTATTTTATGTTTTCTTTAGGTTGATGATCATGTGAAGTCACAAAAACAACTGAAAAAGCAAAAACAGAATGAAAAACAGCACACCCTGGAGGAGGGCCAGTAAGGGTAGCAGAATGGGCGTTAAACACCCAGTCTATCACTATTCTGGACGTTTAACGCCAGAAAAGGGCACCAGACTGGTGTTTAACGCCAGAAAAGGACACAAAGCTGGCGTTTACACGCCAGAAAAGGAAGAAAAGTTGGCGTTTAACGCCAGAAAGGAAAGAAAAGTTGGCGTTAAACGCCAGAAATTGGCAGCAACCTGGCGTTTAATGCCAGAATTGGCACTCAAAGGGGCGTTTACACGCCAACATGGTGCAGGGATGAGAAATCCTTGACACCTCAGGATCTGTGGATCCCATAGGATCCCCACCTACCTCAATTCTCTCTCTCTCTCTCTTCTTCACACCATCCCATAACACCCTTCCCCAAATACCCCTCACCAATCACCTCCAATCACCTCTTCCCCATCACCTCTTCACCAATCACCTCCTCCCACTCTTTCCCGAAAACCCCACCTTACCATTCAAATTCAAACCATTTCCCTCCCAAATCCAACCCCTAATACACGAACCCCACCCTCTTTTTCCACCCCTATATAAACACCTCTTTACTCCTTCATTTCCACATACCACAAACACTACTTCTCCTCTTTGGCCGAACCACTAAACCCCCTCCATCCTCTATTTCTTCTTCTTCTACTATCTTCTTTCTTCTTTTGCTCGAGGACGAGCAAATCTTTTAAGTTTGGTGTGGTAAAAGCGTTGATTTTTATTTTTTCATAACCACTTATGGCACCTAAGGCCGGAGAAACCTCTAGAAAGAGGAAAGAGAAGGCAAAAGCTTCTACCTCCGAGTCATGGGAGATGGAAAGATTCATCTCAAAGGTCCATCAAGACCACTTCTATGAAGTTGTGGCCAAGAAGAAGGTGATCCCCGAGGTCCCCTTTAAGCTCAAAAAGAGTGAATACCCGGAGATCCGACATGAGATTCGAAGAAGAGGTTGGAAAATTCTCATCAACCCCATTCAACAAGTCGGGATCTTAATGGTTCAAGAGTTCTATGCCAATGCATGGATCATCAAAAACCATGATCAAAGTATGAACCTGTACCCAAAGAATTGGCTTACAATGGTTCGGGAAAATACTTAGATTTTAGTCCAGAAAATGTAAGGTTGGCATTCAACTTGCCAATGATGCAAGGAGATGTACGCCCCTATACTAGAAGGGTCAACTTTGATCAAAGGTTGGACCAAGTCCTTATGGACATTTGTGTGGAAGGCGCTCAATGGAAGAGAGACGCAAGGCAAGCCGGTTCAACTAAGAAGGCTTGACCTCAAGCCCGTGGCTAGGGGATGGTTGGAGTTCTTCCAACGCTCAATCATTCCCACTAGCAACCGGTCTGAAGTTACTATAGACCAGGCTATCATGATCCATAGCATCATGAATGGAGAGGAAGTAGAAGTTCATGAGGTTATATCCCTAGAAATCTACAAGGTGGCGGACAAGTCCTCTACTTTGGCAAGGTTAGCCTTCCCTCATCTCATTTGTCACCTCTGTAATTCAGCTGGAATTGACATAGAGGAAGACATCCTCATTGATGAGGACAAGCCCATCACTAAGAAAAGGATAGAGCAAGCAAGAGAGCCCACTCATGGACCTCAACAAGAGCATGAGGAAATTCCTCATCATGAAATCCCTGAGATGCCTCAAGGGATGCACTTCCCTCCACAAAATTATTGGGAGCAAATTAACACCTCCCTAGGAAAATTGAGTTCCAACATGGGACAACTAAGGGTGGAGCACCAAGAGCATTCCATCCTCCTTCATGAAATTAGAGAAGACCAAAGAGCCATGAGGGAGGAGCAACAAAGGCAAGGAAGAGACATAGAGGAGCTCAAGCGTTCCATTGGATCCTCAAGAGGAAGAACTAGCTGCCATCACCAAGGTGGACCCGTTCTTTAATCTCATTGCTCTTATTTTTCTGTTTTTCAAAAACTATGCTTTATGTTCTATCTATGTTTGTGTCTTTCTTACATGATCATTAGTGTCTAGTGCCTATGCTTTAAAGTTATGAATGTCCTATGAATCCTTCACCTCTCTTAAATAAAAAAATTTATTTTCTGAAAAAAAAAAGAAGTACATGAATTTTGAATTTTAAAATAGTTTAATTATTTTGATGTGGTGGCAATACTTTTTGTTTTTCTGAATGAATGCTTGAACAGTGCATATTTTTTAATTTGTTGTTTATGAATGTTAAAATTGTTGGCTCTTGAAAGAATGATGAAAAAGGAGAAATGTTATTTGATAATCTGAAAAATCATAAAATTGATTCTTGAAGTAAGAAAAAGCAGTGAATACAAAGCTTGTGAAAAAAAAAAGCAAGCAGAAAAAGCCAGTAACCCTTTAAACTAAAAGACAAGGGTAAAAAGGATCCAAGGCTTTGAGCATTAATGGATAGGAGGGCCTAAAGGAATAAAATCTTGGCCTAAGTGGCTAAACCAAGCTGTCCCTAACCATGTGCTTGTGGAGTGAAGGTGTCAAGTGAAAGCTTGAGACTGAGTGGTTAAAGTCGTGGTCCAAAGCAAAAAAGAGTGTGCTTAAGAGCTCTGGATACCTCTAACTGGGGACTCTAGCAAAGCTGAGTCACAATCTGAAAAGGTTCACCCAGTTATGTGTCTGTGGCATTTATGTATCCGGTGGTAATACTGGAAAACAAAATGCTTAGGGTCACGGCCAAGACTTATAAAGTAACTGTGTTCAAGAATCAACATACTAAACTAGGAGAATCAATAACACTATCTGAATTCTGAGTTCCTATAGATGCCAATCATTCTGAACTTCAAAGGATAAAGTGAGATGCCAAAACTGTTCAGAAGCAAAAAGCTAAGAGCCCCGCTCATCAAATTAAGACTGATCTTCATAGATGTTTTTGGAATTTATTGTATATTCTCTTCTTTTTATCCCACTTTGTTTTTAGTTGCTTGGGGACAAGCAACAATTTAATTTTGGTGTTGTGATGAGCGGATAATTTATACGCTTTTTGGCACTGTTTTTAGGTAATTTTCAGTATGTTTTAGTTAGTTTTTAGTATATTTTTATTAGTTTTTATGGAAAATTAACATTTCTGGACTTTACTATGAGTTTTTGTATTTTTCTGTGATTTCAGGTATTTTCTGGCTGAAAGTGAGGGACCTGAGCAAAAATCTGATTCAGAGGCTGAAAAAGGACTGCAGATGTTGTTGGATTCTGACCCTCTTGCACTCAAAATGGATTTTCTCGAGCTACAGAAGCACAATTTGCGCGCTCTCAATTGCGTTGGAAAGTAGACATCCTGGGCTTTCCAGAAATATATAATAGTTCATACTTTGCCTAAGTTTTGATAACGCAAACTGGCGTTTAAACGCCAACTTTCTACCCTATTCTGGCGTTAAACGCCAGAACTGGCATAAAAGCTGGAGTTAAACGCCTAAACTGGCACCAGAGCTGGAATTTAACTCCAAAAAAGTCTCTACATGTGAAAGCTTCAATGCTCAGTCCAAGCACACACCAAGTGGGCTCGGAAGTGGATTTCTGCATCATTTACTCGTTTTTGTAAACTCTAGGTTACTAGCTTATTATAAATAGGACCTTTTACTATTGTATTTTCATCTTGGTTATTCTGGTTCCCCTCTGGGGCCGAAGCCAATGAACACCATTATCACTTATGTATTTTCCACGGTGGAGTTTCTACACCCGTTAGATTAAGGTGTGGAGCTCTGCTGTTCTTCATAAATTAATGCAATTACTACTATTTTTCTATTCAATTCAAGCTTATTCTTGTTCTAAGATATTCATTCGCACCCAAGAACATGATGAATGTGATGATTATGTGACACTCATCACCATTCTCACTTATGAACGCGTGCTTGACAACCACTTCCGTTCTACATGAAAACAAGCTAGAATGCATGTCTCTTAGCCTCGAGATCAGAGTCTTCGTGGTATAAGCTAGAATCAATTGGCAGCATTCTTGAGATCCGAAAAGTCTAAACCTTGTCTGTGGTATTCCGAGTAGAATCTGGGATGGGATGACTGTGACGAACTTCAAACTCGCGAGTGTTGGGCGTAGTGACAGACGCAAAAGGATCAATGGATCCTATTCCAACATGAGTGAGAACCGACAGATGATTAGCCGTGCGGTGACAGCGCATTTGGACCATTTTCACTGAGAGGACGGATGGTAGCCATTGACAACGGTGATCCCCCAACATACAGCTTGCCATGGAAAGGTGTACGCATGATTGGATGAAGGCAATATGAAAGCAGAGGTTCAGAAGCAACAAGCATCTCCATACACTTATCTGAAATCCTACCAATGAATTACATAAGTATTTCTATCCTATTTCATGTTTTAATTATATTTTAATCATCAAAACCTCAAAACCATTTGAATCTGCCTGACTGAGATTTACAAGGATGACCATAGCTTGCTTCAAGCCGACAATCTCCGTGGGATCGACCCTTACTCACGTAAGGTATTACTTGGACGACCCAGTGCACTTGCTGGTCAGCTTGCACGGAGTTGTGCGAAAAGTGTTTGATCACGATTTCGTGTACCAAGTTCATTTTGTAGAATTTTATATTGGGAAACTATGGCGAGAAATACATTGATCCAAATACCAACAAGGCCTACCGGATCCAAATACCTCAATATGCGCACTACCTCCGTTTTCTTGACAGAAGAAAACTGGCATCCCATCCATTTGTAAGTTGTCATTTCTAAAACTTATTTAATAATTTTGTCATTTACTATCATTTAGACTAAAATATTCTATCATTTTTTCAAACTTCAGTTGTTTGCGCCGATTTGCAATGGAGGACATTAGTGGCTGTGGATTGCTGAGGTCAAGAAGAATGCATTATATTTGCTTGACCCTGTCAACAAAAAGAAAGATGAAATACCCGATTCAAGAATTAAACTGAACAAATTTATTGTAAGTTATTTACATCATACATATTTTGTTGTAAATTATTCAAACATGAGTAGAATTCGGTTTATTGTAGCTGGTGATTTACATTCACTTGATTGTTTTGTGTTCAGTTGAGTTCTTTTGCATACAAAAATATTTTCCTTTCTGATTGAATGTTTATCACGTTTTATTCAAACATTAATGGAGTTTAGTTCATTGGAGTTGCTAATTTACATTCACTTGATTGTTAAGTTTTCACTTGAGTTCATTTGCATGCAGGAAATATTTTTCTTGCTGACTGAATGTTTATCACGTTTTATTCAATCACTGATTGTGCCTGATTTTACTTTTTGTATCATTTTTAGAGATTAATAGTATCCCAAATGAGGGTTTATGCTGGGGCAAAACCCTTGATGGAGGACAAAGAGGGAGTTGAAGCAGAGTATATCAGGCTCAATGGTCAAAGAACAAAGTTAAAAAGATATTTCTTTGCAATAGTGCTATTTTTAATCTGTTTTATTGTGTATCCTATTAATCATATTTTACTTATTTCTTTCTCAGTTATGATTGCGTGATATACGTGATGAAATGACTGAAAATAATTGATCTTCGAAAGATCAAAGCAGGGAAGAGGTATCAATATAAAAATTTGACACAAGTAAGTAATTTCTAAATTAATGAAATTCAATTCATTTCTTATGTAAGTTAGGTTCATTTTTTATGTAACTAATCCCTTTTAATTTAATTGTAGGAAGAAATTGATGCCTTTAGGCACGAATATGGTCCAAACATCCTGTTCTACAAAATTAACAAAATAAGAGACTAAGTGATTTAGGCATCTGAAGTCATAACACTCCCGAAGTCATTTGCTGCCCTCTCAAGTCCTTTTTGTAAATTCACATTTGGGAATATAGATAGTAAATAGGTTATAGTTTTTTTTGACTCGTTGTAATTAATATTATTTTGGTTTACTTGTTTAAAAAAGCAAACACTTGTTAATGAAAAATCTAATGTTAATGTATATATCTGTTGGAACTGTCTAGCTATTATTTTTTTTCTAGGTTCACAGTGAATGAATTTAGGGTATATATCAAACATTAAGAGCCCCAAAATCACAAATAAATCGAAATTAATAGACTATATAAACAGAAAAAGTGCATATATTACTATTGCAGAAAGCTAATTTGAAAAAAAAAACAAAAAAGTGACTATTCAATAAATATTTAAACTCTTTGACATAACATAAAGACTAACTTCAATCAGAAATTAACCCACATATAACTTCAATGAACCGAAATTTTCTCATACATGATGGAATTTATGTTAATAAAATCTGAAACTCTTATAATCTTCTCCGGGATAATTCATATCCTGTGCATTGTAAAGGTTAGAGCTTGACTGAATCATTGATTCACCGTCTAAAAGGTTCAACTGCAAAAGACAAAATAAATCATATATTAGCAAAATGCACAAACAAATTTTTTCCTAATCGAAAGCAAATCAATTTTACCTCGCTTGGAGCTGGTTTTTTCTTTTTCTTTGTGGCATTTGCGATCTTTTTTTTTTCAAATTTGATCCCAGTCTGTTCTTTGGGCGGCCTCTTGTTTTAAAACGTGGCGGGCTTTGAAGGTCGTTCACATTGCTTAATGTCTCTTTTTCGTGAGATAACAAACTTTTTCCTTTGCTTTTCACTTAGTATTCTTGTATCTCGGCCTGACATTGTCAAAAGCCTGGTGCAGAATTTTGGTTAGCTCCTCGGATTCTAACGCAAATTCACAAATATTGTGCGACCAAAACACCGAATTGTCGAATCTATTACTTCTCGTCTCCAATAGAGGCTCATCTTGGCTGCTCTTGATGTGTGTGCCTCCTCTTTATATTCTTACTCCAGTATTCCAGTATGTATTTCGTTGCCACATTATCTACTCGCTCGAAGCTTAAAACACTCAGAGAATGGCGGCATAGTATGCCCCTTGAATCGAACAACAAACACTGGCTCTTTACTTCTTATGATATTGCGTCATAAGTGATAAAAAACTTGTTGAATGTGGAATTAGAGACCTACTCTATGACCTCGTATGTTGTATAACCTAGGGTGGAATGCATTGATATTATGATGTAGTTTCACCTTTCCTCTGAATTATCCTTGAATTTCTCTAAACTTCTCGTGGGTATACAAGTGCTGAAATTGTGCCTCTATTGCTGATTTTGTTGCGTACGGTATCATACTGTAAAAATCTGCAGCATCAAATTCTCTCTCGCTTTGCTCTCTGCTTGCTAGGCAATTATTGTATTCTTCACAAATTGAATTAAGGAGTTGTTACGTGTGATGAACTTGTTGAAAATGCGTGCATGTTCTCACTCCTTTGTTTGCTATTCATTCCGGCCCAAAAGTGGTGATCCAGGTAAACTGAAATTCATATATGGTGATCTTCGTATAGCTCTGCAGAATGAACAAAAAACATGAGCTCGGATAAACTGAAAGCTGTGCATGTTTTAACCGAAAAAATAACAGCATGAAAATAATTCCAATTAAAACATTGGTTACCTGAGAGCCACTTGTTGCCTCCAACGCCGTATTTTGTGACAAAATCGTTCTAGTTTTTGTCAAATACGTATTTTGTGAACGAGTTCCAAACGACGTGCCTCATATCTTGTTCGATTTCTTCGTGTCACTGGTAGCTGTTTAGTTTGCTTGGGATATTCTTCATGATGTGCCAGATGCACCACTAGTGAATTGTTGTTGGCATGCACATCTCGATGGCCCTTTGCATCGATGCGCATTGGTCGGTAAGATTGCCTTTTGGTGCCTTCCCTCCCATGCAACGGAGCCAACATTCGAATAGCCATTTGAATGATTGGATGTCTTTGTTTTTTATCAAAGCGTATCCGAGAAGTGTCGACTAACCGTGGTGATTCACGCCCACAAAAGAACCAAAAACTAGATTGTACCTGCATAAATAGACACTCCCGCATAGTTATGAACAGAAATGTGTATATCCTATGAACCTAAAACTATATATAATGAATCGAATATTGTTTGTGTTGTAAGTGGTGTCGAATGAAATGACGTCTCCAAAATACTCGCATGCATCCCTGCTTCTTGCGTCGGTCCAAAATGCATTTTTGATGGAGTGATCGCCTTCGAGGTTCAGCTTGAAAAAGAAATTTTGATTATTCTCTTTCATTCTTAATAAGTATTTTCCGAATTCTTTGGCATCGTCTTATTTGGAAATATTTTGTACTTCCCTTGTGATGTAGTTCCTCATGTCTTTTTCTATAAAATTTAGTTCCCGATGACTATCCGCTGTTTCTATGAATGTCTGATAAGTTTTGCTGGGTCTGATTCCGGCTTCTTCGTTGTTTTCGATTGTGCGACATACGAACATGTTTAGCTCCCTATGTTGTTTGAGCATCTCTGCTTGGTTTGGAAATCAAGGGTGTGAATGATTCAGAACAACTTTGAAAATTTTCAAAGACTGATGTCCTTCATTATATGTACGCAAATCCTGGCTGGACAGTTTATGCCTGTTCAAGGGTTTGTCTTCAAAGTTGAAGATATCTTGGATTTCCATCTCCACTCTCTACTACATACGATTAGTTGATTCTTAATCTCATCTCCCTTCCGAGTCGTTTTCCTTATTTTGGTAGAAAAACCGGCAAATTTGAAATAATTTTTGTAGAACTTTCCAACTTCTTCTAGTGCCTTGAAAGTCATCCCAACTTTTGGGATAAATTGTTCATCCACAACATACCTGGACTATAGAATGAACCGAATATATTATCAAAGCGAAACCATTATATAGAACTAAATGAATTGAATATTTGTCCATTATATAAATTTAAATTCGCATCCAGCATGAACCGAACATATAATGAAAATGAAACCAATGTACAATACTAAAGAACTGGATATTGCCCATTATATAAATTAAAATTCTGAACACCTGCATCCAGAATGAACCGAGTAATACTCTCTTAACGAAATAAATGTAGAATACTAAATGAACCGAATATTGTATATATAATCAAATTTGAAAGACCTGCATCTAGAATTCAGGGATTGCATTCCATTCTATTCGGTTAAGTTCAATCCAAATCAGAACACCTGCGTCTAGAATTTAGCAATTGCATTCCATTCAATTCAATTCAAAATTGAATAATCCAAACCTTGTCCGTTGGATTCGATTCAGAAAAATAATCCAAATCGCTCTCATTCAACTGATTTGAAGTTGAATCATTCATTGTTTCGATTCAGATCGAAGAAGAAAACGAAAAAAATAGGAAGAAGATAAATGCAACTGCAGATTGAAGAAGAAAACGAAAAAGAAGGATGCGAGCAGAAAAGAACGACGAAGCTTATTATGTTCAAGATAAATGCAATGCATATTAAAGAAAAAATGAAGGAGAATGACAAAAGCAGAGAAGAACCACGAGAGCTTTATGTTGAGCAAAGAAGGTTTACGTTGAGTAGAGAATGTTTATGTTAATATGGGAGAGCGCATGTATCACAAACGACTTGGAAAGAGAAGACGTGTTAATTAAAAATTGGTTGGATGACTTAGTTAGAATTTTTGCATGAATGTAAAGTATCATTATAAATAAACAATTAAGTTGATTTGATTTACTATTGATTTGATTCAACTTAAAATATATCTGTTGTACTTTGAATTTTATTTTTTAATTATTAATTTAAATCACATCGATTTAATTTAGTACTATAATGTATAATTCGAATTTATGTACAAAAACATGCATGTACGTGTCTGATTTTAGGACTTTCATATAATATTAGTCGGTGTTTAATTTAATCATGTGTGTTTTATTCTAATGTTATTGTATATTTAATTAATTCAATTTGACTATCGTTGAACCATGGTTACACCTTTGAACCGGTCACTTTATTAGTTGATGAGCGCTTTTCTAGATCCGACAAACTGTCCCGTCTTTCCGCAAAATCACCAATCACGGCATAACACGCGCCTCTGTGATTGGCTATTTGCCCCGTAATGCTCGACTTTTTAAAATACATTTTTTAAAATAAATTGTAAAACAAAGATCTTTAATCAGATTTTCTTTTTAACATTCTAATATTAATAAATTATAAATTTTATTGAATTTTATAAAATTATTATAAATTTAAATTTTTGACAGGTGTCCTACAAAATTTGTTAACAAAACTTTGTATAAATTGTACTAATATTTTTTAACTAAAAGTTCATGTTATTTGTTGTTAGGTGTATTAAAAATGATTTATTATATAAAATATATATTAAAATATATCAATTAAATAATATATATTTATATATTACATAATAATTAATTTGATAATTGATTTTAATAATTTTTGTTAGGATAATAATAAAATAATTTTTGCTAATATATATATATGTGTGTGTGGATTTTAATAATTTTTGTTAGGATAATAATAAAATAATTTTTGCTAATGTGTGTGTGCGCCCATGCGCCCATAGATAATAGTTAATGGTAGCTAAAACAAAATGCCGAATGTGCTGGAAAGCATACAAAGGTGTAATTAATAGGAGAAAGGGAAATAGGGTGTATGCTGTCCATAAAGGACGCCGCATTAGGTTTTCCTCACTTCCGTGTCGTGCAATACATCTCTAACTCAGATCTGGGGGTCTATGATTGTTTGGTTTGTGCATCTGGTGGTCTATGATTTTTTTCTTTTTCAAAAAGTTTTCAATGGTAAGGCATCACATGCTTGAAGTGGCATCTTTGCATACGCAAGCACGGTAAAGGCGATGGAGTTGGAATTCCGAGGGTTTTTCCGAAATTTTCTAATATGCTTGTGCAGGAAAATCTTCTTTCCTGTAGATCTGGAGCATAGGACACTGTTTGGGAAGTTTAAAACTGGTGGATTCAACTTCAAGAAAAAATGATCGCGATTATGCTGAGCCAAAGAAGGACAACGGGATGAAGATGCAACAGGTAAGTAATTGTTTATTTTTTATTTTTTTATTTTTTTTTGCAATGGAAGTTTTTCAGTAGATATTGGAGAAACAGAAGAGCCACTGATTTCCATCCAAATCTCTCCCCTTCTCTCTCTCTGTTACGCAGTTTATCTTTTACATAGGATTCTTTTATACGGATTTTCTTGCTTGTATTGCCGTCTACGAAATAAAATACAATAAAAAATACAACCATGTCAAATCAAATCAAATATATAATTTAACGAGTCACCAAAAAAAAATATATAGTTTAACGTCACCAAAAAAATATATATAGTTTAACATCTTAAATCAAAATCAAATATATAGTTATTATAATTAAATTGGTAAGACTAATGTCATTGGTTTATCAGTTGGCGAGTTACAGGTGGAACCAATCTATTAAATTAATTTTGATAAATGGTTTAGATACTTTTTTTTTTTTTTGGTTGACAATGGTTTAGATACTTGAATACGAGGTTTAGTCTATAAATAGTTCAACCAAGAGAAATAGATGACAAAAGATAAACTAGTTATTCGTGTTTGGAGCGAGATGACGATCTGAACGGTGGAGGTAGGAGGTCCCAATTTCCTCAACTGCTGAACCAGGTGAGTAGAGTGTGAGGTTGTAAGGAAGTTCTGTGTGTTTACTTGATGATTGCCTCGCCCTTTCCCGTGAAGTTCATTATAGCCTTAATCATGAGGTCAGTTACTTTCTCTTTTTGTCCGTACTAGCATACAAAAATTTATAAAAAAATTCTCAAAAATCTGAACGTTACAAAAATAGAACTTGACCATACCTGTCTTGAGCAAAATCTGTCCAGACTCGAGTCAAGTTATTATCCTTTTCATCCGGGTATGGACGGGTTAGGTACCCGCATATTTGGAAACTCCTACCAAGTCTAACCACGTATTGATACTCCATTTATTAAGGGTTTATCGCTAGCCAATAGATTGCTATATACACAAGGCGAGATTCTAACTCCTAATAATTGTTTAAGCAGACAAGTGAGATAATCACTTAACAAACTCAAATTGATTAAGATAAATACTAATTATTTTTAATATTTTAATATTAAAAATTTTGAAAGTTTGATTTTAATTATAACTTTGTAAAATATTAATAATAATAATTACTATATATATTATTTAATTTTTTAATAAATTTTTAATATGATTTTTTGTATTATCCCGTACAAGGTACGGAAACATATACTAATTTATATTTCTAAAAGAAGTTTAGAAATTTGATTTTGTACAATTTTTTACAAACAGAAGTTAAAAGAATAATAAATTTTCATCTTTAAAAGTTAGCGATTTTTTGTCGCATGAATGGTTTTTGATTTTTTTTCAAATAATCGAAAATGTTTTTAATAAAGGCAAAAAAGAGTTCGATAAAGATGCAATTTTTTATAAACGCTTGTTTAAATAATTTTGATATACGGTCTGTTCATATCTTATCCAAAATTCAAACACTTGCCTTAGACAAAAGGAAATGGTTACCTATTATTAGAGGTGAACCTATTTTAAGAGGTAGTTATTAATTTTATCTCTACATCAGTAAATACTTTAGTAATTTTAGGTATATTTCGAATTCAATCTATTAAAAATTTAGTAAATTTTTGCTAACTTTAAACATAGGAGTACCATTTTTCTCTTTTACAAAAAATTTAGACGGTGATACTTTGATACCAATAAACGTTGATATTGTCTTAAAGGAATCTGTACCTCGTTTTTTTTCTAATCTAATCTTTTTCTTTTCATTGTATTTAATAAAAGTAATAGAATTACTGCAATAATTTTAAATTGGTATTTACTTAGTTTAGGATCTTTTAGCTTTTTCTTACATCATTAGGTTTAGACATCATTTAAGAGATCTTAAATCGTTTAAAAAAAATAGCAACATACCAATTATTTTTTTTCTTTGAATTATACAAATTTAGGATTGTATCCCGGAATTTACTTTTACTTGCAATAATTTTTTTTATCAATTCAAACAAAATTTACCATTATTTATCTTGCTCAAATTTTATCTTTTTGTTTTCTCTATAAAAAAAATACTTAATAAGTTACTCTAATTTATTTTATTAATTTTCGCTACCCTTCCATACTTGCTCATGAGAAAACAAAAATCAACTCGAACTCCATCGTATATTATTTAGATCATCAACCCCTATCTTGTTCCCAAACATGTCGTTCCAGTGGAATAAAATAAAAGATGTCGAGTCAAGAGTACTCCCATTTTCATATACTAGGAGAAAAAAGTGGATAGAAAAACCCACAGCTAATCTAATTATGTCTTTCAAGTAGGCCTGCAGCATGGACCCTATCCGCGGGTACCCAACTCGACCCAACCCGATCGGGTAGGGTTGCCAACCCGATCCGCTGTGGGTAGGGTTGGACACGGAGCGGGTTGGCCTGCAGAGCGGGTAGGGCAGGGTGCGGGTTGAGTCTCAACCCTACCCGCCCTACCCGCACCCCCCATAATATGTGTTATATATGTTTAAAAATGTTACATATGGGAGTTGAACCAAGGACCTTTAGCATGTACAAAAGGTTCCTAGCCACTGAACCAAGGATACTTGTGTTATTTTTGAGATATTTGTGTCATTATAATATTTTTTTGTCAACCCGCGGGTAGGGTCGGATACCCGCGGGTTGAGCGCGGGTAGGGTTAGGGTTAGGTATTTCTCAACCCGCGGGTAGGGTAGGGTTGAGTGTTAGTCAAAAACTCAACCCGCGGGTAGGGTTAGGGTTGGGTTCAAACCCTACCCTACCCTACCCATTGCCACCCCTACTTTCAAGTCGCACGTTGCTTTTATCGTTTCGAACCAAGTTTTATTTGGATCCAGTATGTAATTGAATTGATTCAATTATGGAATTATGAATGGTTTTTAATTCAATCGATACATAATAATCCATCCTTTTTACTTCTTGGTCTTTTGAAAATGGACAATTTCCAAATCTAAAAAGAAAGTAAAAAATTGCAAATTCCTTCCATATTGTACGAATAAGATTTATATTCGATTCGATAGTTTGTTTCCAAATCTATACCTCACGTTCAAGACTCACTGTCCGAGATTGAAACAAAATTTTGGAATAAAAAATTTAACATAAAAATTTAATAATAATATTTATATTAAAATAAAATTTATAAATATAATTATCTTTTAAGTTTGTTATTAATAAGATAATAAATAAATAATTTTACGGATAAAAAATATAAAATGGTTTATAATAGTACTCTTCCAGTCTTTAATAATTTTAAATTTTCAATAATTGAATTAGAACTAAACTTTTTAGCAATTTATAATATTTATTGAATTTTTTTATCAATTTATACAAATACAATAATATCAATACTTATTGAATATTTTAATATCTTTTATCATATAAAAAATTAAATTAAATAAACAATAAAATATAAAATAATATTAAATTAAATAAATAAAAATACCTAATTTTTTTATATTTGAACTCAAAAGATAGAGAGAATGTTACTTGTTGAATAGAGAGCTGTAAAATGCGAATAGATAAGCTCTTAGCAAAGCAACCTGTTTTGTTAGATAACTTTTTTATTTGATTAGATTTTATCTTTTAATTTTGATGTGGTGTGAAAGCTAACAAAAGTCCATCCCGATCAGTCCAAATCCAACATGTGTTTAATGTTTAAAACTAAAAATCATTGTGCAATAAAAGCAAGAAATGAGAATTAAACATAGGTAAAGTTATGTAAAGTATTTGAGCCAACTAAATTATTTTTTATTTTTTGAAAAAATACTATTAATTCTTTTACAAAAAGTTTGGGGGCCATGGCCTCCCATCGTTTCAGCTAAGCTCCACCTCTGGTTTCATGTAACCTTTGGAACATTGTCTATGTAAATTAATTTTATACATACATTTAATTATCTAACGTTATATCAGAAAAAATAACTATTTTTTACATTGATTAGATAAATAATTAATAAAAAATTAGATATAATTAGACGATTGTATAAAATATTTTACTTTATTAGTATATTAAAATTAAACTCTTAAATTAAATTAACTTGTTTGTCAAATATAAAAATTATTTTTAATTTTTAAAAGAATTGAGATTTTTCGTCATTTTTGTATTTTTTTAATTTTTGTAAGATTTATTTATTTTTCATATTTTTTAGTGTTATTTTTGTCTATATAGATTTTCGATTATAATTTTGAATGTTTACGATTGTTAGAATGATAAAAAAAAAATTTAAGGAAATGTCTAATTTGGTTTTTGAAATTTTCAACTTTTATCAAAACAGTCCATAACTTTTAAAAATGGCTAAATTGGTTTTTGGATGTACAAATCGTAAATCATTCGTCCCTAATTAACTAATTTAAAAGTTAAAACATTTATTTGATCGTACTGAAGTCTTAGTAATGTTTATGTTATTCTGACATTTTAGTGTTCCATATTAACACCATATTAACATTAATTAATTAGAGGCTAAGGAATTGAGAGAGATGAATTCTGTTTATGAGAGAAAGATCTGTATTGAATTGGTGATGATTCAATGAAGTACAAAGCTTTTCATAGTGAACTGGCTTTATACACAAGTAATCAACTAACTATTATCATCTATAACAGCTGAAACTACTGCTGCTGCTCAGCTACAACTAACTTATCCACGCACTCATGCTTTCACCATCTTAAGGAAAGTCTCCTTTGGCAATTGATATTCCCTAAGGAGGAGTTTAGTGCAATGACATTGTTGAAGAAATCGTAGTGTCCCCATGACCTCCAATTAACGTCATGACGGGACATAGCTACTGAAGATGAAGCGAAGGTGGTGAGAGTGAGGAGTTGCTCCTTCTTGAAGGACTTAGATAGCGTCCCACATGGCATTGTAGAAATAGTTCTTGCCATGGATGTTTACGATGAGGTTGCATCGGTAAGGGAGTGGGTGTACTAGAGTGAGATATAAGTTATAATCATTTATATACTTTCTTTTATCAGTTTAAACTTTTGAAAAGAGGAGTACAATAACCAATGTAACTCATTTGTTTTTTGCAAGAACCAAATTATGACTTCCAAATATACGACATCATGTTGATCCAATCGTGATCTTATAGAAATAATTTTGAACATTAACTATCCTTGTTGTAATAATTTTGCTTTGTTAATAAGATATATAAAAGAATAAAGAAAAATAATTGTTTTAAGTTAAAAATTAGGAAAAATTAATACATCAATTTTTTTTTCTAAAAAAACTACTTAAATAAGATTTATGGAAAAAGCACATGATAGGGTACCAAATGAAGTCTTATGGAAGGTTTTAGAAAAGAGGAGAGTAAGGATCGCATATATTCGGGCAATTAAAGACATGTATAATGAGATCACAACTAGTGTGAAGACTCAAGATGGTGTGACAGAGAAATTTTCTATTGGTATAGGATTACATCAGAGATCATCCTTAAGTGCATACCTTTTCACATTAGTCTTGGAAGTACTCACAGAGCACATCCAAGAGCTTGTGCCATGGTGCATGTTTTTTGCCGATGATATTGTCCTTATGGGAGAGTTAAGGGAAGACCTAAATAAGAAGTTGGAGTTATGGAGAGAAGCTCTAGAAGTGTATGGTTTGCGCATAAACCGTAGCAAGACGGAATATATGGAATGTAAGTTCAGTTTGAGAAGGGAAAACCCCAATATAGAGGTGAAGATTGGAGAAAACATCCTACAAAAAGTTAAAAGTTTTAAGTATCTTGGGTGCATCATACAGGATAATGGAGAGATTGAACAGGATGTAAATCATAGGATATGGTCAAAATGGCAGAGTGCATCTGGTTTTATATGCGACAAAAAAGTGCCTTTAAAACTTAAAGGTAAATATATATGGCGCATATAGAGATATATCATTGAACTGACTCACTCTGAAAATTCTTATGGTTCTGCATATTTGTCAATAAGATATTTCTTAAGATGAATATAGTAATAGAGTTTCCTTTGACCTGCGACTATCATAGTAATTAACAATGTATTTATTATACTTTGATTCTGGACACCTAATACCTTAGGGTGCTAGTTGAATGGATATTGGATATGATTTAAATACTTGTAGAATTAATGATTAGTCAATAAGGAACCCGCCAACTCTCGGTAAAGAGTTTGAGTTCTATGATTATAATGACTGAGATGAATAAAACATTGGCTAAGGGGATTGAATGAATGAAGAAATGGATTTCTTAGGTCATTCACAGTTCATTATAATAACGGTAACAAGTTAGAGTTTAACAATTAAACCATACTCTAAGGGTTAACCAATAACTGAAAAGATGGAAGGAATTCTACTTTGTTCTTCTCAGGTTCTTATTAAAAATATATTACTTCATACTATTGGGTCGTTGAGGAGTGTTGCTAGATGCCAACCTTGATTAGTAAATTTAGTATGACTAATTTACTACCCGTTTAGTATTGAACCTATGGGGTCACACACTAACGAGTTTTCTAATCATTGCTATAGAATTAATTAATTATCTTGATTTGATCAAATAAATAATTATATTAATTCAAATGGAATATTATTGTATTCTTTGCTAGCACCAAGAATATAATAATAGTATGATAATTGAGAATATTAAATGAGATTTGAGAATAATTGGTTATTCTATTTCTAAATTTGGATGAGATTCTAACTGATTCTGTTTTAAATTGAATTATGATATGATTCATAAAATTTGAAGGATTCAGAATTAGAATTTTAAGATATGATTTAAATTTGAATTAGAGATTCAAATTTAAAATCAGTAACAAATCTTACTATATATATGTATGCCAAAAGTAGAGGAATGCAACGGAGACGAGAATAAAACACAAGGATTTTTATTCCTTTACCTCTACGCACATAAATGTATGTCAGCCTAATTCTTGGAGAAGAATTTTATGGTGTGCAAAGAGTTGTAAGAGGTTTCTCAATTTAGATCAAACGTCTATTGGTCAAGGAGTGAACAACAAAAGTTGGTCTCGGTGTGGATACGCATAGCGCCTTCGTACCATCGAAGGAGAAAAAATTTTTACTAGCGTACTCAGGTATTTAGATCTGATTTACTATATATTTATTATTGGAATAAAATTTTAACACAAAAATAAATCTTTAGAATTACTTTCTTTTCTTACACTGCGTGTTATGAACATATGATAAATCTTCAGAAAGTAATGCTTTTTCCGTAAAAAAAAAAAATTTAAGTTAGATTTGAACCAGGAATCAAGAAGATGAATGCACTTAAGTCGAAAAGCGTAAAAAGAATCATCTTTTTTTTTGTTTGGTATTAAGATAAAATTATTTAAAAAAAAAATAGACTAACAGATTGATTAATAACACTAGTCTTTTTAAAAGCCTAACTAAGAGTAGTTTAGTGAGCACTGCAGCTCCGGTTAGGTTTCCCCACCAAGACAAAAAAAAAAGTCGTTTTAAAACAATGCTTTGGTCTTTCTTTGTTAATTTTATTTAAATAGGCTATTTTTAATATTGATGATGTAATCCGCCTCTTTTATTAATTAATTTTTGTTAATGTTCGTTGTTAATTATCGTCATTCCAGGGTGGTTGGGTTTATTATTAAACAAAGTTTTATCCTCTCTTGTTTTCCCGGTTTCAGTCGACGATCACTTTTCTTGCATTAGCCATGCTTCATTTTTTTGTTTGAAAGTACGAAATTTCATGGCAGCGGACAGGGGAAAAGTCAAAGTCGCCCTTTTATTATTTTTCTTTTGTCATGGCATTCATTTCATTAGTTCATTACTTCATTTCATTGGTAGGATCGGACATGTAGCAACAAGACTTACGGAACCTACCATTTATTTTAGAAGTATTATTATGAGAAAATATTTGGTAGTAGTTTTTAAATAAAAGGAAAGGAAAATGAGAAAGAAAATATAGTTTTTTTTAGTAAGAGTTGTTGTATATTTAGCATTGTTGAAAAACAGATATGCTCTAACATGTCCCAACCTCAAGAGGGAGGAGCTTTCACACAGAGTTCCATCAAATGAATTTGCTTAAAATATTTGTAAATTTGCCCCATCTTACTTTTTCTATATTTAAATATTGGAAACAAAACTCTGAATATTTTAGACAGATCCATTTGATGGAACTCTTTGTGCGAACCCCATGAAATACTTTGCTTTCTTTTATATTTCTTCTCCCTAATATCTTCAATATGGATCCGATGTTACATTTCTGTGCCATTACTGTCAGGTTACATGGATCCACACAGTCAAGAAAACGCCAACAATTCTCTTGGTGCGGTCACCATGGTCGCTTCAGATTGCCCGCATATTGTACTCAAAAGCGAACTGGTTTTCCTTCCAGTTATAGTGGAGGATAATGATTAGAAATTTTAATTTATATGGTAATAATATATTTAAATTTTTACTGTTTATTTTGTTAGATATTGATAAAATTTTGATGTTTCACTCAGTTTTAGATTTTACCTTTATTTTTACATCAAAGTTATTTGCTTATCCAAAAAAATTTGCCAAACTTTTATTCATTTAAATATTATAATTAAAAACATAAATTAGGACTCGATTATTTTAAAAAAAAATACCAAAAGATGTATCGGTGTTTAATAGCATTAAGGCTGGCCATATCTGCTGATATTTTGTTCCTCTTACAGGCACTACGGCGAGAGATCTCTGGAGGCTTTTTAGTTTAGTTGGGGTGCAATGGAGCTGGGAGCCCATCCAGAGCGTTACTGTTTGGGCCTTACACATAACAATGTCGCCTATCAAGGTGATTATACTCTTTGTGCTTTTTACTATGTAGGCGCCTATCATTTTTTGGTGGACATACCTATGAATTTTTTTATGACAAAACGATAACTAAGTATCTAACCCTGCCCAATTGCAGCCCAGGAGAATAAACTATTCATTGGATTTTGTTTAAAGCCCAGACCAGTTAACCCAAACTTATTCCGACTGAAAAGGATTTTTAGTTTACACTTAAAGGTGAAAATGTGCATAGTGCTTATGCAGTGGCCTGTATCAGTGGCTAAGGTATATGTTTTCCATATTGTTAGTTCGGGTTCGATTCTGATCTATGAAAGTTATTGTACATTGTAAAATTATTATTATTATTTAATAGAATTTAAATAATTATTATTGTTATTATTCAAAATATTTTATCTTGTTATATTTTAATTATTCATACAAATAAATAGAAAATAATTTGATGATTAATTACATGTTAATATTTTTATTTTAATTTTAAATCATAGAAACAAAATTAGATGAAAAATAGCAAGTTAGCCGAAGTTATAAACCCTATTACGGCATCATTTCTTGATAAAGAGTAAAAGCCAGCAGCTGTTGTTCTTCATTGTTCTTCAACTGTTTATCGTTGCTGATCAGGTTTAAACAGCTTCGACTCAATTTCTGTACCTCTTTTTTTCCTTTTCTTGCTAATTCTCTTTAGTATCGTTTTCTCGTGCTCAACTGCTCATTGTATTTGTATTAAACAGCTTCTGAACTCATTGTTTGTTCTGTGTTGTGTTTTTCTCTTTCATTGGTCCCCCTCCGTCTTCTTTATTTTTTGTTGCTTTATAATTCAGGTCTATTTTTCATGTAGCCGACCCCACCTAGTAGGACGAGGCTTTGTTGTTGTTGTTGTTGTTTATAATTCAGGTCTATTTTGAACTCAAACTGATAGGAACAGGTTTCAATTGGTTTATAGGAGGAGAGGTAAGGAGTAAATAAGCCGAATTTTCACTAATTAATTGATAATGGTTGCTGGTTGGCTGCTGGTTAGCACTTTTAAGCTAGTTTAACAGGTTATGAGCAGTAGTTCTAGGCTTAACTGCTGCCTATAAATACTAGGGGTTAGTTAGTTCTAGTTAGTTAGAATATTCTGTTTTTCTGTTAATTTTTTCTTCATTGTTCTTCAACCGTTTGTCATTACTGATCAGGTTTAAACAGCTTCGACTCAATTTCTGTACCTCTTTTTTTCCTTTTCTTGCTAATTCTCTTTAGTATCGTTTTCTTGTGCTCAACTGCTCATTGCATTTGTATTAAACAGCCTCTGTACTCATTGTATTTGTATTAAAACTTCTAATGAAAGGTAGAAAAATATGGAATTCTTCTGAATTGGTGCCTACTTACTGCTTCGTATATTTGAAACTTTTTTTTTTTCTTTTTTTTTTTTTGCAGGAAAGTGGGCAATTCAAGGTACATGGCTGAACCACTAATATGGCTTCGTGAACTTGATTCGGCGAGGATACAACGCTACCACTACTATACCATCGTGGTTGCTGGACTTGGATTACTTACTTTTGGCTATTCATTCTTCTGCGGGTTCCTTGTCATCATACTGCTAAGGTGTATGAAAGCCCCTTCCATACCCAGCCCTGGTGATTTTTATCCTGTTGTGCATCCTAGTGTAGATGTTTCTGCACTTGGTGGCACTTTAGCTGGACAACTTATCTTTGGTTTATGTTGTGATAAATTTGGGAGAAAAATAGTTTATGAATTTATACTCACTTTGATGGTGGTTTGTTGCTGCTGCTCTGGTTTATCTTTTGGTACTAAAGTAGAAGCTGTCTTGGTCACACTCTATTTCTTTAGATTCTGCCTTGGTTTTCTAGGTGGTGCTACCTACTCTCTTGCAGCTACATTCATATCTGAGAATGCAAACAAAAGGAAACGTGGAATGTTCATTGCTGCAGGGTTTGCTATGCAAGGATTGGGAACCTTGTTTGCTGGGATAGCTGTTATAATCATCTCATCTACCACTATCCACAAATATCACGACTTTTATTGGCGCATCCTTTTGATGTCTGTGGCAGTGCTACCTTTTGGAGCTTACTTGTTGCTTAAGACAATGCCCGAGACCCCTCGCTTCACAAACTTTGTTAGCAATAATCCATCACAAGCTGCATCAGATGCCTATGGGGCACTAAATCTTCAATTACCATCTGGTCAGGAGAATGCTCAGCATCTAAATGTGGGTCAAAATCTAACCTATCATCTTTTCAGCAGAGAGTTTTGGAGTTCCCATGGCTGGCACTTGTTGGGAATTGCTGGTTCTTCGTTAGTCTTGGGCATTACCTCCTTGAGTAGCTTATTATTCCTAAATTTGATTTTCAGGTCCAAAGGGTTGATCCCTCCTGCCAAAGGGATTGACGCAATTCATGAGTATCAGGAGATTGCAAAATTGCAAACGCTTTTACTCCTACCAAGTTTTATTGGGTCCATGTTTGCAGTTTTCTTCATTGACTGCATAGGCCGTGTTCCTATTCAAAATTTGGGTTTCTTCTTCAAGGCTGTCTTCATGTTCGCTGCCGCACTGAGCACTCCCTGGGAGAAGGAAAGTAACATTTCTGGTCTTTGTGTGTTATATGTCCTTGATAACTTATTCTCCAGTGCGGGGCCAAATGCAACCGTGTTTGCTCTCCCTGTAGAGATCTTCCCAACAAAGTTCAGGGCTACTTGTCATGCCATATCAGTTGGCGCAGGTAAGTTTGGAGAAATTGTGGCTGTTATTTTGTTCCGCTTTGTAGCACATAATGACCACAAAATCATCAAAATACTCTTCTTCGGTCTCTGTGTTTCCAACATATTAGCAATTATAATGACCCTATTTGTGCCGGAGTCAAAGGGGAAAACACTGGAAGAGTTGAGTGGGGAGAATGAAGATCATGGTGCTCGGGCTACTGAGTTGGCAAGGTCTGGCAGGATAGCTGCAGTGTGAGGTGAATTTATTAGAGGAATTTTTGGATTTTTTGGGTCATAGGAATATTTGGATACCCACGCTGGGTTTGTGTTATATTATTCTGTAATTTTTGCTTCAATCATGTTAGGTATAGATCAAAATTAGCTATCAAAATTATCAAAATTATCCATCAGTATGGAATACACATTGAAATACAAAATATATATTAAAATTAAGTTAAATTATATATTTATATGTGGTTAATTTTGGTGTCATAGTATTTTTGTTTTTGTCTTTCAAATTTTTCAGGAAGAAAATAGAATATTCTTTTTTCGGGCTACTATCGAAGGATTCAAGACTTCGAGGTAAAAGAGCCTCTAAATCAGATGAAAAATGGAAGGGTAGTAGGACTTGATAATATTTTGATTGAGATTTAAAAAGAGCTTTGGAGGAAAAAGCATCCAAGCTTTTTAATGAGATTTTAAAGTAAAAAAAAGATGTCTGATGAGTGGAGAAAGAGCACCTTAGTATCTGTCTACAAAAATAAGAGAGATATACAAAGTTGCGAAAATTATAAAGGAATTAAGCTAATGAGTCGTACCTTAAAGTTATGGAAAATGGTGATAGAAAGGAGGTTGAGAAAAGAGATACAAGTAACAAAGAACCAATTTGGATTTATGCTAGGCAGATTCACCACCGAAGTGATATACCTGTTAAGAAGGATGATGAAAAGGTATCGTAATAATAAAAGAGATTTACATATAGTGTTTATTGATTTGGAAAAAACGTATGATAGGATGCCAAATGAGGTCTTATGGAAGGTTTTAAAAAAGAGGAGAGTAAGGATTGCATATATTCGTGCAATTAAGGTAGCGTTTGGTGGAGAGACAGAGACGGAAAGACTGATACTGAGAGACAGAGACTAAGAGACAGGGATTGAAATAAATCACAGTATTCTGTTTGGTGTAAAATAGGAAACAGTAATTGAAACAAGAATGAAACTCTAATTTAATTTGTACAAAGGGTAAAATTGGAATTAATTAATTAAAATGAAAGTACTTTAGGTATAAAATGTTATTAAAATTTCAGTATTCATCTCTAAAAATTTCAGTCCCCTGTGTCTCTACTTTTTGGAAGTACTGAAATACTGAAATTTTAGAGACAGAGACAGAAATTTTAGTACCAGTCTCTGAACTAACAAACACGATACTGAGTCTCAGTCTCAGTACCTCAAAACAAACGCTACCTTAAAGACATGTATAGACTCAAAGTGGTGTGACAGAAAAATTTTCTATTGGTATCATGGTTCTGAAAATCGGACCGGATCGGTCGGTTCAACCGAAATAACCGGGAATCGATCACCTAACCGGTCCGGGTAACATAAAAAACCGTCTAACAAAAATCGGTAAAAAACCGATCGAACCGGCGGTTAACCAGTGAACCGGAAGAATCGTCCGGTTTTTTAGCGATTTTTGGTTTGAAAACTAAAATGCTAAACGACGTCGTTTTGGCTATTAAAAAAAAAGAAAACGCGTAAAAAAGGAACGCAGCGTCAAAGCCCTAATCAGTTTCCCTTTCCCTTTCCAGATTCCAGAAATCACCATCGCCACCCACAGCCATTAGTGAAGCCCACCGCCATCGCCATCGCCACCGCATCCCGTTTTGAATTTTTTTTTTAAAAAAAGGGTGAAACTGAAAACTGAAAAACGCGTGTTGAATTGGTGAATTCACCATACCCTAATCCCTAATCTGGTAATCCAAGAAAGAAGCAAGAACTAAGAAGCCAAGAGACAAGAACACTCCCACTCCCCGTCGAAGAACAACCTCTGTGAATCCAAACCGACGCCGGCGCTAGGTCCAGTCACCATCGCAGGCCTGTCACCGTCGCGGGTCACTCAACGTCGCGGGCACTCACCGTCGCGGGCACTCTCCGTCGCGAGTCAGTCACCGTCGCGGGCCACTCACCGTCGCTGTTCACTCACCGTCGCTGCTCACTCATGTCGCGGGTAAGTTCTGGGTTTCTACTTTCTGGCATTGTTTTCAACTTTTCATTTTTGGTTCTGGCTTTGTGTTCCTCACTTCCTCAGACTTCAGTTCTTCTGTTCTTCTTGTTTTTTTTTTATTTTTTTAATTTTTTTATTTTGTTTTTTATATGATTAATCAAATGTGAATAAATTTGTTATAGCTTGAATTTGAATACTTGAATTCTGCTCTGTTCAATAATGAATATTTGAATAATTTTGTTTTTCATTTTTTGATTTCTTCAATTCTGCTCTGTTGAATACTTGAATGCCATATGATGAAATATATTGGTCTGAATTTTGGGTTTTTCAATTCTGCAATTCTGGGTTCTTCAATTCTGGGTTTTTCAATTCTGGGTTCTTCAATTTTGGGTTTTTCAATTCTGTGTTTTTCAATCTCCATTAGTTCAATTCTCCAATGTTCAATTCTGCTCTGTTGAATACTTATGCCATCTGAATTCTATGAACTATGAACTATGAGTTGATATATTGGTCTGGATTTTGGGTTTTTCAATTCTGCAATGTTCAATTTTTTTGTTTCTTCAATTCTGCTCTCTTGAATACTTGAATGCCATATGAATTCTATGAACTATGATTATGTATTGATTTTTTTTAATTTCACTCTATATTTAATTAAACCGGTTCAACCACGGTTCAACCACGGTTGAACCATTGAACTAGTTACTTGACCGGTTCGATGACCGTTTCGGTTTTCGCAACCTTGATTGGTATAGGATTACACTAGGGGTGTGTGTGGTTCAAGTATTACTTTGTTACAAAGATTCCATTCCCATGGGAATTAAAGATACCCAAGGAGAAGGTGGGAATTGAAATGATGGTATTTTGATTCCCGAGAATCAAACTTGCTTAGTAATAACTTTTCAAACTTTGAACCAAACATGGGAATATGATATTCCCATCTTAAAATTCCTAGGAATTATTTATAATTCCTCCAACCACACACACCTAGGGATCATCCTTAAGTCCATACTTTTTCACATTAGTCTTGGAAGTTCTCATAAAGCACATCCAAGAGCTTGTGTCATGGTGCATGCTTTTTGCCGATGATATTGTCTTTATCGGAGAATCAAGGGAAGACCTAAATAAGAAGTTGGAGTTATGGAGAGGAGTTCTAGAAGTGTATGGTCTGCGCATAAGACATAGTAAGACGGAATATATAGAACGTAAGTTCAGTCTGAGAAGGGAAAACCCTAATATATAAGTGAAAATTGGAAAAAACATCCTATGAAAAGTTAAAAGTTTTAAATATCTTTGGTACATTATACAGGATAATGGAGAGATTAAACAGAATGTAAATTATAGGACCCAAGCAGGATGGTCAAAATGGCGAAGTGCATATGGTTTTATATGTGATAAAAAAGTGCCTTTAAAATTTAAATATAAATTCTATCGTACTGTTATACGACTGGCTATGCTTTATGGTACGGAATGTTGGGCGGCCAAAGGAAAGCACGAACATAAGCTGAGTGTGGCAGAGATGAAGATGTTGAAATGGATGAGTGGTCATACGTGATTGGATAAAATAAGGAACGAAGATATGAGAGAGAGAGAGAGAGAGAGAGAGAGAGAGAGAGTTTTGGAGTAACACCCATTATAGAAAAGATGGTTGAATCGCGTCTTAGGTGGTTTGGACATGTGAGAAGAAGACCGACAGAACGCCTAGTGAAGAGGGTGAATGAGATGGAAGATGGATAAGGGGTGAAAGGCACAGAAAGACCTGAGAAGACCATCTATGAGGTGGTCAAACGAGATCTACATGTAAACGGTCTCTCTGTAGACATGATACATGACAGCGCACAATGACATCATTTGATTCATGTAGCCAACCCTATCTAGTGGGATAAGGCTTTGTTGTTGTTGTTATTTTTTACAAAATTATAAAACTAAAAATATCAACAATGAAAATAGAATGAAAAATCAAACCAAAAGACGCTTAACTAGGCATTTTGTTGGAATTGTAAGTTTACCTATTAGTGGGATCGATAACTATAAGGATTTTTTTTTTTTTTTTTTTTGGTAGTAACCACAAGAAAATCACTATAGAAAATTAAAAATTTTGTAGGACGATGTTGCAGACAGGACGAGGATGAAGTTAATGAGTATAAAGCCAAAGCTTAATAACAAATGGTACAAAGGAATAAACATAATTCTGCTGGTAGTTCCAAGTTCAATGATAAAATAAATCCATATTTTCAATGATAAATAGGTGTTAACTCTACTTAAACAAAGTTTTTAATACAAAAATTACAAAAGAATGTCATTTTACTTCCTATTAAAATTTTGAATACATTCGAAATACCATAGTATTAATTATAAAGTATGTTGATGTATATATTCAATCCTTACAAATAAAAGTAACAATGAATACAAGACTCGACTTTTGATAATACACAAAAGTGAGGGAAAGTGTGTCGAAAAAGAACATAATAAATTGGACTAATTTTTTTTATATTGATTAAATATATGTGTAATACATTGTTATTAAAAGATTATGTGTTTTTTTTTTATATGGTGTTTTATTTAAATCGGACGGCCCGATTTGTTTAAAGAAAAAAATAAACTATAAATTGAAGGGTCCGATTTCAACATTAAAAATTTTTTTATTTTCGAAATTACAAATCGGATTGTCCAATTTGTATCTCCCATACTAGTATGAAACACATCTCTCCTCACAATTTCTTGTTATATACCACTCTCTCTCACACATGAAAAATAATAAGCGAACAAATTGCTTCTTGGGATTTCTCACAGTTGTGTTGTATGTTTTTTCAACTCCAATGTTTCCTTGGCTCTTTTTTGAGCTATATATATATATATATATATATATATATACACACCCTCCTCTTGTGTCATAAATTTGGTACAACTAGTTGGAGATGGAAAGATCTCCACTGTTATAGTAAAAAATATCTCAACAGTCAAAATTAGAAAATCTTAACAATTAAGGTTGGTTCTTTTTTATTTTTTGCTTTTTATACTTATTAATTTTTACACTTTTATTATTATTATTAAGCACAATCCGTAAATTCTAAAAATAACTCACAAAAAAGAGTTGTATTTACTTATCAAATTAAAATTATTGATATAAACTTAATCGACACACCATATTAAAATTGAATCAAAATTTAGGCAAAACACCACCTAAGAAGTAAATAAATACAGGTTGGTCCTAACTTAGGGTATCAACACTACTGCACTAATCTAAAATTGGAAAATTTACAAGACAATTGTTGTACAAAAAATGAATTTTTTTTAGAGTATTTTGTTTGCCAATGGTTTTGACTTCGGAAGCAGTGTTTCGATTATAGAAGCAGAAACATGCAAGTTGAAGTCGAAGAAAAATGGTACAAAAAACATTGAAGTCAAAAGCCGAAGAAACGTGAGACTTGAAGATCAAGAAAGACATGGGTGTCAAAATTTGGGGGTCAAGATTTTTCATGGTCAAGACAAGGTCATGGTTGAGAAAAAGGAGAAAATAAGACTTTGAACAACATGATCCATGGTAAGCCTATCTCCATGATTTATATACTAGAAACTCAAAAGAGTTTTAGAACTTCAATCAAGTACACTGGATTATCACATAAAACTCATAAAAATTCCCAGTCTCAGTAACGCAATAGAAGGACATGGAGTACAAGTGCATGTGAGTGTTAGAAGTGAATTACTTTATTTCGATTTGTTAGTGTTTAATTCATTTTTCCTTTTCAGTTCTTTTTCATTTCATTGATTTTTCTTTACATTTTAATTCTATGATCAATAATTTAAAAATTTCTCCGTTTGTTTTATTTATTTACTTTACTTTATTCAACATAAATTTGTCACTATTACCTTCAATGCAAGTCATTTTAGTATTTGCTAAGTAATTCTCGGGTCAAGTCTATTCTTTTTCAGAAGAGTCATATCTGCTCTCTGATACTTGAGATCTTGATAAAAGTTTGATTCGATACCCTGTCGAACAGTTCCAAAATCGAGTGAAACAAATTGACACGCTCGGTGAAACTACTGGGTTAAATAACGTGTCAAAATTTGCATGCAATTATACAATGACAAATTGATAATATTTGATAGACCTTTGACTTCTACCAATACTTCGAATAATGATGGTGGAGATGTTATAAGAGGATCTAACACAGAGGTGGTTCCATCGATTGGTATATCGAGTCGACAAACAACTTCAGTTGTCACACAAGGGATCCCAATGGCTGTACCCGTTACATGACCTCCACATGGATTACCCCAAAATTATTCTCCATCTATAGAAAAACCTAATATGGTAAACATAGGAGGTGCGACCATAAGGAATAATCCTGTGTATAATCTTGTACCACCTCCAGATATCCTTTTATGGAGACATACCATTACAACCTTGGCATGGCAAACTATAATACCTATCATCACTTAATGAACAAACTACCATATTTGGATTTGTTTCTATGCCATAATCTAATCCTACGGTGTCGCATGTTATTTTGATACAAGGTGTAGGGGCATTGAGAGTGTCAATAAGAGGGACACGTACATCTATATTTCCAGAAATGTCAAGGCAAATTTCTGTCGAGACGTCTTCACCTAATACAGTCTGGCTGTATTTCGGCAACAAATTGAGGATATCTATCATGATTTAATTAATATACTTACATAGCAGATGGCTACAATTTTGAATCCTATAATGGAAAATAATAATGCAAGGATAGAACAGATAGCTCAACGGGTCGATGATATTGCAAAAGCAGCCAATCGACCGTTTATTCCCTCAATAGGTGGAATGCATGCAAATACTCACTACAAGATTTTTGTTTATTTGTGACAGTTTTTTCTCTTATTTGTGGAGGTTTATAACCCCCACCAAATGGTTTGTAGAGTTTCTAAAACCCCCAAAATTTGAGGTGCCATGAGGTCTTTTGTGAAGGTTTTTTAAAACCTCCACAATTTATTCAGTAGAGGTTTTGTGTGTGTTTAGTGAGGGGTTTTATATCGGTCTTTTGTGACAGTTCTTGGTCAATGTTTGTGGCGGTTTAAAACCCCCCACAAAAGACTTTTTTTATTTTAAAAATAATAGCTATTCTGTAGAGGTTTCAAACTTGTCAATATAATTTTTAAAAATTAATCTACACTATTATTACGCTACTAATTATTTATTATTAAAAAGAAATATTTAACAAGACATTAAAAATGTAGAAGAAAATTAAAAAAAAAAGAAATACTTTCAAACAAAGTATAGCACACTACCATCATTTTTCAATCACATTAATTACAACTACAAACTATTAAAAATAACATGATAAAATACAGACTTATGTCCAAACTCCTTAACAATGAACATAACTAGATAAATGTATTTGTAAATAATGTAAATAGATCTTGACTTCTAATTATACCATTATCATCCAGAAATAATGACAAACTAACAATGCAATTAACAAGTCCTAATGCTTACACTAGCTGTAGCAGTAAGCTAAAACAAAAGTATTTAAAAATTTCTGTTACAATGAGGAGCCTTTCTTGTAATCTCTATAGGCATTACTTCAAACAACAATATATGTTCATGTTCAATGCATCATATCAAATCTCAGGCTTACTTCACTTTCCAAATTCCAAAATTTGAGAGGACGAAATTTGAAAAAGAAGAAAATAAAAAACACAACAGCATGTAGAGGAGATATTTAATATAATATAAGATTCATGCCTCGATTATTGCTCCACTAGCATACTAGAAAGGACCACTGACCCCATATTCCCAAGCAACATTTGAGCTTTGCAAGATTGTAGCATGTCCACTACACCACCAATTCATAGCAATAATTAACAAAACATATGTTAATTATATATGTGACATATCTTTTCTCCAATCATATCTGATCCATAAGAATCAAAGTTTCTATCAATAATTTCAGCTTGATGAAAAATCAAAGAGACACATGAATAATTATATATGTAAGCGATAATTAGATAATAGGTTAACTAATAATATAGCATGTTTATATATACCTTAACTATGCTTGGATGATTTCTTCTGTCAGTGTTCAAGAAAGAAGCATATTCTCCATCAAGTGGGAATGAAATTGCCTTTGCGGTCACATCTTTAATTTTTTGGCTAAAATTGTCATACATATCCTGCAAATTAAAATACACACAAAGAGACATATCATTTTTTTATTCACTATATACATGTTCTTATCTAATAGTACTGTATTGTAGTATTAGTATACCTGCATTTTTGAGCGTTCTTGTTTGAACTCATGTGAGTCTTGTTCAGTACTAATAAAGTTGAAATCGCTAGTAGAGAAGAATCTGAATAGTGTTATAAGTTGGAGATTGTACTTCTTACAAAAGGGTACCCAAAGCTTTGCAAATTTTGAGGCCTCAACAAGGGCATAGAAGGTAAGAGGGGAGCAACCATCATCGAAAACATAGCAAGCTAGCTTGTTGGAAGGGTAATCAAGCGCCAATAGTGATAGAACAATGTTAACTGTGATGATTGATGGCTCAAGAACTGGATCTGCAGTTGCCACAAACAAGTCTACTGCTGGAAGCTCATCTTCCCTGAAACCACACCAAATTAAACTCGGCTCATACATAATAATCATGTGAGTTGCATAATGGGAATAATGATGAAATTGGAAGCATACTGCTGATAGTGTTGAAGGAGATGGTAAAGGTGGGTAATGGTATATGCGGGGCTCCATTTGCAGTTGAGGATCACAATCCAAGTGAAAGTGAATCAAGACTCGCACAAGCTTTCTAAGATATTGTGTTATCTGCATAATAGTTTGCACAAGCTTCATATTTCAGAAAAACCAACCAATCATTCAGATGACAGATTTAAAATACATTTCCAAGATGAGGTGCCATTCTAGGAGTTGAGAAGCACTTGTCAACTTTAAGTTTATTATTACCACCTGTAGTAATTAATACAAATACAAATTCTATTAGATATGAATAACATAAGCACAAAAAACAAAAAAGCCTAATACATAGCTTAGGGTTTTATATTATTGGCATTAAAACTAAAAAATTATCATTGCTAAAGCATGGAAGATAAGCTTAATATCTCCTCTACATAACTAATGGCACACAAATGTCTCATAACTAACATAAGCATGTGATTAACAAAACACATTTTCCTCAGTACACCCGAGTTTGACATGTCAAAAATTATGAAAATCTGAATCTCAAGGAAAAAAACTATAATGAAAAAAAAAAACTATAATACCAATTTATATAATGAACATTATACACAAACACAGAAGAGAGAAAGATCAGTTTATTACTAGCAATCTCCTCAATAAGTTCTTTACCACCAACTATATTAGCTCCAGCATTGCATTGTATATATAGAGGGTCAAAGCAAATAAAGTTATAACGGGGAACATAGATAAGTGAGCTTGCTTTTTGATTAGCATAATGGCCACTACCGATGGGACCATAGCCTCTCTCAAACACCCAACATTTTTGTGAACGTACCAATCCCTTGTTACTGTAATTATGTCTAAGGTTATTACCAATCATACACTAATTAAGTGGATTAATTCAATTCAATCATATATATGACATCGACCCAAACCCAATAATGCATATGAAGAAGATAGAATCATTTTCAGTCAAATTGCATAAAAAGTAAGCTTGTGTGATTTTCAACCATTGAACATGAAAAAGGCATAAAAAGTAAGTTTATTATTTATTCGATCCCCATTTTTAATTCATGAAACACCTTGACTACTTTTGGTTTCTTTAAAATGACTCATGTTGAATAAGTTAGACCCAAAACAAGGAAAAAAATGTCCTAATAGTATGTTGAATCTTTAAAATATAGTATATAATTATAAATTTTTTAATTCAATAATTCTTTACTAAAGTTAAATATTAATTTAAATTAAAAATTTTAATTATTTTTCTAAACAAAATTCAAATTAACATCTATAATAAAATAAGTGATATTTTTAGCAGCAAACTTAAAAGCAATTTTTATTAAGCATCATAGCCCAGTCACCCAATTTTAAGAATAACTCCCTCACACTAGGAATCTGTAACAGCACAGACATTGTCCACTTTGGCACACAAGGCCTCACGGTAGCATGACGCGTTTTGACGAATGAGTGTAGGGGGGTTTGGCTATCATCCCTATCGTCAAAGACAAAACCGTGAGGCCTTGTGTGCCAAAGCGGATAATATCGTGCTAGCGGGTGGTTTGAGCTGTTACAGATGGTATCAGAGCCAGAACCCGGATCGATGTGCCAGCGAAGGTGCTGGACTCCCTTAGGGGGTGGATTGTAAGGTCCCACATTGGTTGGGGAGGGGAACGAAACATGCTTTATAAGGGTGTGGATACCTCTGCTTAACATGATGCGTTTTGACGAGTGAGTGTGGGGGGTTTCGGCTAGCATCCCTATCGTCAAAGGCAAAACCGTGAGGTCTTGTGTGCAAAAGCGGACAATATTGTGCTAGCGGGTGTTCTGGGCTGTTATAGATAGTATCAGAGCCGGAGCCCGGATCGATGTGTGCCAGTGAGGGCGCTGGGCTCCCTTAGGGGATGGATTGTAAGGTCTCACATTGGTTGGGGAGGGGAACGAAGCATGCCTTATAAGGGTGTGTATACATCTCCCTTGCATGACGCATTTTGACGAGTGAGTGTGGGGGGCTTCGGCTAGCATCCCTATCGTCAAAGGCAAAACCATGAGGCCTTGTGTGCCAAAGCGGATAATATCATGCTAGCAGATGGTCTGAGTTGTTACAGAATCAGCATTAACTAGGAATCGGTATTAACTAGGAAAATTGAACCAAAAGGAAACATAAAAGAATAAAAACAAAATAAGTTAATATCTACATACATGCAACAAAAGGAATCAGCATCAGTACCTTCACATACTCTGCTAAGTTCCTATTGTTGAGTGACCACTTGATAGTTTGAACTTCTTAAAGATATTAGAAAGTTATACAAACCTCTACAAGCCAATCGAACCATATCCCACGCATGCTTTGTGTTATATCTTGTTGTACTGTTTCCATGTAGTTAGGATAAGGCCTTCTTGAAGCTAAAAAAATATAGTTAGTGGAGCTAATATAGTTGGTGGCAAAGAAACCAAGATAGGACATTTTGTATCTGAGCAGAAAATAATAGTAGAGACAGAGTTAAAATAAAATGGAAGCAACATAAGAGTACCTGATCAACAAACAGATCCTAACAAACTCCTTAACAAGGTCTTCTCTGATAATGGAGTGAACGAATTTCTTAGAAGCAATGATGACTCTCTTAGGGGTAATCTTCCATACGTTATATAACTTATTCTAATTCTGGCAAAAAACTGAGACTGCCACCCATTAGCAAACTAAAAATTGAACTAACAGGAAGAAAGGAATGAAATTATTGTTTAGATGACATGATAGTACTTAACATTGACAGTTGGAGACCTTGAAATCTTCCAAAGCAGAGAAGTTAGTGTCGTTGATAACATTGAGAACAAGAATACTCAACTTAAAAGATGAACCAAAATATGTGAATTCATGGTTAGCACTAATCCATTTATGCTTTCTAGTAACATCAGCTACCTGTCCAACAATGTTGTAAAGAAAAGTTCTTAGGTTGTAATATTCAATCTACTAAATCAAAACTATAAACAAGAATAACAAACCAAACTTCCTAATATACTATAACACTACAAGAACCTGAAAAGATCACAATATACTCAGGGAATTGAACTTGAATAGATCAAACAAAAAATTCATTACAATGAACTACTAAATTCATTGATCGTAAATATATAGTGGCCAAATATATAGTATAGTTGCTGCCACTTGCAGTATGACACGAAATAGGGAAAATGCTATTATCAGGAGAGTCTAATCTATGATATGATCAGATTTAATTTACAGTGAGCAAATAAGACACAGTATTGGTTCACCGAACAAGAATTAATACAACGATTAAGAGAATAAACAATTCATCAAACACTTGGAGTGCTTGCGAATTTGAAACAATAATGTTCATCAATTAAGAGATAATAAAACTCATTGAATGTTATATCATATAGCAAAGCATTCAGAATCTGAAAATGAAAAACAAAGAAACGAATAAAAAGGAAAAAGAAAAAGAGAACCAAAAATTGAGAATGAGTAGAATGAAGAAGAGCATGCAGAAGTGAGAGAATGCCGATGGAGAACACGAGAGTCATTTGCAGAGGAGAGTTGACAGAACAGGTGTTTTCTCTTGTTCTCAGAGGCTTGGGCATTGCAACAAGATATTGAAACGCATTGATAAAGGAGGCGTCTTGGCTCAATCTCAGTTGCTTTCTGGCAACAGCATAAAGGAGATGAACTTTAGTAGTCACGACGGCAGCAATGGCGGAGGAGGCGGCGACGACGACGGATATAGCGGTGGAGATGGCTATCGCAATCTTAGGGTTTCAGTGAGCTCTCATCCTCTGTTTTTTGTCTTCAAGTATTTTCTTAGATTTTGAAAAGAGTTTTAATTATATGGTAATTTAAGTGGTAACAATGGGTTTTATTATTAGTTATCTTGTAGGAGTTTATCAAAATGTCACAGATAAAATATATTATGGAGGTTTTTAAAAAACTCTCACTAAAAAATACCCACAAATATATATAAATTTTGTAGTGACTCCTCAAGTAATTTTAAATAGAGGAGATGGTCCAAATATAATTTTGAATGAAGCAAGAGCAAACAATACTACTCAAGCTCACGGTCAAAATATAATCCAAGCTGTCAAATAGATTTTGAATCGAGCAGGGTTAAATATTGGGGTAACAAATCAATCTTATTTTATATCCCCCTTTTTTGGTTACGTTTTGCAGGATGAACTCCCCCAGGGGAGTCAAAACTCCCAAATCCCTCACTAAATTTGCAGGTGAGAGTGGAGAGTCGACAGTCGAGCACATCGCTCAATATTTAGTCGAAATAGGCGAGTTGCCAAATAATGAATATTTAAAAATGAGATATTTTTCTTCTTCACTAACAAAGAATGTTTTTACTTGATTTTCAAATCTACAACTTAATTCGATTCATAACTGGGTTTAGTTAGAAAGAAGTTTCCATGATCAATTTTTTAGAGGTGAAATGAAGGTGACTTTATCTGATCTATTTATAGTGAAGAGAGGAAAAGCCGAGTCGATCGATGACTATCTTATACGGTTCAATAATATGAGAAAAAAATATTTCACCCCTATTCCTGAACCAGAAATAGTCAAGATGCTCATCAATAGTCTTGATTTCAATGTTCGAAAGAAATTAGTAAACCAACAATTCCTCAACTGGCTCAGTTGGATGATAAGGTTCAGCAAATAGAAAAGTTAAACAAAGAAAAGGAAGAACTATAGTCAAACAACAAAAGAAAACCCTTTTTCAATAAAAAGGTTTACTATGTTGACTACATAAGTGAAGAAGAATCGAACAATGAATCTGCCTTTGCTGCAGAATAAAAAATGTGTCGATCCCTTAATCCAACAAAGGATAAGACTCCTTTATGAGGAGAAAAGACTTATTCTTTTTACCTAACAAAAGTTGAGCAGATCTTCGATATGTTGTTAAAAGATAATCAACTTGTACTACCTAAATGAAAAAGAATGCCATCGATTTCTAAAATTAGAAATAAGAAGTTTTGTAAATTCCATCAAGCTTCTAGATATTATACTAATAATTATGTTCGTTTCGGAATTTGATACAGAAGTCCATCGACGAAGGTTGACTAAAATTTGCGGATATAAACCTAAAATGAAGGTGAATTCTAATCCCTTCCATGTCACCTTGAATTTTGTTGAAATAGAAAAAGTGACATTTACAGTCAATATGGCTTTTGTTGAACCTGTGAAGAAAGATGAGCAGTTCGAATTAGATATCTTTGAAGCTGAAAGGTCCATTTACCCAAAAGTAGAAGAAGATCTATTAGACTTCTTGTTGAGACAAATGGAGAAGGAATGAAATGTGGCTATATGCCCGCGGTGTAGTGCTCTGTTTGACACTTCAGCTGCTAAAGCTTTCGACTCATATAAAATGAGTAGCGAACGTGTCAATCAGGAAGAATTAAAAAAAACTCAAATGAAGCAAGGGATCAAAGGTCGAGAGTCTGCAACTTCTCCTATCAAATAACATATGCGCGCGATGGCGATAGTTGACCATAAACCCCAAGGATTGTCGAGTCGAACTAGAGTTCCTCCATTTAATGTATCGAACAACAAATCAGTTCAGAACAATGCCCCAAATTACTCTAGGAATTATAGTTTTAATGTTCCTAGGGGAGGTTTTGGAAATTCGGCCAGAGCCCGAAAAAGAGAAAGCTTTAGACAAGGAGCAGGAAGAAAGGAAAATGACCGAGGAAGGTCTCGTTGCAATTTTCACGAAAGATATCCTTTCATCCCAAGAGATGTGGCCTAAGAACAAAATGTTTGTGTCGATACACAGGGGCCATATCCAGAATTGAACAAAGCAAGTCAGTCACCCCAGAAATAGGAAAAGAGAGAAGACAAGATATCCTCGAGCACATGCCAGGAGAACAAGGAGTCAAAAGAGATATAAGCTATTAAGTCAATCAATTCGATTCCATAAAGAAAAAAGAAGAGGTGCTGACAGAAAATTTCGACCGTGTTTTGAGGATGATCTAGATGTGATGTTTGGTAAAACTGGTTTTGGGTATGTTGCCATAGGTTTTGTTCTCCCTTTCGATTTTCAAGGCAATCTTGAAGGGCCTTGGGGTTGTCTCGAAGGAGATTGTAATGACATAATTCTAGGTGATGAATGTAAGTTTGTCAAAAATGGTATGATTAAAGAGTGGTTATTTGAGAGGCCTGATAAGATCACCAAAGGTCACCTTCGACCATTGCATATTAAGGCAAAAGTCGAAGGATTGGTGATTAATTGCATCTTGGTTGATGGAGGGGCAACAACTAACTTACTACCTAAGAATATGTTCCCGTTATTCCAAAAAACAGTCAAGGATTTGATTAAGACAAACTTGACTGTCATTGGATTCAATGGTAAATCGACAACCGCATTAGGAATGATCCCACTTAGGGTCCGTCGAATGACCAATAGTGTTTATAGTAGTCCCTACCAAGACAACTTTCTATATGCTTTTGGGAAGAGACTGGATCCATGGTGTAGGGGCAATTCCCTCGATTCCACATTAGAAGTTAGTGTTATGGGATGAGAATGGAAGAATCGAAGAAATTGAAGCTGACGATAGTCCCTGCTATGTTGAACAAATGAATGTCAGCTTCAAGGAATATCATACCAATGTTCGACCATTGGATATTGATATGAGTACCTTTGACCCCACTCTTATTAAATGTTGCTATGTTGGGCCCATGGTGTGAAACTGGTCCCTAAGACCAAGGAAAGCTTGTCCAGCATGACCACTTGAATGGATATCTAGAGCCACTGGGCTCGAATCTCAGCCTACATGGCTGAAAAGAAGGAGTACACAGGGGAATGTGTACTGGAATATATATATGACCTCGACCCCTTAGGTTTCAAAAGGTCCAGTTTAATTTCTGAAGATTTGCATAACAAAAAGGTTGAAGTACAAGATCCTCTTGACGAGATTGAGATTGGTGAAAAAGGGCGAGTGACTTACATTAGTCAATACCTAGACCCTGAATTGAAGAAAGATTTGATAGAGGTCTTGATGAAATATCAAGATTGTTTTGCTTGGTTGTATGAAGAGATGCCTGGTTTGGACAGATCTTTAGTCAAATATAAGCTCCCTCTTTTTGAGAATGCTCGACCAATAAGCAAGATCCTAGACGTTTTGCTCTAGAAATTATGGTGAAGATTAAGGAAGAGGTCAAACAATTATTAAAGATTGGTTTTATCTGTATAGTCAGGTGTGTCAAATAGATTGCTAATGTTGTTCCTGTTATTAAGAAAAATGGGAAATTAAGAATGTGTATTGATTTTAGAGATTTGTATAAAGCTAAGCCAAAGGATGAATATCACATGCCAATCATAGAAATGTTGATCGACTCAACTGTGGGAAGCGAACTTCTGAGCTTCATGGATGGATATTCAGGATATAATCAAATATTCATATCCCAGGAAGATGTGTCAAAGACAGCCTTTCAATGCCCTGGAGCCATTGGCACTTACGATGTAACACCCTACCACACAGAGCTTTACGCTTAAGTCGTAAAATAGAGATGGTGAGGTATTATAACTTCTAAAATAAAATATACATACATAATATAATTGAAGGAATATAATATTCGAGGAGCCTTGAAGGGTGGTTAAGCAAAAAAAAAAACACAAAAAAGAAAAGCGCATTACACTCGACGACGTAAAACCGGAAAAAAGATAAGGGTAAGACACGAATATACACAAAGAGTTGAATACCAAAATACAGAATATCATACTCCAGACGCAACCTGTGAAGCTAAGGGTGGCCGGAATATAAATACATACATAAGCATACGTATATATCCCAAATAACCCAATATGCATAAAGAAAGCACCTAATTCTCCAAAAAGCCTCTAAGAGGATTAAAACATAGGAGGATCTATGAACAGAAAATACATAAAAGACAATCCCAAAATATAACTTCCCAACTTCGCTTGCCAGAGAAACCTCCAGATGTTCACTGAGACACATCTTGACCTGCATATGAAAACAACAACATAGATATAGAATGAGAACCGGAGGTTCTCAGCATGGTAATGGTGCCCACATACATAATATATAAGGTTCAGAGAAAGTCAGAGGCGATCCTAGAACTTCGACACTTAGATTTAAATCTTAAAGTTTATAAATGGAAAACCATAAACAAGGTAGGTTACCTAAGGTTCTTATTTCTAATTCCTTTCTAACTTAAGTCCTAATTATAGCAGATAAGCATAATATTCACAAAGGCAAGCCTAATTAATGCACAATCAGACAAAACACACATACGCATTTGATGTATGTCTGCCATATGGCTGATGAGTCTCATCTGTCAGTTATAAAGTCAACCCGACATGTCCGGTAGCTAACCCGAACATCGTCCCCTTGAAAACTGGTGAGTGGTACAGTACCACAATCCTCACCTAGTGAAAAGTAAACCACCTCGATCCGCACCATCTGCGGGCGGTAAACCACCTTGATCAGTACAAATGTTTTCAATTGGAAAACAACACACATGTGGATGGTAAATAACTACGATCCCCACAAAACAATTTTCTTTTAAATTTGGTGGGCAGTAAATAACCACGATCCCCACAACAATTTCATATCAAATTTATCCTCTTCATCATTCAATTCATTCAACAATTATCATCATCACACCTCCCATTCTGTTCATCAATAATTCACACTCAAAACATAATTCTCTTCTTAACTAAGTAAAACTCAAAACATAATACTTTTCTTGATAAATTGAAATTCCAACATAATACTTTTCTTAATAAATCAAGTTCCAAAACATAATGCATTTCATTTCTTTATAAATTTAAGTCAAATAATATAATTCTTATATCCATACTTGTCTAAATAATACTTCAAACTAAATCAATTTTTATAAAAATTTCGGCAGCATCTCCTTTAAAATTTGGACTTTGCCACCCTTTTCGGGTCCTAACTAAACCACCTTTCAAACCCTTTTTAAATCATTTCGAACTCTCAATTCATTCATTATTCAACACACACACACACACACACACACACACACACACACACACATCAACAACATTAATTAACATAATTCCTACAACCAACTCAACAAAAGCATCATTCATCAACTTATATTCCCACATTTTCAACATATTCTATGGTCATCTAGCCTATGTTTTCACAAAATATTATATATTTCTACGAGAAACCAAAACCATACCTTAACCAATTCCTCCCTAAGCTCGGAACTCCTCAGAAACCTCTTCTTTCACAATCTCCAAGCTTCCAAACATCAATTCCTCAAGTTCAATCACCCAGATTTTATTTCAAACCGCCCAATTGAATTCCAAATCAATAAGAACACAATCTATTTCATACAATATCACTATAATCAACATAGAGTTCACTAAATTGAAAATTCACCAAAAAATAGGAGTTTCTTACCTCACTCATGGCTCAAGTGAACAAAATCCAATAGTTTCCTTAAGCTAACTCAAGCCTAGAACATCAAAATCACATAATCTATCAAACTTAAAACCTTAAATTTCGAAAACAGGAAAGAGTGGCTGAGTTAAGAAATTTCTAGACTCTTACAAAATTGATATGTGGTTTTGTAGAGAATTTTGAGATGAACGTGTGGCCACTGATAGCTCGTTAATCGAAGTTCCAGATTGAAAGTTATGGACGATTGAATTTCTGAAGACATTAGGGTTCTCTCCCCTCTTCTACGTTCAATCAACGTGAATTCTGTTTGCTTTGAGGGAAAAGTGGCTGAAGCCACTTATAAGTAAATGAATGAGCTGGGCCTTGGGCCGGTTTGGGTCCGGTCCAACCTATTCGGCCCGTTGGTCCAGTTTTGGGCGTAAATTTTTAAAATTAGTGTCAAAATTTGTATTTTGATTATTTCTTCCATTATGAACTATTAAATTTAATTTTCTAATTTCTTTAAATAAAATTAATTTATTGGCTAATTATTTATTAATTTCGCGGGTTTTACATACGAGTGGTTAGTTATGCCATTCGTGTTGAAAAATGCTGGAGCTACTCACCAAAGAGGTATGAATTCGATCTTCCATGATCTTATTATGAGATTTATGGAAATTTACATAGATGATGTGGTAGTAAAGCCAGAATCAAAACAAGCTCATTTGTGTAATTTAGAGATGGTTTTTCAACAGATGACGTATCATTGACTCAAAATGAACCGATTAAAATATGCTTTTGGTGTTCCCTGTAGAAAATTTTTTAGGATTTATTGTGCAGGAAAAAGGAGTAGCTGTCGATACCAATAAATGCCAAGCTATTTTCAACTCATCTCCTCCTAGAAATAAGAAAGAACTACAGTCTTTCTTAGGTCAAATAAAATTTCTTCGACGCTTTATTTCAAATTTATCTAGGAAAATGAAAGTATTTACTCATCTGTTGAAATTGAAGCAGGGGGAAGAATTCAAATGGGAAGAGGACCATTAGAAGGCTTTCGACAAAATAAAACAATATCTAACTTCACCACCAATCTTGACACCATTCAAACAAGTTCGACCCCTTAAATTATATATTGCTGCGTCAGGTACAACTTTAGGGAGCATGCTGGTCTAAGAAGAAGAATATGGAAATGAAAAAGTAGTTTAGTATCTAAGTTGAATGTTGACTGATGTAAAAACTAGATATAGTGTAGTCAAGAAACGTTGTTTAGCCCTTTATTTCTCTTGTACTAAACTCAAAAGTTATTTAATTGGAAAGAGTGTTTATATAGTTTCAAAGTTTGACGGGTCAAAACACCAAAATAGTGTAGGAGTCGGAATATTCTTGATCGACCCTAATGATATTTTAACCAAATTTATGTTTTGACTAGAGTTAGGTTTGACAAATAATAAAGTAGAATAAAGGCTTCGATCCTTGGCCTAAAACTTTTAATTGAGAAAGGAGCAAAGACAGTCAAAAAATATTGGGAGATTCACAATTAGTGATTCAACAATTGGCTAAAAACTATCGAGTTATATTGCAGTAGCCTTGCAATTATTGGCTGAATTCGATTCTATTTCTATTAAACACATACTTAGAGAGTCGAATCAGGATGCCAATGAGCTAATTCAAATGGCTTGTGGTTATAAAATATCTCCCAAGTTGATAAAAGAGTTTAGTGAAATTGAGACTAATTTAACTCCTTTAAAAGTAAGAAGAGTTTGCTATATAAACACTCTCGATCCAAATGATTGGAGATATAAGATCATCTACTTCCTTAAAAATCCCATCAAATAAGAGATAAAAAAATTAAATATTTAGCGTTGAGCTTTGTATTGGTTGGAGGAGATCTATTCAAGAAAAGTGTCGATAGTTCTTTGCTCTAATGCTTAAGTATGCAAGATGCAGTAGTGGCAGAGGTGCATGTAGGTATTTGTAGAGCTCATCAAGCAGGTTGAAAAATACATTGGACTCTACGTCAACAAGAACTATATTGGCCTTCAATGATGAAGGATTGTATCAATTTTACTTGATACTATGATCAGTGCCAAAGGCATGCACCAATTCAGAGAGTTTCTACCACTGATTTACATGCTATCATCAGACCTTGGCCATTTAGAGGTTGGTCTTTCGACCAAATAGGAATGATCCATCCTCCTTCAACTAATGGGCATAAGTTTATCTTAGTAGCAGTTAATTATTTTACAAAGTGGGTGAAAGTTGTGCCCATGAAAGAAGTTATCCAGACTAAAATAATTGACTTTATTGAGGAGTCAATTATTCATAGATTTGGCATTCCCCAATCTGTAACTACAGACTAGGGAACTATGTTCACAGGTCGACAAGTAAAAGGATATATCGAGTTGAGAGGAATTAAACTTATACATTCGACTCCATATTATGCCTAAGCAAACAGAAAAGTTGAAGCTATTAATAAAATATTAATTGGTTTAATTAAGAAACACATAGGAAGACAGACTCAAAATTGGCATAATACTTTGAGTCAAGTGCTATGGGCATACAGGTGCTCCCCTCGGGAAGATATAGGTTCGACTCCTTATGAGTTGGCATAAGGTCATAAAGCAGTATTGCCACTTGAAATTAATTTGAAAATGATTAGTGTGGCAAAGCAACATGATTTACCAATCGAACAATATTGGTCGTGCATGATTAACAAACTAGATCAATTAGACCAATCTCGACTAATGACTCTAGATCGAATGGTGAGAAAAAAAGATAGTGTTGCCAAGTCATACAACAAGAGAGTAAAAAAGAAGTTTATGATTGGTGATTTGGTGTTAAAATTAGTTCTCCCGTCTGAGCAAGTTAAAGGAAAGTGGTCTTCCTTATGGGAATGACCTTTTAAAGTCAAAAAGATATTTGATGGCAATGCTAATGAATTAAAATATATAACCACTACTCGACAAATATGGCATATAAATGATAAATATTTAAAGTTATATCATTGTCATTGATCAAAAGATGGAAAGTGCATACAAAAGAAGTTTATAGTTCAAGCTTCAATAGATACAATAAATCAATATAAAGACCTAAACTTAAGCTTGAGATCTTCTTGCTTTTGACCCAAGGCAGCAGCTTCTTCGACCGTTTTCTCTTTTGCCTTGATGGTTTAATTAACATTTTCCACAAGGGAAGTGTGACCTGAAGTCTTGGAAATATGAATATGATTAGTTTTCTGAAGTCTTCGGTCAAGGTCTATATTTTTAGGTTCGACCGTTGCTTTTCTTACCTTTAGCTCAGCCAATTCTTTTTCAAGAATTTCAATTTTAGTGGCTATAGTCTTCTCATTGACCTGACCTTCCGATAAAACATCTTCAATTTGAGACTTAGCTGTTTCGTATTACTTTAATTGTCTATCATAAATAGCCAAAGTCTGAATTGCTTTGTTGAAGTTTTTCTCGACAGAGTCAACTTTGAAAATGTGATTGTACATATCTTCTATGAAAGTTTTCAAGGCCGATAAAGTATCCGCTGGAAGTTTCTGGTTCAAAAAGTCGAGGGTGGCTAATAGTCGAGCTTTTAGGTTAGAATTATTATTGATTTCCTCTAAGGGATGATTGAGACATTCAAGAACAATACTGGCCCTTTCGACAACTAAAGGATCAGGCCCTGGTGGAAGTTGCAACTCAGGAGAGGTAACTTCTTCTTCATGGGATGGGGTAACTTTTTCTTTGGTTTGTACTAAAAGGACTTCAGGTTCTGGACCAAAAGACAAAATTCTTGTCCCTTCAGAAGAATACACATGTCGAGCCTTTGAGAGGATATTAGCAAGGTCGAAATCAAAGTCATCAAGGTTCAAGTCTTCAACTTCTTGAGCAGGGACATTGATAGGAGACTCGTCCTAATCGACATCAGCTGAATTTTTGGTAGAAAAAATGGCCGAAGTTATAGCAGCTGATGTCAAAAAAGGACCAGAGTCATGTTGGGTCTCTGCATCGGTCAGAAGACGCAAGTAACTTTCTTGAAAAATATGTAAGTTATATAAAAGGAAAATGATTGTAATAAAAGAGACAAAAAGGTGAGTGAAATTACCATTGAAGAATTAGTAGAAGTTTAGGAAGCTGCAGTCGATGGTGAAGGCTAAATTGGACTTAAGAAAGGTAGAGAGACAGAAACCTTTGGAGGTTGGATGACTTTAGTTTCGACACTTGGTGGGTCGACGCATGCCTCAAAGTAGCTTTGCATTTCGACTTGAGACTTTGAGCTATGAGTGGTAGGTTTTGACTAAAAAATGATATAGATCATCTAAATATGTGCAATTTAACTTGACTATCAAAGGTAGAGTGCGAAAGGAACCTTAATAGGAGGAGTTGGACCAGATTTATGTACTTTTTTGGGTTTATCTTCCATGAGAATATCAACAGCTCCCCGTTTTTTTGAAGGTAAAGTAGCCTCACTCGATCGTCCTCTACCTCGACCCCTTTTGGACTTTGTCTTCTTAGGGGCGGTTTCTTCATTCCATTCCCAGTTTTTCTCGACCGGTTTAGGGTCAGGAGCAATACCCGCTAGGGTTGTAGGTCAAGCAGCTGGAACATAAAGAAATTATGAGAGAATTAAGGACTTAAAAAGATTGAACATTTAGAAAAAATATGGTACCTGGAGGATATCCAGCAATCCTTGTTCAATCATGAATTTTATCCCTTGCGCCTGGGTATTAGATGGCACCAATTGTGTTTTTTTCCTAAGGTACAAGGATCTCTCTTTTGGAGTTGATAATTTACTCCCAAAGCTCCTTTAGGAGGGTTAGGTAGTCGATTAGTGAGACCAAAAGGGGTATTAAGAAAAGGAGAAAACTTAAATATTTTCATAAAATATTTTTTTCTGAACAAAAGGATCTCTAGACAAAGCTTTGAGGTAACAATCAAGACATCTATGAAAATGTGCCTCCTTTTTCTTTTCCCACACCTCTGAGGCCGCGATAAAAATGTACTTTACATTCCTGAAGTGCCATTTTACCTTATAATACTTTTCAAAGGCAATGATTTTGTCGATGTACTCACATTTGGTTTTCTTTGATGCAGTAGCAGTCTGTGTAGGGAAAAGAATTAGGTTAGAAAGTGCTTGCTCAATTGACGGCCAATGAGATTCATAATAGTTCGACCACCATTTGTGAAAGTCGGGGGTTGAGAAAAAAAATAGAATTTGAGGTCGTATCGTTGGTATTGGGTAGTTACTCTTTGATGGTTCAAGTCCAAAATTTGGTCGAATTCTTCTAAACACGATACTTTGCAATGAATCATTTGGGCTCCAATTTCAAGAGAAAGAGGAGAAGGTAATGCTTGTGCAAAACCAAATTACCTTGACACATATTGTAGGGAATAAGTGATGAGTTTCTTTTTCAAATCCATGGTCAACTCATGAAGTAGTCCGACAGAAAGGACTTGAGGAGTTAGAGTTCTCGACCATAGCTCATCAAAGGTTTTTTGGTTTTTTGGTTTGAGGCTGGTGAGAGAATGAAGGTAACCCACATTATACTCTTTTGAAATTATAATGGGTTATGATGATATGAAGAATCGTTGTTGCCTTTTATGTTGAGGAGTTGCTTAATAAAATGACAAAAGGCATCAACAGAAGACATATCTTTTGGTTTCAACCACAAAAGAATGGATAGTCGAACACCTTCAAGAGGAGTTTTTGGAAACTCAGAAGAGGAAGTGAATTGAGGTTCGAACAGCAATTTAAGCCATAGATTGACAATCCAAAGAGGATAGAATGGATTAATTGAAGATTCTCTTCGTTGAATCTCACTAACTAATAGAGAAAGTATTTCAAATAATTGGCCTAGAATAAGAAAGGGAAGGTTGATGTTTTTTTTGTGGTGAAGCATGATGGCTAAAGGAAGGTAGTTACTTTTTTGAATTTAGATTGATTTTGGACAAAAGACAAAAGCATTGAGCCACAAGAGGAGAAATGCTACATGTTCACTATCTGTAACAGTGTCACTTTCTGAACCCACGTTACATTGAATGAAGCCCAACACGGAGGTTGAGTCAAAATTAATGTCATAGACATCTTCAAGACACGGGGTTGTCCAACAGACATCTTCTCCGTCGGGAGATAAGCCAATCAGAGCGGAGATTTTCATCAGGGTCAGACCCATCATCCATAAGGAAAATGAAAATTAGTTATGGCTAGACACCAAAAGTATAAACTAGCTCCAAGGAAAGGGGAAGTGTAGGAGAGGTCATGAGTAGAAAGTCAAAGAACAGATATTATACCTAGAGACTTCCATAAAGATTTGTAAGTAAGAGAAAGTCTCGACAGCCAGGTCAAAAAATATGAGCTCGACTCTTTCGGGGGAGGCAGTCCTAAAGACTCGACTGGCAAAGTAAGTAGCTTTAGTGTTCTTACAAAAACTTAAGGAAGGTGTTCCAAAGGAGAAGGAAAGAAAGAAGAAATTGACTCAAGTTGTCCTAAAGTGGATATTGGACCTAAGAACAAATATGTGACATTGGAGACTTGAAATGGAAGTTGTACTTGGCTGCACCATAAGACGGTAGTCTCGACATCAGGATTAGGAGTTCTTAAAGTCCCATCATCATTATAAAATTGTGACACATTGGTCACCAGAGGTAGAGGACATACGACATGAACGTCATCATCACCCTCTTGGGACGAAGAAGTGGGAGTAGCAGAGGCTCCACCTAGAGCAGCAGTTACAGCTTTGGCAGCAGAGATAGAAGTAGATGCCATGGTCATCCCTGTAGTAGAGGTAGTAACGAGGATGTTGGTGGTAGTGGTTACAACTATAGTAGTAGATGAAGATGAGGCTGCCGTAACGGCTGGAGTGCTACTAGAACGAAGGCTATATTGAGTAGCCATGGGAATGAAATTTTCAAAAGAAGAAGGGTTTGCAAGAAAGTAAGAAAGTCTTAAGAAAGACGAATTTATGGGAAATGTTCGATGAAAGTGATGAATAATGATGAGGACTTGGGAATATAAAAAGAATTTGAATCAATGAAAGGACCATTAAATCCCATTAGAAACATTAACATTTCTAGAAACACGCAAACTGTTTCATCTTCTTATAACCATTTTTTAAATTTTGAAAATACAAAAGAAACACGTGATTCAGTCAAATTTATTTGAAACAATGTTTCAAAGGGCAATATTGTAACTCTTTGAAGTTGAAAAAGTTTCGATGTACTTTGATGTCGAAAAAATTGTTGGTAGCAATACGTATAGAATAAGTGGTACAAAACAACAGTCGAATCATGCATATAAAAGGTAAGTGTCTCAAAAAGATATAATTGTCACTAAAATAGTCAAAAAGGCAAAACAAAATAAGTACAAACAAGAAGGCTAAAGTAAGCTCCTTAACATGAGTTCGGATCCTGTTGACGTGGGCCAAGGTTTGAGGACTCTTGTGCTTCTTGGGCATTGGTGGCTTAAGTGACTACTTCGATAGAGCATCTCGACCTGAAAGTTTGGAAGTATGAGCCTTTTCAATCATTTCCAATCGAAGAGAAAGGATGGCATTGGTAGATAAAACCTTATCTTTTCCCGATTTTAGATCAACCAAGTCTTTTTCTAGGGCTGCAATCTTCGACATCATGTGTTGTTCCTTCGCCTAACCTTCTAACAAAACGTCAGTGACCTGAGACTTAGCTGTGTCATATTTTGTCAGTTGGATATTATAATAAGCTAAAGTCTCAAGTGACCTGTTTATATTTGGTCAGCCTCATGAATTTTGGAAAAATGGGAGGAAATATCCTTAATAAATGAACCAAGATCAGAACATATTTCGGAGGAAATGTGTTGATTAAGAAAGGTAAGTGCGTCACTAAGTTGAGCCTTTAGGCAGTATGGTCATTTATATCCTCAATAGAATGGTTCATGCAATCGAGAATGATGTTGATTCTATCAACAACTTGAGGATCTCGAACCATGAGTTCAGAAGACTTCGCCATAGTTCTTTCAGAGGAATAAATTTGTCGAGCTTCAGATAGGAGATTTTTCAAGTCAAAATCAACGTCATCAAAATTCAAATCTCCATCTTTTTGAGAAGGAACATTAAATGATGTTTCCATTTCTTGATCGATGATATTCTGTGTCAACAGTATGGGAATAGTGTCTTCATTGACAAATTTTTGTGTCGAATGTCCAGTGACAGTAGCAGCAGTTAACCCTGATCCATATACCGACCCAAATTCTTAGTAAGCTCCTGTGTCACTATAAAGTTGCATATAGTGGATCTGAAAAGAGTGAAAATATATATAAAGATTAGGTGGCAGTTAAAAGGGACTTAACATTGAAAATATAAAGAAAAGAGGTACTGGTGGAAAAGAGGTCAAAATATGGGGTGTTGTAGTCAATGAGGGATTTTGAGTCAGAATAGGCTGAGTAGGTTGAAGGAATTCTGTTTCAGTAGAAACTAGTTGATCTATCTCTTGATCAGAAGGGTTATCAATGTTAGCAACTCGAAAGGTGGTCCTTTTCTAAGATTGTTTCAACTGCAATTTATTTTGAAAAAATGCACGTGTGAGTCGAAACTTTTGAATGGTAACAAATGTCATTAAGTATGTACATCTGAGGTGGCAGCTTTTTGAGGCTTTGGTGTGTCTGCTCTTATCAGAACATCAATAGGTCCACGCTTCTTGGAGGTAAGGGTTGCACCACTTGATCGTCCTTTGCTCTGACTCCTACCTTGTGTATCCCAAATTTTCTCAAATGGTTGTGGGCCAGCAGCAACTTGAATAATAGGCGTCTATCGAGTAACTGAACAAATTGAAAGATAAAGTGAATTGAGAGAGCTTGGTTGACAGATGTACAATGGGCAGAAAAGTACTTTGACCACCAAGCATGAAAATCAGGAGTTGATAAAAAAAACAACTACTGATATTCAAATGTTGGTATTGAGTCAACATCCGTTGGTGGTTCATCTTTAACATCTCGTCAAATTCTTTTGTATCCGACACTTCATAGTAAATCTTTTGAGTCTTAGGGTCGAGAGACAAAGGAGAAGGTAAGGTATGAGCTAAGCCAAATTTTCGAGCTATATATTAAGGTGAATAAACAACTAGTTTCTTTTTGAGAGTCCATGTTGACTCATAAGGTAGGCCGACAAGGAGAATTTGAGAAGCTAAGATCCTAGCCCACATATCATTGACTGTTACTTGGTTTTTAGGCTGAGAGCTAGTAAAAGAGTTAAGGCATAAAACAGAACTGGGTCAAAATGTGAATGGAATTCAGAAATAAGAAACATTGTTGTCTTCATTAATGTCAAATAGAACCCTACAAAGTGTCGAAAAACACCAATTGGAGACATGATTTTTGGTTTCGTCCAAGAAAGTTGGAAAAGATGAATACTGTCAATTGGAGTGTTGGGAACTTTCAAGTCAAAAGTTGTGAGATGAGGTTCAAGAACAGCTTTGAGCCACAAATTTACAACCCAAAGGGGACCAAAAGGGTTGATCAAAGGATCCCCTCGACGAATTTAACCAACAATCAAAGAAAGAGTTTCGTAAAGTTGACTTGGGATCAAGGTCGGAAGGTCGATGAGTCTTTTGTGATGGAGCAAAATGGCCAGGGACAAGTTGTTCTTTTGAATTTGGACTAAATTAGAGCAGAAAACAAAAGAATTAAGTCAAAGTAAAAGGAAAGCTACATGCTCACTATCAAAAACAGGATCTCCGCCAGAACCCATGTTGTTTTGAATGAAACTCGATATGGAATTCGAGTCGAAGTTGATTTCAAAATCATCTTTAGGATAATCGGTCGACCATGACATGAATTCACCATCAATTGGTAAACCGGTTAGGGTTGAAATGTCGATCAGAGTCGGACCCATCATTTCATAGGAGAAATGAAAGTTATTAATAGCAGGGCACCAGAAGTACAAACTGGCCCATGGTAAAGGAGCAATATAAAAGAGACCAAAAGTAGCTAATTCTAAGGCATGCACAATATTTAGATATTCCTAAATCGGCTAATATGTAGGTATAAGTCGAGACATCCAGGTCGAAAAAGATGACTCAAATCCCTAGGGGGAGTAGTTCTAAAAACTCGACCAACAAAGTACGAAGCCTTGACATTTTTGCAGAAAATCAATGATAAATTCTCTGATGGTGATGGAAAGAAAGAAGAAACAGAATGAATTTGTTCTTGGGTTACCAAAGGACCTAAGAAAGAATACATTACTCCATTCACTAAGAATGGAAGAAATACCTGGCGACACCAGAGACTAGAGGCTTCTACATTTGGAATTGGGAATTTCAAAGCTCCGTCTTCATCATAGAGCTGCGTTGTTTCAGCCACTAATGAAGGAAGAGGAAGGGCTTTATCTCCTTCGTGAGAATGAGAAGTGGCGGCCATGGTTACTGAACAAGAGGATGTGGTGATGATGGTTAGCGTACAGGTTGAATGAAAAAGCGATTGAGAAACTGTGCAAAGCGTATTTCTTGGAGAGAAAAGCATTAGGGTTTTCAAGAAGCAAGTTTTTTGGAAATTGGGGATGAATTTGAAAAGATTGCATATGCCTGGCACGAGAAATATTAAAACTTGTATCTTTTAACAAAATAACAAGTTTTAAAGAGGCAATTTATTGGTACAAAAAATGAATTTTTCCTCGAGGGCGTTTCAATTGCCAATGGTTTCGACTACGGAAGCAATGTTTCGACTACAGAATCAGAAACAGGCAAGCTGAAGTCGAAAAAAGATGGTACAAAGAGCGTCGAAGTTGAAAGATAGTTATTTCCTTTCTTTAAGCATCAAGACTTGCTACTCGACCTTCAACCTAAGTGGAGAACATGAATGCAAATTTTGAGCAGCAAACTGAAGAAACATGAGACAAGAAGACCAAAAAAGACGTGAATGTCAAAACTTAGGAGTCAAGATTCTTTATGATCAAGGCAAAGTTATAGCTGAGAAAAAGGAAAAAGTAAAATAATGGACAACATGTTCCATGCTTTATAAATAGTAGAATCCCACAAGGGATTTGAGACTTCAATCAAGAATATTAGATCATCACATAAAACACATAAAAATTCCCAATCTAGTGACATAATGAAAGGACATGAAATGCAAGTGCATATGAGTGTCAAAAGTTTATTACTTTAGTCTAGTGACATAATGAAAGGACATGAAATGCAAGTGCATATGAGTGTCAAAAGTTTATTACTTTATTTTGATTTGTTAATGTTTAATTCATTTTTTCTTTTTAGTTTTTCTTCATTTGTTGATTTTTCTTTACATTTTAGTTCTATGTTCAATAATTTAAAATTTTCTCCGTTTGTTTGTTTGTTTATTTATTTACTTTACTTTATTCAACATAAATTTGTCACTATTACCTTCAACAGAAGTCATTTCGATACTAAGTAATCCTCGAGTCAAGTTCACTTTTTTTTCAAAAGAATTGTATCTGTTTTTCGATACTTGAGATCTTGATACAAGCTTGATTTGACACCCTATCCAACCGTTCCAAAATCGAGTATTGAAGGAAAAGAAAATAGATTGATTATCCTCTAGCCCTAGTAGCGAATTCTTCGTTTCGGGATGTTGCTCATGTCGCAATTTCTTGTGGTGGGATTTCTTTAATCTCAAAGACCTCAAGTAGGCTTATTATCTTAGTCAGTTTGTCTTTGAGAAAACTATTTAAATTCATTTCTCTATAATATTTTGTGAATATGAAATCAAATAATCACACGGCCTTAAAATTTTAAGTTAACTGGTGCTAGAAAGTAGAAACATGTTTCAGGATCACCATACTCCAGCTCAAGTTATTAGGTAGATTGAAGTCTAGGTTCTTTTCAAGGGAAAGGATAGAGAAAAGAAAATGGGAAGTGGAAAAGAAAAGCTAAGCTAGCAAAAGTGTGATAGAATTCGCTATTTATCATAGTTCTTTGATTCTTTGATTACCAATCAAGTTCTAAAGCTTCGAAGGGTACATGAGAGTAGCATCATGAACTCATTAAAAATTATCTTTTCTTTTCCGGGCAATAAAAAAAAGAAAAACAAAAGAAAACGAAAGATTAGTCCACAACATAATAAAGCTACAGGACAGAAAGAACTTCAGTAGGGGTTTCATTCCAATACTTGCACACAACAGAAGCATCCGCAACCATCTTGGCTAGACAGTTTGAACTCCCATTTGGCATTCCAAATCACCACTCCACACTCAGCCATGGTCCCAACGTCATTGATGCTGCCATCTAAATTGATTTTAACAAAATTTATCTCCGGACAATGCCAATTTATATGCACATCAATCTCTCTGTTCTTCTTAAGGAGCCCAATAATAAGCTGAAGATGTAACATAAGAGACCTGATGCTTTTGGTGTCTTCCAAATCAGAACAAGGTGCTGTTAGAAGAGTGATAAAATTAGCCATGTCTTGGGGAATACTTGTATATAGAATGCTGCAAATCTCACGCTCAGATAACTATCCACAATATTAATAACAGGAACTCTGGCACCAATAGTTCCTCCACTCAATCAATTTGAAAACCAAAGAGAAGAATTTTCAGTGCCCAAGCTAAAATTAGACGATCCTTTGCATAACAAATACTTCTCCATGTCCTAGTGGCATTCCTCTTAGGTTCTATTCAAGAACACTAGAGCCAGATATACATTTATGGAGCCCAAATGGAAGTGCAAGGCCTCTCGGGTTGGGTAAGAAGTAAGAACCTTTCAAACCGTTGAAGCATTTCATCAAACAGAACATTTGCATGGCAATTCAATTGAACATTGTATTTGGAGCTAGTTAATTCTAATTCTCCAAAATAATAGTCATCACATAAGCAAAGAAGGCAAGTGAGGAAGTGCATAGTCCATCACAAGAAATCAAAACAAAACATTATTATCACAACCATTACAAATTAGCAAAAGTCTCCACTCTCCAGCAATTGGCAACTCACATCACACTCTCCAAAGCAGCGTAACCAACTCTACCTCCTCATTGGCTGGGAAGCGCGGGAGTGGTATCAGCTTTTTTCTTCACGCGCCGAACGGCGAGTATCAAAGCAACAAATCGCAAAGAAAGCAAAACCACCAGAAACGTGACAAAAACATAGATAAAAACGCGAAATCCGGCGTGAGTTTTCTGAATACGCGGATTGAGAAGAAAAGCACCGAGCGTGTATGACACGGCAAGAAGGATGAGAGAGAAGGACATGAGCATTGCTAGCACCAGAGTTGGGTACCCTGGACCCAGAGGAACGCCGCTTATGACCAATATGCACGTGGTGATTGAAAACAAGAAGGAGATAGAGTTAGTGAGCATGAACCCGGAGTAACCGTGACGGTCAACTGCAGCGTAAACGGATTGACCTGGACAAGCTTGACCGTGGGCAATTGGTGAAGGACAAGTGACGGATCCGTTGTCGCCGTTTTGAATAACGCCCCCGGGTGGGTTGAGACCGTTTTGAAATGCCATTGTTGCAATGACGGTTGCCATGAGTCCCAGGTTCCCTCTCATTTCCTTCAGCCACTCGCCACCATCGTCACCTGGCGGAAGCGATACCAGATAACGGAAGCTACCCGCAATAATACTCACAATGACGTCCATTGTTAATTATTGAGAGAGAGAGAGAGCAAGCAAGCATGACGCACTACTACTACTAATGTCAAAAAGAAAGCAAGTGGTACTGTATGTCAATAAAATAAAATAAAAAAACAGTAAATTCTCCTAGGATTAATTTTTTTTATAAGTGTTTTTGTTAAAAATGAGATTATTGGATATAATTATAGATTGCTAAATTTTGTAAGTGAGAACTCAACAGAATAAGTGGAGGACGTATTACAATATGTGGAGATATGTTGAACACACATTTCAGCCCATACACAAAAACGTGTTAAATATTTTACTGTATTACTGTAATATACTTTAAATATCAATATTTAAATAAAATATCATCTTTATTTTTATATTAAAAATAATTTGTCCCTAGCAGTGCTATCTAGCAGCTATTTAGTAAAATTTAGAATCTTTTTGTTGTGATAATTCCTCCACTTAATTGAGATTTTTGCCATCTTTTTTCGTATCTCGATAATGCATTATGAAATAACGGATATAATTTAACTTTTGGATTCTCAAAGTATGTACAACAATTTCAAACGAATTCGCATTGTATACCTAATAATTTATTAGCCAATTACAAATTTTAAATGAAACTCCCATTTGTGATAGACTAATTTTTAATATGCTAGATTGAGAAGTACCATAGGCTAGAAAAAACAAATCCTTTATTAGGAGCACGTATATATATATATATATATATATATATATATATAGGAAAGGTTTCTGGTGGCTAAAATTGTAGTGACTAAAGATGACTTTTTATTAATTAACAAATATTTTATTGACATATAGTGGTGTTAGATAATGCAAGAGAAGTGTTAAGGTCAAGGACAAAAGAATAAGTGTATATCCAAAAACTATTTTTTGTTTATGTGGGTCATTAATTTATTATTGAATCATGACCCTTATTTTGATCTATTTTATTTATTTTTAAAAAATTGTATAATAATATATAATTCACGTTTAATTAAAAATAATACAAAAAATTATTTAAAATTATATTTAAATTAAGGTTTAATTTTTTTATTGGTCTTTATAGTTTCGTAAAATTTTTAATTAGGTTCTTATACTTTTTTTCTTTTAATTAAGTTCTTGTACCAAAACATTATTTTAATTGAATTTCTACACTTTTTTTCTTTTATTTGGGTCTCTGCACTAATTTTTATTTTAGTTGGATCCCTATAAAATTAAGTCAATTATTGACAAAGAGAGATCTAATTGAAAAAAAATTGGTGAAATGACCTAATAAAAAAGAAAAAAAGTATAGGGACCTAATTAAAAATTTTACAAAACTATAAGGACCAACAGAGTAATTAAACCTTAAATTAAATATTATTTTAAAATTTTAAATTTATTTTAAATATAATTAGTTAGATGTAGTTTGAATATATATAATTCAAATTTTAGCATTTATATTTAGAATTATATTTATTAATTTAAATTAAATAGTGTATAATTTTAAATTATAAGTTAGCATATATAAATTATATTAATTAGTTTATTATTAATTTTAAGTGTAACTAATTAAAATTAAACTCTGAAAAATTATTTCTATTAAGCATGAAAATTCTACCATTAATTTTTTTATGAAATATTCAAAATGTAACCTAAACCATAGTAGATTTTTTTTAATATTTTCTATATGATTAAACTAAACAACAAAAAAGTTTATTTTTTAAAAGTTCATTAAATTAATAGATTAACATTTTATATTTAATAATATATAATAGATTTAAACTATTTTAGTAATATATTTAAAATATTTTAATAATATATTTAAAATATTTTATTTTATTTATTATTTATGTAATGCATAATTAATATCCGTTATCTACTAATTTATTTAAATTATAACTATATTAGAATAAAATATTTTCTAAGTAAATAAAAATTTGATATTCACCTTCATTTAAGATTTTGTCAACAAAAATTTAAATTAATTATTTTTCTATTGGTTCCATAAAATAAAAGTATCAAAAAATTATCAATATTTATTTATAAAAAAAAAAGATCGATAAAGTGATAAGTTTTCAATTTTTAGTTGTCTACAAATTTTTTTATAACATTTTTAACTTATACTTTAGAGAATTTTACAACTATGTATTTAATTATCTCAATTATTTTTTAAGATATAATATTTTATTTATAATTATTTTTTATTATTTTTATTTTTATCTCATTTGACATCGAACTTAACTTGTTATAAAATTAGAATATTTAATGTATTATATATTATTAAATATAAACTTTTAAATCTATTAATTTAATAAACTTTTAAAAATAAACTTTTTTTATTTTTTAGTTTAATCATATAAAAAATATAAAAAAAACTACTATGATTTAGGTTACATTTTGAATATTTCATAAAAAATTAATTGTAGAATTTTCATGTTTAATAGAAATAATTTTTTCGAGTTTAATTTTAATTAGTTACCCTTAAAATTAATAATAAACTAATTAATATAATTTAAAATTATACACTATTTAATTTAAATTAATAAATATAATTCTAAATATAAATGCTAAAATTTAAATTATATATGTTTAAACTACATCTAACTGATTATATTTAAAATAAATTTAAAATTTTAAAATAATATTTAATTTAAGGCTTAATTACTTTGTTAATCCCTATAGTTTTACAAAATTTTTAATTAGATTCCTATACTTTTTTCTTTTTAATTAAGTTCCTGCACCAATTTTTTTTTAATTAAGTCTCTCTTGACAATAATTGACTTAATTTTATAAGGATCCAACTAAAACAAAAATTGGTGCAAGGACCCAAATAAAAGAAAAACAAGTGTAGGGATCCAATTAAAAAAAATTTTGGTATAAGGACTCAATTAAAAGAAAAAAAGTACAAAAACCTAATTAAAAATTTTGCAAAACTATAAGGACCAACAAAGTAATTAAACCTTAATTTAAATATAATTTTAAATAGTTTTTTATATTAGTTTTAAATAAACGTAAATTACATATTATTATACAATTTTAAAAAAATAAACAAAATAGATCAAAACAAGGGCCATAATTCAATAATAAATTAATGACCCACATAAACAAAAAACAGTTTTTGAACATGTATTTATTCTTTTGTCTTTAATCCTAACACTTCTCTTGTATTACTTAACACCACTACATATCAACAAAGTATTTATTGATTAACAAAGAATCATCTTTATTCTTTAGTCACGATAATTTTAGCCACCAAATACCTTTCCATATACATATTAAGAGCATAATACATGGGTTTTTGCATACCTGGGTTTAGAAGCATATATAGCAGCAATAGAGATATAGAGGGACATGAACATATTGCCAATACCAAGGTGGGATATCCTGGACCCAGGGTAGCCCCACTCATAAATATAATACATGTGATTAAAGAAAACAAGAAAGAGATAGTGTTGGTCAACGAGTATAAATTATTGATGTATTTTGCTTGATTGATCGCAACTTAGAGCAGGAGGCAGTGGCAAGTGTGAAAAGAAAAGCAAAATTTTTCTTTTGAAATTTTTAAGGAAGAAGTTAGACCTAGTTTTGTGACGACGATGTTGCAAAATTTGACCTAGTCAGTAACTAGCAACCTTATATGCTGCACGCCTACAACTTTATAAAGCTGAAGTTGATATTTCTTCTTGAATAGCCATGAGTGTAACATAAATATGTAGGGTATCTCATATATGTTTTATGTATGGAATTTTTGGTTATGAGTAGCTAGTGCCATGGATGAAGAATCTTAGCATGAGTGTCAAAAACGAAAAGTAGTTAAAAAAACATTCACTGCAAGTCAAAAAGAATCATTCAAAAGTCAAATAACCTATTAAAAAAACGTCCTTAAAAAGAGTTGAATTATAGGGTAAAGATATAAAGTGGATTATTTGAACTTTTCAATTCATAGATGTGGATTTCGGACTTATGAACAAGGATACTCCGAAAACTTATAAAGAAAAAAGGAAGTGAGTTAGATAAAAAAAGAAAAAATTTGGACAAAAAATTAAAAACAAAGTAACTTAGACAAATCTTTTTTGTCGATAACCTCAATCTTAGACCAATCAATCGAACATTGATTAATACTTAATCGATTGAAGACTATTTGAAAACGGCTATTCTATTTACAGGTCTTTTTTTATAGGATGAAAGAGAGATTAAAAAAAGTAAGAATCACACTTTGAATAACAATAAAATAATAAAAATAATTATAAAAAAATTTATTTTCTCTCTGTGTACCATCTTAACTTGTATATTAGAGTACTCCTTAAAAAAATATCTAAAATAGAAACAGATATAACAACAAGAAGCATAAAAAAATAATAAAAACAAAATTTTTAAAACAATTTAAAAATATAAAAATTATCTAATCGGTTCTCAATTATTACTGCACCTGAATTTTCATAAAAAATATATTTAAAATCTAAAAATAAAAGGCGCATCAAAAGACAAAGACAACCAAAAAACGAAACATTTAAAACTAGTAAACGTAATCGTCAAAGCCTAGATGACCAACCATGTCCATACGGCAACAGACGCTAAAAGAAGAGCTGCGGCGCGGCATCCCGCGCGAAGCTTTTCCTCTTCAGCGTCGCTCGCAGCTCCTGGCCGTTCGTTCCTTCCCGAGCATTGCATGCATCGTGGAGGCGGTTGTCGCGGTGCAGCAGCGCGTGCAGCTCCTGGCCCTTCTTGCCTTGTGGAGGCGGTGGCTCCGACAGCCTGCTTCACGGGCGATGGGGAAGGTTCCTCCGACAAGTTCAGCGGTGGCGCGGTGGCGATGCTGGACGGGGGCGATTCGGAACGGCACGGCATGGGGATCGGGAGAGGGAGCAGCACGACGAAACAGTGTGGCATGGATGGCAGGGTGAGAGGACGGCGTGCAGCTCCTGGCCCTTCTTGCCCTGTGGAGGCGGTGGCTGCGGCAGCCTGTTTCACCGGCGATGGGCGAGGTTCCTCCGACAAGTTCAGCGGTGGCGCGGTGGCGACGCTGGACGGCGAGGATTCGGAACGGCACGGCATGGGGATCGGGAGAGAGAGCAGCACGACGAAACAGTGCGGCGTGGATGGCAGGGTGAGAGGACGGCGTGGCGTGGGGGGCTTGGGAGAGAGAGATTAGGAATTGTGTGGTCGGTTTTATACTCGGCGTATATTTTGCTTGATGGGTAAGTTTTCTCAAAATTATCTTTTACAGTAATTTTAAAATATTTAAAATTTTTTAATTTTTATGTTTTGAGTTGTAATTTCAGTTTTCGTGTTGAGCAAGCTCACATCTATGGCAGCTCCACATGACCCGATGGTTGATCCAATGACCGGCGAGATCCAAACGACACTAGAGATTTCCGAAATGCAGAAATTCGCCAAGATGATGGCACATTTCACGGCCTACCAATCTCAGATTAGCAGATCTGGCGCTCTTGTAAGTAAAATATCCACACTATATTGGCCCTAGGATCACTCACTCATATAAACGACGCTATCATATTATTCTTCTCTCAAACTCACTAACACTCATAAAACAAAAGAGAGAATTTCAAAACATACTCATTTTCATTATGGAACACATACATTTATTTCACAAGACATATGTGCCTTTATATAGGCAATACTTCCTACTAAAATAATAATTTATGAATCACAAATCAATTTTGTAATGACTACTATTTTATGAGTTGGCTTCATGAATCTTCTTTCAACTTGTATTCATGTAGTTTCCATAATCTTCTAATTTGCTTGACTTCCAATTTCAATTCAATTTGATTTTGAATTTCTTCAATATTGTAGAATGTTGTATGTATACTACTCTCTTGAATGTTCTTCAAAAATCTTCAAGCTTCCAACATTAGCTTCTAGCAATATCTAGCCAATTGATGATTATTGTATTCAACTAAAACTTTGCTTCTTCTTTGACCATTTTGACTTCAAAAATTCTTCATGAAAATTCTAGTGATGCAAGTTGATTTATAATGAATTAACATTGCCTCCCTTAAATCAAGCTTGCAGAATTAATCATTCCAAGCATCTTCTTCAATTTGTAAAATAACTCTGTCTTCAATGGCTTTGTAAAGATATCTACAACTTGTTCTTCAGTTGGACAGTACTCGATTACAACTTCTTTCTCATTTACCAACTCTCTGATTTTATGAACCCGAATATCAATATGCTTCGATCTTCCATGGAATACTGGATTTTTGCAAAGTGCAATAGCTGACTTGTTATCGCAAAATATTGTTGTTGGAGTATTTTGTTTCTTGTTCAATTCCTCAAGAATTCTTCTTAGCCAAACTGCTTGTGTTGCACAACTTGTTGCTGCTATATATTCTGCTTCTGCTATAGAGAGAGCCACTACTGGTTGTTTCTTTGAAGACCAAGAAATTGCACCAGAACCAAGATGAAATACGAACCCTGAAGTACTTTTTCTTGTTTCTATATCTCCAGCCCAATCACTATCAGTGTAGCCAATAAGGTTTACTTCATTAGTATTCTCATAATAAATTCCATCATTTAAAGTACCTTTGATATATGGAAGAATTCTTTTTGCCGCTTGCAAATGGTTGATACAAGGCTCCTCCATAAATCTGCTAAGCAAACCAACTCCAAACACAATATCTGGTCTAGTCGCAGTCAAGTACCTTAGACTTCCAATCAAGCTTTTGTAATATGTATGATTTACTGCTCCTCCTTTATCTTCTCTCAGCAATTTGAACTTCTCTTCGACTGGAGTAGAAACTGGCCTTGAATGTTCCATTTGAAATTTCTTCAAAATATCATTTGCATATTTCTTCTGAGAAATGAAAATACCATCATCTCTTTGAACCACTTCAATGCCAAGAAAGTAAGACATCAAACCCATATCTGTCATTTCAAAGTGCTTTATCATAGCCTCCCTAAATTCTACAATTATCTTCAAATTGTTGCCAATAAAGATTAAATCATCAACATAAAGACACACGATCAAGATATCTCCAGGTTCAACGAACTTGATATAAAGAGTATGTTCAAATGGACATCTTTTGAAACCATTCTCAATAAAATAAGAATCAATCTTCTTGTACCATGTTCTTGGTGCTTGCTTTAACCCGTACAAAGCTTTCTTCAATTTATAAACTTTATCTTCTTTTCCAAGAACTTCATATCCTGCAGGTTGCTCGACATACACTTCTTCTTCTAAAGTGCCATTTAGAAATGCAGACTTAACATCCATTTGATGTATCTTCCACTTATTTTGAGCCGAGAGTGAAATAATCATACGAATAGTGTCTAACCTAGCAACAGGAGCAAATACTTCAAAATAATCAATACCTGGCTTTTGTTTGTATCCCTTAGCAACTAATCTTGCTTTGAAACGATCAACTTCACCATTGGGTTTGTACTTAGTCTTGTAAACCCACTTTACTCCAATCGGCTTCTTATCTGCTGGTAAATCTGTCAGCTCCCATGTGTCATTCTTTTCAATGGCATGAATCTCCTCATCCATTGCTTTCTTCCAATTGTTATCTCTAGAGGCTTCTTCAAAGTTTAACGGCTCACAATATGAAAATAGAGCAAAATTTATGATTTCTTCATCGGACGGATCGTTGTCATTGTCAACTTCATAATCTGCTAATCTAGCAGGTAGTCTCCTATCTCTTTGAAGTCTTCTAGATGATTCTGGTTGCTCGGTTGTGTCTGGTTGTCTTTCTTCATTATCATCACATGTATTTGAAATTACAATCGACTGTTTTTCTATCTTTGTGTTCCAGTCCCACATGGCTTTCTCGTCAAACGTCACGTCTCTGCTGATGATCACTTTCTTTGTTTTTGGATTGTACAACTTGTATGCTTTTGAGTCTGTGCTATAGCCAATAAAGATACACTTCTCGCATTTGTCATCTAACTTCTTCCTTAATTGATCTGGTACATGGGCATAAGCAATACACCCAAAGACTCTGAAATGATGGATGGAAGGCCACTTTCCACTCCAAACTTCCTCTTGAGTTTTATCACGAATACTTTTTGTTGGACACATGTTTAAAATATGAACTGCTGTTGCGACTGCTTCTGCCCAAAACTCTTTAGGCATTTGTTTTGACTTGAGCATGCATCTGACCATATCCATGATGGTTCTATTCTTTCTTTCAGCAACTCCATTTTGTTGAGGAGTGTATCTAGTTGTTAGTTGGTGTTGAATTCCGTGTTGCTTAAAGTATTCTGAACATGTAAGGTATTTTGTTCCTCTGTCTGTTCTGAGAATTTTGATTTTACAGCCACTTTGTTTTTCGACAAACGCCTTGAATGTCTTAAAGACATCACATGCTTCTGATTTTTGCTTCAGAAAGTATACCCATGTATATCTACTAAAATCATCAATAAAAGTGATAAAGTACCTGCTACCACCATTACTTGGAACTTCTACAGAACAAAGATCTGAATGCACAATTTCAAGTAATCTTCTAGCTCTCCAAGACTTTCCTGTAGGGAATGGATCTCTGTGCTTCTTTCCCAGTTGACAAATCTGACAAACACAATTGGGAATATGAATCCGTGGTAGACCAGAAACAAGTCATTTTCTTGACAGGTAGTTTAGGCCAGAAAAATGAAAGTGCCCAAACCGCATATGCCACAACCAGTTATCATCAAGTAACACAGAACTCATGCAAGAGGGATTAACATGTTGAATTTTTAATGGAAACATTCTGTTTGAAGTCATCTTTGCTTTATCTATGAACCTTCCGTTGTTGTCAAATACAGTGCAATATCCATGATAAGTTATCATCTTATATCCCTTCTCAGATAATTGCCCCATACTCAGTAAATTGTAATCAAGTTCAGGAGCATAGAAAACATCAGAAATATAACTCAGAGAACCATCTTTCAATCTAATTGGTATGTGCCCTTTTCCTTCAATAGGGATCTTTGTACTATTACCAAACTTCAATAATAGTTTAACTGAATCATCTATTGAAGAAAATAACTCCTTTCTACCAGACATATGATTACTGCAAGCATTATCCAAGTACCATATATTTTCATCTTCAGCACATGAATTACTTGTAAAAAATAAAGTCTGAGTACCCGGATTATCATCAGTGTTTTGATGCTGATTTTCTGCAACGTGTGCTTGATTGTTATTCACCATTTTGAATCTGCAATCTGCTACTTTGTGTCCATACTTTCCACAATGAAAACAGTTGAAATTGGTTCTTTCTTGATAAAAATTGCCTCGACCTCTTCCTCGGTTGACAGGCCTGAAATTCGTTCCACCTCTTCCTTGATTAGGTGGTGTAAAATTGTTGTAACTTCCTTGGTTGTAATTGCCACGACCTCTACTTCTAAAACTTCCTCTGCCTCTACTGTGAAAATTAAAACCACGACCTCGTCCTTCTTGTGTACGGCTTGATTCTGCAACGTTGTTGAAATTCACTCGACTTTTCAGGGCTTCCTCGGTTGATTTTTTTGACTTCTCCAGTATTCTACTGATGTGGCTTTCCATGGTTCATTGCAACTCTGCAATCGTCATAGTATCCATATCGTGGGACTCTAGTATCGTAGTCACCACATGGTCATACTTCATTGGCATGGTGCGAAGAATTTTCTCCACAACTTTGCTATCGGGCATATCTTCTCCATAGACTCTCATCTTATTGACAAGATCTGTAACACGAGTAAAATATTGCTCAACGGTTTCTGAGCTAGATATCTCGTACCTTTCATATTCTCTTCTTAAAGACTGTAGCTTTGCTTTCTGAGCTTTATCTACGCCTTTGTATGACAGCTTCAATGTGTTTCATGCTTCCTTTGCACTTTTGGCATTTGCTATTTTGCCAAATACCCTATAATCTACTCCTTGATGAATTTGAGATAGCGCCAATTGATTTCTCCTTTGTTGGGCAGCATCTGCTCCTTCTTGCAAACCTGGTTCAATGAAATTCCACAGGTTCTGGGCCTTCAAATGGGTGGACATCAAAGTCTCCCAATAACTATAATCAAGTTTCCCATCTAACTTGGGACCGGACCACACAATATTGAAAGTGTTTGCCATACTGACTCTATGAATAAACAACTATGTGAGATCTCTCTCACACCTCACAAACTCTCAAACACCAGGCGTTGGATTAACCAGCTCTGATATCAATTGTAAGTAAAATACCCACACTATATTGGCCCTAGGATCACTCACTCATATAAACGACGCTATCATATTTTTCATCTCTCAAACTCACTAACACTCATAAAACAAAGGAGAGAATTTCAAAACATACTCATTTTCATTATGGAACACATACATTTATTTCACAAGGCATATGTGCCTTTATATAGGCAATACTTCCTACTAAAATAATAATTTATGAATCACAAATCAATTTTGTAATGACTACTATTTTATGAGTTGGCTTCATGAATCTTCTTTCAATTTGTATTCATGTAGTTTTCATAATCTTCTAATTTGCTTGACTTCCAATTTCAATTCAATTTGATTTTGAATTTCTTCAATGTTGTAGAATGTTGTAGGTATACTACTCTCTTGAATGTTCTTCAAAAATCTTCAAGCTTCCAACATTAGCTTCTAGCAATATCTAGCCAATTGATGATTATTGTATTCAACTAAAACTTTGCTTCTTCTTTGACCATTTTGACTTCAAAAACTCTTCATGAAAATTCTAGTGATGCAAGTTGATTTATAATGAATTAACAGCCCTTCCTGTTGCGAGTCCTCTACAAGATCACTCGAGTCATTTTTTTCTAGGATCTAATGAAAATTCAGGTATATCCCTCTCTTCAGCTCCATTAACGGTTCATAACTACCATAGTTTGGCCAGATCTGTCCTGTTTTCATACGCACAAAGAATAAGGAGAAATTCATTGATGGAACACTTCCTAGACCTGACAGGGATGATCCCACCTACAGTACTTGGGAGCGGTGTAACAATTTTGTTTTATCCTGGTTACACGCTTCCTTGAGCCCTGAAAGTGAGAAGTGTGATGTGGTGCAATAGTGCCCATGCCTTGTGGGAGGATTTGAAACATAGGTTTTATCAAGGGGATCTGTTTAGAATTGCTGAATTAGAGAAAGAATTATTCTGTAATCAACAAGGTGATATGTCTATTACTGAGTACTATACACTGCAAAAGTCAATTTGGGAGGAATTGGATGAATTCTAAACTATTCTGATCTGTAAATGTCTTGATGCATGTGTATGTGGTTTGGCTATGATGCGATAATATAGGAGGGAGGCCAATGCTATTAGCTTCTTGAGAGGCGTGAATGAAAGTTACACCACAGTTAGATCGCAGATAATGCTGATGCAGCCATTCCCTGATGTTTCCACCATTTTCTCCTTACTTCTTCATCAAGAGAGACAACATAGTGCTCTTTATTTGGGTGACACCAAGGAGTTGGTTAATGCTATGAACACAATTGGAGAGGGATTCAATCATGATAACCGAGGTAAAAATTCTAGATCCCAATACCTTGATTGCGCCACTAATCACCACTTTCAGGCTGGCTTACATATTCTTCGTTACTTAAAGGGGTCCCCTGCTCGTGGTCTTCTTTTCCGTAGCCATAATGGTTTGAAGCTCACTGGTTATTCAGATTCAGATTGGGGAACTTGCCCTGATACTCGCCATTTGTCTCTGGGTATTATTTTTTCTTGGGATCTTCTCTTATCTGCTGGTGCAGCAAGAAGCAGAGTGTAGTTGCTCGTTCTTCAGCTGAGACTGAATATTGTGCCCTTGCCCTTGCAACCTGTGAAGGTGTTTGGCTCCGGTTCATTCTCTCTGATTTTCATCTTCTGCCACCTGGACCTTTCACCTTATTTTGGGATAATCAGTCTGCCCTTCATATAGCTGCAAATCCTGTGTTCTATGAACGCACGAAACGCAGGAAACACATTGAAATTGATTGTCACACTGTCCGTGACAAACTGCAAGATGGCTCTCTCAAGCTACTTCCTGTTTCATCCTCTCAACAGGTCGCTGATGTACTCACCAAGGCGTTACCCCCTGCTGCATTCAGTTCTTTTCATTCCAAGCTTAGCATGGTGGATTTCCACATTCAAAACTTGCGGGGGGATGTTATTTCCTCTTAATTGTTATTTAATTAGCATTATTAGTTAGACTATAGAGTTAAATTTATTATTCTTTGAATCTGTATAGTTTATTTACCATAGTTCAGTTACCATAGTCAGTGTTACCATCGTTAGTTGAGTGTATATAAACTTTTCTTTTGGAATAGAGAAAGGTGTGATTAACCGTTACAACTGAAATTTCAATTCTGTTACAATTTCCTTTTTTTTCTTTCTCTTTCAGACCTCTCCCTTTTCTGCTCCCTCATTTTTCATTCTTCTTTCCTTCGCACACGCTCCAGAGCACTCAAGCTCAATGAAGCTGGGTTTCTTCAATATTGTTACATGTTTATTTAAAATTAGGGGTGTTTGAGCACCTCATATGTGTTTTGTAACCAAACAATCTGGATCATTGATTCTGAGTTTATCTAAAGAACATTTATGTTTTTCATCATGACCATATGTATAATTTAGTATTAGACTTCAGTTAACCTGATTCACGAAGTTGGATTTTCATAATACAAGTCACTCTTAGGTTAATATTATTTAATCTAAGAGAAAATACACAAATAGAAGACCAGATAGATATAAAAATATACACAGATAGAAGACCAGATAAATATGAAAATATTGGGCAGAAATCGATGCATGTATTATTATTATTATTATTGCATTGAGGATTATCTCTTATATATACAATACGTTGATAGTTGATAGTTGATACTTGATATGACGTGGTCCGCAAGCAACTAATATATGCTATATAACATAGAAGATGTAAATGAAGTATATGTTTGTTGGGAATAAGGAGTATGACGACAATCCAATCAATCATGTTTCAAATAATTTATTATTGTTATTATATTAAAATGTTAATATAATAACGTCCTAGATTAAATTTAGAGATTTATTATTATGATAGTGATCATAATATTGAGAAATAAATCTTTTATAATTTAATCTAAATTGTTCTTGGTCATAGGATTATTAAAAAGGACATTAATAATCCGAAAAGATCAATATATATATAATGGTCTTCATTGGATGAAGATTAATAGATCTCATTTATTAAATTTATATATAGATGGTGCATATAGAGATATGACCATTGAACTGACTCACTTTGAGAATTTCTAATGGTTATAATTACCGGATATTTGTCAATAGGATATTCTCAAGATGAACATAGTAATAGAGTTTCCTTTGACCTGCGACTGTCATAGTAATTAACAATGTATTTATTATACTTTGATTCCGGACACCTAATACCCTAGGGTGCTAGTTGAATGGATATTGGGTATGATTTAAATACTTGTAGAATTAATGATTAGTCAATAAGGAATCCGTCAACTCTCGGTAAAGAGTTTGAGCTATATGATTATAATGACTGAGATGAATAAAACCTTGGCCAAGGGGATTGAATGAATGAAGAAATGAGTTTCTTAGGTTATTCACAATTCATTATAATAATGGTAACAAGTTAGAGTTTGACAATTAAACTATACTCTAAGGGTTAACCAAGAGCTGGAAAGATGGAAGGAATTATACTTTGTTCTTCTGAGGTTCTTAGTAAAAATATATTACTTCATACTATCGGGTCGTTGAGGAGTGTTGCTAGACGCCAACCTTGATTAGTAAATTTAGTATGACTAATTTACTACCCGCTTAGTATTGAACCTATGGGGTCACACACTAACGAGTGTTCTAATATTTGCTATAGAATTATTTAATTATTATTTTGATTTGATCAAATAAATAATTATATTAATTCAAATGGAATATTATTATATTTTTTGCTAGCACCAAAAATATAATAATAGTATGATAATTGAGAATATTAAATGAGATTTGAGAATAATTAGTTATTCTATTTCTAAATTTGAATTATAAAGTTGGATGAGATCCTAACTGATTCTGTTTCAAATTGAGTTATGATATGATTCATAAATTTGAAAGATTCAAATTAAAATAGTAAGATATGATTCAAATTTGAATTGAGATTCAAATTTAAAATCAACAACAAATCTCATACTATATATATGTATGCTAAGAGTAGAGGAAAACATGAGAAAGACAGAGAGAATAACAAGGGTTGTTATTCCTTTATCTCTACGCACATAAATGTATGTGAACCTAATTCTTAGAGAAGAATTTTATGGTGTGCAAAGAGTTGCAAGAGGTTTCTCAATTTAGATCAGATGTCCATTGGTCAAGGGGTTGACAGCAAATATTGGTCTCGGTGTGGATACGCATAGCGCCTTCGTACCATCGAAGGAGAAAAAAAAGATCTTTAGGATTACCTTAATTTTTCTTCCGCTGCGTGTTATGAACACATGGTAATCCTTCAGTGGTATCAGAGCTTTGGTTTTTTTTTTGTGTTTAAATTTTTATTCCTATTTTCTTAAAGTTTGTGAATTAATAGGATTAATTCAAAAATTTTAAGCATGAGATGTATTTATTTTCATTGAGATGATCTTCTAATAAATTAATAGTTAATTTATTTTAATTATTTAATTTTGATTAAATTATCCGTTTTTAATATAAAAGTTATATTTATAATCAAATATTTTGTATGATTTTATTTATTTATTAAATTTTATTGTGATTTTGATCACAATAAAAAGTATAAGATACAAAATATCTTTTGTTCATTTTTTATATATATAAGTGTATATATGAAGGTCAAATTTGATTTGATCATTTTTAATGCTAAACGTTAGTACATGAAAAATCAAATTTTGATTTGATTGATGTGTTTTGAATACTATAATTTTAGAAATTAGTTTTTCTAATGTTCTTGATTATAAAGAGCGACCTAACAACCAGGAGTTTTATTTTCAAGATAACAATCAGTATATACATTTGATGTATTAGAGATTTAATTTTATATTTTTCCTAGACAACCTGGGAGTATAAAATTTAATCCATAAGTACTGATAAAAATTCTCTAACAATAGAGATAAGTCCTAAAAGTTAGGATATTGTCAAAAATAAATTTATCTCTTGTTTACAAGGAACGACCTGACAACCAGGAGACTTGTAATCACGGATAGAATTTATTCATGTATATGATGATGCATAAGGAGAATTAATTTTATATTTGAACCTAGATAACCTAGGGGTATAAAATATAATTCAGTTAAATAATTGTCTGACAACCAGATAATTATTTGGGATTTTAATTATATGAGATATAATTTAATCATATTTATTTGGAATAGGTATGAGTAACAATTTTGACAACCAAGGTACTCATTCATGATTCTAAATAATTTTGCCAGAAATATAGATTTCTTGTTTACTTTCATATTTTAAATTTTTAAATATGTCCATCTTTCGTATGGCATACTTGAAAGTAATAAATTGGCTATACATTAAGAATTGTTCTTATGTATGAAAGGGTTATCATGGACATGATAATCCTATAGAAATAATATTGTCCAATAAAATTGGTGATGGAATAGTCAGTACTTGTGAAGTATCTAAAATATTATTTTACTATAATATAGGTTGTTTTGACAACCAAGAGTTTTAATTTTAAAGGCATATACCCACTATTTATTATTGAACATCTTGAGAAGATGTATGGTGTCTCAAGTAAGATAGTATGACTATCAAAGATTTTATTTAAACTAGTGGGAGTATTGGGCAATATATTTTGAATTAAATAACTTTAGAAGTTGGAATGCCATTAGCCAAATGGCTTTAGCGAGAATTGTTCTTGCAAGCATTTTTAGAGATTTATTTTGTTACAAACAATTTATAATTGGCCCTAATATGATTAAGGTTTGCGATCTTTTTGGAAAAGCTCAATATGAGTATTGAGGATGCCAATCAAAATTGCTCTTAAGGGTTGGTTTGACCAATAATAAAGATATTGAGTATTTTTATTATAAGAGCTTAAAGTAAAATCTCTAATTATCTAATTGATATTCTATTGAATAGAGAATGAGATTCTCTTCATGCACAAATACTAGTACTCTATGTACTCCATTATATTTAAGAAACATGAAATTTGATTTAGTTGACTATTTTGTTAAATATTTGGATTACATTTTAGAAATTTTGCTAAATTAACAAATTTCTCACTAAATCAATTTTTTTTTACCATATGAGATATGGAAAAGGCATAAGCTAAAACTCAAAGCCATTAGAGATTGGAGATGTCTTATATGTGTTAAGGGATTGCACAACAATAGAATTGATATTAGGTCCGATAAATGAGATTTATTGGTTATCCTAAAGAAATAATGAGATTATTTTTATCACTCTTCTTATGACAAAGTGTCTGTGATAAGAGATTAAACTTTTTTAGAAAATGGATTCCATCTTAAAGGAAGAGTGGGAGTACAATTACTTTTATTAGAATTGTTTACCACTCAATACAGGATATACTTTCAGTATCCAAAAAGTATAAAATGTTTGATCGTCAAACTAAATTTTTTGAAAAAAAAGTAGCCTATTTGTATAATGATACAATTCTATAAAGATAGATCTAATGGTTACTTAGATTTTTTATAATCATGTTCAATAAGGATTGTCCTTAAAATAAAATTATGCACTATTGTAGTGGGAGAATCCTTAAAATAAAATTATGCACTATTGTAGTGGGAGATTTCATGTTTTGAGAAAACGTGATATTTATTATGCATTAGGTATATTTTACAAAAAAGGTCAAGCAAATATGCTCAAGAGCAAAGGTGTTTAAGGTCAAAAGAGTTTTGACAAACACAAATGTGCATTGAAAAATTATACACATAATTGATTGGCTCTAGTGCAAGTGGGAGATTATTGAGATAATAGTATGCCCAAGATCCAATCTATTATGATTGGCTCTCGTGCAAGTGGGAGATTGTTGGGAATAAGGAGTATGACTACAATCCAATCAATCATGTTTCAAATAATTTATTATTGTTATTATATTAAAATGTTAATATAATAACGTCCTAGATTAAATTTAGAGATTTATTATTATGATAGTGATCATAATATTGAGAAATAAATCTTTTATAATTTAATCTAAATTGTTCTTGGTCATAGGATTATTAAAAAGGACATTAATAATCCGAAAAGATCAATATATATATAATGGTCTTCATTGGATGAAGATTAATAGATCTCATTTATTAAATTATATATATAGATGGTGCATATAGAGATATGACCATTGAACTGACTCACTTTGAGAATTTCTAATGGTTATAATTACCGGATATTTGTCAATAGGATATTCTCAAGATGAACATAGTAATAGAGTTTCCTTTGACCTGCGACTGTCATAGTAATTAACAATGTATTTATTATACTTTGATTCCGGACACCTAATACCCTAGGGTGCTAGTTGAATGGATATTGGGTATGATTTAAATACTTGTAGAATTAATGATTAGTCAATAAGGAATCCGTCAACTCTCGGTAAAGAGTTTGAGCTATATGATTATAATGACTGAGATGAATAAAACCTTGGCCAAGGGGATTGAATGAATGAAGAAATGAGTTTCTTAGGTTATTCACAATTCATTATAATAATGGTAACAAGTTAGAGTTTGACAATTAAACTATACTCTAAGGGTTAACCAAGAGCTGGAAAGATGGAAGGAATTATACTTTGTTCTTCTGAGGTTCTTAGTAAAAATATATTACTTCATACTATCGGGTCGTTGAGGAGTGTTGCTAGACGCCAACCTTGATTAGTAAATTTAGTATGACTAATTTACTACCCGCTTAGTATTGAACCTATGGGGTCACACACTAACGAGTGTTCTAATATTTGCTATAGAATTATTTAATTATTATTTTGATTTGATCAAATAAATAATTATATTAATTCAAATGGAATATTATTATATTTTTTGCTAGCACCAAAAATATAATAATAGTATGATAATTGAGAATATTAAATGAGATTTGAGAATAATTAGTTATTCTATTTCTAAATTTGAATTATAAAGTTGGATGAGATCCTAACTGATTCTGTTTCAAATTGAGTTATGATATGATTCATAAATTTGAAAGATTCAAATTAAAATAGTAAGATATGATTCAAATTTGAATTGAGATTCAAATTTAAAATCAACAACAAATCTCATACTATATATATGTATGCTAAGAGTAGAGGAAAACATGAGAAAGACAGAGAGAATAACAAGGGTTGTTATTCCTTTATCTCTACGCACATAAATGTATGTGAACCTAATTCTTAGAGAAGAATTTTATGGTGTGCAAAGAGTTGCAAGAGGTTTCTCAATTTAGATCAGATGTCCATTGGTCAAGGGGTTGACAGCAAATATTGGTCTCGGTGTGGATACGCATAGCGCCTTCGTACCATCGAAGGAGAAAAAAAAGATCTTTAGGATTACCTTAATTTTTCTTCCGCTGCGTGTTATGAACACATGGTAATCCTTCAATGTTAACCCGTTTCCGAACCCAGATATGCTCCCCGCCATGAAAAAATATTTGCCCCCATCCCCATTTTTTGCAGGGCTCTACTCCACGGAATCCATTTCCCATCTCTCTGGTTGATAATTTTCATGGAAATTTTAATGAAGAAATTTGGTCATAACCATAATACATGTGATTATAGAAAACAAGAAAGAGGTAGTTTTGGTCAACATGTACTGATTATTGATTTATTTTGGTGGAAACTCACCTGCAGTCGACTGCAGGTGAAGTTGCTTCTGGATCGTTGGCACGTGTTACTGTATGGTTTAAAAAAAATCGATTTATTTTATACAAATGATTTATTTAAAAAAATCGGTTTGAATAGATCAAATAACTACTTTTAAAATAATTTAAATTCTTTCTACGTGTTATTCCTAAATTCCTAACAGATGAATTTGATATGTTCTTTTTCTTCATTCATATTGACCAATTTTTCTTTAAATTTATCTGAAACTTTTTTTTATTTAATTTTTGTCAAATATATGTATACAAATTGTTTGAAAAAGGAAAATTTAGTATTCTGAAAAAGAAACAAAATTCACGGTTTTTTTATAGGAATGGCATAAATGATATCATCTGTCCTTTTTTTGTGTCTCTGTTTCTATTTTCTTGATGAGTTTTGTTTTATTTTCCATAACTTATATTTTCAGTTGCTTTTAAATTAAGCTGTAAACATATTTTAAATTAAGCTGTAAAAATATGTTCAATTGCAAATTTATCGTTAAATTAAATTTTATGGTAATCAATCAATTAACTTTTATTTTACTAATAAACTATTTTCATGCAAATTATTGTTGATTTTTCAATATTATTCTATAAATAAATTATTTTTTTAAGATAATAAGACTATAATTTACTTTGTCTAGAAATTATGATTTCACTGTCATGCACGTTTTTGTGTTTTTACTTATTAACTAGAATTTATTTTTTAATGAAATTAGAATTTATTTTCAATAAAATAAAAGTATCTAATCAAAATATTAATTTGGTCTCCTTAAATAATTGAACATAATATTATTAATTTTGTCTACAACAAAAATTTTTAATAAATTTTTTCAAAATAAAATTGATTCAAAAATAGAGAAAAAAAAAAGAACAACTAATGAAAATATTTATTTTGACATTGCCATCAAGAATAGGATAGCCATAGAAAAAATTCAACCAAATAAAAAGGACCTAACTCATACCATTAAACTGCCATCATATCATCACAATAAACTATAACATCACCAACTAAAGAGACATATAACAAATATAAAAGAGATCATGCCAAAATTTCAACAATGCTCATGTTATCAACTAGTCTACGTTATACCATAATTACATTTTTATCTTCCATCACATGAAATTGTCATGAATTATCTTGGTATTTATGATCTGAACATCAAAATAGTATGATGACATAAATATGTACGTATTTATTAAATAATTTTCATCATTCACAGAGGAATGAATAAAAACATAAATTAAGAAATACATTTGAAATAATAAATTTGATTAAGAAATATAAATAAAAGGAACATACCTAATTAAAAGTTTCATATTAGTTATGAAAAAGGGATTAAAAGAGAACAAATTTTACGTGCGAAACGAAGAAGAAGGGAATAAAAATAACTGCTTGGTCCAATTTAACTGCTTGGTCCAATTTAAACCGATTTTTTTAAATAAATCATTTATATAAAATAAACCGATTTTTTTTAAACCATATAATAACACATGTCAGTCATCCAGAAACAACTTCACCTGCAGTCGACTGCACGTGAGTTTCTGCCATTTATTTTGCTTCAGTAATCGCAACTGAGAGCACGAGGCAGGGCCAAGCGTGAAAAGAAATGCAACTTTTTTCTTTTGAAAAATTTTCAAGGAAGAAGTTAGAAACATGAATGTAGATATAAAATCCAAGTTACAAGTGGCGTTAGTTGATAAAAACTTGCAAACAGTAGTGTATGCTGTGGACATCAATTTGACAACTTGTTTTGTGATAAAGATGTTGCAAAATTGCTATAGCTCAAATGATATGGCCTGTTTGAAAATTTTTAAAAGTAATTTTTTGAGTTTTTGACTTATAAAAAATAGTAGTATTAATATCTGGTGTAATTTTTAAAATTAAATTGTAACTTTTTAAGAAGCTATTTAAGAATTTATAGAAAATTTAAAAAAATGATTTCTCTCGTAATACTATTTTTATCACATTTCTATAAAATAAACACTTTTAGACTTAAAAATTTAAACACAAAATAACTTATTTATAAGTTACTTTTAATATAGTTATTTATTGTTTAAGCTATTTTGTCAAAAAGAGCTTAATTAAACTGTTTATCCAAACTAAATCATAGTCTTTCTATGCTTACCTAGAGGTCGCAACTAACCATCTTATATGTATGTTGCACGCGTACAACTTTATAAAGCTGAAGTTGATATTTCTTCTTGAACGGCCATGAATGTAACATAAATATGTAGGGTATCTCATATATGTTTTATGTATGGAATTTTTTGTTATGAGTAGTTAGTTCCCTGGATGAAGAATCTTAGCATGAGTGTCAAAAACCAAAAGTAGTGTAACATCAAGAATGAGTGTGATGAGTGAGTGTAACAGATCAAGAAAGAAAGTGAGTGTGTTATAGACTTATAGTTTCGTCAAAAGGAAAGAAATGTTACTAAGGTTTCAAAAAGAAAATAGTTGCACTATACCCCTAGCAAGTAAGTTTAATTTTATAGAGGAGCAAGTTTTTTAAAAAATTGTAATACTATGTTTCTAAAAACTATAAGGTTAGTTGTATTTTATTATTGGATAAAATATTAAATTCGTCTTACGTTTGGGCGTAATTTTGTTTTGATTCTTAAAGTTTAAAATTTTCTGTTTAAATCTAAAAAAGTTTTAATATAGTCTGAAGTCAAAGTTAAATAATTAACGAAATATCTTACATAACAACAGTACAATAATAAGGTCGATCATCTGGAGAACAAGTAGAAACTCTAGAGACACAAAATCAATCGTTAACAGTTTTGATGGTTTGGCTTGACGGATTTGACCCGTTTTATAATTTTAGCTATCACATACATAATAGCCAGCGAAAAGCTTCAACGTTATCAGAGACTTGTTAGCAAAAGGTTGGAAAACTGTTTGGACGGAGAGGCAATTCTTTAGTTTGTCTTTATTTAATTAGAAAAGAAAAACACAGAGAATATGGTAATGGTTACCTATATCATTTCCCAATCATGGAAAGTATTGGAGTTGAATTGTGGATGCTCCACCCACCAACACCCAACCTTCCCTTGTCTCTAGCTACCACCACGGCATGGTTTCATTTCCACTAAACACATCTCTCCCCTTAGCTTGTGGAACAAAAATACAGATCAGATCTGAAATATGGGTTTACTAACATTCTTCTTGTTCTGGCAGCGTGTGTTGTCCACGAATAACAATAACAATAACGAGATAGTAGGTGATGAAGCTGCTTATCTCATCAAGCTTAGAGAGGCCATATCCCCTGCTCCTTCCAGCTGGTTCAACGTCGCCAACATATGCGACTGGAGCCATGTCATTTGCGGCACCGATCTTGACAACAACCCCTGCGTGGAAGAAATCAACCTGAATTCAATGTCGCTAAAGGGAACACTCCCTTCAGGGTTCAACAACACCTTCCCCTACCTTAGGCGCCTCATTCTCTATAACAACTCTCTCACTCGACGCTACAAACCTCGTGGGCTCCTTGGCAGATACATTTGCTTCCTTCCCCAACTTGCAGACCCTTTATCTTGAAAAAAAGCAACCTCACTGGCGTGTTGCCCAAGTCTATTGGAAAACTACTCAAGCTAGAATCGTTGCATCTCGGTGACCAGAAGTATGGTGGCGTGTCGGGTACAATTGAATTCCTTTCATCCATGACGCAGTTGCTTGCTGTCAGCTTTGAAAGGAACTCTTTAGAAGGTCCCATTCCCAACCTGTCAAATTGCACCTCTTTGTAATCTCTAATGCTTGGGGACAATCAATTAACGGGTGCAGTTCCACTTTCTCTCATCAATCTCCCCTTCTTGACTCAAGTTTCATTGGACAACAACTGGCTGCAGGGCCCTGTGCCTGTATTCAACACGAGTATTACGAGTAATGTAAGTCTTGAAGGAAATGGGTTCTGTTTAGACCATCCTGGTCCTTGTCACCACAGAGTCACCTTTACTACAAGTCGCTGCGGCGTTTGGGTATACGCTTCTCTTGGCGCGCACGTGGCGAGGAAACAATCCTGTAAAGCCTGGAGTTTCATCACGTGCAAAATCCAACACAAGATCAGAACCGTCAATTTGACAAACCTAAATCTCACGGGAACCATCTCGACTGCCTTCGGCAATTTAAGTGATTTGCGAGAACTGCATCTTAGTGGGAACAATTTAAGCGGATCAATACCTGAAAGTTTGACAACCCTGTCACAACTCAAGATTCTGGATGTCTCCAACAACAACTTATCAGGGATCATTCCTATATTCTCGCCTAACATGGTGCTCATCAATACTGCAAATAATGCTTTTCTTGTTGCGCATTCTCCAACTAGAACTACACCACTTTGGATCAAATTAGGTACGTTTTATCTGCGCCAACTGAAATGTCCATGGTTAAAATTTGTTTACAAAAAGGTTAAATTGTTTTTACAGAAAATTAGAGCAATATAATTACTATGATATGCATGTCTGTGTATAGGAAACATATTGTTAAAGAGTATTTTTTTCTTTTTTGTTTTACTTAACAACAATAGAAAGGGATTAAATGTGCATGTTACTGATCACATAAGAGTATAAGACAGACAAACAAATTAAATTTTCTGAAATAGACCATATTGTGATATGATTAATAAAGGGCAAGTTCTTCAATGGGAAGAAGAATATAATGGATGTTGATGCTATTTTAAAGAGAATTATCAGTATCTTTTTAAAATATTAAAAGTTTTACTTTGGATCCAATATTATTTCATTGATTCAGAATATCTTATTGATTAAGTAACTAATTAATAGTTCAGTTAAAATAATACAGGTTTAACTTGGCCCATATTTTAATAACTTTCTAAACGAGTCAATTTTAACTTCATTTATTTTCAGACTATTATGTAATTTGTAAAACTCAAATTTTAAATAAGAGAAATGCTATGAAATTATTAAAATTTATTATTTTTTATCATTATTTAGTCATTAATATTTAAAAATATGAGATAAAATATATTAGATTATTAAACTAAAAAAATTGAATTGATGGTTAAATGATGATAAGAAATAATAAATTCTAATGGTTCTTAGCATTTTTTAAATAATATTTAAAGCTAATATCAAATAGTAATATGTCGAATTTTAAAAATAATATCTTTAGATAGAATATTTTTTAATTTGAAGCGGTTTATTGAAGATATTTTTGTAATGAAGAACGTTAGTAGAGAGCTATCAGAATTTATTATTTTTGGTAATCAATTAATCATCAATATTTAAAAATATGGATAAAATATATTGTTAGATTATTAAGTAATATTAATTGATGGCTAAAAAGTAAAAACAATAAATTCTTATGGTCTCTAGCATTTTTCTTTTGTAATAAAGTAATTAACAAACTTATGATTAGTGAATATGTAGACTCAGAAGATTAAGTGGCCGCAATTTTATTGATATCTGATATTGGCTTCAATATCTCATGCGTCGCCTCTAGCTTGATTGATTTCAAATGTGTAGGATCATTTTCAAAGTTTTATACTTTTATTAGTTACTCGTGCTTCTTGTTACTATTGTCGTAAGGATTATATCAAATATTAGGAAAAGTTTGTTTTTACCTCAATGGATAACTATCTTTATTGTCTCCTCTCTCTTAGTTTAATTTTATCTTTTACCGTACCGCTTTGAAAAATTGAAATTTTCATCTACAAAGTTAATAGTTAAGTTAAAAAATAGAATTTTTCTTTGTCAAGTGTATGTAAAGTTCACGTAGCATGCATTACTCCATTGGTAATTATTCTTCACTTCGTTGCATCGCAGGTGCTAGTGCTGTAAGTGTCGTGGGAGTTAGTTTAATCTTTGGGGTGATTGCTTTTCATCGTAAGAGATGTTTTAGGTTAGTTAAAAAGACAATGTCGAGGAGAAAAAGAAAGCATGTTGATGACCATGTTGAAAATCTCATTAAAAGTTATGGTTCCTTGAGTCTCAAGCGATATATACATATAAAGAAGTTAAAAAGATGATAAATTCATTTTATGAAAAATTAGGAGAAGGAGGATATGATATTGTGTATAAAGCAAGTTTAGCTGATGGTGTCAACAGGTGGCAGTAAAAATATTGAAAGAGTCAAAGGGAAGTGTGGAAGAATTTATAGATGAAGTTTTTATCATTAACAGAACATCTCATGTGAACATTGTTTCACGTTTAGGATTTTGCTATGAAAAAATAAGAGAGTACTGGTTTATGAATTCATGCATAATATGACTCTTTAGATAAGTTCTTTTATGGAAAAGATTCTTCTAATAATCTCAGTAAATTGGATTGTAGCATCTTATACCAAATCTCAATTGGTATAGCTGGAGGATTGGAATACTTACACCAAGGATGTAATTCAAGAATTTTACATCTTAATATTAAACTTCAAAATATTTTTTTGGATGAACATTTTTGCCCAAAAATTACAGATTTTGGATTGGCAAAAATTTGTAAGAAGGACCAAAATATTGTATTTATATTGGGTACAAGAAGAACTCCAAAATATATTGCACTAGAAGTATTTAGTCAAACATATGGCGGAGTTTTTCACAAATATGATGTATATAGTTACGGCATGTTAATTCTTGAAATTATTGGAAAAAAACAAAACTACAAAAGTGAAACATCACAGGGTAGTGAAAATTATTTTCCCGATTGGATCTATAAAAATCTTGATCAAGGGAATATTCCTACAAGGTGTTTGTCCTACAAAGCAGAAGAAAATGATATTGTGATGAAAATGACTTTGGTGAGCTTATGGTGTATTCAACCAAATCCAGTGGATAGACCTTCTATAGATAAAGTAATTGACATGCTAGAAGAACCACTTGAATCAATACCATATCCTCCAAAACCAGTTTTTATTTTCTTCTGAAAGACTTATTCCGCAATATTCAGATATGTCTTATAGTAATGAATATAATACAAGTTCAATGACAACAGGGGAGATTGTCTCAAAAGGCAAATGTAGCTTTGATGTAACTTCCACTTCTTGTCGAGTAGTATTATGTAAGTGCTTTTTTTTCCTCCCCCAAATTTTCAGATATATGTTAATAATTAGCCTAAGTTTGCATAATAGGAACTATATGAACATTTATTTATAGTAAAATAAAGTGAAATAATTTTATACATATGGTACAACTTTAGATAGCATTGTAACAATACTTGAATTTTTTTTAAAATTATATCCCTGACAATATTAGTTGAGTTGAATGTGATGCTACATCCCCATTAGAACAATTAACAAAATGCAAAGAATCTAATCAAGTAACATCTCAACTATTGCAGGCCATAATTGTTAAGTGAAGAGAATTGACCAAGCTGATAGGGAAGGTAGAACTGTAGAAGAGAACTGAGTAATTGGAATTGTAGAATATGAATTCTGATTATGATTCTTACTGGAAGCATAAGAATCAACCAGTATTGATACACTCGATGCTACACCAACTAAACTGATAAGCACTTCTTGATAACTAACCTAACTAATATAACTGCCTATAACAGAAGCAAACTAACTGAACAGAATCGGTAAGCGAAGAGAAGCAGGGTCAGTTGCTTGAGGGTTAAGTAAGTCTCTTAGCTTGATTATTAATAATCGAATCTAAGTCTTAACACTTGTAGGCAATAACTGTTAATGAGCAATTTCTGGTGAGAATAAAAGAGCATACAACAAAAGGAGATAATCCAAACTTATGCATCGAAGAAACAAAATTTTCTTCTCCACAAGAATGCAGGGGAATTCAAAGATCAACAAAACCAATAATGCTACCGAAACTAACCGGGATCAGAGAATTATTAAATGCATAATCCTTCACAAGAAAACAAAACATCATTGTTAAATGAAAAATCAAAATTTATTGCGGTTATCACTTAACAACCATCAACTCAATTCTTTTAGTCCAATAATCTAACAACATACTTTATTCCATACTTTTAAACATTGATTATTAACTGATGGCTAAAAAGAGTAAATTCTGATGTTTTTCTAACATTTCTCTTATTAAATCAGCTAGCGTTTGATAAAATCGTTACCAAAAGCTAACTGTATCTGTAAGTCACTCTACCTGCTCGGCGGAAGTTGTATCATGCCTAGCTTCTTTATTGCTCCGCCGAACGGCCATAATCAATGCAGCGACGCGGAAACAAACCAAAAGCACCAGCATGGTGATAGGGACGAGGATAATTACGTAGATCATGATACTGTAATTTGTTTGCACATGTGGGTTGAGAAGGAAAGCACCAAGCACGTAGGAGACAGCAAGAAGGAGGAGAGAGAGGGACATGAACATTGCCAACACCAAGGTGGGATATCCTGGACCAATAGGACTTCCGCTTATAACCATAATACAGGTAGTTATAGAGAACAAGAAAGAAAGAGAGTTGGTTATCATGAAGCCCGTGTATCCATCTGTGTCCACGGCAGCATAAACAGATTGGCCTGGACATGCTTGACCGTGCAGTTTTGGAGTTGGACAAGTGACGGTTCCCTTTTCTCCGTTTTGGACAACCCCTCCCGGTGGATTCAGACCGTTTTGAAATGCCATAGTTGCAATGACGGTGGCTATCATACCCAGGTTTCCTCTCATTTCCTTCAACCACTCATCGTCAGGAGGCGGCACCGATACCAGATAACGTGCAAGATTACTCCTGATGATATCTAAAGCGATTTCCAAAATGGGTTCCAATAATAAACTTGCCATTATTAATTATTGATTTAGTTTGTTTGATTAAGCGCAGTTGTGAGAGAAAGACAGACAGCTAAAGTTAAAAAGAAGGAGAATGGCACATAAACCATATCTGTGCCGTATATATACCATCAAGAAAAGACGCCCCCTGCAGTGCCATTGACTAGATTTTAATTGTATTAAGGAAAAGTCTAGGGGCCAGCAATTTTAGTGAATTTTGGTCAGCATGTAATCAGTAGAGAAATGTGAGTCATTGGATGAAATCTCACACCAATCTCACACCATCAAATCATCATTGATGGCTATTTGATGGCTAACAATCACAAAAATTACTGACCCCTTAGCATTGCTCTGGTATTATTTTTATGGTAGAAACTTGAGCTGACAAAACTGACATGGAGATGTGTTAATATAAAATTGATAATTAAAAATTATTAGATAATATTTTAGTTAAATTTATTAGAATTAATAATTTTACATGAAAATAATTCGTAAACTTTTTCATCAGCTTCGACAAAAAAAACTTAGAATTCTCTTACTTAAAAAGAATTTATAAGAATAACAATAATATTTAAAAAGTAAAAAAATCAATTCAAATAGTTAAAATTTATTTTATCTAACATTTATGTGTCGTTAGAATTAGTAGATGTTAAATAAGATAAATTTAAATTATTTTTTATTAATTTTTTTATTATCTTCTTGATATTACTATAAGAATAAATATAGAAAATTAAATTTCAATTAACTAATATTAATTAATTATTTTTATTATAAAATTTAAAATAAAAAATAATTATAAAATATTAGCTAAAAAGTTTATTTCAATTTGGATATCTATTATTTTCTATTCATATAAATTCAGGAAATAAAAAGTTACATATTTTAAAATATGTTCCTCTCAATCTTTTTAGTTTCTTAATAATTTTATTTTACTAACTTTTATTGGTAAAAGAATAACATCGTGAGAGTACGGACTTGAAAAATTTTAAAATAATCTTTAAAAAGAAATACAAATTAAACTATAGCATGATTCTTAAATTAAATAAGACGGAACTAGAGAAAACAGGATTACAATATGGATGTATCTTACACACAAAAATACTATGTTATTCTCAATTTAACATGTCTTATGTGCGTCATCGATGACAACAACCATAAGTTGATTATTAGCTTATTTTACCCCGAAAACTTTTTTTTTTTTATCGATTTCTATAAATTATGAACTAGTTTTATGCTTTCGGTGGTTCACTTGATTTGTAAATTTGAGGCTGACCCACCGTGCAGAATTGCAGATTAGCAAAATAATTAACAACCGGAGTAAATATTTTTTTTAGAATTTTTTAAAAATTTTTAAAATATTTTTAAATTTTATTTTATTTTAATTTTATTTTAAAATTTTTTAATTTGTATTAAATTTATTTTTAATGATTAATTATTTAAAAAATTGACCAATTTAAAAATAATTTTACAAGAATAATTTTTAACACAAACAAATTAAATATATTTATTATGTAATATTATTGGATTAGTCTTATTTTTTTAATTTAATTATTAGAGATATATTTAATGTAAATAAAAAATTTCTGTAACAAAATTAAAATACAATAAAATTTAAGAATATTTTTAAATTTTTAGAGACAAAAAATATATTTTATTGTTAAATGCATTCACACGAGATAGACTAAGTAGCAGGTTTTGAATTTTCAGGTAATTATTTAAACCAGTCCTAAAAAATTTTAAAAGTGGACATTTTAGTCTCAAAAAAATTAATACACAGATCAATCCCACAGGTTTTATTTCGGCAAACAAATAAGTTTTCAGGCTATTTTCTAGCAGAGTAATTATCCAAATCAATCCCCTAGAATTTTAAAAGCGGACATTTTAGTTCCTAACGAAAATTAATACATAGGTCAATTCTCAACTAATGAGTTTGGAAAACTCAAATTTATTTTAATGATGAACAAACATTATTGAAATAATTAATTACAAAGTTATTAATTTGATTTTCATTTAACATATGTTAATTAATAATTTTGTGATGTATGTTTTCTTATTGGGTCGAACAGAAAAGCAGAATTATTGCAAGCCCAATATGCTTAAAACCAATCAGCCTTGTTTAAATGTTTCCTATGTTATATGGCTGAAGCAATTTGTGATTATTTGGGTCGAAATAAAAAGAAAAGATCCCAAACCCAGTAAAATCAAAATTCAGCCTTATGCAATTTTTGCCATATGAACGATGGCTGAAATATTTTATCATTTGGGCCAATTTTGATTATCATTGATACAAGCCCAAATAATTTTGCTTGTTTAGTCCGAAACCAAAATGAGAAAGAAAGCAAAATTACTTCATGCTTCTAACGGATTCCATTTCTTATTGTGGGATGGATTTCAAAATTTAATTTGCTAGCATTGGAAACATAAATGAGAGAGAGAAATTGATTTGATGGCTTCAGTAACTCTACACGCTACCTTATGCAAGGGAATTTGAACTTTAATTTTACTTTATCATTACCCATTAGCTAGTATTCAAATTTCTCTCTCCTCTCTCTCATCTTTGCTTCATGTTTCGGTCTTTACACAATAAACCATGGAAGCTCTTGCAACATATCAAGACGAAGTTATGAGCAAGCTAAAGACCATCACAATGATGGCAAGAAAACATAAAAAATGTAGTGGCTAAGATCTTCAACCATGAATGGTAAGATTTGGTAAAGAGATCTTGGCTTCTTCATACCAAAAATGGTAGAAGGAGATTCGGCTAGCAAGGAGGAGATTCTTGAAGGGATGACTTGTCTCTGATTCTGCTCAACCACCACAGGAAGTAGCTAGGGTGGCTACGTGATGAAAGAGGCAGAAATTGGAGCAGATGAAGCTATCATTATCATGAAGTATCAAGGGCCAGAAATTCATCTTGAAAAGCAAGTCAAGGATGGAGCGCTCGAATTGATGAAGACTGATGACCAAGGAAGAACTAGAGGTATTTGCATGTTGGGTTTTGCATGGGTTACCTCTTCTCTCTCTGGCCGAACCGGTTATGTGTAAAGGAAAAGAAGTTAAGCTTGGGTTTTGGTTTCAACTATGGAGGCTTCCCTTTTTTATAAAAAGGGTGAACAAGCCACGGTTTGATTCAAGGAGAAAGTGTGAGAGTGTAAGGCACAGAGTTCTCAGAGCTACCTGAGCTAACAGATTTCTCTTCTCCTTCAATGTATTCTGTTTTGTATTTTTCTGTTTAATTTTGTCATGTCTTGAGTCTCATGGAAAAAGGCAAACAGTGAGGTTTGTATGAAAAAGCCATAGAGCGAAAAAAGGCAGAGAGTACAAAATTAAAAGAAAACGCCATAGATGTCCTTAGAGTTCATTTGTACATCTGTGTTGTATTTCATGATTCTGTGGGAATCCCCTTGTAAGTTGGGTTAGCACTTTACAGTCTGTAATCAAGAAGATTATAGTGAAATTCTATCATTGTTGTGATGGAGACTGGATGTAGGCTGCATTGCACTTAGCAGCTGAACCAAGATATATCTGGGTGTAATTTTCTCTCTCTTCTACTCCATTTCTGTTTCTACTACACAGGAGCTAAAACTGAAAAATATCTCGTGCCAAGTGACGAGACAAAAATAAAAGTCTCATGACTAGGGACGAGACAAAAATAAAAAAGTATCCTCAAAGACCAGCAAGTGTAATCAAGCGAAAAGGGGGCTAAGATTCAACCCCCCATTCTCTTAGCCACTGAAAACCATCATCAACGTTTTTCTTTATCAGACATAACAGTCACCCGTCCATTATACTTTTACTATATATCAACCTTTATTATTATTAGCTTAGCTTTGTGCACGTAGACGATGACACTAAGGCTACGTTTGTTTCTGAGAACAGAACAAGACAAGATACTGAGAATAAGACATAAAAAACAGAGACACAAAATTTTGTGTTCTTGTATCCTGTTTAGTAATAAAATAGAACAAATTATTAAAATCTAATATATTTCAAAAAATTTGAGATGAAAAATATAATAATAAAAAATATAATTATAAAAAAATTAACAAGAATAATGAAAGAAAAAATAAAAAATAAATTGTGTCTCTTATTAGTGTTTCCATATCCTTCCTATCATGATTATCATGATGGACACAAAATACACTAATTCAGTATCCTTGGACATATTGTCTCTGTCCATGTCTCCTTTGCTAAATACGATTTTGTGTTTTTGTATCATTTTCTCAGTGTCCTGTCTTTGGAAACAAACGCAGCCTAACATATTAATACACTTTTTTAATTAGAAACAAGCAAAGTAAATAATGATGTTTTGAAATTCAAAGTAAAACATTTTTTTAATACAAACATATTTTTTAAAATAGGATATCTTTTGATTATATTAAATACAAAAATATTAAATAATTTTAACTTTGAATTTTTTTTAAGAATAATCTCTAATAATTATATTATTATTATTATTATTATTATTATTATTGTTTTTATGAAAAAACTTTTTTTATATTCTAAATACATACATAAGAATTTATAATGAGTAAATTTATCATTATTTTTGTCAAAAATTACAAAAAAATTATGGTATAATATTATTGTATAATTAATTAATATTAATAATAATACAAATTTTATTTTATTTTTTTTATAGGAAAAAGACGCTTATGTCAAATGAAAAATATTAAAGATTAATTTGTGTATTAATTTTTTTAAAGACTAAATTATTTATTTTTAAAATTTTTTAAAATTTTTGAGAATTGATTTAAATAATTATTCTACTAAAAAATAAATTAGAGACTAATTTAATTATCAGAATAAAATCTTAAAAATATTTTATGTATTAATTTTTTTAAAGACTAAAATATTCGTTTTTAAAATTTTTAAAAATTGATTTAGATAGTTATTCGAATTTTTATCTAGGAGCACAAAATTCAATGATTAATTCAATATAATAACGTAGTGGTTGAATTGTGGCCTCAGTGCTTTTACACCATAGTCTTTTTTTTTTTAGGGTCTTTAAAAATGAATTACTTTCCGTTAGATTCAAATCAGATAGAAATGTGTATTAATTAGAGGGAACAGAAGAGAGCAAGTGGAAATTAATAAATAAGTCATGCGAGAAACAATAATATAAAATTATTAAATATTTATAATTATATATTTATTATATTTAAATTATCTATTTATTTTAAGAATAATTAATAAATATAAATAAAAAAATTTTGAATTACTTTAGGCTGATTTTAATGTCTTGTAAATTTTTTTAAATAATTATAATTAGAACAAATTAAAGACTTATGGTTTCATAAATGTTTAAACCCCCTCCAAAAATTAATACATACATATCATGTGCAAAGAGAGGCATGAATCCTCTCTAGTAAAAAAAAATTTAGATGGTATTTAGTGTTTAATCTAATTTTTTTTTATTTTTGATCTCACTTATAAAATTAAATATGAGAAATCACACTGTATTCTATCAAGTGTTAAAAAAATTAGAGAAGATCCATTTCCGTGCAAAAAGAGCACGTTGCACTTAATAAATATAAAACAAAGACTTATAGTCAATAAAATCGTTTCATCATACATACTTTTGCTTTAATTAAAGGATAAAGTATATTTTTTGTCCCTGAAGTTTGACAAAAATTTTAAAAATACTCCTAAGTTTTATTTTGTTTTAATTTTGTTCCAGAAGTTTTCCATTTGCATCAAATATATCCTTGACGGCTAATTTTTCAAAAAATTTAAGACCAATTCAACAACAATTTCATAAAAACAACTCTCAATACAAGCAAATCAAACATCATTTTCATGCATTATTGTTAGATTGATCTTAAATTTTTTGAAAATTTAACCGTTGGGGATATATTTGATGCAAATCGAAAACTTTTGGAACAAAATTGAAACAAAATAAAACTTAAGGGTATTTTTTAAACTTTTGTCAAACTTTAGGGACAAAAAGTATACTTTACCCTTAATTAAATAACTAATAGTACATCTATCTATTTATTTATCTTTCTAACTAGCTATCTGTTGTAAAAATTAATAGAGCAAAAAAATAGATATAAAAATAAAATAAAATAATAAAAAAATTATAAATATTTTTAATATATATTTATTATAATTGAGATCTTACAATATACTCTCAAAATAATATACTTATTGTATCACCTATTTATTTAAGGGTATAAGCATTTTTGGTTGCTTACTATATGTTTCATCTCATACATTTTATCTTAATTTAAAGGTTATTTATAGGCAATTATGAGGGGTCAATATTAACTAAAATAATGATTTTGGAGAGCTCTTGCAAATACTAACTCGAGATACATATATTTTTCACAACATTCACGGTATTCCTTTTTGAATGTCTTGTCTATTATGTATATATCTCATTTTTTTTTTTTTTGAAAGAAGAGTAACTTTCATTCATAGAAAACACCATATGGCACTTATAAATCGCAGCAAAAATATTAAATTTATATCTAAATCAAAAAATATATATTTTATTTATTGAATTATGAACTGAGAAGAAGGCGTAATATTCGATTAAAAAATTTTTAAATAATAGATATAAAATCAATACTAAAATTCTTTCATTTTAAAAACTACACAGATACACTGTAACACAATAAGATAATCTTTATTCTTCAAACTTCGAATAAATTTGACCAATTCCTAAATTTACAAAGAATTTTATGAATACCAAAATGTCTTTCTTCTCCCATAACAAGAACTGCATCATAGAAGGTAAAATCCTCATATATAAAAGAGAATCAAAACACTATAAAAAGAATCTATAATACCGTATCACAAAAGAAAAAGAGTAACCATCCGAGGATTATTACCCTACTAAATTTATGAAATAAAACTAATAGAAAAAAAAGTATAACAGAATCGGATTAGACCGGTTAGTTCGATTGAAAATTGATAAATCAGTGGTCTAACTGATTTGATTAGTAAATTGGATTAAATTTGTAATTGAACCAGTCAACAGTAATCAAATTCATTAAAAATTGACTGGCTCGTACTCCAGACTGCACTAGACCTATGCTGGTCCACGATGCACTCGCGTGCCGCCAAACCCTCTTGCCACTGCACCAGCTTATTTCTCGATATTATAGGTGACAAAAATTAAATATATAATAAATTATAAATGAATTTTTTTTATATTCTTTTAAGCATGAATTGACATAAATTTTAAACAAGTAACAACACATAGTATACAAATATATTAATATATTGATATTGATTGTGTTATCTTTTATTTTTTTTTTCTTATTCATTTAAATTGAGAAAGTATTTTGTGCTAGTGACTAATTTATTATCTCTTTTTGCATCATAAATTATATCTAAGAAATGATATTGGTTGTTATTAATATATTTTTGAAAATATATATTTAACTTTTAATTTTAATTTTATTTTTATAATTTTATTTATATTTTTATTTAATTATAAACGGATTAATCGGGTAAATCAATGGCTCGCCGGTTGAACTAGTGATCCAGCGTTCCAATCGTATGACCGGATCAATTACCGGTTCAATTCTGATAACTATAAAAAAAGAACTAGAAAACAAATAGCGAAAGCAGAAATAGAAATTGAAAGCCAAAACACCGTACCAGAAGGGGAAGAAGAGAGAGTAGAAAGAAAGAAAAAAATAGAAAAAAAGAGTCTTTTTCATATCTAAAACAAAAAAAAAACGAGAAAACAAGAGAATAAAGATAGAAAAGAGAGAGATAAGATAGGTGAGTAAGGAAAATAATAAGAAGAAAATATCACTTATTAAAATTTTACTAAAAATAATTAATAAAAAAATTTGTATTGAAAAAAAAAAGTATAATATCATTTTGTAATGAAAACTATTTCGTTCAAAAACTTTATCTAAGAAAAATTCAATAAAAACAAAAGTTTGATAAAAAAAAGTACAATTTCTCCTCATTTTAATATCATTTAAAATTTTGAAATTGATGTATTCTGATGTACTGCTCTTTTAAATGAGGATGTCCAAAATGATTTTGTGAATAAATATGTTGAATTTTCACTTGAACAGATCTTTTAAACATTGATTATTAGTGAAAAATAACATAAAAAAAATATATTTTATCCTATTAATTTTAATATATCCATCTTTTGTGTTGAGTATTGCATGCTGCATTATTTCTATTTAAAATAGTTGGAACTATTTTTTGGTAAAATTGTCCACCAAATAACTGAATATATTAAATTAAATATCTAAGCCAAAAATACTTACAACTTATTTCGTATATCACAAGTATTTTAACGTGATAAGAATAATTTTGCTGTTATAATTTATTTTTTGAACCTCCATTATATAATTGTATAACTATATATATGTAAATAGGTATCTAATTTAGGATTTACTTTTTTAGAAATTAAAAAAGTATCTTGCATCTTATTTTATCATATTATCTATTATTAATAATAAGATACATTAGTGTTCATATATGACACTAAAATATGGTATTTTTTAAGACCAAAAACTTTTATATTTTCTCCATTTGGACCATTGATCATTTTTCTTTTTAAAAATTCTAACAACCGTTCTCAGTCGAGACAAAATTTGCGTTTAACTTGGCCCATATTTTAACGAATTTTAAATTAGTCAATTTTAACCTCAATTATTTCCTTACCAAAAGATCTTCAATAATTTATACACTAAACGTAATTTTCAAGAATTTTCAAATTTTAAATAATAATTAATGCTAATTCCAAATGGTAACATGTTAAATTTTAGAAACATCTTTAGATAAAATATTTTAAAGATTGGACACTTTTCTTAGTATTTGAGACAATTTTTCATTAACAAAAATAGAATCATTTCTGTCAGTATATTCAAAGTTTGGAAGTAATTTTAATAATTTATTCTTAATAAATATAAAAATATTAAGAGATTAAAATTTTTTAATTTCTACTTTACATTTAAGTAAATATCAACTAATTTTGTACTTCTTCAACTAAAAGTATTAGCCCTCTAGCATTATATATTCACAAATATACATAAAATAAAGGCTTAATTATAGGCAATAAAATCGTTTCATGTATACTTCTTTTTCATTTTTTCACCTTAAAATTAATGGTACATACCTATCAAGTGCAATAAAGAGATCAAGTTGCACTTAATAAATATAAACAAAGACTTATAGTCTATAAAATTAAAATCCTTTCCTGTATACTTTTTCCCCCTTAAAGTTAATACTACATATATGCATATGATTAAAGAGAGCAAGTTGCACTTAATAATTTAATAAATATAAAACAAAGACTTGTAGTCAATAAAATCCTTTCCCGCTGTATACTTTTTCCTCTTAAAATTAATACTACATATATGCGTATGATGCGCAATAAAGAGAGCAAGTTGCACTTTAATATAATAAATATAAATATAAAACAAAGACTTGTAGTCAATAAAATCCTTTCATGCATACTTTCATTTTAATTAAATAATTAATTAATAGTATATACAGGTCATGTGCAAAGAGAGCGACCTAAGTGGCACTTAATAACAGAATGATAGAATATAGAACAAAGACTAACAGTCAACCTCGTAAATATTTAAAAAAAATGTTGAAAGTTTTGTGTTTTGTCGTGTTTGTGTCGGTATTATCAAGGGTTCAATGATTTATCACACATATATATGAGTTTGGGTGATAATCAAGTCTCCAGCTAGCATCCCTTATTGAATCGTTTAAACCGGATTTTATTTTTGTTGATACCCTAACTTAATAACATCATTTTAGTAAATTAGTTAAATTGGTTATGTTCTAAGTTAGTTATAACTTATAACTAGTCGTAATATTATTTTAGCAAATTAATTTAGTTATGCTAAATTAGTTTTATTATATAACAACAACCTCCTATTTCTGAATTGAGAAGTTTACCACTTTAATTTGTGTGCTAAACTTTTTCTCTAATTTAAATCTCTTCTTTTTTTTTCTAAATTCGAGTCACAAATTCTCTGAATTTGAACATGGTGCGGTGAGTGTCTTATGGTTTCGTTTCTGCTCCTTTATTTTCTCAATCCCAAATTCTTTCTTCTATTTTTTTAAACAATCATGACACACAGTTAAAAGCTTCTAATTGTAATAAATTCAGAGTCCAACAATAAAAATTCAAATTCAAATTTTTCAGTTTCTGATCTTTAAAACCTAGCTTTAAAACCTAGCTCGTTTATTATCTCACTTTAATCACATATGCCAAGAACAAGTCAATTTCATCTTTGACCCATTATGTCCTTATTTCTTGCATCATGAAAAAAATTCTGATATCTCCATTATTAGCATTGCGTTAACCACTCATAATTTAATTATAACTCATGGTCAAGAGCCATGACATTGGCTCTGAAAGGTAAAAACAAGCTTTGTTTTGTAGATGGTAGTCTCTCGAAATTTCAAGAAAATGACCCAATTTTATGGCTTAGAAAAAGTACAATATTCATGTAGTGTCTTGGCTAACTTCTTCTGTCAATAAAATTTTTTTTTATCGTGTAATATAGAATGACAATACTGCTGATATTTGGCATGATCTCCAACATCAATACTATCAGGGGAACGTGTTTAGAATAGTTGAACTTGAGGAAGAGTTGTTTTCCATCAAACAAGGTGAGTTGAGCATTACTATATACTTCACTAAATTAAAAGTTGTATGACAAGAATTAGACATCTTTCGGCCAATTTTTCATTGCAATTGTGGAGAATCTTGTACTTGTAGACTCAATGTTGTTAGAAATTATAGAAAAGACAGCTACTTAGTTTGGTTCTTAAGGGGTCTCAATGAACAATATGCTGTAGCAAGATCACAAATCATGTTAATGAAGTCACTCCCAACAATTAATGATGCATTTTCACTCTTAACCCAACAAGAACGACAATTAACCACTCCTGACATTCTTGAATAAAAAACAATTCTAACTGCTCAGTCCAGTTTTGACACCTCTTTGGATTTCAGCATCTAACTACTCGGGGACGAGGTAAAAGAGTTAGAGGGAGAGGTGGCCAATTTGAAAAACCACCATTCAAAACTTGACTATTCAACTCAACACTATACTGGTTTAAAATTCTGCCTCATCTCTCATTCAACCATCACAGATTCCACATACTACGCACGGTGGAGCATGGCGCAATGATACTTTTCTTTCTAATAGCACAATAAGTTGCACTAGTAATATTACTAATCTGTGGCACATTAGACTAGGTCATATACCAAAAGATACATTACAATTGTTGCATGACATTTATCTATTTGTAGATGGTAAAATGTTTAAACAACCATGTGATGCTTGTCATTTCTCTAAACAAAAGAAACTTTTTTTTCTGTTAGTTCTACTACATTCAATGAATTTTTTTATTTAGTGCACTTTGATATATAGGGGCTAATTTCCATTCCTTCAACCAACAGTTTCAAATATTTTTTGACAATATTTGAAAATAAGAGTAGATATACATAGGTACACTTTCTCAAACTAAAATCTGAAGTTTTAACTTTGGTTAAAAATTTTATTTTCTTGATAGAAACTCAATTTGACAAAACAATAAAGGCCATTCGATCCGACAATGGTCCAGAATTTAATCTCACCTTTTTTTACCAATCTAAAGATATCATTCATCAAACTTCATATGTGAAAACTCCACAACAAAATAGTGTTGTGAAAAGAAAGCACCAGCACATTCTTAACATTGCTAGAGGTCTTATTTTTCAATCAAACCCTCACAAATGTCTTTGGCCTCATCAATAAATCATGTTGTGCACTTGATGAATAGAATACCTAGCATTAAGCTAAAGAAGAACTCACTATTTAGTATTTTATATGGAAAGGTAACTAACATTAGTTCTTTAAAAGTGTTTGGCTGCCTTGTCTTTGCTTGTACATTGATAGCAAATAGGAAGAAGCTGAATAGTAGGGTCTGGAAATGTCTATTCTTCGGATTCAAATCAAACACTAAGGGTACATTTTGATGGATTTAACAAATAAAGAGATTTTTATTTCAAGGAACGTGTTTTATGAGTCTAATTTTTTTCTTATCACAAAGAGCACTAACACTCAAATTGAGAACCCAAGACTTTAAAGTCATCTTTGATTGTTTTTTAAAAAATAGATCCTTTTACTATTACATCTCATGCATCACATATATATCATGCAGTAGACACTCTCACTCATAATCACACACCACCACATAATTCATCATCTCATGATCAAACATTAGCACCTAATACACGGTTCGATCACACACCCACACCAAATTTCTCAAATTCACTAATTCAACAAACTTTTGATCATGCATCATCATCTCCTCCTTTACAAACAACACCATTACCTCATACACAAATACACACACAATCACAATTGAATGAGAGACTATGCAGAATAAGAAAGCCACCAAATTACTTAAAAGACTATCATTGCATGCAAACTTCATCTTTTAAAGTTACTGCCAATAGTTCTTGCAGGTATTCAATTTCTTCTCACTTATCATATGATGCACTCTCACCATCTCAGAGATATTTTTTTCTCACCATATCATCCAACACCAAACCCAAGTCTTTTGAAGAAGTTATGAAGGAAGATTGTTGGAAAAAAGCTATCAGTGATGAACTTTTGGCTCTTGAAAGCAATCAAACTTGGTCTCTCACAATCCTCCCTGTTGAGAAAAAGGCAATAGGTTGGAAATGGGTCTTTAAGACAAAGTACAAGTCTGATGGGACCATCAAAAGACATAAAGCAAGATTTGTCGCGAAAGAATTTACTCAAACTGTGGGCTTTGACTACTTTGATACATTCAGTCCGGTGGTTAAAATGACAACATTCAGACTCATCTTGGCTCTTGTAGCAGTAAAGGGCTGGCACCTCCACTAATTAGATGTCAATACAGCATTTTTACATGGCGATTTACCCAAAGAAGTCTATATGAAAGCACCACCAGGACTACAAGTCCCTTCCAATACTGTTTGCAAACTTGAAAGATCTCTTTATGGACTCAAACAAGCGAGAAGGCAATGCAATTCGAAGCTTAGCTCCGTCCTTACAACAGCAAGTTACGTGCAGTTTAAGCATAACTATTCATTGTTTACCAAACAAACTAGCAACAAATTCACAGCAGTTTTAGTGTAAGTTGACAATATCGTCATGGCCGGGGATGACATGCAAGAGATTAACAACCTGAAGACACTTTTTGACAAGAAATTCACCATCAAGGACCTTGGTCAACTCAAGTTCTTTCTTGGCATGAAAATTGCTCGAAATGACAAGGGAATTGCTCTCTATCAACGTAAACATACCCTTGATCTCCTCAAGGATTTTGGTATGTTAACATCCAAACCTGTTTCCACTCCCATGTGTTACACCTCTCAACTTACAATGACTTCAGGCACTAGACTCGAAGATACAACCAAGTATAGGCAATTCATTGGGCACCTTATCTACCTTACGCTAACACACGTCTGGACATCTCTTTCGTGATCAGCAAACTTAGACAATATTTAGATTGTCCTACTAATGATCATTATAGAGCTGTCATGCATCTTCTTCGCTATCTCAAAGCCTCTCCAGCAGTTGGTCTTTTCTTCAGCAGCGATTCTGAGCTCTCTTTATTTGGCTACACATATTCTGACTGGGCAACCTGCGCCGATACACGTCGTTCTATCTCTGAACAATGCTTCTTTCTTGGCACTTCCCTCATCTCTTGGAAGAGCAAGAAACAAACTACGGTGGCTCGCTCCTCATCCAAAGCTGAATACAGGAAATGGCCCTTGGTTCCATCGAAGGACAATGACTTCTCTATCTCCTTAAGGACTTCAATGTCGATAATCCAAAGCATTTCACAATGTACGGCGACAATCAATCCGCACTCCATATCGCTGTCAATCCCGTTTTTTATAAGCGAACCAAACATATAGAAGTGGATTGCCATAACACAAGAAAAAAGGTTCAAATTGGGATATTCAAGCTACTGCCAATCCCTTTAGCTCACCAAACAGCTGATGTATTCATCAAAGTTTTACCTCTTGGACCCTTTAAGCAGATGTATTCCAAGCTTAGATTAGTGAATTTTCACTATCCAGTTTGAGGAAGAATGTTGATACCCTAAATTAATAACATTACTTTAGCAAATTAGTTAGGTTGGCTATGCTCTAAGTTAGTTGTAACTAGCTGCATATTATTTTAGCAAATTAGTTAGGTTAGCTTTGCTGAGTTAGCTTTACTATATAACAGCAATTTTCCATTCCTGATTTGAGAGGTTCATCACTTAAATTTGTGTACCAGATTTTTACTCTAATATGAATCTCTTCTTTTTTTTCTGAGCTCGAGTCACAAGTTCTTCGAATTTAAACAATTTTCTTAATAATTTTGAGAAAACAAACAAATTAAATTAAAAAATAATAATAATTACATCCATGAACATTAGTCAAACCCAATTTATTTATAAAATATAATTATTTATATATTTTTTATTAATTTAAATTTTTAAAATAAAAAATTTTATGATAGAAAAAAACATAAATAATTACATATCTTTAACACGCTTCGTTAGGTAAGAAGTTTATTTTGAATTTATGTGAATTTTTTGATAAACTTTCTTTATCTTTTTCATTAGTTTTTGTGCTGAATTCTTTTTTATTTATTTTAAAGTCTAATAATAATTAAACTCTAAATTTTTAGCTCATAAAAATTTTAATAATATATTATAATATATTTTTTTTAAATCTAAATTTATATATAGTTTAAAAACCCTAATACTAAAAGTTGGGTTCAAGAAAATCTAAAATTAAAAATATCTCATTTGATGATTCGAAGTTTTTTGAATTGCAAGAAAACTAAGATATTACACCTTAGAAATATTTAAGAGAGGATAAGAACAATTCCTCGTCAATCGACGTAATACCTAATAATTTAGTTTTATGAATTTAATAACTATATTTTAACCATCATTCCTCTTTTAGAGAAAATGGTATGAAATTTACTAAAATATTATAATAAAAGCGAAAAAATGAGAGCAACTCTCTATCTCACTTCTTTCTTTTTCATTTCTAACATAATATTAAAACTGTAAAATATTAATTACTTATAGTTTCAAATAATATAATACTTATAAATAATTTCTATGGGTTGTGGCTAGGGTTGGTAAATAGGCCTAAACTCACCGAATCAACTCGCATAATCCATTAAAAAAGATGGATTGGACTGGAAAATTGAGACCGCCAAAGAGTAAAAACTCGCCTAACCGGCACTGCTTAAACTGCGAGTTTTGACAGGCTTCGGCGGAACGAGGCGGACTTCCCCGTCGGACTTAACTTTTTTTGTAAGGAGACATTTTTTGGCCAAAATACAACAACCCTCAACCCAACTTACAAGAGTATAAAGATGAAAATTGAGTATTTTGGATTATGTTTATATTGTTTTGGAGACAATATTTATAATTATGTTTTGGATTATATTTATTTTGTTTTAGAGATAATATTTATAATTATATTTTGGATGAAAACTTGATTTATAATTATGTTTATTAGATATTTATAATTATAAAGACTTTAATGTTTGTGAATATAAAACATATAATTTTTTAATATCTTTAGAAATTATAAATTTATTAATATTGTTGTGAAATTATATATATTATTTAGTAAGTAAAAGTAAAAAAAAAAAAGGAGTAGTTTTGGCGGGCTTAGTCCGCCAACCCGCAATTATGCACGGCGGAGTAGAATTCTAAGACCGTCTCATTAGGTAGGGGCAGGGTGGATCAGCCTGCCAAAAAGTGAACTTTTAGCGGGACAGAGCAGGGCGGACTTCCCCGCTTGCCACCCCCTAGTTGTGGCTACTTAGTTCATCGTTGGATATCAAATTATTAATTACAGCGATGAACCCAAAAATATTTAATAATAAAGATAAAAATAATACAAAAAATAATTAAAAATAAATATTTAAAATTAAAAATATATTAATTATATTTCTAATAATTTAATTAACATGCTAAAAGTATGTTAATTTAAAAATATTTTAATATAGTTATTATTAATATTAATATTTTATCAGATATTTTATACCCATCAAATTATATTTTATTATTTTTTATATAACACAAAAAAATATAGTTTAATAATTAAAATAAATTATTAGAAACATAATTTAAATGGACTAATTTTAATTTTTTTCTAAGTTTTTATAGTTGTGTGAGAGAGATTAACAAAAAAAATAAAAAAAATAAATTCAAATTTAATAGCTACAAATAATTCTGTTTATATATAGATAATGTCTTTTTACTTTTTTATTAAATAATTATTTAACAATTTTTTTATTTAATTATAAAGTTAAAATCCTATCATATTTATGGTAGATGTTTGTTTGACAAAAAAAAAAATTATCATATACAAAGTCAAAACTAAATTAAATAAAATAATAAAAATAAATAAATAATATATAATATTATCTCAATTAACTTTTAAGAAAAACTATTAAATACTAATAATATTATTTATATTTAAAAATTTAAGTTTGGTTTTGTATAATTAACTAATTGAATTATTATTATTATTATTATTATTATTATTATTATTATTATTATTTTCTAATTTAAGTAAATTTACTTTTTTTTTAATTTCAATAGATTAAATTTATATATAATTTTTTTATTGTATTGATATTTAAGAATATAAATTTTTATTATACATAAATAAAAAATTTAAGCATGGGATAAATATAATGACACAATAGACATTATATACTTTTATGTATACTTATTATGATTTTATCTATAAGTCAATGAGGGCAAATGCCCCACAACTTTGTATGTGGATTCCTCCCTCACCAATTATATTACTACGAATTTATTTACTTTATAATTAAATATGTTACTTTTTTAAAAAGGAAAAATTATAAGTTGAGCTTTTAGTGTCAAGAGTATGTTTTTTCTGTTCTTCACTTCATTCTCTACCTCCCTTTTTTTGGTATACAATTGGGACTTGGGCCAACAAACAAACTATTCACTTATTAAAATAGGAATTACTATCATAAAAAAAAAACAAAAAAAGTTATAATTCCCTTAGTGTTGTAAAATAAAAGATATATATATATATATATATATATATATATATATATATATATATATATATATATATATATATATATAAAATAAAGATGTATAAATAGAAGACTCTAGTATTAAAATAATTAGCTCAATAATAATTTATATATATATAATAATATTATATGTTGTAATGTGTATATATATACAAAGATAGAAAGAAGTATTAAAAATAAAGAGAGAGAGAATCGCATATGTTTATTGTTACTATCTCAATATAATAAAGATGATTAATATTGCTATTAATATAATATGTAAAGAGTAATAGAAAAGAGAATTTAGAATACTAATAAAATAAAAGAAGAGAAAGAGAAAGAATTATAGAAGAAATACAAAGAGAAGAGTATTTGATTGCAACATAAAGAGCGAGTATTTGTTTATTATTATGTGTGTTAACAACGGAGGTTAACCTCCTATTTATAACCATATGGGAGGAATGTTTTCAACCCATATTAATTTCATTCTCTATTGGTAACATAAAAACTGAGTCACTTGCATGGGCATCCATATCCTTTGTGTTTATCACAACACTCCCCCTTGGATGACCATTCAGGATTATTGCCTCGTTAAAACCTTATTAAAGAAAAACCCAATGGGAAAAAAACTTTAGTGAAGGAAAAAGAGTACAATATCCTTTGTGACGGAGACCGCCTCATTAAAAACCTTGTCAAGAAAAACCCAATGGGAAAAAACCTGACCAAGGAAAAAAGAGTACAGTCTCCCCCTCATGCCGACATCATTTAATGTCTCGAAATCGGCGCATCCAAATCTCATGTACCAATCTTTCAAAGGAGGATTTTGGGAGCGACTTTGTAAATAAATCTGCCAGATTATCACTTGAGCGGATCTGTTGGATATCAATTGTCCCTTGATTTTGAAGATCATAAGTGAAGAAGAATTTGGGAGAAATATGCTTTGTTCTATCACCTTTGATGTAGCCGCCTTTAAGTTGAGCAATGCATGCTGTATTATCTTCAAACAGGACAGTTGGAGCTATCTTATGATCAATCAGTCCACATGATGACAGAATATATTGAATCAGACTCCTCAGCCAAAAACACTCGCGACTAGCTTCATGAATCGCCAGTATTTCAGCATGATTAGAGGAGGTTGCTGCTATCGTCTGTTTCGTGGACCTCCATGATATAGCTGTACCACCATATGTGAACAGGTATCCTATTTGAGATCTCCCTTTATGTGGATCAGACAGGTATCCGGCATCTGCATAGCCAACTAGTTGTGACTTGGATCCATAGGGATAAAACAATCCCATATCAACCGTTCCATGAAGATATCGAAAAATTTGTTTGATTCCACTCCAATGTCTTCTAGTTGGAGAGGAACTATACCTTGCTAGTAAATTCACCGCGAATGATATGTCAGGTCGCGTATTATTAGCAAGATACATTAGCGCTCCAATGGCACTAAGATATGGTACTTCAGGACCAAGGATATCTTCATTTTCTTCTTTAGGACGGAATTGATCCTTTTTCACATCCAAAGATCTTACGATCATTGGTGTACTTAATGGATGTGACTTGTCCATATAAAATCTTTTCAAGATCCTTTCTGTGTATGTTGTTTGATGAATAAAGATCCCACCTTTTATATGCTCGATCTGCAGGCCAAGACAAAACTTAGTCTTTCCAAGATCTTTCATCTCAAACTCTTCTTTTAGAATTTTTTATAATTGTTGGAATCTCTTCAGGAGTCCCAATGATATTTAAATCATCAACGTACACAGCAATTATAATGAACCCAGATGTAGTTTTCTTTATGAAAACACATGGGCAGATATCATCATTCTTGAATTCGTTTTTGGTCAGATACTCAGTAAGACGATTATACCACATTCGTCTAGATTGCTTTAGACCATATAAAGATCTTTGCAATTTGACTGAGCATAACCCTTGCGAATATTCATTGGATGGTTTAGATATTTTTAGTCCTTCAGGGACTTTCATATAGATATCACGATCTAATGAGCCGTATAAATAGGCTGTTACCACATCCATTAAATGCATATGCAGTTTATGATATGCAGATAAACTGATCAAATAACGCAATGTTATCGCATCCACTACAGGGAAATACGTTTCTTCATAATCTATACCGGGTCTTTGTGAAAAACCTTGTGCCACAAGTCGGGCTTTATAGCGCACAACTTCATTTTTCTCATTTTGTTTTCTCACAAATACCCACTTATATCCAACAGGTTTTACATCTTCTGGTGTACGGACTACAGGTCCAAAGACTTCACATTTTGCAAGTGAGTCTAATTCAGCCTTCATGGCTGCTTCCCATTTTGGCCAATCATTTCTTTGTCGACATTCTTCAACTGATCTTGGCTCAAGATCCTTACTTTCATGCATGATATCTAATGCCGCATTATATGCAAATATTTCATTGACAATTGTCTTATTTCGGTCCCATTTCTCTTCTGTAAAGACATAATTTATCGAGATCTCGTCATTTTCACAATTTTCAGGTACGTGAACGTCTTCTGGCGTTATATCAGAATTTTGGACAACTGCAGGTGTCTCTACTATGTCTTTTTCAACAGGAATATTATTTACCTCTTTTCTCTTTCGAGGATTTTTATCTTTGGAACCGACAGGCCTGCCACGCTTCTGGCGTGTATTTGCTTCCGTGGCAATTTGTCCTACTGGGACATCAATTCGAATTGGGGCATTTTTCGCCCTGCCACGCTTCTGGCGTGAATTTACTTCAGTGGCTATTTGTCCTACTGGGACATCAATTCGAATTGAGGCATTTTCCGCTGGTATATAAGATTTGGTTATCCTCTTTGTATCGGAAAATGCATCAGGCAATTCATTTGCTATTCTTTGCAAATGTATAATCTTTTGAACTTCCAGTTCACATTGCCTGATCGAGGATCTAAATGCATCAACGATGATGCATTCCAGTTAAGTTCCTTTTCAGGAGGCTTATTCTCTCCCCCTAATGTTGGAAATTTTGATTCATCAAAATGACAATCCGCAAACCGGGCTTTAAATACATCTCCAGTTTGTATCTCAAGATACCTCACTATAGAGGGAGAATCATATCCAACATATATTCCCAATTTTCTTTGGGGTCCCATTTTGGTGCGATTAGGTGGTGCAATGGAAACATATATCGCACACCCAAATATTCTTAAATGGGAGACATTTGGCTGCTTGCCAAAAGCTAATTGCATAGGAGAGAACCGATGGTAACTCGTTGGCCTCAAACGAATAAGTGTTGTGGCATGTAAAATAGCATGCCCCCAAACCGAGGTTGGGAGATTTGTTTTCATAAGCAAAGGTCTAGCAATCAATTGGAGGCGTTTAATAAGTGATTCTGCTAACCCATTTTGTGTGTGAACATAAGCCACTGGATGTTCAACACTTATTCCATTAGCCATACAATAAGCATCAAAAGCTTGGGAAGTAAACTCACCAGCATTATCAAGACGAATTGTTTTAATTGGATTTTCTGGAAATTGTGCTTTTAATTGAATAATTTGAGCCAGTAATCTCGCAAACGCCAGGTTGCGAGAAGATAATAAGCACACATGTGACCATCTCGAAGATGCGTCTATCAGGACCATAAAATATCTAAAAGATCCACATGGTGGATGAATAGGTCCACATCTATCACCTTGAATCCTTTCTAGGAATTCAGGGGACTCAAATCCAATCTTTACTGTTGATGGCTTTAAAATTAACTTCCCTTGAGAACATGCAGCACAACAAAATTCACTAGTTTTAAGAATCTACTGGTTCTTTAGTGAATGTCCATGAGAGTTTTCAATAATTCTTCTCATCATAGTTGTTTCCGGATGACCCAAACGGTCGTCCCAAGTTATGAATTCATTTGGGCTAGTAGACTTCTGGTTTACAATGGCATGTGATTCAATTGCACTAATCTTGGTATAATACAGCCCAGATGAAAGTGAGGATAATTTTTCTAATATAACTTTCTTATTTGAATCATGAGTTGTGATACATAAATACTCATGATTTCCCTCATTCGTAGTCTCAATATGATATCCATTTCGGTGAATATCTTTAAAGCTCAACAAGTTTCTTCGAGACTTGGTAGATAACAGTGCATTATTTATTATAAATTTTGTTCCTCCAGGAAAAAAAATTATAGCTCTTCCGGAGCCCTCAATCACATTGCCTGAGCCAATAATAGTATTAACATATTCTTCTTTTGGCACAAGATGGGTAAAATATATATCACTTTTGAGAATAGTGTGCGAACTTGCACTGTCCGCAAGGCATACATCTTCATTACATATCCTTGCCATTCTCTTCAAAAACAAATAATAATAAAATGAGTAGTATGTACAGTTAAATTGAATACTTGATCAAAATTATTTTCCTAAGAAATACTGTACATAAAATAATGTCATATACTGAAATTTTATTTTAAAATTTGACACATTTAATAATTTCAAAATTCATAAACATTAATATTTCATTATTTATGTACATCACATTTGAAACTTAAATACATAGAAAATAAAGCTTAATAATAAGTTCTTTACATTATTTATTTACATATATACATCACAATCCTACATATTAAACTATTCCATCATTGATCAAATGACCAATATTTCCTTCAGGATCCTCAAAAAAAATCAGATACATCATAATGAGTGGTGGAGTTCTCAGCATCATTTGAAACAAAATTTGTTTCCTTTCCTTTGTCGTTCTTTTTCAAAGATGCCTGGTAAAGATCAACTAGGTGCCTTAGGGTACGACAGGTACGTGACCAATGGCCCTTTCCACCACAGCGGAAACACTTCTCCTCGGTTGATTTATTCTGTCCGATATTCCTTTCTTTATCCCACTTCTGGTGAGATCCTCTCTTTTGAACATAATTCTTTTTCCTTCCATAATTTTTCTTATTATTAAAACCTTGCCATTTACCTCTTCTGGGGTAATTTGCCACATTTACTTCAGGAAATGGGGCAGCGCCAGCTGGGCGCGCTTCATGATTTTTTAATAATAACTCATTGTTGCGTTCAGCAACAAGAAGGTAAGAAATTAACTTAGAATATTTATTAAACCCTTTCTCTCGATACTGCTGCTGCAGGAGCACATTCGAGGCATGGAAGGTTGAGAAAGTTTTCTCCAACATATCATGATCAGTTATTTTTTCCCCACATAATTTCATTCGTGAGGTGATTCAAAACATTGCAGAATTATATTCATTTATAGATTTAAAATCTTGTAAACGCAAATGCGTCCATTCATATCGGGCTTGAGGAAGTATCACCGTTTTCTGATGATTATACCTTTCTTCAAGGTCTTTCCAAAGATCTGCAGGATCTTTTAATGTAAGATATTCATTGTTCAATTCTTTGTCAAGATGACGACGAAGGAAAATCATGACTTTAGCTTTATCCTTCTGGGATGCATTATTTCCAGCCTTAATGGTATCTCCAAGATCCATTGAATCAAGATGGATTTCAGCATCTAGTATCCATGATAAATAATTGTTTCCAGATATATCAAGAGCATTGAATTCAAGATGAGAGAGTTTCGACATAATGAAAATTTGTTACCTGAGTCTTTCTAGGAATTTGATCAGAGTCTCGTGCTGATAACGTGTTGTTGATATATATATATATATATATATATATATATATATATATATATATATATATAATAAAGATGTATAAATACTCTAGTATTAAAATAATTAGCTCAATAATAATTTATATATATATAATATATATATGTTGTAATGTGTATATATACAAAGATAAAAAGAAGTATTAAAAATAAGAGAGAGAGAATCGCTATGTTTATTGTTACTATCTCAATATAATAAAGATGATTAATATTGCTATTAATATAATATGTAAAGAGTAATAGAAAAGAGAATTTAGAATACTAATAAAATAAAAGAAGAGAAAAAAATTGTAGAAGAAATATAAAGAAAAGAGTATTTGATTGCAACATAAATATAGAGTATTTGTTTATTATTGTGTGTGTTAACAACGGAGGTTAACCTCCTATTTATAAGCATATGGGAGGAATGTTTTCAACCCATATTAATTTCATTCTCTATTGGTAACATAAAAACTGAGTCACTTGCATGGGCATCCATATCCTTTGTGTTTATCACAACACTTAGCATCCTCTTGTATCAAAGAGATCAATTTTTTTCGGCAAAAAATTTACAAATTCAACTTCTCTTCTTTTGATACTCTCTTTTGTCAATCAATTTGAATACTTATTTGGCTTCTCTATTCACGTATCTGAACTTTAGTTTTCATGACTTTTTTTTATACATTTCAATAATGCTTATTATGGAGTTAAATTGTGTGCTTCTCTCCTCTTGTTCGCAAATACATTGAAAAACTTCTAAAGAATCAATTTCAATTATCATTCTTCTCATCCCCAATTCCCAAGCTGCTCTAATGCCAATATGCCATGAATCACACCCCATAATTCCGTCTGAAACACATTGCAACTTTTCACATTCGCGTAGAAGCCTCCAATCCTTTTTTTTTATTACTAATATTTCATTCTCCCCGTTAAGAAAACACATTTTTTTTGCCAAGAAAACGCTTTTTTTTTTTCAATAATGCTTTTGTTGGTATCATTTTAATGTTGATTACTAGCTCAAAGTCTCCTTTCTTTAGGTCCAAAATATTTTTGGTTTAACCTTTTCCCAAGACTGACTCATACGCCTGAAAACGACCTGAGTTAGAAAGTTTGGAGAAGGTGGCCCAAATTTGCGTTAGACTTGTATTGACCCGCTGACCATAAATTAGAAAGGTTTGGTGGACATGTCTAAGAAAAAACAATTTGTATATATATATATATATATATATATATATATATGGAATAAATATTTTTATTGCCTTAGACTTGTATTCTGGACAAATATGGAATAAATATTTTTTCCTTTATATTGTTCGTTTTTTCTTCTTGAATTTGTCAAAATTGCAAATTGGAAAATTTTGAGAGTTTTGACTTTTGAATTTGAATTGGATAATGGTGAAGCTGGCATTAGAAGCTATTGTCATATGGATAAATTGGAGAAGAAAGAATCATTTTGTTCTTCATCTTGTTCTGTTTTATCTTTATCTCCCTGAGTAATTATGTATTTTTGTTTACGACAATTAACAAATTTGTAGCTACATTAATATCCGAGAGAGCAAACAGAATGAACCTCCATCTTAACGACTATATATGCTTTCAACATCTTGATGCATGAGGCAGTGGTAACCGTCATAACCTGTGTGCTGGCGTGATAACAGAATGATTTTGGCGTTTCTTGATCGTCGCCAGCATAGAGATGAAAATGTCTTGGTATGAGCTAATAATCATGACAAACTTAACTTACTCGTGTTTTTATCATTTTATGAACCTCTGATCTTTGTGTTTTCTTCACCACTATATCTACATCTTTGCCTTTTCTTATAAACCAAAATTAAAATTAATCGTATTGTCATGATAGCGCATGGTGAATTCTAATTCTTTGATGCACATTTAGCATTTTAGATAGTACTTAAGCTTAATATTTTTTTCGTTGTTTGTGTGCTGGATATAGATTATGTAATAATTCAAAATTTTATATCTTTAATACGAAAATGTTTGGTAACCAAAAAAAATTAACAAAAAATAGTTATAATTTTTCTTATTTAGTATTCATTAATTATTGTGATAATTAATAAATATTAAATAAGACAAGTTCTGTCTTTTTTTTGTCTTCCTAATATTGCCACTTTAATAATTGTTGAATTGTACGTTACTACGTATTGTATAAATTATTTATGCAAAATTTGTAGAAAAGATGCATGTGTTTCAAACCATAGAGAAAAGCCAAATTTGAAAATAGATTTTTATTGTAAACTCAAAATTTTGATGTGTATGCTCTTTATTATTCACAAAGAGATCATATTTAAAATTCTTTCTAATACACCACTTTTATTGGTCAAATTTTATTGCACTTTCTACAACATTAAATATTAGATAAATTTAAAAACAGACAAAACAAATTATTTTTCTGGTGGCATGATTTAAAGGGGAGAACAGAATGTCATAATATTGAGATCTAAGTAGCCAAAGAATAATTACAATATAAAAATGTTACATAAAAATTCTTATTCTTTTGATAAGTAAGTAACATACACTTCTTTATCACTTATTTTCTTATTATCCACCACTTTTTGTCGGGTGTTTAGAGTCATTAATGCTTTTTCTAAAATCAATTTCAATTTCTTCCAAATCATATTCCTAACATTCCTCAATCACATTATTATCCAATAAAATATAATTTCTCTGCAAAAATTATGAAAATTAAATAAAAAAATCATAACTTGTACTATACAACTCATATTTTATATATAAGCTATTAGAAAATAAAAAATAAAAATTAAATATAAAGAAAAATTAAAAATAAAATTTTAAAAATAATTAATAAATTGTCATATTAAAATCAATAAATAAATAAACATATGAATACTACATAAAAATATTAAAACAATTAAATCATGACCTATTAACGTACATATGAGATAATTAGAAGAATACAATATGGCACACGATTTAAAATTTGGTAATATTAATTATAAAAATTTATTAATTAACATCGTATGTATGAAATTATGGATGTTATTAATATGAAATTATGGATGTTATGTGTATGAATATATGGATGTTATGAATAAATTTATCAATTGAATAAATTAATTTAAGAATTTGATATTTTTTAAAATTTAATTATGATAAAATTTAAAAATATGTGTTAACTTGATAGTTACGTATGCAATAACTAAAAAGTGATATGTGTATGTATATAATATCTAATAAATATGAATTTAATTTTTAGATGTTAGTTGTATGTAATTATGGATGTTATGTATATGAATTTATGAATGTTATGTGTATGAATTTAGCTAGTACACTATAATTATAAATGCACATGAAAACACAAAAAAATAAATTAGTTTATTACTATATCTCATCAAAACTAGTGTGATTTTTCATATTCTCAAAAATTGGTTGACTGACAACAATCTCGTCGGGTGAATCTGTCTCTCCCCCAAATTCTTTAGCACTTTCTGCCATAGGTACCATATAGTATTAAGATCGATTTCAAATGTTATACGATTTACAATAATAAAAGCGACTTCTTGTAAAATTCTTTGACGTATCTTAATTGTGCTTGCAATGGTATTAGAATTGTGATTTTTGAATGAAAATAATTGAATTAACAGAAACAAAACCATGTAAAGGTAGCTTTCAAGGTAGCTATCAGGTTTTGTATCTCCATTGAATGGTGATAAATGATTTAACGGACACAAAAAACCAATTACAATTAACTCATTTAATACAAATTATCATTACCGCTCTTTATAATTATTATTAGTCTTTATTGTATTCTTAAATATAAAAATCAAATTATAAAAAAGGAATACATATTAAGTATTAATTATAAGAATGTCTAATAATAGAGGATATGATATTATAATTAATATGATAAGTGAATTGATAGAAGAGTGAGATAAAAAATTAAAACTGTTATTAAATTATATAAATAAAATAAATTATAAAAAATTTTGACTAATTATAGTTGAAAAGTTTTTATTATGAAACTTTTTCCTGTTGAAATAGGTGATGTGCATCCCCTGTTTATTTTCTTACAAGTATAATAAAATTTGCTATTTTGCACAAGCTCTTTAATTCTTTGACTATACTTTAAAACAAGGTTGCGAGAACTGGACCGATTATTGAACCGGTTGAATGATTGGTTCAACAGTTTAATAGTTTAACTGAAATCGAACTGTGGTCGAACCGATTTAGTTAAATATAAAATAAAATTATTAAAAATTTAATATATAACAATAATAATCTGAGTTTTCTTAATAGTAGAAGATCTGCTGACCGAACATTTGTTCCTTGGTATTATTCATAAGCTCATCTTAATTTTAGATTCATTGAACAATACGTTGCCACGATAATTGATTGTTACAGCATCCATATGCAATCACAATCATCGTTTCTTGTTGTTTCTTTTAAACAAGAGAGGTAGCAAGAATTAAAAAATAAATAAATAAAGTATCAGAAACTCGAATTCAAAAAGGAATTTATGTTGGATATCATGAAATTATCATGAGCCAACAACAATATTAGCCCCTTTCCAACCTAACCAAAGACTTTCAAAATTTGATTAAGAAAAGAAATAAAAAATAATAAAATTTATTTATTTCCAATTGTAGTTATATGACAAACAGTACTTACATATATCAATAAAATCTCTACCATTACCGCAATTACAGCAAAATTGAGAATTACAGCCGTTTAGAATCTAAAATTATATCAAAATTCTATTGAGCATTCAAAATCTAGAATCCAAAAATCCTATTACATATAATTAACCAAATAATTAATTAAATAAATAATTCAAAATTAAATTACATACAGTAGCCATTACATACAGAACTCTGCATCAATCCATATAATTAACCAAATAAAGAACTTTGCATCAATTCATATAGTTCATTAACAAAATAAAAAAAAATTAGTTGAAAAACCAGTACAACTCACCGCAACAGAGAGTAAAGTGGGCGTCTAAGTCACGGTGGCAGAACAGATCTCCAACGGCATTGAAAGAGAAGCTTACCAGACAAGTAGACAACGTCGACCATGGAAGCTTCGGAGTTCAGATTCCCAGACGACCAAAGGACACCGACGATGCCGCCCGTTGGATGTCCTTCTGCCCGGTGATAGCAGCTCTGATATGGTGTCGATTGTGGTAGACTGGGAGGGACGGTGGCCTTTGTTGGAGTTGGATGAACTGATGAAGATAGGATTTTATGTGATTCTCTCTCTCTCTTCTACTCCATTTCTGGTTCTGTTGTATAGGAGACAAAATTGAAAAATATCTCCTGTCTGGTTACGAGACAAAACGAAAATGTCTCTTGACTAGGCACGAGACAAAAACAAGAAAAATCTCCTAAAACTATTTCAAAAGGCAGAAAGTAACACACAGCAAAAAGGGGCTAAGATTCAACCCCCCTTTTCTTAGCCACTGATTACCATCAACTAGATTATACCCAGATGGTTATTACTAAAGAAAACATTGCAATATGTAGTAATACGCATTTTGCAGCGGTTTAGATAAAACTGCCGCAAAATGTAAAACAATAGCTCACCCAACGGTACATATAGCGGCGGTTTTCGAAAAACCGCCTCTCTATGTAGTCCTGATTGCAGCTCCAACCAATAACCGCTGCTATATGTGTCACAGGTTGCCGTTTGGCCGCCACAAAATTTCCGCTACTATCTGCCGGAATCGTTGTAGTGGTTAGTGGTGCGTTAGTTTGTTATCTGTGCTGGAAGAGTTTGTTAGAAGCTGCTATGTGTCACCCGCCTTAGCCTGTTGTATTCAAGTATATATATATATATAAAGGGGGCGGGTTATTTACATTTCATTTGATGGTCAAAGGCGAATTGAAAGTTAAGCAGTGGTAATTCTAAGGATTGGATTCCCCGGGGGAAAAATAGAGATGTCTTCTACGTTACCCGAACTATGCGTAAGTAGCGACGTAATTTCATAGAGTCATTCGGTCTGAATGCTACATGAAGAACATAAGCCAGATGAAGGAACAGAAAGACCTAGGACGTAGACGATCATAACATGAGTGATTCGGCGGATTTGGATTCCTATATATCCACTCATGCGGTACTTCATTGTGTGATATATATAAGATCCATCTGTATAGATATTATCATCTACATCCAGAAAGCCGTATGCGTTGGAAGAAGCTTGTACAGTTTGGGAAGGGATTTTGATTGATCAAAAAAAAAAGAAGAATCCATTTCAACCGATATGCCCTTAGGCACGGCCATACATAACATAGAAATCACACTCGGAAAGGGTGGACAATTAGCTAGAGCAGCAAGTGCTGTAGCGAAACTGATTGCAAAAGAGGGGAAATCGGCCACATTAAAATTACCTTCTGGGGAGGTCCGTTTGATATCCAAAAATTGCTCAGCAACAGTCGGACAAACACCATCATTATGGAAATGTACATGCAGTAGAAAAATTACGCCAATCCATTGAGATATGGTATGCTACAAGTGAATATTTACGATAAGAAATGAGTCCCAATTTTAAGATGACCGACCCCCTAAATCCAGTTCATATAATGTCTTTCTCAGGCGCTAGAGGAAATGCATCTCAAGTACACCAATTAGTGGGTATGAGAGGATTAATGTCAGATCCACAAGGACAAATGATTGATTTACCCATTCAAAGCAATTTACGCGAGGGACTCTCTTTAACAGAATATATAATTTCTTGTTACGGAGCCCGTAAAGGGGTTGTGGATACTGCTGTACGAACATCAGATGCTGGATATCTTACTCGCAGACTTGTTGAAGTAGTTCAGCACATTGTTGTACGACGGGTGGATTTAGTGAAAAGTTAGAAGAAAAAAAGAAAAGCGTCCATTGTCTAATGGATAGGACAGAGGTCTTCTAAACCTTTGGTATAGGTTCAAATCCTATTGGACGCATGTAATACCCGGTTTAACCGAAATTAATTAAATAATAAGTTAAGTAGGAGCGAATGTGGTTGGAAGATTTGGCAATTGGAATTTGATGATTTAAATATGATATTTGGATTCAATGAATTTTTCCGAGTCGGAAAACATAGTTTTCTGCGTAAAAGCGCGCAGTGGGATTTTGACCGGCAGTACCGGCTGAGACCTGTCTGGTACTGCAGCTGAGAAAGTTGATTATGAGTAAATAAGATTAAGAAATGAGGAATTATAATTAGGGGAGGTAGAAATATTTGAAGTGCGATTTAGAGCGCTAATGTTAAAGGTTTTGGTCCAAAATTGGGCCAACGGACAAAAATAAGTGAATTGGGCCTAAGTGGGCCCAAGACCCAACATATATAAACATTAGTTATGAGCATTTCAGCTCACTTTTACCCTAAAAGAGAGGTTGGGGCGCTGAAATAGTGAAGAGAGGAGAGAAGAGAGAAAACCTAACTCTCTTTGATCTTCAAATCACCATAACTTGAGCTACGGAGCTCCGATTGACGAGCCGTTTGCGGCCACGCGTCGCTCTTCTCATCCTCTACATTTCTATCTAAGTTTTGTGGTGAGTATTCCATTCATCTCTGCCCAGTTTTCGAATTTTCCCACTGTTACACGTTTTTGGGAAGTTAGTGTTGAAATCTTGTGATTTTGGGTGTTTAGGGATACTCCAACATGGATTCTAAGTGGGTTCTATCCCTACTTCATATGGGCTGAGGTAAGAAGTGCTCAAACCCTTGTGATTTATCATCTTTATGAGCCCTAGGTTGATGTATGTATGTGATATTGGTTATGTTAGTGTATTTGGTGATTTTGATGCACAATTGGGAGGTTGGTATTGCTTGTGGAGCTTTGGTGAGGCTTGGAGCTAAGGGTTGGTGGAGACTTCCATAAAAGAAGCTCAATTGATTTGGCTACAAGAGGTACGGTTTAAGTTTCATTTAAGTACCGTGTGATGTGATGAGAATTCCTAGGCTAGATGCCCTAGGATTAAGTTTGGATTGTGCAAATGGTTGGTGCTAATATGCATAGTTGATATGTAATGTGAATTAATGATTGGGTTGAGAATTGTGTGGCCTTGTATGCTTGGTGTATTGGAAATTTGATGTATTGGGTAATGAGTATTGATTTGTGGTTTATGCATTCAAATTGTGAAATTGGGCCGGAGGCCGTAAATTTTGGGCCGGAGGCCGGAAAGAGGTAAGGAAGGTAAGTTGATGTGTGCATTGTATGATGACACAAGTGATTGGATGAATTTCAGATAATGAATATGTGAATGATTGGGTTGGTTATTGAATAATAAGGTTTGAGGGGTTGAGGTGTGGAATTTGGTAATTTTGGGTGAAATTGTGTAGGTGAGGTATGTTTGGTTTTGGTTGAGGTATATTATGTGGTCATATATGTGATCATGACTATTGATGCCTTGATGGTATGATGATGCATGAGCGATATGTATGTTGTGATATATGTTTGAGAAATGATTAAGGTTGATTTGTGGGTGAAACAATGTGATAGTGAGTATGATATTGTTTATGTATAATGAGGATTGATTGGGAATAGTATTGTTAGAAATTGGGATGAGGAAGGATGTATGACATGTTAATGTGTTTGTAATTTAGCTATTGTGTGAAATGGGTAAAAATGGTTATATGGCGGTTTTGTGAATTGTGGTAATGTGTTAGTGTATGAGTTGAGGAGGCTTATTGTCGATTTTGATATACTTTGATCAATTTCAAAGAAAAGGGATGAAATTGGCATGTTTTGGTTGATTTTGAAAAAGGGTTGAAAATGGCTTGTTTGAAAATGGCACTTTGTGGTTTTTATGAAAAATATGGTTTTTGGGCATACTTTGACGGGACATAACTCGGACTACGGATCTTTGTTTTGTGCCAAATCTCTTTAGAAATGAAAATTGGATCCGGGATGTCCATGCCGTTCGAAGAACGGGCGAAAAACGATTTAAAATGAGAAAGTTATGTCCGTCGGAAGATTGGGGGTTGAATTTGTGAATTCTGCAGCTTTTAACTTAGAAAATTTTTAGCAGAATGACCCTCCACGCGTAGGCGCACTTGGCGCGTACGCGTCGTTCTTCGAGAAGGCACCATCCACGCGTGCGCGTGGTGTGCGCGTGCGCGTCGATGCGCTGCACCCATTGCCCAGCCATTTTCCCGAGAGTTGTGCCAGTCTTGTGCCTGGGGCGCAAGTGTACCCACGCGTACGCGTGGCTGACGCGTACGCGTCGTTGTCTATTTTTCAATCCGCGCGTCCGCGTGAATGGCGCGTATGCGCCGATGAGTTTTGTGGCCATCCACGCGTGCGCGTGGAGTACGCGTACGCGTGGCCCTGCCTTCATGCCAAAGTTGATTTTTGAGTTTTAAAAGCCAAATCTCATACTTTTAAGCCTCCGATCTCACCCCTTATGTATTGAATCATTATGATATGCCTAGCAAAGAGGAAAGAGCTAGGGGATGTGGTAACTTGCGAATGAAGCAAGGGGAAAAGTTGTGATCAATGATGATCAAAGATGATTATATGAGATATGGAGGATGACGGTAGAAGTACCGTGTATGCCATGAGCCGAAGGGCTATAATTATTGATAAACGGTTGGTTCTTGATTGAACCACGAGCCGGATGGCTGATTTATTACCGGATACGGCGGAGCCATGTTGATAAATTGGCTAGTTCTGGATTGAACTGTGAGCCGGATGGCTGAGTTATTGCCGAGTTACGGGAAAAGCCATTATGGATTATGGCTGAGTATAAAGGCATATATGATAAATGAATAATGATGAAAAATGTTGAATGTAAGCATGCTTGTGTTTTCTCTCTGGTTGTAAGGGTGACAGGGCACCGATACCCTCTAATGGCGACAGGGCGCATATACCCTCTAATGGCGACAGGGCGCAGATACCCTCTAATGATAATAATACGCAACAGAGAGACTGTGCCCGGGTTAGCTACCGGACACGTCGGGTTGGCTTGATAACCGACAGATGATATCATCAGCCATAGGGCAGGCATACATCATTTGCATATGTTTGAATTGTTTGGGTTTGCCTATTTGTTTTGGATTTCTACATCATATATGCTATGTTACCTGATTATGTGCTACTTGTTCTACTTGTACCTTAATTGTGTATTACTTGTCTGTATTGCTTGTGTTTGTACCACTGAGAGATCCCTTATGTTGGTGTCGGTGAATGTTGAGGGCTGTTCTTGATGAGACGAATTGATGATGCGATTGCATAATGATAATGATTTTTGAATGGGATAATTTGAGCCCCCTGGGTAGACGCAGTGATGTGATTTCACTAGCTCCAGGCGAGGGTATGATGTATTGATATAGAGTTGCTGAGGTAGAACAACTGGCGATGGTTTTGTTTATGATTCTGAGTCTGATTCGTGGAAGGATCAGCGAGTTGGGAAACATGTGTAACATGAACTAGATTTAGTATCCCCTTATGACAGATGCCTATTTATGGATTAGTGAGAATCTAGGCTGGATACTTGGTGAAAAGGAGTTTAGGATGCTTAGTGAGTTTTTATTACAGTGCATTGTATTTATTTGGCACTTTTATCGTACTGGGAACCCATGGGCCCGGGGTTCTCATTCCGTATATATCTCTTGTTTTTCAGATACAGGTTCAGGTGCTCAGAAGTGAGCTGCGGTTCGTCTGAGAGACGGCGAAGATATTTATTTTCTCTACTTTGTGTTTTGCTTAGAATCTCTCCACTTTTGTTTTGAAAATATTATATTATGTGTTGAACTCTTTTGGAACTTGCCTATAGAGGCTCTTATGTTTTCTTTGGGAGAGATTAGGATGTACTGTTGTCAACTACTTTCATACTGTACCCTAGCCGGCCTAAACTTCGCGGGTCGCGACTAGTGGCTATTACTTACGTTATATATATCTATCTGTTATCTATCTCTTAATCTCCTTTACGCCTTGTCCGTATATCGCTTTCGGCTTCACGTTCTATCTTTTCGTTGTTGAAACGTGAGTGATACGTCTTCGCGATTTTATTTCTACTCTTTTCAGGCTTCTCGATTAATACTCCTTTCGAAATTACCTATATTTATATATTAAAAATCCACCTGAGAGTCGTACCACCGTAATATCCTTGACTTATGACTCGAGCATAAGGTTTTGAATATTAGGGTGTTACATTATGGTATCAGAGCAGTTTGTCCTCGTGAGCCTGAGGGATGGAACTGCTTATGCTTCAATGCATACTCTGAGTCTGTGCCTGTGCTAGTTAGGGTATCTAGCTGATACATCTAGCATGAAGTCCATGAGTGTACCTTTGGTACTTTGAAGCACTATACTTTCGATATTGAGACTGATCAACTTGATATCGATTGTTTGGTGTGTATAGGAACCAGATGGCGCCTCGTGGACCCGGTCGGGGACGTGAGAGAGATCGTACTAGCACGCAGGAATCAGAAGTCAACCCGAATAACCCGGTAAACCTTATGGCGGCGTTGGAGAATGTGGCTGCTGCTATGCAGGCCACTGCGGAGGCTCTTGGGCAACAGATAAACAATAATGACAATAGTGGAAGTGTAGCTCAGGGCCCGATGACACTGGCAACTTTCTTAAAGGTTAATCCACCTAAGTTCAAGGGAACCACTAATCCGACTGAAGCTGACACCTGGTTTCAGGCCATGGAGCGAGCACTGCAAGCGCAGTTGGTGCCTGAAGAACAGTGTGTTGAATTTGCTACCTATCTGCTCACGGGGGAAGCATCGCATTGGTGGCAAGGGGCTCGACGTCTCCTGCAGCAGGGGAATGATCCTATCACCTGGGGTGCCTTCCAAGTGGAATTTTATAAGAAGTACTTCCCGAATTCTGCTAGAACGGCCAAGGAACTTGAATTACTGTAACTGGAGCAGGGTACAATGTCCGTATCTGAGTATACGGATAAATTTGAGGAGTTACTCAGGTTTTCTCGTATGTGTCAAGGAACCCTGGGAGACTTCGAGGAATGGAAGTGTATTAAGTATGAGGGAGGACTTCGAAGTGAAATCCTGAGCTCCGTTGGACCGATGGAGATTAGGGTCTTCTCCGAACTTGTAAACAAGAGCCGTATTGCTGAAGAATGTGTGAGGAAGGCTGTTGAGGCGAAGAATGACCATCGGGAATCCCACCGTAGGGAGCACAATCAAGAGTACCCAACAAGGGGTCGAGAGTTTAAGAGAAGAGGATACCCACAACGTTTTCCCCAAAGGCGAAATGATCTTGCGACGAATAAAAATTCCCAAGGAAAAGGTAGGGAAAAACAAATAGTGGCTGCTTCAGATGTTTTGAGCTGTCAGAGATGTGGAGGTCATCACCCAAATAGACCGTGTCGTTATAGTTCAGGTTTATGTTACAATTGCGGAAAGCTAGGACATTTGGTCAGAGATTTTCCACACTGGAAGGATCGGGAGACTGCCAGGTCCGATTTTCATACCTGAGGTAATAAGAAAACTGATAACTTAATTCTTTACCACTTTAGATAATGCTGAAGGCTGGTATTCACTCATAATACATGGTTGAATGAAAAATTATGATCTGTTCTAGATAACCCTAAGTTATCTTAATAGAAGGTTTGGTGAGCATAAATGATTAGGTAGGCCTTTAACGGAAAGCAACCTCAGAATGGAATGACTGGTGGGCGATGTCAAAGCCATCATTCGAGAACTCCGTGTCGAGGTAGATGGGACTTTGCCATGGTTGTAGAGGAGTTGGACATGTGTCCTAGAAACGTCCTAAGAAGGTCAACCGGAATACTACCAAGAGCCAACAACAAGGTCGTGTGTTCACTACAACAACGGGGGATACCGTTAGATCCGACAGTTTGGGAATTGGTAAGCGAAAGATTGGTAACAACGTGCTAAAAGTACGATTAAGTTGGTATGTGGTTTTGGCTATCATAGATAGAAATTTAGTGAATGCCAATCAAGCTAAGTTGTGGTTGAGCACTTGAGGAAGTAAGTGATAGAGCTCGTACTAGACGAGAGATCAGAATAAAGCAACGGAAACTTGTGGAAGCAGTAACACAGGATAGCTACGAATGAGAGCTGTAAAAGTTTACTATAGTATCTTATGTTTGAATACTAGAAGGGTTAAGCGGGTTACTGCAAGTAATGATCCCCAAGTAGTTTGAAATGATTGCGGCTGCGAGCTTTGATGGTTCTAAAGCGGATGAGGAAATTATCATTATTGCACAATTGGATTTAGATGACGAGAGAGTGCAAGTTATGGTGTTGAGAGATGAGTACTGTGATGTTTGGTCATAATGACCTTGGTTTTAGTTTGAGATTTATAATGATTGATTTTGAAAGACGAATGTGAAAACCATTAAATCGAAATGTCGATGCGGTATTGAGATTGGTTTGAGGGAACCCGTGACAGGTGGTAAACTCCAATTTTTGGAGAGGTACTGTTGAAATTTTTTCCCCAAGAATTTGAAAGAGTGTTGGTTTTGGTTTTGATATGAGTAATTTTAACAAAAGAAATGTGTTTCAAATGCTTTCATAGATTATTAAAGGAAATGCGAACTCTTATGATTTTGTTAACTTACTATTCCAAACTCATTTGATTTCTAGAAATGAAAGGGGTTTTTGATTGATAAGCCAGAGACTTTATATCAGCAAGTCATGAAGGAATTTGAGAGTTTGAGAATAAGAAAGTAAGTTTGGAGATTATGCTTGGAGTTGAACTGTGATTAGAGGAATTGGTTTGGCAGAGAGGATAGTGATGGAGTATGATTAAGGTGTGGTGATGATCGTGGATTGATTATAGTGATGTGGGATAATGGCTATGATTAACGATGATGGCAATCTTATTGATGACATGATTTGAGATTTAATAAGGTGTGAGTTGATGAGATGGTAAAAGTAAGGAACGAGGCTGTTGGTCGGCGTTGAACGAACGACCGAGACCCTCAGGGATAGAGAAATCAGAGCGCAGCAACGGAAGCGCGCAGAGTAAAAAGGACCTTGGAACTGTTATGCGTTTGATATAAAGGCAGACTATGCTCGCGTACTCGTAGTGATGGATAGAATTTTCGAGGACGAAAATTTCTGTTAGGGGGGTAGAATGTAATACCCGGTCTAACCGAAATTAATTAAATAATAAGTTAAGTAGGAGCGAATGTGGTTGGAAGATTTGGCAATTGGAATTTGATGATTTAAATATGATATTTGGATTCAGTGAATTTTTCCGAGTCGGAAAACATAGTTTTCTGCGTAAAAGCGCGCAGTGGGATTTTGACCGGCAGTACCGGCTGAGACCTGTCTGGTACTGCAGCTGAGAAAGTTGATTATGAGTAAATAAGATTAAGAAATGAGGAATTATAATTAGGGGAGGTAGAAATATTTGAAGTGCGATTTAGAGCGCTAATGTTAAAGGTTTTGGTCCAAAATTGGGCCAACGGACAAAAATAAGTGAATTGGGCCTAAGTGGGCCCAAGACCCAACATATATAAACATTAGTTATGAGCATTTCAGCTCACTTTTACCCTAAAAGAGAGGTTGGGGCGCTGAAATAGTGAAGAGAGGAGAGAAGAGAGAAAACCTAACTCTCTTTGATCTTCAAATCACCATAACTTGAGCTACGGAGCTCCGATTGACGAGCCGTTTGCGGCCACGCGTCGCTCTTCTCATCCTCTACATTTCTATCTAAGTTTTGTGGTGAGTATTCCATTCATCTCTGCCCAGTTTTCGAATTTCCCCACTGTTACACGTTTTTGGGAAGTTAGTGTTGAAATCTTGTGATTTTGGGTGTTTAGGGATACTCCAACATAGATTCTAAGTGGGTTCTATCCCTACTTCATATGGGCTGAGGTAAGAAGTGCTCAAACCCTTGTGATTTATCATCTTTATGAGCCCTAGGTTGATGTATGTATGTGATATTGGTTATGTTAGTGTATTTGGTGATTTTGATGCACAATTGGGAGGTTGGTATTGCTTGTGGAGCTTTGGTGAGGCTTGGAGCTAAGGGTTGGTGGAGACTTCCATAAAAGAAGCTCAATTGATTTGGCTACAAGAGGTACGGTTTAAGTTTCATTTAAGTACCGTGTGATGTGATGAGAATTCCTAGGCTAGATGCCCTAGGATTAAGTTTGGATTGTGCAAATGGTTGGTGCTAATATGCATAGTTGATATGTAATGTGAATTAATGATTGGGTTGAGAATTGTGTGGCCTTGTATGCTTGGTGTATTGGAAATTTGATGTATTGGGTAATGAGTATTGATTTGTGGTTTATGCATTCAAATTGTGAAATTGGGCCGGAGGCCGTAAATTTTGGGCCGGAGGCCGGAAAGAGGTAAGGAAGGTAAGTTGATGTGTGCATTGTATGATGACACAAGTGATTGGATGAATTTCAGATAATGAATATGTGAATGATTGGGTTGGTTATTGAATAATAAGGTTTGAGGGGTTGAGGTGTGGAATTTGGTAATTTTGGGTGAAATTGTGTAGGTGAGGTATGTTTGGTTTTGGTTGAGGTATATTATGTGGTCATATATGTGATCATGACTATTGATGCCTTGATGGTATGATGATGCATGAGCGATATGTATGTTGTGATATATGTTTGAGAAATGATTAAGGTTGATTTGTGGGTGAAACCATGTGATAGTGAGTATGATATTGTTTATGTATAATGAGGATTGATTGGGAATAGTATTGTTAGAAATTGGGATGAGGAAGGATGTATGACATGTTAATGTGTTTGTAATTTAGCCATTGTGTGAAATGGGTAAAAATGGTTATATGGCGGTTTTGTGAATTGTGGTAATGTGTTAGTGTATGAGTTGAGGAGGCTTATTGTCGATTTTGATATACTTTGATCGATTTCAAAGAAAAGGGATGAAATTGGCATGTTTTGGTTGATTTTGAAAAAGGGTTGAAAATGGCTTGTTTGAAAATGGCACTTTGTGGTTTTTATGAAAAATATGGTTTTTGGGCATACTTTGACGGGACATAACTCGGACTACGGATCTTTGTTTTGTGCCAAATCTCTTTAGAAATGAAAATTGGATCCGGGATGTCCATGCCGTTCGAAGAACGGGCGAAAAACGATTTAAAATGAGAAAGTTATGTCCGTCGGAAGATTGGGGGTTGAATTTGTGAATTCTGCAGCTTTTAACTTAGAAAATTTTTAGCAGAATGACCCTCCACGCGTAGGCGCACTTGGCGCGTACGCGTCGTTCTTCGAGAAGGCACCATCCACGCGTGCGCGTGGTGTGCGCGTGCGCGTCGATGCGCTGCACCCATTGCCCAGCCATTTTCCCGAGAGTTGTGCCAGTCTTGTGCCTGGGGCGCAAGTGTACCCACGCGTACGCGTGGCTGACGCGTACGCGTCGTTGTCTATTTTTCAATCCGCGCGTCCGCGTGAATGGCGCGTATGCGCCGATGAGTTTTGTAGCCATCCACGCGTGCGCGTGGAGTACGCGTACGCGTGGCCCTGCCTTCATGCCAAAGTTGATTTTTGAGTTTTAAAAGCCAAATCTCATACTTTTAAGCCTCCGATCTCACCCCTTATGTATTGAATCATTATGATATGCCTAGCAAAGAGGAAAGAGCTAGGGGATGTGGTAACTTGCGAATGAAGCAAGGGGAAAAGTTGTGATCAATGATGATCAAAGATGATTATATGAGATATGGAGGATGACGGTAGAAGTACCGTGTATGCCATGAGCCGAAGGGCTATAATTATTGATAAACGGTTGGTTCTTGATTGAACCACGAGCCGGATGGCTGACTTATTGCCGGATACGGCGGAGCCATGTTGATAAATTGGCTAGTTCTGGATTGAACTGTGAGCCGGATGGCTGAGTTATTGCCGAGTTACGGTAAAAGCCATTATGGATTATGGCTGAGTATAAAGGCATATATGATAAATGAATAATGATGAAAAATGTTGAATGTAAGCATGCTTGTGTTTTCTCTCTGGTTGTAAGGGTGACAGGGCACCGATACCCTCTAATGGCGACAGGGCGCAGATACCCTCTAATGGCGACAGGGCGCAGATACCCTCTAATGGTGACAGGGCACATATTCCCTCTAATGATAATAATACGCAACAGAGAGACTGTGCCCGGGTTAGCTACCGGACACGTCGGGTTGGCTTGATAACCGACAGATGATATCATCAGCCATAGGGCAGGCATACATCATTTGCATATGTTTGAATTGTTTGGGTTTGCCTATTTGTTTTGGATTTCTACATCATATATGCTATGTTACCTGATTATGTGCTACTTGTTCTACTTGTAACTTAATTGTGTATTACTTGTCTGTATTGCTTGTGTTTGTACCACTGAGAGATCCCTTATGTTGGTGTCGGTGAATGTTGAGGGCTGTTCTTGATGAGACGAATTGATGATGCGATTGCATAATGATAATGATTTTTGAATGGGATAATTTGAGCCCCCCTGGGTAGACGCAGTGATGTGATTTCACTAGCTCCAGGCGAGGGTATGATGTATTGATATAGAGTTGCTGAGGTAGAACAACTGGCGATGGTTTTGTTTATGATTCTGAGTCTGATTCGTGGAAGGATCAGCGAGTTGGAAAACATGTGTAACATGAACTAGATTTAGTATCCCCTTATGACAGATGCCTATTTATGGATTAGTGAGAATCTAGGCTGGATACTTGGTGAAAAGGAGTTTAGGATGCTTAGTGAGTTTTTATTACAGTGCATTGTATTTATTTGGCACTTTTACCGTACTGGGAACCCATGGGCCCGGGGTTCTCATTCCGTATATATCTCTTGTTTTTCAGATACAGGTTCAGGTGCTCAGAAGTGAGCTGCGGTTCGTCTGAGAGACGGCGAAGATATTTATTTTCTCTACTTTGTGTTTTGCTTAGAATCTCTCCACTTTTGTTTTGAAAAGATTATATTATGTGTTGAACTCTTTTGGAACTTGCCTATAGAGGCTCTTATGTTTCCTTTGGGAGAGATTAGGATGTACTGTTGTCAACTACTTTCATACTGTACCCTAGCCGGCCTAAACTTCGCGGGTCGCGACTAGTGGCTATTACTTACGTTATATATATCTATCTGTTATCTATCTCTTAATCTCCTTTACGCCTTGTCCGTATATCGCTTTCGGCTTCACGTTCTATCTTTTCGTTGTTGAAACGTGAGTGATACGTCTTCGCGATTTTATTTCTACTCTTTTCAGGCTTCTCGATTAATACTCCTTTCGAAATTACCTATATTTATATATTAAAAATCCACCTGAGAGTCGTACCACCGTAATATCCTTGACTTATGACTCGAGCATAAGGTTTTGAATATTAGGGTGTTACAACGCAAATAATTTGCATGAAGTATTTAATATTTTTATATTTATTCATAGCAACTAAAGTTGAAATAATGGTATCCGTTGGCATTTGAGATATTGCAGATTGATGAATTAACAGAGAGAGAGGGATTCGAACCCTCGGTAAACAAACAGCCTACATAGCAGTTCCAATGCTACGCCTTGAACCACTCGGCCATCTCTCCCCCATGATGATTATGGCCCAGAAACCGGAGCAATAGTGAATGATTCATATTCCATTTTTGGATAGGCGCCCATATAAAATAAATAATCAATTCGACCTATACGAAATAATTTTTTGTTTATAAAAAAAACCAACTTCTAGGCCGTAGGCTAAAAAAATTCATTAATGAGTCCTTTTTTACGTTATTTCGTACTATTTGTATTGTACAATTCCTTTGTTTGTGGGATTCTTTTTTCTCACGCGATAAAGAATTCAATTTTCGAATGGATTCCTACCTATGCCTAGATCTCGGATAAATGGAAATTTTATTGACAAGACCTTTTCTATTGTAGCCAATATCTTATTACGAATAATTCCGACAACCTCGGGAGAAAAGGAGGCATTTACTTATTACAGAGATGGTGCGATTTGATTATTTTTTTTACCGATCTCAGTCTTATGAGAAAGACACATTATTTTATTCGTAAAAAAATGGCAAAAAACCGACGCTTGCTGAAGGTGAAGTTTACAAATAAAAAATAAATTCCTTCTGTCGTGTATCCCCGATTAATGCAGCCTCATATGCTTCAATTATAGATTTTTAGTATTAAGCGAAAGGTTATACCTATATTATGGAGTTAGATTAACCTTACTCCACTAGTAGCAGTAGGCGGCATGGGGGAAGAAGCACTACGATTAGGAATCGACAACACAAAAACTTTGTAAAAAAATTCTTCCTTTCTTTTCGGGATCGGAACTAACAAGAATGGTTGGGACAACAAGCATCCATCTCGTTCGTATTTTTGGATACCCGTATAACCATCGAAGGGTGTTGAGGTGACTAATTCCGGGAAATTAAGCGGCGTTGAGGACAAAGATATTGTTGGAGTTATCCTTTTTATCCAGTACCAACAAACTTGATGTTAAGAAAAGATCTTTTACAGGAAGGTTGGCTAGAGATTTCTTGTAAAAACACTAGCCCTGCACAGGTGATAATGAGAGAGAATACTGGAATCTTTTTTTGATTTAATGTATTCATTTTTTTTTCATTATACACATAAAGGAGGAGCCGTATGAGATGAAAATATCACGTACGGTTCTGGAGCGGAGATTCTTTGAACTGAATGACGACCGTAACGGATGTCAGCGCAATCTGAAGGAAATTATGCAGAAGCTTTACAGAATTATTATGAGGCTATGCGACTGGAAATTGATCCCTATGATCGAAGTTATATACTTTATAACATAGGCCTTATTCACACAAGTAACGGAGAACATACAAAAGCTTTAGAATATTATTTTCGGGCACTCGAACGAAATCCGTTTTTACCCCAAGCTTTTAATAATATGGCCGTGATCTGTCATTACGTGCGACTATCTCCACTATAGAAAAAAAGGCTTTGTACATATATATCGTTCAAAACTACGATTTTTATCAGCTGTAGGAAACAAAAAAACTTCATAGAATATAAAAGTAAAAAAAAAAATGAAGAAATAGAGATATGCCTAGATACTTTTTTCTATGGATAAAAGATCCAATTGATAGAGGAAGCGCCGTAAAGATCAATTGGCGAGGTTTTAGGCCGAGACAATAAGAACTGCTTACAACTTATATCATGATACAAAATCTATCATGATATAAGAGTTAGGAATCCACTTATGTAATAAAGTTGATCCCCTACCCTAAGGTTTTGAGCAGCGGTGTAGTATCAGATCCCACAGATAGTAAGTCTTTTCTTTCTTATGAAAAATAAAAAGAAGTCTTTCTCAAAGATTCTATAGACCATAGAAATGTCATATTAGAAAGTATATGATATATGAAATTGAGATAGTTACCTTTCAGAAAATTAGAGAATGTTAATGTAGATGTGTTATTCTTCGGAAGGTAGGAGAAAAGATAAAACTATAAAAATAAAAAGAAAAAGAGATGAAACCCTTTTTTAATCAAAATTCAAGTTTGAAACTCATGTAGTTAACCCATTCCATTTTCTTTTGGTTAATTCCAGAAAAATGGAACAATTGACTGCTGAGCCGTATGAGGCAGGAAACTCTCAAGTACGGTTCTAAGGGAAGGAATTTACTCACCTATTCCGACCGCGGAGAACAGGCCATTCGACAGGGAGATTCCGAAATTGCTGAGGCTTGGTTTGATCAAGCCGCTGAATATTGGAAACAAGCTATAGCCCTTACCCCCGGTAATTATATTGAAGCACAGAATTGGTTGAAGATCACAGGGCGTTCTTAATTTAATAAAAACACTCTTTTTTTTTTTTAGTTCTATTTATATTATTCTATATACCCTTATATCTTAATATATATTATTTCCATATTTATTTTTATATTTCTTACTATATTTATCTTACTAAATAATCTTATTTATATATTATTATATTTAATATTTAGTTTAGAATATTTAATGCATATTTCATTTAAATGTATATTTAATGTATTTAAATGTATATTTAATGTAATTAAATATTTGTTGTCTACATCAGTCCATCCAATAAAACTGAAAATTTAGAATAATATTCTATATATCTATTATATAAATATATTAGGCTATAGTAATAGTCAATCCAAAAATTCCATTATATCCCTTCTAAAAAAATCGTTCTTTTTCGTCTCGTATTTTGTAGAGATAAATGGTATGTGGATACAGCAGAGAATTTGCCTTTCACCTCTTTGGGCTTCTATTGAATCGAGAAATAGGTTTGATTGTCCATCTTTTTGATAGAATATATATAAGATATCCTACGGATAATTCAAATCGAACCAATTGGATGTCCGACTCGGGCTTATATGACATGACCGATCAATAAAAATACTCTAACACTCCACCTTTGTCATATATTCCATACATAATACTAGCTAGATATCATATTCATGAAATACGATTCACTTTCAAGATGCCTTGGTGGTGAAATGGTAGACACGCGAGACTCAAAATCTCGTGCTAAAGAGCGTGGAGGTTCGAGTCCTCTTCAAGGCATAATATTAAGATCTCTTATTGAATTGGAATAAGTTCGGCAGCGCATCACGAAATCTTGGTGATCTTCTCTATCTAATGAATGGGGAGTCCGTTTTGAAATCGTCTGCCCTGCACCCCCCGAGATATGCTTCAATAGGAATCACACAGGGGTAGATTGATACAATAGAAACCTCTGGTAAAATGCCCACCCGTAACCCGACAAAGTACATTACATAGTCTGTTTTAGGGATTGGCGACTTACCCATTCAATTACTTTTGCACCGGACGTTCCCCAAATGGGTACTCTCGGGTCGGGTGAATTCCATAATAGACGCCTGTTGGCATTCCAACCTTCCTTCTCCTTTCAGGGCTATCCGAAAAGAAAGAGAATTCAGTACTTCTTGATCGTGAATATCTGAATAGGACAAACCACCCCGTGGATATCTTTGCTTCAGAACAAAATAATTAGAATTAGGCTCGGTTAACTGGAATGTGTATTATCAATATAAGGTATCTTTCAATTGAGAAGAGCTATCGACCTGAGACAAAGAGAAAGAAAGGTCTATCTATTTGATTTAGTTATTCGGTTAAACCAATAATTCGTTATTGGAGCAGATAGCAACAACCATTTCATCCGGGAAAAGCCATCTTTTTCTCAACAATGTCTTTGTCATTTGATCCAATAGCGTTCCGTTAGATAGGAACATATTTGATAAATATTGATAACTCTCGGATAGAGTATTAGAACGAAAAAATCCATTAGATAATGAACTATTGGTTCTAAGCCATCTCTGGCGATGAATCAACAATTCGAAATGCTTTTCTTGCGTATTCTTGATAAACCAGCGTTTATATATAGATGTAGGAAGATCTGTTTGGGAAGTAAGAAGCCCCTTTGACATCTCTTCATCTGCAAAGAATTGTCGATGTGAAAACACAGAGACAGAGACAAAAGGCTGATCTTTCAATAGGAAAAAGAGTGGATCCGCAGGGTCCCAAATGAATTGGCTTATTTGAAAAAGCCTTGTTCTTTGGAAGATCTATCTCGTGTCTGGTACTGCATGGTTCCACCCTGCAAGAACTCCGAATCATTCTCTTGAAGCTCATCCTCTTCCTCATAAATGATCCGCTTGCCCCGAAATGACCTGGCCCAATAGGGAAATCCCAATTCATTGGGCCTTTCGATACAATTAAATAGAAAGCCCCAAGGGCGCCATATTCTAGGAGCCCAAACTATGTGATTGAATAAATCCTCCTCCATCTGTTGCGGGTCGAGGACTCCTTCCCCTTCTTCAAACTCCGATTCATATTTTTCATAGAGAAATCTCTGATCAACGATAAAACAAGATCCTTTTTGAATCATATTTAAGGGATTCCTTGGTTCGGACCGAAGAAGCAATGTCACTCGATCATTATCAAACTGACTGCAACCTTTTTTTGTCCGTGAGGATCCCACCAGAGCGCCTTCTACTTCTAATAGGCCATGAACTAGATCAGAATCATTCTCAACGAGTCCATAAGAAGTGATCCCATTTTTTTCATCAGGTCCGGGTAGAGACCAAACGTCTTGAGCGACCGATCCGGCAGAACAACTCAAAAGATAAAGAAGTATCGTTAATTCCTTCATGCTCGTTCCAAGTTCGAAGTACCATTTGTACAAATAAGAATCCCCCTCGTTACAAGATTTCTTCTTCATATAGATAGATATAGGATCTATGGAGCAATTACTTAGAAGTACATTTTTTGAAATAGCCCTTCCTATCTAATAGAAAATGATCCCATGATCCTGAACCGATCTTACCTGGGATCGCAAATCCCAAGTTTGTCTATGAAGAGCAGATCTAATTATATTAGTGTCTATAATGGATTTCTTTTGTATAATACTAATTGATAGGGCCTCATTGGTAAGTGCTACAAGATCTCGTACATTGGAACCCATAGTTATGGTTATGCACCCGAGTCCATTAGTATGGAACATTCTCTTTTCCAAGTGAAATCCCCTAGTATATGAAAGAGTGAAAAAGTGCTTTCGTTGTTGTGGAATAAGAAGCATTCGTATCTTAATGCATGTATTTAATTTATTCGGAGCTATTAGAGCGGGATCCACTTTTTGGGAAATATGAGTCGAAGCAATAACAAGAATATTTCTAGTGGAACATCTTTCACAATCCCTGGAGAGATAGTTCACTAATAGACCGAGGGATAAGTAATTCGACTCATTCACATCCAGATCATGAATGTTTGGAATCCATATTATGCAAGGAGACATTGCTTTTGCTAATTTGAATTGAAGGGTGATATAAAATCGGTCTATTTCCGGTATCATATCCATAGTTAGCGCATTCATCATAGTTAGAAGCTCCAGCTCCGTATCAAGGTCACGGTCGATATCGTCACTATCATCAATATCGTCAGTATCATCAAAAAGAAAACTCTTAGGCTTGTTATCCAGGAACTTATTCAGAAATACTGTAATGAAAGGGACATAGGAGTTTGTCACTAGGTATTTGACCAAATAGGATCGTCCAGTTCCTATAGAACCTATCACTAAAATACCCCTGGGGGGGTAGGGCTAAGCGGAGCGAAAAGGGTTTCCCATGAGATGGGAAATGAAAACTATTAGCCCCACAGGGGGTTTGTGAATAAGTGATTGTCTGATAATGAGCAAGGAATATCCGTCTTTCTGCTAAACAGGATGTATTGAACTCATAATTCATTAGATACTTTTTATGAATGTCAACTAAGTATCGTAAGTAAATTGCTCCCGGTTGTTCAATCATTTGATAACCAGAGTTATTCTTTGATAAAGGATCACTATGAGTCAGACTCAATAGAATTTGATCAATCCTTTTTTCTATCGTTAAGGTAGAGAACTGAACCAAGAATTCTCTTTCTTTATCATCAATCGAATCCCTGTTCGAGAACCAAGATTCTATTTTATCATCAATCCAATCACCATTCACGTTTTTTCTTTTTCTTATCAAGGAATAGATCGCTTTACTTGTCTGACTTAGATGTCTCGTATTTCTTGAAAAAGCGATTCGATTGATGGGATTTGGTATGATACTTATGAGATCGAAGAGATTCCAATATTTCTTCTTAGAACGTATTGATTTGACCCCATAAGCGGGACCACCACCCCCTAGCATGTTGCCGCCAGAAGCAAAACCCCGTATTTCTTCTAGAAAATCTCCTAATTGTTCCAGAGCAACTAGAAAGAGATTCTTTAACCAGAAAGAATTCAGTTCAGATGTAGGATACCTATCCAGAAGTTTTCGCAACTCAATCATGTATGATGGAATCATCAAAGATTTGACCTTTTCGAACTCTATCTGTAACTCTCTGTAGGCTCGAGAAACAAAGAGAATAAGGTAATAATTTCAAAGTGAGTAAACAGAATTCCATACTCGATCTCATAGATACATATGGATACATATAGAATTCTTTCCATTTACTATAGAAGTTCCCAAGGAGTTCATTAGAGGAATATTTCCAATAAAAATTGTTTGTTCTTCAATAAAAAAAATATTTTGGAATTATCTTTATAACCCTCAAGAACTTTATTTCTTACTTAAAGGGATTTTGAATCCTTTATTCCTCTTAATGAAAAATTCAAGGAATAATCTAAATTAATCCTTTATTCCTCTCAACACCACCACTCACATCAACAACCACCTCAACATCAACAGCAAGTAACAACAACAACAGCAACCCCAATGCAAACTTTTATCTTCCTTTCCATCGCAGTAACAACCTCAATAGCAACAAGCCAACAGCAACCTCAACATCAAGAGTACCATTAAGGACCACCGCTATCATCATTGGAGCTACAACAAGGTCTGGAATAGCTGCATCCCCTCAACCCCTCAGTCTTTCTCTCTTTCTCTCTTTATATTTATATATGCAACTTATGTATTTGTGTAAATGTCTGTGTGTGTATGTGAACGGATATTGTTATTATTATTGTTATGGTCCTCCAAGAAGAGAAGGAAGAAAGGAGAAAAAAGAGAGAATGAAGAACAAGCAAGGTTAGGTTATGAATGTGCAGGTTCTTCTGTTGGTTCTATTTGAAATTCTGATGGTGTTATTTTTGTTGTTATTGCTGCTTCTGCTGCTGCAATTGGAGGGAAAAAGAAAAGGGGACCGGGGAGTGTGTGATGGGAGGGGGCTGTGATGGGGAGGGAGTGTGCATTGGGTAGGAGGAGGGCTGCGATGGAGAGGGAGAGGAGGGGGGAGTGTGCGTTGGAGAGGGAGCGGGAAGGGGGATTGCGATGGGGAGGGAGAGGGAGGGGAAGTATGTGTTGGGAAGGAGGGATGAGGGTTTGAGGGTGGTTTGCCAGGTCATCAAAACACGCTTGTCAAATTTTAAAATCTTTTAAGCACTATTTTGTCAATAGCAAAAGTCGGGTACCATTTTGTCAGGACCAGAATTTTTCGGGTACCGATTTAGTATTTACTTCTATTTTTTAAACGTATTATTGGTTGTTGACAAAAAATCAATATATATATATATATATATATATATATATATATATATATATGCTTAACGAAAAATTATCAAATTTTAAGAATAAAATATATCTCATTTTTTTAATTAAACTTGTAAAAAATCGCATCAAAATTCAATTTTTAAAATATTTTTTGAGAATATATATTTAATATTAAACATTTTTATCGCATTTTAAAATTATTTGAGAACATTTTTATCGAGAATAAAATTTAAATATATTTTTACCAATAATAAAATTATTCAAATGTATTTTTAGTAATTTACCCTAATTTTATTTTGACTCGGCTCATATATATTTATGGCTGACAACGATAATGGAAATAACATGGCAACTTGCATATTAATTATTTTTACATAAACGTAATGTCTTTTCAATTTTGGGTTAAACCCTACCTAATTAAAGTATCAACCACCATAATGCATCTCGTGTAGGACGCATACCGTCCCCAAAATATAATGAACCAAAAACAGATCTCTCCAACAAAAACCTAATAACAAGGTCAAGCATTAAATACTACCGTAATACTAAGTTGTTAACTAAGACATCTAATATCTTTTAATTCAAAGATTTGGATCTTTTAAATTTTAAATTTTATTTTAAAAAATAAAATATAATTTTTTATCATTTATTTTATAAATAAAATCAAAAAAATATAAGAGAAAAATTATTTAAGAATAAAAATTTACACTTTACTCTTAATTCAAAATGGAGTTTTTCTGCAAAAATATAATAAAACAAAAATAAAAAATGAAAAATGGGAAAGAAGCTTAGCTGGCAAAGTAGTGGAGCAACTAATTCATGCATTTATGTGAACAAAGCTTGAAAAATCTACCGAAACCAGCATAACACTCCTAGAAATCTTTCTGTAAAATGCCGCTTTAATTTGTAGCGAAATTAAATACACATGAGTTATGCAAGTATTTTGATGTTGATTTTTAAATTTGTAAGTAATTTGCGACAAAATTACTAGAAATTTGCATGAATTTTAGTAAAAAATGATAAATTTTGTCAGATTTTATTACAAATTTAGTTACGATTTTTAGCATGTGTTAAATTTAAAAATCACATGTATTCTTACCAAAAAAAAAAAAAAGGTAGCGCAACAAAAATTGCTGGTAAACTTGCAACAAAATTCATAGGTAATTTGTTTGTAACAAAATTCACAGGTAAATTACTAAATTATACTGGTTTTATATTTAGAATTTACATATAAATATGCAAGTAATAAAAGATCTTAATGAAACTCAACACAGCTAAGAACTTAAAGAAAATCTTGTGAGAATGTTTTGCAACAAATATGCAAATTAAATACCAACATTAACACAATTTGCATGTAAAGCAAAAATATTTGAAAAATAATAGAAAATCAATTTAAAACAAGCTAAAGTTATCTTATCTCACTACAAGAAAATCGCTGAATACCGTTGAATTTATTGTCGGATTTAGTGGCAACGACTACAATCAGATTTAGCGTGAGATTTGATAAGAAATTCGTCATGTTAAATGATTGCCAGCGGATTGTCACCTTCGACGGTAACTTTTGGCGAAAAATCACAACAAATAGGTGCAAAATGTTACCGTCAGAGTTACCGTCAGACAAATCCGACAAAGACATGTTTAATGGAATGCTGTATCTTGGTGATTCACATCGCATTACCGTCGAATATTTGCGCCGGTAAATCCGACAATAAGCTTGCCCTAAATTGGAACTACAACCTCCCTCCGATCCCCTTTCATTTCGAATTCACCCTCTCTCTAACTTCTCACCTTCCTCTCTCTCTAACGTCTCACCCTTCCACTTTCTCTCTAACATTCTCCTTTCTCCTCTCCGCCGCTGCTGCCTCTGACGCTGCCTACATGCTGAACGTCCCTGCCGCCGCTGCACCTCAACCCCTCTTATCCATTTGCTCTTATTCTGCATTCAAAGTATTTTATTTGAACTCTATTTATTTTAATTCCTGTTATATCAAATTAATTAGTTTGTTAGTAGAGCTTAGTTAGTTTAATTTTCTATTTTAATGGATTTATTAAGTGACTAGAATAGATTATAATAGGTTAGGTTAAACTTTGATATTGCTGAAAATTTGTTGGATTATTAAGCTATTTATTGATTCTTGCTGTTGAAATTGTTAAAAAAAAATGTTTGATTGTATTTATAATGATTAAACTATTCATATGTTACTTTAATAATGATTCCTATTGTTGAAATTGTTAAAAATATAAGATAAATATTTATGGCATTTATAAGTATATTTAGTGCTCTATAGGCACTTGTTAGTTTGCTAAACTAACCAAAACACTTATTCATTCTAATTTAATTATTTTGAAACTAAAATTCTATGTAATTTTCTTTTTTTCTAATTTACTAAACTAAAACACTTTTAAAATTATTTGTTATTTCTTGAATTTCTTCTTATGTTATTATTTATTAGTGTTTGTTATGTTATTAATATGTTACTAATATATTTATTGTACAGATATAACGATAGGTAGCAGAGATAGGTCAGGTGGGTCACGTGGTCGTAATAGAGGGCATGCTTTCACCGAATCTCCCAGGACTGTCCAGTCATCACCCTCTACCCCGACTACCCTGACTATCTCGTTGATGACTCCTTTGACATCACAGACAGATCCATCGGACTAACAATTCATCATCATATTCCAAACTCGAATTGGATACATCCTACTATTATGTCCTGCATATACAACAACTACGTCAACAGAATCTATGGTAAATAATTCTTCCAATGCCTCCAAACAGAATGTCCCTCCATTATTGCCCGTTATCCGGCTGAAAATTTAACCCAATGACATATAATCATAAGTTTAGTATTAAATTTATTTATCTTAAATTTATTTATATTAAATTAATTTATCTTAATGATCAAAAGTGTTTCCTCCCCGTTTCTTGATTTTTCACTATCATGATCTCGGAAATTAAAGCATTATGGTATAGCTAGGTGTGAATAAAACGTGAAGCATATATTCCTCCTAGATATATATCTCCATTATTATTACTAAGGGAATCCATGGTTGCCTTCTTATCTAGGAAAGCAAGGTGGTTATTTTTCCACACTTGTAAAGAGAGATCCCATTGTTATATTTTCCACCATTTTTGCAGAAATATACAGTGCACTACCTGCTTAACTAAGCACAATTGATCCTAAGATGTATAATAATAGATTAGAGATCATTAAATTTTAAGAAATATTAATAATAAGTTAACATGTATTTTAAATTACAATTATATATATTGTTGTTGTTTACTTAAAATGTCATTTAAACCCTCTTAGTTAATCAATTTATTGACGGTGTATGATTAGAGATAGAGAAAATGAAGAATTTACATTACTTATAATATCCGCGTTCTTTCAATTAAATCAAATTTGATATTAAGTTTGTTTATCTTATGTATTTATTAATGTGAGGATTTTTTTTTTGATACCAAACCACAATACTTACACACAGAAACTATCCGAAGTCATTAAGTCTATGTACGGTCATCTATGATCAACTTATACGTAAATTTCGGCTGAAATTAGAGAACGTTGATTTTAAAAGTGGGCGGTAAAAATTCAATTTTGTTTGAATTAATTAACTGTATATGAATTGTGTTCTATTCTGACTAACTAATCCTGCTGAATCATTTTATGCAGTTGAAATTCATATGGGATATAGAATACGATATCATGATCAGGAAGATCTATGACAACCGGACAGCCAAACGACTTCAGCAGATGATGCGCGACGTTCGTCAGGAAAAGGACCACCTGACATCGTAGATCCGTCCAAACATCAAGCGCAAATTGGAGGCCTATTTTACAGATAACGATAGATTCAAGCATCGCCATCTGACGAACGTCGTTAACAGCATTTCATTCAGGTTGTCGAGGTATACGGGTGGGTCGACGACCTTCATGAAGATGAATATCATACTAGTAAGAATTTTGGGTTCGTTTAATATTTTGGTAGTTACTTTAATTGATTTTTTAATTTCTTTTTGATTATCAAGTAAAATTAATTAGTTACTAGAGTAAATATTTGTTTAATTTTTTGTTTCAGTAGATTTAGGTGGTTAGAATAGGTTAGAATCGGTTAGATTAAGCTCTGAGATTGCTAGAAAATATTAGATGATACCCTTTATGGGTGGCTAAGTCCGAATTTTAAGAGAGACTCAATCGAAATTTTCATAAGATTTTTAATGAAATTGACAAAATTAAAATTATATTTTTGAAATTAGAATTAAGATTTCCTGTATTTTGGTTCATACTTATATTTGTCTGTCATTGTTTAATTTGTTTGTTTATTTTATTGCTTGATTGATATATTAATTTATAATCTAAGTCATTGGATCGTGAGGCGACACTGGCGGAGACCTTCAAATATAAGTATATTTTGAAGACAAACAAGAAAAAATTTTAAAAATTTAAAAGACCAAAGTATTCAATTTTAAAATTCTCACAAATTGATTCGAGTAATTACTTTTTAAAATTCTTTTATTAATTAAATAAATATCAATAAATATTAATAAATACTAATGCGTTCTGAAAATATAAGAAATACAACACTTTTTTAATTTTAAATTATAAATTCTAATTTTAAATCTTAAATTTGTATTTGACATAAAATATAATAAATAAAAAATTAAAATTTGTTTAATTAACAATAAATATAACACTCTTTACTTAATTCAATAATTTACTTAATGGAAGACACTACAACATTTTTTTTCTATTGCAACATATATTTAAAACAACACTTTAAAAATGTTGTCTAATATATATATATATATATATATATATATATATATATATAACACTTTATATTAGTGACAAAAAAATAGAATTATAACAACATATTTTTAATCAACACACTATAAGTGATGCCTTTAATAAATTAAAAGACACTTATTAAGTGTTGCTCCATCAAATATACAAAAGCAACTATTATAAAGCTAATATCTTACTTTTTATAAGAGTCATCTTTAAATTTATTTTAAACTTTATTTTTTAAGTGTTGCCTAAAATTTTTAATGCCTCTTTTAAAAAATAAATTTTATCTTTAATACATATTTTAACTTTAATTATCATTTTCTATCAATTTAAAAATAAAACAAATTCAACTTAATAACAAAAAAAATAATAAAACACAGAGTTAATTAAGATTAAAAAATCAGAGAAGACCACAAAAAGAGGATTATGGTTCTCTATTGCACGGAAAAAAATGTTGTAGTGAGTATAACTTTATCCTATAGATTCAAATTTATATTTTGAATATGCAATAATTTACAAAATAAATTGGTTTCAATTTATAAATTAATTACATTCATATTAAATTAGTTATAATTTTAAATAAGATTTAATAATACTAACAAATAACAACAACAGTAACAAGAAGTCCTCCAAATTTCTGTAATTAAGAAGAGGCATTATTAGAAAAAATACTCAAATAAAACACAATAAATAAAGTAGTGGACTCAAAATGATTTTCAACTATAAAAATAGTTTTAAATAATATAAAATTATGACTGTGATTTTAGTTTAATTTTTTAAGTCATCAATTATATCTACCATAATCATCATCGTAGAATTTATCTTTGTATAAAGCTCCTATCATTATTATACTTAAATCCACCGATTAAGCTTTCATATGTCTTTCATCCAAAAAAAACTAATAATTTTAAGAGACGATGAACTAATTTATCTAATATATATTATTCATTTGGGTTATGTTAGGTAATCAAATGAACTTTTTTAATAAAAATAATTATTAATCAAATAAAAACACACCACACCTTTAAATTATCTACTTAAATCTTAATATTAAAATAATCATCCACACACCTAGTAAAATAAACATTCAACATATTTATTATTCACATTATTTAATATTTTTATTGTCTACCCGTATTTTTCCTGTCCATTTACATATCAGTGAAGAAAAGTCTTGCATGAGCCCGTCGAAGTAAATACTCAAACCATGCATTGCATGCTAGAAAAGTCTTTCGTGCTTTAATTACTTAGGGACGATGTTGATTGTATATATAGCCGACTAGGTTCAAAATTAATACAGAATCAAAATAGTAAATAGTAATCAATTACTCAAATTAATGGCAACGAGTCTCAGAACTTTCAAAGAACGGCTTCAACTTCTGATGCCTACCGACGATGGAGAATGGCTGAAGGAGATAAGAGGGAATCTGGCCATGGTAGCCACTATGATTGCGAGCATGACCTTCCAAATCGGTCTGAGTCCGCCCGGTGGAGTTGTCCAAAACAGCGACAACGGATTCATCGGGTGTCCAACACCGAGGGGGACAAATCAAGCATGTCCCGGACAATCTGTTTTCGCTAAGGTGAACAGAAGCAACTACAAAGGTTATCTTTGGACCAACAGCGTATCTTTCTATACATCTATAATTTCATGTATATGGCTAATAAGCGGTGCTCCGGTCGGACCCGGTTTTCCAACGTTGTTGTTGTCAACCCTTATGTGTGTCTCCCTCAGTCTTCTTGCCATATCCTACTCCTTTGGCGTTTCCATTGTTAACCCACCCGACGATGGTATCTGCCACTATTTCTTCAGCGTTTTCCTTTCTTTCTTTGCAGTTCTGGCGGTTCTTTTTTTATACCGCTTTCTTACATTGCATCTGGCCACTAAGACCGTTAGTAGACAACAACGTATGCATGGTAACCATGAGGACTAAGATCACATATCTCGTTACCAATACGTGATCATTTACATCAAATTGTTTGTACGTGAAAATAGTAGGTAACAACTTTTAAATAATTTGATATGATTGATTAAATTATATTTAATAATTATTGTCTATCTGTAAAAATAATAGTTGAAAATTTTTAAATAATTTTTAATTATCAACTCTTACCTATAAATTTTAGATAAAAACGACCATTTGTACCTTACTAAATAAATCTTAGATAAATACATGTCCAATTTTTATTAGTTAAATATGAAAAAAGAATGGGATATGTGATCTCAATCTCTAGACACAACACTCATCATGCCGCTAAATAGGTCATCTAATCTTCCGTATAATATGTATTTGGTGATGTTAATTAGAAAAATAATAAAATAAATTTAGATTTTTTTTCCTCAAATATTATTGATAATTAATAATGAGTTACAATATATACACTACTCTGACACAGGCACCACTCTTATATACTAATAGCAGGATACACACTTATTTGGTGTTAAAATTATTAAAAAGTCATTTATATTAAAAAGGTAAGCTTTTAATAATACTAAAAAAGAATGTAATATTTTTTTTAATGTACACAAAACTGGTATTTATATGTGGTTAATAATTGTTGTTCAATATAATAATGGGTTTTAAACCCTACCTCTAGTTTGTTAAATATATACATGCTGGGGTCATTATGCAAATTTCTCCTTGGAGTTGGATGTGGTAATTGAGGTATATATATATTATACAACATAATGCTTTTTTATAGGAAAACTATAAGGAGACAATGAGAATACTAATCAATGTGAACAATGGATATGTCAGATGTTCAATTCGATAGGTATGCAGATAATTATGTTGATTATTTTTAATTGGATAATTATTTTTTCGATATGATTTACTCATGCACAATTAACAATTGCTGGATGTTCAATTAACTAAATGTACGGATGGTTATCTCTTAATGTTAAGGTTTAGGAGGTAATTTGAGGGTGGAATGTTTTTTTATTTTATTGAATCAATTTTAGAGTCTATTGTTCATATTATTTACAAAAGTCATTGTTTACCTAATAAAACCGTATATTTTTAAGTTTTTTTTTTATATTTTTCATTATTTGTTATCTTTTTTTAAGTAATTCTTTTATTTTTATGTTTATTTTTTTTCAAAATTTATTTTTGTTTATCTATATAAATCATGCATATTTATTATTGAGCAAGTGTAATAGATAACCAATATGAAGGATCACCGTCGATAAAATGGGGATAATCAATAATTTGGACAAGGCATTTAAAAAGAAAAAAAAGAACACTCAGATAAAGATGCTTAATACGTCTTTTGTTTAAAGATATTTTTAAATAATTAAAATTCAATACATATAATTAATTAAATTATATTATTTTTATTAAAATTAGATCAAATAAATTAATTTAGTAAAAAATTAATAAATTATACTTTGAATTAGTCTAAATTAATATTTTTTATAAAAAATAACTACAATATATTTATTATAAAAAATAAATAAAATACTCTTATTATTTTAGATATATATGTATATATAAATTTTAAAAATTCTAAATTCTAATCATTTTTTTTTCTATATCATTATAGGATTAGAATTTAAAATTTTTAAAATTAAAATTTATATATATAAAATAAGAATATTTTAGTCATTTTTATAATAAAATTATTGTAGAATTTTTTATAAAAAGAATATTAATTTAGATTATTTTATATATATTAAATTTTAATTAATAAAAAATATCTCTCAAAAAAAGTTTTAAATATTTTTATTTAAATGACTCCTTAAAAAAAATGTACACTTTTACTGTCGATCCTAGGCTATCGATAAGATTGGCGAAATTTGAGGCTAATAATTTTTACGACGGGTCATCAATAAATCTGTCGTCTTTAATATTACCAACAACTCAGCCATTCTTATTTTGACTATATTACATAGTAATTTTTATTTCAAAAGGTTACAAACAGAAAAGCCATCATAAGTAAATTAAATAATGTTACTCATCGACAAATACACTAATATTTTTTCTATTTTCGTAATAAGGTTGCGTATTATTCTGCCATCGATAACTTTATTATTTTGTTTTCGAATTATTTTTATTAAATAATAAACTATATAGCAAGGAAAACGCCATTCGTAAGAACCATTAGTTACTCACCTGCATTTGGTATTAGGTAAAATTAAAAATTAAAAACTGTTAAATAATTTAATAGATTTAATTAAATTATAATCTAACTATTCTAAACTATTAATTTCACACAAAAATAATTGCAGGTAAGTTTCTACCCTTTCTCCCTCATTTTAAAACTTCCATCTGTTTTTAATGTCACGCCTATCCCTCTAACCAAAGCTCCAATGACATATATACTTCCTCCTCTAAGTTCAGATTTACGAGCTAAGACTACCGTTCTATTCATGAAAAGCTTGTTCATTTTTAGGCATTTAAAGTTTTTTTTCTTCTTCTGACAATAATGGTCCTTGATTGCAGATTTTTAAGGAGAAAGAATAAGAGAATAATGCTTTTTTTAATAACTTAAATAATAAATTAAAAAAAAGTTAATTTTAATTTTAAAAATCAAATTTTAAATTAATTAGATGTAATCATAACTAACTACAATACAAGCCAACTAAGTCCATCTTCTTTATTTTTTATTTTGAAATTAAAAAATTAAGACAATAATTTTTTTTATAACAGATTTATTTTTTAACTAGTTAATTAGAGTTGGCTTCACCCTAGTTTATTCCCTAGTGAAACCATTTTATTTTTCCAAATGACTCATTCAAACACACTCATTAAAAACAAGTGATTTATTTTCATATATTATCGTCAAATAATTTTATTTTTCTTGTCGTAAGATTACGATATGATATTTTATATTTTGGAGAGAATTTCTCAAATAATTATAAATAATAAGATTACCAATAATAATTATAAACTTAAAGAATAATAGCATAAAATTTAAACTATAGTAACATTATTAATGATTAGGTACATATATAATAATGTATTTAAACTAGATATAAACAAGTGATGGGAGTAAAAATCAAGTTATTTTATTTTATTCAATAAAAAAAGCATATTCGAGTAAATAATTCCATATTGTTTTCTTATAGAAAATATTTTTATTTTTATTTTTTTTGGTTAACATTAAAAAAAACCATTTAACAAATTTCATGTTGTGAATACACCACTACAATTTTCTTTTTTTTTTTTTGGGTCTATACACCACTACAATTTAGTAAGTCAAATTATTGCACTGCACTGAATTCAAACAAAATTTGCAGGACAAAATAATGGCCCATTCTCAGAAACCTATCAAAAACAGCCATGACTCCTTTTTTGGTTTTCTGGTTAGCACAACTTCTTAATTTTTCTCAATCATCCAACAAAAATGTACCAAAGTCCTTTCTCACCAAACAAATGTAATCCCTATCAAAAATTAACCAAAAACCCATGGGTAAAAGACTTAAAAGTACATATACAGATCCGTGGGCTACCCAAATATGATCCCTATAACCAAAAAGCCCACAATCAACATCATGTAACATAGTAACAGCCGTATCTAACCAACTTGGGTTGGTCGAGTGGTCAGCTCACTCGTCTGCTTAAGCAAATGTCGGGAGTTTGAACCCCGCCTTATGCATGCAGCAACCTATTGGCTAGCGGCAGACCCTTAAATCGAGCTCAGATTCGCGACGGATTAGTCCTTAACCTATCGGATTGGGGAATACCGTTTGAGTAAACAAAAAAAAAATAGTAACAGCTGTATCTACGCGCTGCATCACGTTACAAAGAATCCATGCATAGGCAATATCGAGTTGTAATTCCCCATGAGTAAAAGACTTAAAAGTACATAAGATACCGTGGGCTACCCTTTCTGTACGCTGGTAGTGCCACTGCTCTAAGGGTTCTAACCTTTTAGAGCATCTCCAATGGAGAAGCCCTGCTACTGTTTAGTCAGAAAAAGAAAAAATTGAACCCTTGGAGAGAATTAACGTGAAGTCCTTCATGTTTTTCAAGAGGAGAGAGAGAAGAGGGAGTCCCTCTGAATGGGGACTCCCATAAAGTAATAAACAATTGCCATTTGGCATTAAAATAAAAAATAAATAATTATATAAAATATTAATTAATTAAATAATTATATTATATAATTAAATAATTATATTATATAATTAAATAATAATTAATTTAATAATAATTATAATGACTAATTAAATTAAATATTGATAATTTTATTTAATTAATAATTTATATTAAATAATTAACAAATAATTAATTAAGTAATTAAATTATAATTAATTTACTAATAATTATAATAATTAAATAAATTAAATAATGAAATATTAATTTAATTAATAATTTATATTAATTATTTATATCATAATTAATATTAAATATTATTTATATTTATATTATTATATTGTGTATTATTGTTATATATGAATCTATTTAATATTAATATATTTTAATAGTGAATTATTTTTAAATTTAAATATTTAAATTTTATTATTAAAAAAAAATTAATTACATTAATTACAAGTTTTTTAATTAATTAATTAAGTGGGACCACAACAGGGACTAAAGTTAGTTCCTCCTAATGGAGAAGAGAGAGATGCTTTGAGTTCCTATTTACTGTTTATGACGCAAAAGCTGATGTGGAGTTACTTTTTATGACAAGTGGGCCATAAACAGGAACTGGGATGAATTCCCTACTGGAGATGGTCTTAGGGTTCTTCCACAGGCCATAAGCAGCAGTGATCTTCAAAGTGAGAAGGAGGCACCCCTCATCATTGTCAGGTCAATAAGTTTTCAACTCAATTTCTCTGTCTGTTGCTTGTGATTTCTTCTTAGTTCTCATTTTTAGTATCATTATTATTTGCTCATTGCATCAAATCCTATCTTTTCCTTCCCCTTTAACCATTTCTGGTCTTTGTATTGTTGTTGTTATTATTGAAGCATATTTCAAAGTGGCAGTTTAAAGAATTGTAGAGCAATTTTGAGTTTGTTTGGGGTAGCATTATTTATTTATAAAAGATATATAATTATTCATTCTCCTTTATTGAAAATTAGCTAATAAAATTTTGAAATTCTTCTTATTGGACAGGAAAGAGAACAGTTCAGATAACATGGTACAACCAGGATGGCTTGAAAATTTTGATTTGGCCTCGGCTCAAAAAAGATACCAAATCCTTGCTACTATGCTTATTATTGGACTTCAATTTGCTTGCGCCTTTGGAAACTTTAGTGTTCTTGCCTTCGTACCCTTGAGAGATCCTATCGAACCAGGTTCTTATCATCCTCGACTTGTACTTTTGTTTAACTTAGTAGGATCTGTTGCATCTGGGATTTTCAGTGATAAGTTTGGAAGAAAAATGGCTTTCGATATCATTCTCATGGTGTTCATGGCGGTCTGTTTCTTATATTTTTCTGGTATAGTGGTCTCTTTTATGTTCTATATAGTCATTATTGCTTTTCTTGGGGGTGCTACATCCACCGTTGGCGCGATATTCATTTCCGAAACGATGGCAAACAAAATGAACCGCGGAAGCCTCATTGCAAAGCAATTTCTTGGAGAACTGTTTGGCCAGTTAGTTTCCATGATAACCATAATCATTTCATCTTCATCTGTCAGCCAGAAATACAAGGACTACTACTTTACTTTCGACAACCTCTTGATGCCTGAGGTAGTGGCAACGGCGGCCATGGTGGTGGCCGGGTATACGTACTTCTTCTGGGTTAAGAGGATACCTGAGAGCCCTCGCTACACCTACTTTGTTTGGAACAACTCAAGGAAGGCTGCTTCAGACGCGAAGAGGCTACTAATTCGTGAAGTAACAAACGGGGAGGAGGAAGAAGCTACTGTTTTTCAAAACCTAACCTTTGGTTTATTTAGCTGGGAATTTTATAATCTCCATGGCTGGCACTTGTTGGGAGTCACCGCTACTTCTTTTGTAAACGGCATTAACTACCTCACTCAGCTGTTATTTCTAAACTTGATTTTCCACCAGTATGCTCTGTTGGTCCCTCCTTCTAAACCGGAATTGCTTTTGTTTTTGGCTATGCTGATGACTGTGACTACTGTTCTTGGCTTCTTGTGCCAGGTTTTCTTAATTGATCGCATCAACCGTTTCTGTATCCTGTTTGCATGTTTCTGCATCAAGGCTGTGTTAATGGTACTTGTTCTACTAGAAACTCCATGGAAGAAGAAAGATAACATCACCGAGCTTTGTGTGTATTATGTTCTTTGCAACATCATCTACAATTTTGCAAATGCAACTAATTTCGTTGTGGCTGCCGAGATCTTTCCAACAAGGATGAGGGGAACTTGCCATGGTATAACAGTTGCTGGTAATAGGCTTGGACTATTTCTTGCTATAATTTGCTTATTTGTTGCAGGTCACCATTTTCAGCTGATTTTAGGTTTTCTTGCTTGCATCAATGTGATTCCTGGAATTGCGGCGTCCTTCTTGGTGAAGGAATCAAAGGGGAAAACCCTAGAAGATGCGAGCAACGAGCACGGATTAGAGTAGTTTCCTCAGAGTAATTATTACAAATTTAAGAGTTTTTTTTTTTTTCGGTTTCACGGTTCCGTCAAGTCAAAAACTAGTTGACCAAATTAAAGTCTTTTGTTCTTGTAAGGAACTTAATCATGTTTTTTTGTCATTTAAGAACATCTTTTATGTTTCTTCACTACTATATATGCATCTTCCAAATTAAAATCAATCATATATATATTTGGGTTAATTATTGTTTAATTATTATATTGCTAATTGTTATGTTAGAATAGGTTTTAAAGTAAAGTGATTTATATTAGTAATTTTTCTTGAAATTGATTTTGACGAGAATAGATACATAACGTAGTTCTTAATAACGGAATAAAACAGTAAAATAGATAATTCTTTTATTTTAATAGACTACAAAAATAAAACTTTATGGAGATGACTAAAATCATCATATGAGTATTTTAAAAAGATAGAAAACCTTATTTAGACTTCATTTGAAAAATAAATTTTTAGAAGATATAATTACTATATATATTTGGTAAATCAAAAACAAAATAATTTTTAATAAGCACAAACGGTAACAATTATATTTAAAATTTAAAATAATTTTGATGAATATAAATATAATAAAGATTGAGAATAATATAAATATTTATTAAAATATATGAGGTCATTTTAAATTTTTAATTCTGATAAATAAAAATTAATTAAAAAAAACTTCTTAAATATTTTTAAAATTATTTTTAACTTTTAAAAGTCACCGTCACAAACCTATAATCCTTTTTATTTATCAAACACCTCTATAAAAAGATGCACCATTTCCAAAAACTCTATCAAACCCAAACTCTAACTATTATCATAAAATGATGTTGATAATAGATTTTAGTTTTAGTTTCTAATTTTAATATAATGCGATCTAATTATTAGAAGGAGAAGATTGAAATGCTGAAAGAATGTAAATAGAACTTGAGCTTAATAGTAGCCGTGCTTGTGTGGGATATTCCATAACCATTGAATTGTGCATTACTTCCATAGCATAAAAGCAGAATTATTAAAATGTATTAATTTAGATAATAGAGAATGGACTAAACTCTTTTTATAATACAATAATTTCTATGGTAGTAAAAAAAACAAGACGTATATTCTAATTTGTAATTCAAATTAGAACAAAAACAAAAAGAGCAGTGGGTCCAATGCCCCATCCCACATAGCACATACCCTTGAGGCATATAGAGGATGATAACTGATAGGCCAATTCTTGGGTGTAGACGGTATGGAGACATCTATATATGTAGATTTTTGTTAGACAAGTTTTAAAATGACATCTGTCTCTTGAAGGGACAAAGACTGTCCTTGATACAGACAGTGCAGCGTGATTCATGGAAAAATAGTCAGGTCTTCTGTATAAAGTTGGGATTGTTAATGAACATTGTTAGAATTAGGGGTGTTCGCGGTGCGGTTTGATTCGGTTTTTGAAAGAAAAGTCATTCGATTTAATCGTTTAATTGAATTGCGGTTCGGTTTGGTTCGGTTTTTTATTGAGATCATCCAAACCAAACCAAACTAATTAAAATCGGTTTGGTTTGGTTCGGTTTGTTTGGTTTTTTCAATCACTTCAAAAAAAATACTACCATACTATTTGACAAAGTCATACTATTGAAATCGACAAATACAAATATACAATAACTAACAAAGTCTTGATCAAATGAAATTTAACGACAAAAGAAATTTAAATATGACAATTAAAGAAGTTTAAAAGTTCAGTCAACACAACTGAAAATGAAAATAAATATAAATTTCCATCAAAAGATAGCCCAAGTTATGGTGTCTTCTCCAACAGCTAAACTTCTTTATTTTTTTACGTAAATCAACCTGAAATCAAAATGCAGTTACATAATAAGAACAATAGTAAATAATAAAAGTTTTTCCATCTTTGATTGCTACTGTACAACACAACTGGCTAACCCTGACTGTGTTACTTGTCAACAAAAGTGTTTGTATCCCAGCAGTCTCAGCTTTTTGGTCAATTAAAATGTTGTCTCTTCACCCTTTTATTCTTATAAGGACACATATATCATTCATGCAATTTTACTAATGCAACTATAATTTTCAACAAAAAAAAAGTTACTGATTCAAAGAATTGACAATCCATCCCAATCTTATCAAGATATTCATATTCAAAGAAAACCACAGCAATTCATTTAGAGATGAAAAAGGGGCAATGAGAAGCACTTAATCAACTCCAGATAACATAAGCGCATGTGATGCCTAGCTCAACTCTAAAGTTTCACATGGCAGTAAATATTAGCCTTACGGCCTTGACTAACAAACATCAGTCATATATGATATACCTCATACCAAATTACTAAATACTAATAATGCTTGCAATTGCAAAGCCTAGAAAATTTCAAGCACCAAATCATTGTACTACTATTGCACATATGTCTATAACCCCTATCTCAGATAAGAAAATTTATGGTCGTTTGTGCATGTTGTGATCGAGTAATATCTTCCAGTTTCTATCAATCCAATTTCTTTGGTCTAATAATTCAAGAGCAGAAACACAACAACAAATCAATTAAAAACAGAACAACAAATAAATTAAACAATGATCAGTGAACCAACAATCAGAAGCAATTTTCCTAAACAATGAACAACAAATAAAACAATAAATACTGAACCAGCAAGAAAACAGCAACTAGCAACAATGAAATCAAATAATTAATGAATCAATAACAAGTAAAACAATAAAACAATAAATTTCCTTAAACAATGAGAAACAAATAAAACAATAACAAGTTAACAACAACCAGCAACAATGAATCACTGAACAATGATTATTGAATAAGGATGCATATCCTGTGATTTCTTTTGTTCTTTTAATCCATTTCTACCATCAAGTTATAAACTATAAGGATGCATTTGAGTGCTTATTCTACATTTCTACTCATATACTAACAACTAAACTCAAAACAAAGCTAAATAAACAAAAATAAAAAAGAAAAATAAAAAGACACAAAATATTATGAAAGAAGATTGCGATTCAAAGGAACATTGATTCGAAGCTAGGGATTTTTTATTACCTGCTGTATGCTATTGACTCAATTTAGGGTTTCTTGATTCCAATCACAGTATCAGTTTCAGTACCACTAGGAGCTATCGTTGACAACTCTCGAGGTGGTGGGCGGAACGGTCCCTCGCCACAGTTGGGAGGTGCAGAGAGTGAGACTGTGAGGCCTAGGGAGAGAGCGGCTAAGTTTCGTACTTCGTTTGGGGGTGGGCTTGGGGGTTACTGGGTAGGCTAGTGTCCGCGTCTTCGAGAGGCCAGAAACGATGCTGTGGGTGGCGGCGGGGGTGGTGTTGGCTCCGCGATGATGGTGTTGGCTGGTGCTATCCGCGAGGAGATGCTTGTAGGAAGGGTTCGGTGGCGCTGTGTGAAAGAATGGAAGGGTTCGGCAGCGTTGGGAGGGAGTGAGAGGAAGGGGTTCATCGGCGCAGGGAGGTGGTGGGGAGGAAGGGGTTCATGCAGGTTGGGAGTGGGAGGTGCTGGCTGTTGGGAGAGTGGGAGTGGGTTTCGAGAGTAAAGAGCACAGAGTGAGAGAGGTGGCGGCTAGGTTAGGTCACGTTGTGGGGGGTGGGGGTGGGGGGAGGGTTGATTTTATTTGTGTTTTTTTGAACCGGTTCAGTTTGGTTTGGTTAAGGTTTTCAGTATTAAAATTGAAAATCGAACCGAACCGCAATAAAAACAGCAAAACACAATTTTTCGATTTTTTCGGTTTTCAATTTATTCGGTTTTCGATTTTTTCGGTTCGATCGATCGGTTTTGTTCGGTCCGAATCGGTTTTAAACACCCCTAGTTAGAATTAAGTAGCAGGCTTATTATTTTTTGTTTCTTTTGTTAGACTTCTTGTCATTTATAACTTTTTTTTTTTATGCAAGAAAGTTTTTACGGGCTCGCGTTATTTTATTAGGAAAAAACTTTTTAAATGCAACGCAATACAGACTCATGTAATAGCACTGCTACAACTATTTGCACTACTAATGATATCCAGAGTTTAGAGATAATAATACTTATTATTAGTACTTATAATATTGATAACAATCATAAATATTATTACTTTGATAATAACAATTTTAATAACATTTTAGATAACAAAACTCATAAATAATAATAATAATATTTACTAAAAATATAATAATTTTTTTTATAATTTTTATATCAGCTTCTCTATATAATTAAATAGTCTAATATAAATACTGATTAATCAAATATAATGTTACTTTGGAGATTCATTGAACGGCTGAGTTTTGTTAATCATTGAAATGTTTGACTAACAATTTTTTAAGAACCTAGGACATTATCCTATATTTTTCATAAATTTACTCGGAAATTCAAAATACTATTTAAAAAATGACGACATATACTACTCAATTTATATATTAGTCAAATTGTTCACGAAGAATTGATAATTTATTTATTTTAAATATATACAAAACTTTATGTATCCCAATTTTTTTAATAATAATTTTCTGGGTTTTTTTTGTCCTTTCAAAAATTGCTTATTCTTTAACAACAACAATTGCTTATTCCTTTTAAAAAATAGACAGTATATTTTATTTTTTTTGGGTTAATTTTTTTTTCGTGCGAATCGTACTAAATCATAATGTAATAATATGAATAATATAATTTATCTTTCAATTATTATTATTATTATTATTATTATGAGTTTTGTTATTTGAACTGTTATTAAAATTGTTATTATCAAAGTAATAATATTTATGATTGTTATCAATATTATAAGTACTAATAATAAGTATTATTATTTCTATGAATATTATTAGTACGTAGTAGTGCAAGTAATTGTAGCAATGTTACTACATGGGTTTGTATCTGCGCTGCGTTTAAAAAGTTTTTTTCTAATAAAATAAGGTGAGTCCGTAAAAGCTATCTTGCAAAAAAAAAAAAAGAGTTGTAAATGAAAAAAAATCCAACAAAAGAAACAAAAATTAATAAACTTGCTAATTAAATAATTAACCCTAACAATGCTCATTAACGATCCTAACTTTAAATGAGGGGTCTAATCACTTTTCCATGAATCGCGCTGTACTGTCTATATCAAGGCCAGTTTTTATTCTTTTTAAGGCTTTGTTTGGATAGAGGAAAGAAAATGGAAGGAAAGAAAATGAGAGGAAAGAAAATGAGTGGAAAGAAAATAGAAAGAAAAGTAGAGTTATTTGTATGTTGTTTGGATTAAGAGAAAATGGATAAAAAAAAATAGAGAAAAAATTTTCTTTTGTTTGGATGGAAAGAAAAGTGAGAAGAAAGAAAATTATAAAGTATAAAATTACATTAATACCCTTATAACAAAATAAAGTATAAATATTTTTATTTATTTATATTTTATCGCATTTTATAAATATTTAAAATATTATAATTTTATATATTTAATTTAAATTATTTATTTAATACACATATAATATTTAAATATAAATTTTTATTATAATAATATATTAAAACTATTAAAACTAAATTTATATTGATAATTATTAATAATAATATAACTATAGGCAATATTGTAAATATACAAAAATAATCTTTTTCTCCTAGTTTTCTTGCTTGTTATGGATGGAAAATTTTTTTGGTGGGACCCACAAAAAAATTTTCCTTCCTTTCCATTTCCTTTAGCATCCAAACAAAGGAAAATAACATTTTCCATTCATTTTTCTTCCATTCTTTTTCTTTCCTCTTATTTTTCTTTAAAACAAACATAGTGTAAGGGACAGATGTCAGTTGGAGACTCATCTAATAGAAATCTATATGTGTTGATGTCTCAATACCATCTACACCCAAGATATACATTTGGGAAGAAAAGAGAAAAAGGTCAGGCAACTTCTTTGAAAATTCCACGCGTTCTTTCTGCTTTATAGCTGATGGAAGATTATTTAGGCCAACCAAAATAAATAAAACATCGGAAACATTGAATAGTTATTATAAATACAATTTAACATGTACAAAAATCGTAAAAGGATTTCATGGATTAATTATACTAAGAATTATATTAATTCTAATAAGGTTATTTAATGGGTGTTCTTGTGTGGATGAACTTCTAAGGTATTTCTCATCTTAGAGGAAATTAAACTTGTTTCTTTGTTTCTAAAAGATATATACTTTGGCAAGAAAAACACAGAGGGTGAGTACCTGCAAAAGACACTTTGACGTTCAAGTCAGTAAGCGTTTAAGAGGTATAAGAATAATTCTATGAATATAGAATGTAAGACATGAAATAGAATTTATCATGTATATGTATTATGATAATTCTATGAATATAGAATGTATATAGAATATATCCAGAATGTCTCTAGAATGTATGGTGTATATAGAAATTGGTGCTTTTTATAGGCAAAGAGTTGATGGTATGACCGTTGATCATTAAGTCAGAATAATGGTCATTAAGTCGGTAATGAAGGTGTCAGTTACAGAATGAATGATAATTAAGGCCGAGTTATAACTCATAATGCACAATAAAGACCAAGTTATAAGGTGACGGATCATAACCCCCAAGTTTTGTCTGCCGATCATATGATTCAGGCTAAACTTAGAAAATAAAATGATTTATAACTCGGTTAAAAGATAAGTGAATAATGATATGGTGAGCTCCCAAGTTTAGTCGGGTTATTATGTCGGTACTTATTCAAAAAATAATTGATTGATAAGAGTCATTCAATCAAGGTAGTTGTGTGGGGGATACTTTTTCACTTTAGAACAATTTTGGCATTTGATTGTATGGGAATTGAAAAGTTTAGAGATAGATATCCATTGATGGAATTGATTGTATGATCCGAGGATATAATGGTTAATTGTTTTGGGAATTTTTTCGGCCCACAAAAGTTTATTGATGAATTTTTCGCTCAAAGTAATTAGTTATTAAATATTTACAATTTATAGTGAAAGTCATACGACATGAATAAGATAAATTCAGAAAATGAATATGTCTAAAGTCGCAACATATATTGAATAATATATATTGTAAAAGTAAAAGAGTTCAAAGTAGAAAAATATACCTTGAAAGTCGATAATTGTATAGAAAAAGACGACATATATGAATGTCATACATGCCAAATGTGAATATCTGAATTTTATTTTGTAGGACATGCTTTAATTTGATAATAAAACAATAAGATAACAGTTATTGAATTATACATTTAGTATAATGTTTCTAGCAGTTATAGTATGACGAGGGATATTCCTCGTGCAATAATAGTAAATTGCCTGTTTAATTTTCTACATTAAACAAATAGTAACATAAAATTTAATAGTATAAAATGAATAGTGTAACAGTTATATACAATTAATTTTTTATGAAATTTAATTTTAAGATTTGAACTCATCATTACTATCATTTAATTGTATAAATGAAATCATTAAGCAATAATAATATAATACATATTGAAATAAAAATGCAATTGATATTGTTGTTATGTGTCATTATTGTATAGAACATATATTGAGGTTTGAATATAACTAATAAATCAGTAAATATTAGTTACATAAAATATAAATGCAAAAGTATGTTGAATAAAATATATAATTTTACTTGTGTAAATAGAGAACTTTGAAAAACTAAGCAAAATTGATAAGTGAGTTTATGCTCGGATTGATTGAAAATCAAGTTTGTTCTTGGATTGATTGAAAGCCGAGTTTATTCTCAGATTGGTTCATTGATTGATTATGAGACGTGAAATATTATGATACGTAAAAGTGAAGCAATTTGAAGGTATAAAATACGAACCTTATAAAAAGTTACGATGGATTAAAATTTGATAAGAGGTATTAAATAAAATATTAAATAAGATTGTTGAGATTTGTTCAAAAATTTGAACGTCATCCAAGTTTTACAAACTTGAAGGGAGTAGGAATTATTTTACTCGTCCCCATAGACGGCGCCAATTGTTCTTGCTTGCGAAATAGATCGGCTTCTAGTAACTGATGACTACCTAACTATAACCTCGGAGGCTGAATGATGAGTAGATAATTTATTCGCTTTTTTGCATTGTTTTTAGTATGTTTCTAGTAGGATTTAGTTAGTTTTTAGTATATTTTTATTAGTTTTTAGTTAAAATTCACTTTTCTGGACTTTACTATGAGTTTGTGTATTTTTCTGTGATTTCAGGTATTTTCTGGCTGAAATTGAGGGACCTGAGCAAAAATCTGATTCAGAGACTGAAAAGGACTGCAGATGCTGTTGGATTCTGACCTTCCTGCACTCGAAGTGAATTTTCTGGAGTTACAGAAGCCCAATTGGCGCGCTCTCAACGGCGTTGGAAAGTAGACATCCTGAGCTTTCCAGCAATGTATAATAGTCCATACTTTGCCCGAGATTTGATGGCCCAAACTGGCATTCTAAATCAGCTCAAAACTGCCCGGCGTTAAACGCCGGAACTGGCACAAGAATGGGAGTTAAACGCCCAAACTGGCACAAAAGCTGGCGTTTAACTCCAAGAGAAGTCTCTACACGAAAATGCTTCAATGCTCAGCCCAAGCACACACCAAGTGGGCCCGGAAGTGGATTTTTATGTCATTTACTCATTTCTGTAAACCCTAGGCTACTAGTTCTTTACAAATAGGACCTTTTGCTATTGTATTTTCATCTTGGGATCTTAGATCATCTTTTGATCTTTGAATCTTTTGATCACGTTTTGGGGACTGGCCTCATGGCCATGCCTGAACCTTGTTCTTATGTATTTTCAACGGTGGAGTTTCTACACACCATAGATTAAGGTGTGGAGCTCTGCTGTACCTCGAGTATTAATGCAATTACTATTGTTCTTCTATTCAATTCAGCTTGTTCTTATTCCAAGATATTCATTCGCACTCAAGAACTTGATGAATGTGATGATTATGCGACGCTCATCATCATTCTCACTTATGAACGCATGCTTGACAACCACTCCCGTTCTACAAGCAAACAAGGCTTGAATGTTTATCTCTTGAATTCTTTAATCGGAATCTTCGTGGTATAAGCTAGAATTGATGGCGGCATTCAAGAGAATCCGGAAGGTCTAAACCTTGTCTGTGGTATTCTGCGTAGGATTCAATGATTGAATGACTGTGACGAGCTTCAAACTCCTAAAGGCTGGGCATTAGTGACAGACGCAAAAGAATCAATGGATTCTACTCCAACCTGATTGAGAACCGACAGATGATTAGCCGTGCCGTGACAGGGTGCGTTGAACATTTTCACTGAGAGGACGAGACTGTAGCCACTGACAACGGTGATGCCCAACATACAGGTTGCCATGGAAAGGAGTAAGAAGGATTGGATGAAGACAGTAGGAAAGCAGAGAGACGGAAGGGACAAAGCATCTCCATACGCTTATCTGAAATCCTCACCAATGAATTACATAAGTATCCCTATCTCTATCTTTATGTTTTATTCATATATCATCCATAACCATTTGAATCTGCCTGACTGAGATTTACAAGGTGACCATAGCTTGCTTCATACCAACAATCTCCGTGGGATCGACCCTTACTCGCGTAAGGTTTATTACTTGGACGACCCAGTGCACTTGCTGGTTAGTTGTGCGAAGTTGTGTTTATACCATGGTATTGAGCACCAAGTTTTTGGATTCATTACCGGGGATTATTTGAGTTGTGAAAAGTAGTGATCACAATTTCGTGCACCACTGAACGTCCAATCCTTGAATCCCAGCTTTTTCTTTCCGACGTGGTGTGAGAGCACGAGCAATGAAGAGGGGGAGGAGTGTACCTGCAAAGGCACTCCAAAACTTAAGTCAATATATTGTATCGTTCGAACTTACTGAAGAAAATACTTTACCTTGCTTTATATGATGGGTTTTCTCGTCTGTACGTTTTTGGCATTAACGTCAGTTTTGAAATGATCGATAACGTAACTGACTGCTATGCCGTTTGAACGTCGATTATAATAGGGACATTAATCTGACCGAGTTTTGGCTCATAAAAGCTAAGCTTATAACAGGTGATACCGAGTTATAGCTCGTATTGATGACGGCCATGATACCGAGTTATAACTCGTATTGATGACTGCCATATCACAGCCCCCAAGCTTGGCCTGAGGAGAGTTTTTAATGAAGCAGGTTGAGCTTCTTGATGAGTTATTACTCGGTTGGATAGGTTATTGAGTGAGCCCCCAGTTTAACATATTTCATTAAAAAATTATTATTGTTGTGACGTGGGGAGTCGTGTCCCCCTTTTTACTGAGGAGAGAGAGAAAAATTGATGGTTGCATTAAAGATTTGCTGTGTTTCCAATGTGCGTTGCGTCGTTTGATGTGACTAAGGAGCAGTTTCATCATTTGAAGCGTTTGTTTGTGGTGGGATTAATTTGATTTATTGGTTTTCTGCTTGAAGTTATACCCTGGTAACATTTGACGTTTGGGTTTTGCTTCTTTGAGAACAGAATGAGTAAGAGAGGTATGTATGCTTTGTCTTCCTGCTTCTGATTTATTACTTCATTCTTCTCCTCCTTTTGTTTGCTTGCTATTTTTTCTCAACTTGCTCTTTGTCCCGAGTGTCCTTATTCCGTGATGAAGCTGCTGTTAAGGAGGTGAATATAGCGAAGGTTGTAAGGGTTGGTTCTGGGGTTCAAGTTGAGTTATTGCCATGTAGTAGTGATGATAGGGTTTATCATTGGGGGTAGGGATGCGAGTTTTTCTACATGCACAGCGGTGTCTTAGAAGAACTGAGAGTGAAGTTGCCATTTACAGAGTTTGAGTGTCAGGTGTTGAAACAGTTAAACTGTGCTGCATCTCAGCTTCATCCGAATGGGTGGGTGTTCTTACGTTCCTTTGAAATTCTGATGGAATTTCTTGAAGAGATGCCATCAGTAGATTTGTTCTTTTCTCTATTTCAAGCAAAGGGGGGGTGGAAAGGGGGTTGGATAAATTTCAACAGCACCCCTGGGTTTGGTATATTCAAGTTATATAAATCCTCTTTTAAGGATTTTAAGGAAATGTATCTTAAGGTTAGGAACCTGGAAAAAGACTTTCTCTTTTATGTTGATGAGAATTTGGCGGAGAGGTTTCCGTTGTGGTAGTGCTTGGAGCCTCAAAATATACTCGGTTCCGAAGTTATATCTCCGAGAAATGTTTGTTTGATTGAGTTCTTGGTTGAAAATATTGATCGTAAGGATCTGATATCTATGTATGAGTTACTCAAGTGGGAAGAAGATAAAGATGTTGTCTTAGAGTACCTGGGTGAGTTTAGGGTTTTCTTTGTTTGTATGTTATTCTCCTAGGAGTTTCTGACAGATGGTGTATGTGTTTTGCAGGTGGTAAATACCCTGGTGTTTCAACTACGTCCCTGAGGTCTCGATTTGAAAGTAAAAATTTGGAAAAGGAAGTGTCGTCGTCAAACCATGAAAAAGTTGTGGTGGCTGGAGAAGTTAGTCAGCCTCCTCATGGGCGTAGAAAAGTGATTCTGAAGAAGAGGAAGTCAGACGTGGTGGAGTTGTCCAAAGATTATAGTGGGAATGAGCAGGGGGTTTCTTTGGAAGAAATACAAGCTTTTATGGTTAACCATAAAAAGCTTCATGAAATGTCTGAACAAAGCGAGGGTTTGTCTGTATTGGGGAAGGAGTATCCTTATATGGCTGTGGCGGACGAGTATTGTCAATCTTTGGCCGATGTATCTCTGGCGAATGAGGTCGGTGAAAAGGCGATCAGGCAATATATTCAGGTAAAATTCGACTTTGTTTATACTGTTGTTCTATTGTGGCAGTGAAATGTTTTATATAACTTGTAGTTATAATGGTTTGTAGGTTGTTGATTTGTGGCTAGCCAGTCTAGGGCATAGCCAGGAGTTGAGGCATAAGAAGGTGACAGTGGAAAGAGAGGAACATTCACTGTTAAAAGAAGAACTGAGTAAGAGCAAAGGTATTATTGCCGAGCTACAGGCTAGGTTGGCTGATGCCGAGAAGCAGTTGAAGGAGACCAAGGATAACTATGCTAAAGATGATGAAGATTTGAAGAAAAAAGAAGCTGATTTGGCGAGCATGGAATCTCGGCTGATCGAGGTTACTGCTTAGCTTAAAGAAATGGATAAAAAGAAAGGTGATGAATTTTGGACTCATTTGTTGAGGGGTTTGAAAGGGCATATTTAGAGGCGAAGTTTCTTGCACCAGAAGTTGATCTGTCCGAGATGGATCCTAGAAAGATCGTCCGGGATGGAAAGATGGTCGAGGATGATGGTGTTGCCGAAGATGAGGCTGATAATGTTTAGTAATCTCTTCTATCATTTTATAATGTTATGTTTTGTAGAACTTGTTATGTTTTTTTTGAAAATTTTGCTGCTGCCGATGTAATGGATAATAGCTTGTGATAATTGCTACTTCAAATTTGATGTTTTTTGGTGATAGGGTTTTTTGACTTTGTTTATATAGTATGTTTGGAATTGATTTTTGTTTGAAAAAGCTTTTGCATAATTGATTGGAATTTTTTCTCAGAACATTCCCTTTTTGTTTGTATGATATGATTGCCGAGTATAGGCAGATTGCAATTAGACGAGATTTTTCGTCGTTTGAATGTATTTGAGATTGATAATAGATAGAGTTACATCTATGCTGTTGCTGGTGAAAGCAATTATCAAAATGATTGAGGAATAGACTTTTGCATATACTTTAGTTAAAGAGAATGAGGTAAATTTTATTCTCATATACAGTAAATTGATGAACCTTTGGGTACAAAGGCGCAGGTAGGCTAGCCTCGTTAAAACCTCTCCAAGCAAAACCTTTTTGGGAAAAATCTTGGTAGTAGGAAAAAGAGTACAAGCCTGCCCCTGTCTTTTAACTATAAAATTGCTTTAGGGAGGAGATATTCCAGGTATTAGGTAGGGTTGTACCATTCATGGATTCTAATCTGTATGCTCCATTGCTGAGGACTTTTATAACTCGGTATGGACTGTTCCAGTTTGCTGCGAGCTTTCCATGGGATGGTGGTCTCCGTGCAGTCTCTGTCTTTCGAAACACTAAATTACCTTTTTGAAATGATCGGCTTCTTACCGATTTATTGTGTCGCCGAGCTATTGTCTGTTGTGCCGCCCATTGTCGCAGCATTGCTATGTCCCTTATTTACTCGATGACATCTAGCTCTGCTCCCCGAGCTTCATCTTGGTGACCGAGCTGAGTTCTGATGGAGCTTTGCGAGATCTCCAATAGTATCATAGCCTCGGAGCCATACACAAGTCGGAATGGTGTCTCTTTTGTTGATGACTGTGGTGTTGTATTATATCCCCAAAGGATTTCAGGTATTAGCTCGGCCCAGAGTCCTTTAACGTCATCTAACTTTTTCTTGAGTGCATGCAATATCACCTTATTTGCGGCCTCTGCTAATCCGTTTGTCTAAGGATGTTCAACGGATGCAAAATGTTGTTTGATTTTAAGGTTCTGCAAAAAAGATTAAAATTTCTGATCGGCGAACTGGCGATCATTATCAGTAATGATATGGTGAGGAATGCCGAAACGGCAGATAATATTTTTCCAGACGAAAGAAATCATTTGCTGGGATGTAATCCTGGCTAAAGGTTGGGCTTCAACCCACTTTGAGAAATACTCAATTGCAACTATGAGAAATTTTACCTGGCCCGGTACCGTTGGAAATGGACCAAGTATATCTAGCCCCCATTGGTTGAAAGGCCAACTAACATCGGAATGATGCAGGTGCTTGGCAGGAATGTGTATGAGTGGTGCATATTTCTGGCAATTGTCCAAGTTCGTACCTTGTTTTGGCTATCATGTTGTAAGGTCAGCCAAAAGAAACCGGCGTGGAGGATTTTTGAAGTTAAACTCCGAGCTTCCGTATACATTCCGTAAATTCCCTCATGTGCTTCCGACAATGCTATATCGGCTTCCGCTTTTGTAAGGCATTTTAGCAATGGGCGAGTGTATCCTCGCCTGTATAAAGTTCCATTGAGTAATGTGAAAAAAGATGCTTGTCTTTGGAACTTTTTTGCATTCTCGACGTTATCTGGTACATGACCTGTTTGTAAATATTGTATAAAATCGTTCTGCCAATCCTTTTCCTGTGTAACACTTAACACATCTGTTAGATTAACACTTGGAGAGTTTATAGTGGATTGGTGTAATGTAGATAAGTCGGATTGTGTGCTGCCAAGCTTAGATAAGATGTCGGCCCTTTAGTTTTGTTCTCGTGGTATGTGTTGTATTTCAAATTTTGAAAATTTTGAAGTTAAATCTTTTACTAACAGTAGGTATTTAGAGAGAAGAGGATCCCTTACTTGGAAAAGGTCGTTTATCTGTTGTACTACCAATAGGGAATCGTAATATACCTTTATGGCTGATATGTGGAAATCTAAACAAAGTCGGAGTCCTACGATGAGGGTTTCATATTCGGATTGATTGTTGCTGGCTTTAAAAGATAGGTGTAAGGAATGTTCAGGAACAAAGCCATCGTCGGCCTCCAAACAGATTCTGGCACCACAGCCCTCATTGTTTGATGAGCCGTCTACGTATAAAGTCCATTGTTTTGTATGGTCGTCTTCTGAAGGTATCGTAAGTTCTGCAATAAAGTCGGCCAAAAATTATGACTTAATTGGTCCTCTTGATTGGTACCTGATGTCGAACTCAGACAATTCAATTGACCATTTAATAAGTCTGCCTGCAATTTCTGGTTTGTGTAGCACCTGGCGTAATGGGTGATTGGTCCTGACATAGATGACATGACTCTGGAAATAAGGTCGGAGTCTTCTTGCTGAAAATATTAATGCCAAAGCCAGCTTTTCTATCCTCGGATAGTTGAGTTCGGTGTGTTGGAGAGTTTTACTGACGAAGTATATTGGTTGTTGAGTTTTGTCCCTTTCTGTAACAAGAGCAGAGCTTATCGCCCAATCAGTAACCGATAAATACAAGAATAAATCTTCCCCTTGTAAGGGTTTTTGCAAAATCGGTGGTTGTGAGAGAGTTGTTTTTAGTGTATTAAAAGATCTCTCACAATCGTCATTCCATTGAAATTTGTTTCTCTTTTTTATTGTTTGGAAAAAGGGAAAGGACTTTGAAGCTAAACATGGAACAAATTTGGATAATGCAGCAAGTCTTCCTGTGAGGCGATGGACTTCTTTTATTGTTTTTGGGCTTGTCATCTCCACAACTGCTCGACATTTGTCAAGGTTCGCCTCAATGCCCCTGCTTGTTAATAAAAAACCTAAGAACTTACCACCTTGAACGGCGAAGGCACATTTCTCCGGGTTTAGACGCATGTTGTAGTGGCGTATTTGGCCGAAGATCTTTGTTAATTCGTCGATATGGTTCTTGCCGATTGTTGTTTTGGCGACCATGTTATCGACATATACTTCTATATTTCTGCCAATCTGTTTGGCGAAGACTTTGTCCATAAGACGCTGGTAAGTTGCTCCTGCATTCTTTAGTCCAAAGGGCATAACTTTATAACAGTAGTTACCAAATACAGTGATAAATTCCGTTTTACTTTGATCAGAGGGGTGCATAAGGATTTGATTATAACCCAAATAAGCATCCATAAAACTTAAGGTAGCATAACCGGAAGCGTTATCTACCAAAGAGTCTATGGATGGTAAGGGATAAGAATCTTTCGGGCATGCTTTGTTTAAGTCAGTAAAGTCGACGCATATGCGCCACTTACCATTTTGTTTTCTTACCATTACCACGTTGGCCAGCCAGGTAGTAAATCTGATTTCTTTAATAAATTCTGCATTGATCAGCTTTTGTGTTTCTTCTAATGGCGTTCTTTTCATTGCCGAACTTTCTTTTCTTCTGCTGCACTGGTCATGCAGATGAGTTTATAGCTAATTTATGGCTGACGATTAATGGGTCGATGCAGGGTATGTCAGAAGGCGTCCATGCAAATAGGTCGGCTTGCTCTTATAGAAAGGTGGTGATGGCCTTTAGCTCCACCGCGCTTATTGATGTCCCTACATAAGTAAATTTGTTAGGATCATTATTGAAATATACTTTCTGTAAGTCACCTGACGGCATAGGTCATTCAAGAAAGTTAGCTCTCGGATCTAGGTCGGCTAATGCTGAGCTGTTAGTGGCGAGGTGGACATTGTTGACTTGTTGTTTTGAACAATTTGGGAGCTTCATGATGATGTTGTAACATTGGTGTGCCTCTTTATGATCTCTATGAATTGTTACAACGTGGTCATCCTGCAAAGGAAACTTAACACACAGGTGAACTGTAGATACAATTGCGCCGAACTTGTTTAAGAAAGGTCGGCCAAGTATAAGATTATATGGGCTGAAGCAATCTACTACTAAGTATTGAATATCACATGTTTTTGAAAGAGGATGCTCACCCAGTGTGGTTCGTAACCACACTGATCCCAATACCGGAACTCGCTCACCCGAGAAACCGACAAGGTCGCCCCCTGTTGACTGGAGGATGTTGTCACTGAGCTTCATTTTTTGGAACGTTGAGTAGAACAGAATGTCGGCGCTGCTCCCGGGATCCAGAAGCACTTTCCTTACCAACAGATCTCCCAATTGAAGAGTGATGACTGATGCGTGAGCATCTTTCCTATCTTTTCCTAGTGAATTTGCATTGAATTTGTTAAGTTTAATCAAGAATTAATTATCTTTTAGCCAATATGGATGCTACTTTGAGTTTTGAGCAATTCTGTTTATTTCAGGTAGCATTCAGCTGAATTTAATGGAGTTATACAGCACAAGAATTAAAGGAGATGACAGCGAAGAGCGACGCGTGCGCGTAACTGATGCGTGCGCATACCTGACGCGTACGCGTGACACACGAAGAATACCATCGACGCATACGCGTGACTGACCCATACGCGTGACATGTGCCACGTGCAGAAAATGCAGAAAAATGCTGGAGGCGATTTCTGGGCCCCATTTTGGCACTCAAGTAAGGCGCAGCTCTTAGGCGTGGATCAAGTGAAGCCAAGTGGTCCCCATGCTACAAGGAGCGGACTAGTTAATTAGTTCTGATTTAAATTTAAATTTTAAAATAGAAAAAGATGTTATTTTAATTTTAGAAATTAGATTTTAAATTAATTAGGATTAGATATAAGAGATAGGGGATTCTATTCAAAGGAACATTCCGCATTTACATAGTTTAGATAAATCCCAGTTTTTCACTCTTTGCCATGAGTGTAAAATCTGGTTAATTAACGGCTAATTAACCCATAAATGAGAATTTATTCTAGAAAGCCTAAAATGTGATTTTTATGGCTAAATGTGATAGAGGAGACTGAGACGAGAATTTCGGTACCAATTTTATAGAATTCGGACCAAGATTGGACCGAACGGGCCAAACCGGGCCAATTGGACCCAAAGTGGGCCCTTGGCCCAACATAACTAGACCAAAACCCTAGTTTTCAGCATTCTCTCTCCTCACTAAACACACTCACATGCTGAAAATGGAGGCCATGGAGGGAAGAACTCTCTCTCAAGTTCTTTCTCTCACTTGATCTTCAAACCACCATAACTTTTGATCTAGAGCTCCGATTGCCGCTCCGTTTGCGGCCACGCGTTCACCGCGGAGAGCTCTACAAAACCCATATAATTAATCTTGAGGTAAGCCACAAGTTTCTTCTCGAAATTCCAGCCCTTATTTTCGAGTTTCATGGGTGAAATGTTGAGATTTTGGGTTCTTTGATGTTATAGGACCCAACTCTCTTGAAGGAGAAGGTTAATCTTGTCTCCTTGGACCTTGGGTGTGGTAAGATTCCCAACCCTAGTGTGATTTGTGATTTTATGATGTTTGAGTTTTGAGATGTTGTGTATGGGTATGATGGTTGTGGCTTAGGTTGTGTATGTGTGGATATTGGAGCTTGATTGGTGACTTTGAAAAGCTTGGAAAGGGTTTGGTGGTGAAAAATATGTTCTTGGAGGTTTTGAGGCCTTGAGAGCTTGTGGATAAGTGGTTTGGAGGTGCTCCGGTGGAGCTTGGGAAATTCGGCTAAGGTATGGTTTCGGTTTCCCGTATCTAATATGTAATGTGGTAGGAAATACTTAGGCTAGAGGCCCTAAGATAGGCATTAAATTGTTGATGTTGTTGAATGATTGAGATATATGAGGTGGTCATATATGTGATGATTATTATTGATGCCTTGGTGGTATGATGTATGAGAAATATGCATGTCGTGATATATGCTTGATGATTGGTTATGGTTGAATTGTGGGTTGAACCATGTTGAGGGTGAGTATGATGTTGATTGTGTACAATAATGATTTATTAGAATTGGTGTTGTTGAGAATTGGCATGAGGAATAATGTATGATATGTCAATGTGTTTGAGTTTGAGCCACTTGGGTGAAGTGGGTTAAAATGATGAGATAGTGATTTTGGTAATTGGTGGTAATGTGTCAATGTGTGAGTTGAGGAGGCTTGATGTTGAATTTGATACATTTTGATTGATTTCAAAGAAAAGGGATGAAATTGGCATGTTTTGATTGATTTTGAAAAGAGTTGAAAATGGTTTGTTTTGAAAATGGCATATTGCGGTTTTGTATGAAAATATGGCTTTTGGGCATACTTTGACGGGACATAACTTGGACTACGGATCTTCGTTTTGTACCAAATCTGTTTAGAAATGAAATTGGATCCGGGATGTCCATGCCGTTCGAAGAACGGGTGAAAAACGATTTAAAATGAGGAAGTTATGTCCATTGGAAGATTGGGGTTCAAATCTGTGAAATTCTGTAGCTTTTAACTTAGAAAATATTTAGCAGAATGACCCCTTGCGCGTGGGCGCACCTGGCACGTACGCGTCGATCTTCCGAAAAGTGCCATCCACGCGTACGCGTGGTGTGCGCGGGCGCGCCGATTGTGCTGCACCCAATGCCAAGCCATTTTCCAGAGAGTTATGCCAGAACTGTGCCGGTGTTGTGCCTGGGGCATGAGAACACCCACGCGTAAGCGTGGTTGACGCGTGCGCGTCGATTGGCAAATTTTTAATCCACGCGTTAGCGTGCATGACGCTTACGCGTCGATGAGTTTTTGAGGCCATCCACGCGTGCGCGTGGAGTGCGCGTACGCGTGGCCCTATTTTCATCCCAAAGTTGATTCTTGAGTTTTAAAAGCCAAATCTCATACTTCTAAGCCTCCGATCTCACCATTTATGTCTTAAATCATTATGACATGCCTAGCTATTAGAAAGGGGCTAGTGAATGAGGTAACTTGCGAGTGAAGCAAGGGAAAAATGAATGATCAATGAGGACCAAGGTGATTATGTGAGATGCGGAGGATGGTGGTGGAAGTGCTTGTTATGCCATGGGCCGAAAGGCTGTAATTGTTAATGAAATGGCTGGTTATGGGTTTAACCGTGAGCCGGAATAGCTGTGTATGCTATGAATATTGGCCGGTTATGGATTTAACCGTGAGTCGGAATAGCTGTGTATGCTATGAATATTGGCTGGTTCTGGACTGAACCGTGAGCCGGATGGCTGATATGGATGTTGATCCATGGATGAGGATTTATGCATGTTTATGCTGAATTATTGATAATTGTGATTTGCACTTCCACTATCTGAGATACGAGTTTCCCTGGGTAGTAGCAGTGGCTAGCCACCACGTGCTCCAGGTTGAGACTTGATACTCTGGTGACCCTATGTCGTAAGTGTGGCCGGGCACTGTGAAAGACCCGGATGAGCTCGCCCCCGAAATATTCACCAGTGAGGGTGATGGATATGGATCATGTTTATGATCAAGTTTATAACGAGTATAACTCGAGTTGGGGATGCGCGACAGAGGGACAGTCCAATGGTTAGCGACCAGGACTTGTCAGGTTGGCTCTATAACCGACAAGATGATATCATCGGCCACTAGGGACAGGCATTCATCATATGCATACTATATGAATTGTTTGAGATTGCCTATTTGACTGCATATTACTTGCTATTTGTCTAAATGCCTTAATTGTTCCTATTTGTATATTCCTTGTTTGATATAACTGTGTTTGCTACATTATACTCCTGTTGGTGGTTGGGAGGTTTGAAGGAATTGGAAAGGGAAGTATTAGTTAGACTGAAGGATCATTAGTCAGATGCCCTTATATGGTTTAGCTTGTTTATAAGCTTTGATATTATCTGGAGGAAGTTCTAGGATTGCCTTTGGCTTTCCTCTATTATTATGTATTATATATGTGGAAGCTGTTACCATGCTGGGGACCTCTGGTTCTCACCCATGCGGATTTTGTGGTTTTCAGATGCAAGACGTGAGGTTTCCCGCTGAGGTATGCTGGAGACTTCTGGATTTGCGAAGATTCCTTGTTCTTGGGGACTATGTTTTGGTTTATATGTTTTGCTTAGATACTTTTATCTCCATTAAATAATACAAACTGTGATGACTCCTCTTATGGGAGATTTTGGAGAATAGGTTTTATGTATTTGTGTCCCTTTGGGGTTTTCATTATTTTATCATATGTATATATTGCTATGCTCGGACCGGTTATCTTCGCAGCTGGATTTTGAGTCTTGATATTCCTATTTTTGACACTCAGTTGTATATATATAATCTCGCGTTAGTTTATCCTTGTTCGTTACGTTAACGATCGGAGTGTTGCGCTTTTGAGTTGCGATTTTTGTTTACCCCTTTTTCTACAAAGGCTCCTAGTTATAATCAATCATTCATACTACTATACGTACTAAATTTTTATTTTAGAGGTCGTAATACCTTGCCATCTCTGAATTATGACTTAAGCATAAGACTCTGTATGGTAGGGTGTTACATTATGGTATCAGAGCAGTTCGTTCCTGTAGAGCCTGAGGGATGGACTGACTATGCTTCTGTGCATTCTCTGTGTGTGTGTTATGTGCTATTAGTATATCTGCTTGATATAATTGGCATAAACGTTCATGAGCATGCATTTGGGACTTTGAAGCACTAGACTTCCGATATTGAGACTGATCAACTTAATATCGATTGTTGGGTGTGTATAGGAACCAGATGGCGCCTCGTGGACGCGGTAGAGGTAGTGCGAGAGGTCGTGCGAATGCTCGTGCACCGGAGAATAACCCTAATGACCCGGTGAACTTTATGGCTGTGTTGGAGAACATGGCTGCTGCTATGCAAGCCACTGCTGAGGCTCTTGGTCAACAGATGAGCAACCATGGCAACGACGGAAATGGAGCTCAGGGACCAATAGAGATCAGAATTTCCGTTGTGTTGGTGAACAAGTGTGGGGTTGCTGAGGAGTGTGTGAAAAGGGCAACCGCTGAGAAAGGGAGTCACAAAGGTTCATTTCCACAGAACCGAGGGAAGAGCTTTGCACCTAGAGGTCCATCTTTCAAGAGGGGAAGCTCTTTCAGGAGGCCCAACAACAACAATTTCCAAGGGAAGAAGTTTCGGAAGCAGCCTCAGAATGATCAAGCTTGTGCTAAGTGTGGAAGTCACCATCCGGGAGTACCATGCAAGGCCGGATGGGGTTTGTGCTACTTCTGTGGTAAGGCGGGACATAAGGTCCCAAACTGCCCGGAGAAGAAAAAACAAGGTGCAGGAAAAGCATAGCAGACTGGTCGGGTGTTCACCACTTCAGCTATAGGTGCCGAGGGATCTGAGACACTTATTAGAGGTAACTGTGAAATGGCTGGTCAAACTTTAAATGCTTTATTTGATTCGGGAGCATCACATTCATTCATTGCATTTGAGAAAGCCCATGAGATAGGGTTGAAGATTGTAACTTTAGATTATGATCTAAGAGTGTACAATGCTACCCATGAAGCCACGGTAACTAGGCTAGGATGCCCGGAAGTTTCCTTTAGGTTCAAGCAGCGTGATTTTGTTCATAATTTAATCTGCTTACCGATGATCGGTCTTGATCTTATCTTGGGATTGGACTGGTTATCTAAGAACCATGTTCTGCTTGATTGTTCTACAAAGTTGGTGTACTTTATGCCGGAAGATACAGAAGGGCCGGTCGTGGTGAATAATTATTACTTGAACTCGATGATGGTGAACTGTTCTGGAATCGAATGTCAGGGTATCATGTTGTTAACCGCGGGTGTTTCGGGTCATGATCAAAGGTTGGAGCAGATTCCGGTCGTGTGTGAGTTTCCGGAAGTGTTTCCCGATGATATTGATGAGTTTCCACCTAACCGAGAGGTTGAGTTTGCTATTGAGTTGATGCCCGGGGCGGGACCAATCTCAAGTGCTCCTTATAGGATGTCACCGTTAGAGATGAACGAGCTAAAGTCTCAGTTAGAGGATTTGTTGGGAAAGAATTTCATACGACCAAGTGTCTCTCCATGGGGTGCTCCAGTGTTACTGGTGAAGAAGAAAGATGGGAGTATGCGGCTCTGTTTGGATTACAGGCAGTTGAACAAGGTTACAATAAAGAATAAGTACCCATTGCCGAGAATTGATTATCTCATGGATCAGTTACAAGGAGCTGGAGTTTTCTCTAAGATTGATTTACGATCCGGTTATCACCAGATAAGGGTGAGGGGTGAGGATATCCCTAAGACCGCTTTCAGAACTCGTTATGGTCATTACGAGTACACTGTAATGTCTTTTGGGTTGACGAATGCTCCTGCGGTATTCATGGATTACATGAATAGAGTCTTCCGTCCGTTTCTGGATAAATTCGTTGTTGTCTTCATCGATGACATACTGATTTATTCCAAGACCGAGGAAGAGCATGCGAAACACTTGAGGACCGTGTTGCAGATTCTAAAGGAGAAGAAACTCTATGCAAAACTGTCTAAGTGTGAATTTTGGAAGAGTGAGGTGAAGTTTTTGGGTCACGTGGTGAGTAAGAAGGGAATAGCCGTAGACCCAACTAAGGTGGAGGCGGTGATGGATTGGAAACAACCAACCACCGTAACAGAGATAAGGAGTTTTCTGGGTTTAGCTGGCTATTACCGAAGGTTTATCAAGGGCTTTTCACAGATAGCTTTGCCAATGACAAAGTTAACCCGCAAAGACACTCCGTTTGTTTGGACTCCTGAGTGCGAGGAGAGCTTTCAGACATTGAAGAAAAAGTTGACTACTGCACCTGTGTTAGTGTTACCCGAGCCGAATGAGCCATTTGAGGTGTATTGTGATGCCTCATTAAAGGGTCTAGGGTGCGTGCTGATGCAGCATCATAATGTGGTGGCGTATGCCTCACGACAGTTGAGACCTCATGAAGTTAATTATCCTACACACGATTTGGAACTCGCTGCGGTTGTGTTTGCCTTGAAGGTGTGGAGGCATTATCTCTATGGGGTTAAGTTCCAAGTTTTCTCTGATCATAAGAGCTTGAAGTACCTCTTTGATCAGAAAGAGCTTAATATGAGGCAGAGAAGGTGGATGGAATTGCTGAAGGACTACGACTTTGAGTTGCATTACCATCCGGGAAAAGCGAACGTAGTGGCGGATGCGTTAAGTCGAAAGTCATTATATGCGGCTTGGATGATGCTCCAAGAGGAGAAGTTGCTCAAGGGATTCGAGAGTCTGAAAATTGGTTCTCAAGAAGTATCCGGAACCTTGTGTTTGAGCCGATTAGAAATCTCAAGTGACTTTAAGTCCGAACTCCTAAAGGCTCATCAAAATGATGAAGCATTATGGAAGGTGTTACCGGCCATTGAGCAAGGAAAACAGTGGAGAGTGTCGGAAGAAAAAGATGGGTTATGAAGATTCAAGGGTAGGATCATTGTGCCGGATGTTGGCACTTTGAGGCAAGATATTTTATAGGAGGCACACAAAAGTGGATTCTCCATTCACCCGGGAAGTACTAAGATGTACCATGATTTAAAGGCGATGTTTTGGTGGCCGGGTATGAAGAATGATGTGGCGGAATATGTTTCAAAGTGCTTAACTTGTCAAAAGGTAAAGATTGAACATCAAAGACCTTCCGGGATGTTGCAACCTTTAGAGATTCCACAATGAAAGTGGGAAAGTATTGCAATGGACTTTGTGTCAGGATTGCCAAGGACTAGGGCTGGTTTTGATGCTACTTGGGTGATTGTGGACCGATTGACGAAGTCAGCTTACTTTTTACCCATTCGGATGACTTACACCCTTGAGGAGCTAGCACGGTTATACATAAAGGAGATTGTGAGACTCCATGGTGTACCTGCTACTATAATCTCTGATAGAGATCCTCGTTTCACTTCAAGGTTTTGGGGTGCATTTCAGAAGGCTTTTGGAACCCGATTAAGCTTGAGCACGGCTTACCATCCTCAAACAGATGGTCAATCTGAGAGGACGATCCAAACACTAGAGGATATGTTGAGAGCTTGTGTTTTGGACCAACCGGCGAGTTGGGATCGGTATATGCCATTGGTGGAGTTTGCATACAATAATAGTTATCATGCGAGCATCGGAATGGCTCCGTATGAGGCCTTGTATGGGAGGAAATGTCAATCTCCGCTATGTTGGTATGAAGCTGGAGAGAAAGGCTTGTTGGGGCCGGAAATGATAGCTGAGACTACTGAACAAGTCAAGAAAATCCGTGATAGGATGCTTACGGCGCAGAGTCGCATAAAGAGTTACGCCGATCAGAGGCGATAGCCCTTAGAATTTGAGGAAGGAGACCATGTTTTCCTTAAGGTTACTCCGACTACGGGAGTAGGTAGGGCGATTAAGGCAAAGAAGTTGAATCCTCGTTATATTGGTCCATTTCAAGTCCTAGAGAGGATTGGACCGGTGGCGTATCGAATGGCTCTACCACCTCATCTTTCGAACCTGCACGACATGTTTCACGTGTCGCAGCTTCGGAAGTACACTCCTGATGCTAGCCATGTGTTAGAACCTGAGTCGGTTCAGTTAAGGGAAGATTTGACGCTTCCAGTGGCTCCGGTCAGAATTGATGATACTAGTATCAAACGGTTGCGTGGAAAAGAGGTTTCTTTAGTGAAAGTGGCTTGGAGTCGAGGCGGTGTGGAGGAACACACTTGGGAACTTGAGTCGGAGATGCGAACGGATTATCCGCATTTATTCTCAGGTAATTACATTTGAATTTTGTGGGCAAAATTCCCAATTAGGTGGGTAGAATGTAAAATCCGGTTAATTAACGGCTAATTAACCCATAAATGAGAATTTATTCTAGAAAGCCTAAAATGTGATTTTTATGGCTAAATGTGATAGAGGAGACTGAGACGAGAATTTCGATACCAATTTTATAGAATTCGGACCAAGATTGGACCGAACGGGCCAAACCGGGCCAATTGGACCCAAAGTGGGCCCTTGGCCCAACATAACTAGACCAAAACCCTAGTTTTCAGCATTCTCTCTCCTCACTAAACACACTCACATGCTGAAAATGGAGGCCATGGAGGGAAGAACTCTCTCTCAAGTTCTTTCTCTCACTTGATCTTCAAACCACCATAACTTTTGATCTAGAGCTCCGATTGCCGCTCCGTTTGTGGCCACGCGTTCACCGCGAAGAGCTCTACAAAACCCATATAATTAATCTTGAGGTAAGCCACAAGTTTCTGTTCGAAATTCCAGCCCTTATTTTCGAGTTTCATGGGTGAAATGTTGAGATTTTGGGTTCTTTGATGTTATAGGACCCAACTCTCTTGAAGGAGAAGGTTAATCTTGTCTCCTTGGACCTTGGGTGTGGTAAGATTCTCAACCCTAGTGTGATTTGTGATTTTATGATGTTTGGATTTTGAGATGTTGTGTATGGGTATGATGGTTGTGGCTTAGGTTGTGTATGTGTGGATATTGGAGCTTGATTGGTGACTTTGAAAAGCTTGGAAAGGGTTTGGTGGTGAAAAATATGTTCTTGGAGGTTTTGAGGCCTTGAGAGCTTGTGGATAAGTGGTTTGGAGGTGCTCCGGTGGAGCTTGGGAAATTCGGCTAAGGTATGGTTTCGGTTTTCCATATCTAATATGTAATGTGGTAGGAAATACTTAGGCTAGAGGCCCTAAGATAGGCATTAAATTGTTGATGTTGTTGAATGATTGAGATATATGATGTGGTCATATATGTGATGATGATTATTGATGCCTTGGTGGTATGATGTATGAGAAATATGCATGTTGTGATATATGCTTGATGATTGGTTATGGTTGAATTGTGGGTTGAACCATGTTGAGGGTGAGTATGATGTTGATTGTGTACAATAATGATTTATTAGAATTGGTGTTGTTGAGAATTGGCATGAGAAATAATGTATGATATGTCAATGTGTTTGAGTTTGAGCCACTTGGGTGAAGTGGGTTAAAATGATGAGATAGTAATTTTGGTAATTGGTGGTAATGTGTCAATGTGTGAGTTGAGGAGGCTTGATGTTGAATTTGATACATTTTGATTGATTTCAAAGAAAAGGGATGAAATTGGCATGTTTTGATTGATTTTGAAAAGAGTTGAAAATGGTTTGTTTTGAAAATGGCATATTGCGGTTTTGTATGAAAATATGGCTTTTGGGCATACTTTGACGGGACATAACTTGGACTACGGATCTCCGTTTTGTACCAAATCTGTTTAGAAATGAAATTGGATCCGGGATGTCCATGCCGTTCGAAGAACGGGTGAAAAACGATTTAAAATGAGGAAGTTATGTCCATTGGAAGATTGGGGTTCAAATCTGTGAAATTCTGTAGCTTTTAACTTAGAAAATATTTAGCAGAATGACCCCTTGCGCGTGGGCGCACCTGGCGCGTACGCGCCGATCTTCCGAAAAGTGCCATCCACGGGTACGCGTGGTGTGCGCGGGCGCGCCGATTGTGCTGCACCCAATGCCAAGCCATTTTCCAGAGAGTTATACCAGAACTGTGCCGGTGTTGTGCCTGGGGCATGAGAACACCCACGCGTAAGCGTGGTTGACGCGTGCGCGTCGATTGGCAAATTTTTAATCCACGCGTTAGCGTGCATGACGCTTACGCGTCGATGAGTTTTTGAGGCCATCCACGCGTGCGCGTGGAGTGCGCGTACGCGTGGCCCTGTTTTCATCCCAAAGTTGATTCTTGAGTTTTAAAAGCCAAATCTCATACTTCTAAGCCTCCGATCTCACCATTTATGTCTTAAATCATTATGACATGCCTAGCTATTAGAAAGGGGCTAGTGAATGAGGTAACTTGCGAGTGAAGCAAGGGAAAAATGAATGATCAATGAGGACCAAGGTGATTATGTGAGATGCGGAGGATGGTGGTGGAAGTGCTTGTTATGCCATGGGCCGAAAGGCTGTAATTGTTAATGAAATGGCTGGTTATGGGTTTAACCGTGAGCCGGAATAGCTGTGTATGCTATGAATATTGGCCGGTTATGGATTTAACCGTGAGCCGGAATAGCTGTGTATGCTATGAATATTGGCTGGTTCTGGACTGAACCGTGAGCCGGATGGCTGATATGGATGTTGATCCATGGATGAGGATTCATGCATGTTTATGCTGAATTATTGATAATTGTGATTTGCACTTCCACTATCTGAGATACGAGTTTCCCTGGGTAGTAGCAGTGGCTAGCCACCACGTGCTCCAGGTTGAGACTTGATACTCTGGTGACCCTATGTCGTAAGTGTGGCCGGGCACTGTGAAAGACCCGGATGAGCTCGCCCCCGAAATATTCACCAGTGAGGGTGATGGATATGGATCATGTTTATGATCAAGTTTATAACGAGTATAACTCGAGTTGGGGATGCGCGACAGAGGGACAGTCCAATGGTTAGCGACCAGGACTTGTCGGGTTGGCTCTATAACCGACAAGATGATATCATCGGCCACTAGGGACAGGCATTCATCATATGCATACTATATGAATTGTTTGAGATTGCCTATTTGACTGCATATTACTTGCTATTTGTCTAAATGCCTTAATTGTTCCTATTTGTATATTCCTTGTTTGATATAACTGTGTTTGCTACATTATACTCCTGTTGGTGGTTGGGAGGTTTGAAGGAATTGGAAAGGGAAGTATTAGTTAGACTGAAGGATCATTAGTCAGATGCCCTTATATGGTTTAGCTTGTTTATAAGCTTTGATATTATCTGGAGGAAGTTCTAGGATTGCCTTTGGCTTTCCTCTATTATTATGTATTATATATGTGGAAGCTGTTACCATGCTGGGGACCTCTGGTTCTCACCCATGCGGATTTTGTGGTTTTCAGATGCAAGACGTGAGGTTTCCCGCTGAGGTATGCTGGAGACTTCTGGATTTGCGAAGATTCCTTGTTCTTGGGGACTATGTTTTGGTTTATATGTTTTGCTTAGATACTTTTATCTCCATTAAATAATACAAACTGTGATGACTCCTCTTATGAGAGATTTTGGAGAATAGGTTTTATGTATTTGTGTCCCTTTGGGTTTCCTTTGGGGTTTTCATTATTTTATCATATGTATATATTGCTATGCTCGGACCGGTTATCTTCGCAGCTGGATTTTGAGTCTTGATATTCCTGTTTTTGACACTCAGTTGTATATATATAATCTCGCGTTAGTTTATCCTTGTTCGTTACGTTAACGATCGGAATGTTGCGCTTTTGAGTTGCGATTTTTGTTTACCCCTTTTTCTACAAAGGCTCCTAGTTATAATCAATCATTCATACTACTATACGTACTAAATTTTTATTTTAGAGATCGTAATACCTTGCCATCTCTGAATTATGATTTAAGCATAAGACTCTGTATGGTAGGGTGTTACAATGAGCAACTAAACCTCCACTGTTAAGGTTGGGAGCTCCATCTATTGTATGGATTGATACTATTATTCTTCTATTTTAATTCATGTTTTGATTTATATTTCAAGAATTATTTTCGTTCTTTATCTTATGAATTTGGGTGGAACGGAAGTATGACCCTCTTTCTAATTGAGTTCTTGTATAACTTGGAAAAGCTATTAACTTGAACAACAACTTGAAAATAATTTCTCCTAAATTCTAAAGATCTGGACTTAACGGGATACGTGACATATAATCCTCTTATATTTGGGTAATTAGGATTTTTGTGGCATATAAACTAGAAATTAAACTTCACCCTCTAATTGGAATCAAGTGACCAAGGAATTGGCGGTTGATGAATTTTAGAGGAGACTATAAAGATCTGAGGAATTAGGGTCTAGTCACATATAGTTTGCCATGAATTGAATCTTGCATGATTAAAATAGTTAATAAGAAAAGTCAATCAGGAAAATAAATATCTCTACAGCCTTAACTATTTTCTCTCATATTTTATTCCTAACTTATTCACCTACTGTCTTCAAACTCTTCTTTACTCTTCAATGCAATTGAACTCTCAAACACTCTTTTCTGCTTGCCTAACTAGGTAAATTAATAAACCATTGTTGCTTAGTCCATCAATCCTCGTGGGATCGACCATCACTCACTTGAGGTATTACTTGGTACGACCCGGTGCACTTGTCGGTTAGTTTGTGGACTGTAAATTCTGCACCAATGACCACAGGGTCATCTAGGTTCTGAATGCTGGAATCGAAGTCTGCGTGTGTAAATGTCACTTGCAAGAGTTGGGTTGCGACCTCAGCTGCACGCTGTGGTCCATCTACCGAGCATATTGCTCGGAACGATCTCTTCCTGGCCGAGTTTGAGGATCCTCCACTGGCGTATCCTCCTGAAATATAATTAATTATACCTCGGGTTTTTCATATTGACTTGAGGATGCTTTCTCTTTTCTTCGGTGTAGTTGTTCAGATGGATCATTGGTTGTGGAAGGTGTGGTACGTTTTTGGATGTGTCATCCAATGTACTTGTCAAGGTGGCCTTGCCGAGCTAGCCGTTTCAAGAGGTCCTTTGCTACTACACAATCGTCAGTAGTGTGGCCGTGCTTCTGGTGGAAAGCACAATATTTTGACTTGTCTGCATTTTTAGTATCTTGATAGGTACCGGGCTTCCTTGGTGGCTTGATTAACTTTGAATTCAGGATTTATTTGATTATGTCCTCTCGCCTAGCGTTGAACTGCGTATAAGAATCAAATCGAGGTGTTAGTTTAAAATTTTTCTTATTGCTCGGAGCCTTATCTTCGTATCTGTAATGTGTTTTCTCAGACTTCCGAGCTTGTCTGAGCTCCTCTATATCAATTTGGCCTTTGGCCTTCTTGCGAAACTCGGCAAGGGTCCTCGGCTTGGCTACCGCGATGGTTTTTTGGAACTTCCCAAGTCGTAGTCCGCTTTTGATTGCGTGCAGATGAACCTCGGGGTGAAGGTCGGGTATGCTGATGGCGACTATAGTGAAGCGGGTCATGTAGTCCTTAGGCTTTCATTTTGGCCCTACTTGATCGTATTCAGATAATCTGAGTCATGCAGATATATTGCGGATCCAGCGAAGTGTTCCTCAAATAGCTTGGCCAGCTGCTGAAATCGTGAGATAGAACCTGCAGGCAAAGCACAAAGCCAATCAAGTGCCGGACCGTCTAAATAATTAGGAAAATAACGGCATAACACAGTATCTGATGCACTGTTAACGATCATTATTGATCGAAATTTCTTGAGAAATTTTTTTGGATCTCCGAGCCCAACGTAAGGTGTGAGGGTTAGTGGCAGGATGAATCTTCGGGGTAATTTGAAGTTCATCACTTTTGGCGTGAAGGGTCCCACTGACTCGTCGGGCTCTTCGTTTTCATCTTCGGGTTGGGCTCCCTCAACTCGGATGGTCTTCGAGATGTGGGAGGGGTCGGAATGATGCTCATTATCTTTTGGTTGTTGTTGATGGGTGTTGTTATTTTTTATCCGAGGATTGTTTAGCTCGGCGATTTGGGCAGCCATTCTTTGATTCTCTTCTGCCATACGCTGATTGGCTTGCTATAGCTCGGTTACCATCCGCAGAAGTTCGGATGGGGAAGGAGGTGGTACATCAGCCATGGATGCGAACGAGGGTTACGGGACCAAAAGAAAGGACTTATTTCCTTGACCCCACGGTGAGCGCCAATTGTTCTTGCCTGCGAAATAGATCGGCTTCTAGTAACTGATGACTACCAAACTATAACCTCGGAGGCTGAACATCCGATCCTTGAATCCAAACTTTTTCTTTCCGACGTGGTGTGAGAGCACGAGCAATGAAGAGGGGGAGGAGTGTACCTGCAAAGGCACTCCAAAACTTAAGTCAGTATATTGTATCGTTCGAACTTACTGAAGAAAATACTTTATCTTTGCTTTATATTATGGGTTTTCTCATCTGTTATGTTTTTGGTATTAACGTTGGTTTTGAAATGATCGATAATGTAACTGACTGCTATGCTGTTTGAACGTCGGTTATAATAAGCACATTAATCTGATTGAATTATGGCTCATAAAAATCGAGTTTATAACGGATGATACCGAGTTACAGCTCGTATTAATAACAGCCATGATACCAAATTATAGTTCGTATTGATGACTGTCATATCAATGGGTAATATATATCTAAGTGAATAGAGTTGGACACCAAAAAAAAGTGCCTAGAGTTTATGAAGATATGTTATCATAGTTGATTAGCCTATTTAACTCTAATTAACTTTAATTGCATCAAATTGTTATGTCATACTCATCGGATTACATAGGTCATATTTAAATAGGAGCTGAGATGGCTCTTTAAATAGCCTAATCATTTTATATATAGTGGATTAGTGATTGCATGGGAACTACTCAAATAAAGACGTCTAAAATGTCTTTTTTTAAAGATATTTTTTCAGTAATTAAAATTTAATATATATAATCGATTAAATCATGTTATTTTTGTTAAAATTAGGCTAGACAATTTGATTTAACAAAAAAATTGGTAAATCAAATCTTGAACTGGCTTAAATTAATATTATTTTTTTATAAAAAATAACTACAATACTCTTATTATAAAAAATGATTAAAATACTCTTATATATATATATATATATATATATATATATATATATATATATATATTAATTTTGAAAATTTTAAATCCTAACCCTACGATAGAAAAATAAAAGATTAAAATTTAGAATTATCAATATTAATATATATAATAGAAGTATTTTAGTCATTTTTTATAATAGAGTATTGCAGTCATTTTCTATAAAAATATAATATTAATTTAGACCAGTTCAAAATTTGATTCACCATTTTTTTAGTCAAATCAATTTGTCTAGCCTAATTTTGATAAAAATAATATGATTTAATTGAGTATACATGTTAAATTTTAATTACTGGAAAACATCTTTAAAAAAGACGTTTTAAACATCTTTATCTAAATGACTCCCTTAAAAAAATGTTTACTTTCTTCATTACAGAGTTTAAGTTTAATATTAATACACGTCAGCTAAAGAGATATGTGGTGATTCCTAGTTACCTATTTTATAAATAAAGATTTGATTACTTTCGATAACTTGTTCAATAATCATTATTGGAATCAAAGAGGGAGACAATCAAATAAAGCGAGTATTGGAAGTGTCATGAAATCTTTTTTTTTATTTTATATATATATATAGCAACGCCGAAGAAGAAAGAGTAGTGAAACTTCGAAATCAGACACTTGGAGGAGCCAAAATCCCAAAAGTGTCATGTACGCCTCAATTTCAAATTTACAATTTTAATTTTTTCTGCTTATACTCTTTTCCCCAGAAATAAATTAGAAATTGTTGATTTATAGTGAGAGAGAAATTGGAAATAAAATTACTTATTATAACAGCAATTGAGATAGAATGAAAAATGAGAAGCATAAAAATGGTCTCATACACTAATGCAAAAAGCAGAATTAGAGAAAGAAATTTGAGATGTAGAATTGAAAATGAAATTTATATGGGTCGCACTAGTGTACAGATGTAATTCTATACAGATATACAGATTTATAATTATTTTATTTAAGCATTTGACACGTGTTGTTTCATGATTAAGAACCAGCTGGCTCTAAAAAAATTGAAGGCGCTGATGGGATAAGCAACTGAGCCGGCTTTGTTTGGTGAGATAGAACGGAGTTTTGAAAATTTCGCGTTCGTTGATTGGAGGCTTAGAACGTGGGCCATGTTGGGGGTTTCAGAAAAAAAAATGCAGGAAAGCCAGCAATTGGGTTAATACGGGGGACGATTCCGTACCATGCATGCTGCTGGTAATCAAGGCTTACTTTCTGAAGAATTAATAATTAAAGTAACCTAATAAAACATCTTCGGCATTATTTGTGGAAATTATTTAAAAAAAAACTAATTGCAAATAAATAACTAACATAGGTAACTATTAAAAATTCAATCCGTCTGAGTAATCCTAAAAACAATTATAACGAATTATTTTACGGGCATAAACATAAAGAATTAATAATTACAAATATTATTTAATCATTAAATTAATTTTTTTAAAGTATCCTTCAATAATTTTTTTAATTAATAAATGATTATTTTTCCACAATTTTGGTTAATATTTTCTTTATATTTTACTATTAGTTTTGCGATATTAATGTATATTCTTCTTACATTAAATAAAAAATATTACCATCACTAATACGCACAACAATAAAAATATATCTATATTAAAAAAAATTTTTACTAACAGTTTTTTTAGTATTAAATTAATATATTTTTGTATCAAAAAATTAATAATAAAGTATAAAAAAATTTTAACAAAAAGAATTATCGTAATAATTTAATAGTTAAAAAATTATTCAAGGAGATCTTAAAAAAATAATTTTATTTTCGAAGTTTTTAAATAATATTTTCATGCAAATACGATTAAAAGGTGAAAGTTGTGGTAGGTTTAGAGAAGGGGGGTTGAATCTATGCCTTCTTTTTATGTTGCTGTTATGATCTTTTTAAACAAAATTACAATTCTGATTCTGTTTGAACTCAGCAGCAGAAATTTATGAGACAATTTATTTTTGTCTCATGAATATCAGAAAATAGAACTCAGCAGAAAAGACAAAAGCAAACACCAGCATGTATCCTGGTTCGGTTGCTTTGTGCTATGCAACCTACATCCAGTCTTCTCCACAATTATGGAAGAATTTCACTATAGTTAACAAAATTACATACACCAATTTCACACTCAAGTTCTATCCTAACTTGACATTGGCTATGCTAACTCCTAACTATTCACTCTTAGTGCTAACCCAACTAAGAAAGGGATACCAAATAGGTACAAGATACAAGACACTTAGCCAACCTAAAGAAATCAGAAAATTAACTCTAGGCTTTTCTCTTAAGTGTATCACTCAACCTTTTACCACTCATGGCTTTTACTTGAACTTTCTCACAATGCCTTTTCTCACAAGAAATTACAGAAAGATAAACTTGGAAAAGTACATTACAATCAGTAAAACATGAAGGAGATTGACTTCATCAGTAGCCTCTTTGCTATGTGCAAAACCAGATTTGCAAACCTCATATACAGTTCTTTAGTGTTGGTCGAATGCTTCTTTGAAAGAGAGCATTATCCAAGTAGAGAAATTTTACAGAACACAACTCACAAACTCTGGTTTTCTCTCCTTGCCTCTGAATGAACAGCAAGCTTCTTTTTATCTCCTTGCATGTTTCTTGGTTCTTCTTCCAAGGTCAGTATCTTGAGCCTTGAGCTTTACCAACCCACATGTTCACTTTTCCTCTTTAATCCTCAGAGTATAAACTTTCCCTCTGACTTCCTCATCTTGACCGAAAGCCACAAAGCAGCAACCATGGAAATCTTCTCATGGTCAACTTGATCTTAGCCATTGAACAACTACTTGGTCCTCAAGTATCACTTGTGACCGTAGATGTGTGGTGCGCGAAATTGTGAACTATACTTTTTCACAACTCTCATAATCCCTGGTAATGGCTCCAAAAACTTGGTGCGCTCAATACCATGGCATTACACAACTTCGCACAACTAACCAGCAAGTGCACTGGGTCGTCCAAGTAATAAACCTTACGTGAGTAAGGGTCGATCCCACGGAGATTGTTAGTATTGAAGCAAGCTATGGTCATCTTGTAAATCTTAGTCAGGCAAACTCAGATATATATGGTGATGAACGAAAATAACATAGAAGTAAAGATAGTGATACTTATGTATATCATTGGTGTATGAGCTTCAGACAAGTGTATGAAGATGCTTTTCCTTCCGTCTCTCTGCTTTCCTACAGTCTTCATCCAATCCTTCTTACTCCTTTCCATGGCAAGCTCGTATAGGGTCTCACTGTTGTCAGCAGCTACCTCCCATCCGCGCAGTGAAAGCTAATGCACACACTCTGTCACAGTGCTGCCAATCACCGGTTTGGTTCCCTCCCCTACCGGAATAGAATAACTCTTTTGCGTCTGTCACTAACGCCCAGTAGGTTACAGGTTTGAAGCACGTCACAGTCATTCAGTTATTGAATCCTACTCAGAACACCACAGACAAGGTTAGACCTTCCGGATTCTCTTGAATGCTGCCATCAGTTCTTGCCTATACCACGAAGACTCTGATCTCACGGAATGGTTGGCTCGTTTGTCAGGCGAGCACTCGGTTGTCAGGCGATCAACCATGCATCGTGCAATCAGGAATCCAAGAGATATTCACTAAGCCTCAGATGCTTGTAGAACAAGAATGGTTGTCAGTCACCTTGTTCATGGGTGAGAATGGTGATGGGCGTCAATCATCACCTTCATCATGTTGAAGAACAAGTGATATCTTGGACAAAGAACAAGCGGAATTGAATGGAAGAACAATAGTAATTGCATTAATACTCGAGGTACAGCAGAGCTCCACACCCTTAATCTATGGTGTGTAGAAACTCCACCGTTGAAAATACATAAGAACAGGGTCTAGGCATGGCCGAATGGCCAGCCTCCCAAAGTGATCAAAAGATCTAAAGAAAAAGGTTCCAAAGATCAAAAGATCAAAAGATCAAAAGATTAAAAGCTTTCTATACAATAGTAAAAGGTCCTACTTATAAGAAACTAGTAGCCTAGGGTGTACAGAAATGAGTAAATGACATAAAAATCCTTTTCCGGGCCCACTTGGTGTGTGCTTGGGCTGAGCAATGAAGCAATTTCGTGTAGAGACTCTTCTTGGAGTTAAACGCCAGCTTTGGTGCCAGTTTGGGCGTTTAACTCCCATTTGGGTGCCAGTTCCAGCGTTTAACGCTGGGATTTCTTGAGGTGACTTTGAACGCCGGTTTGGGCCATCAAATCTTGGGCAAAGTATGAACTATTATATATTGCTGGAAAGCCCAGGATGTCTACTTTCCAACGCCGTTAAGAGCGCGCCAATTGGGCTTCTGTAGCTCCAGAAAATCCACTTCGAGTGCAGGGAGGTCAGAATCCAACAGCATCTGCAGTCCTTTTCAGTCTCTGAATCAGATTTTTGCTCAGGTCCCTCAATTTCAGCCAGAAAATACCTGAAATCACAGAAAAACACACAAACTCATAGTAAAGTCCAGAAAAGTGAATTTTAATTAAAAACTAATAAAAATATACTAAAAACTAACTATATCATATCAAAAACATACTAAAAATAATGCCAAAAAGTATACAAATTATCCGCTCATCACAACACCAAACTTAAATTGTTGCTTGTCCCCAAGCAACTGAAAATCAAATAAGATAAAAAGAAGAGAATATGCAATGAACTCCAAAAACATCTATGAAGATCAGTATTAATTAGATGAGCGGGGCTTTTACTTTTTGCCTCTGAATAGTTTTGGCATCTCACTCTATCCCTTGTAATTCAGAATGATTGGCTTCTTTAGGAACTCAGAATCCAGATAGTGTTATTGATTCTCCTAGTTAAGTATGATGATTCTTGAACACAGCTACTTATTGAGTCTTGGCTGTGGCCCAAAGCACTCTGTCTTCCAGTATTACCACCGGATACATACATGCCACAGACACATAATTGGGTGAACCTTTTCAGATTGTGACTCAGCTTTGCTAAAGTCCCCAACTAGAGGTGTCCAGGGTTCTTAAGCACACTCTTATTTGCCTTGGATCACAACTTTATTTCTTTCTTTTTCTTTCTTTTTTCGGTTTTTTTTTTTTTTCGTTTGCTTCTTTCTTTCTTCTTTTTTTTTTTTTTTGTATTCACTGCTTTTTCTTGCTTCAAGAATCATTTTTATGATTTTTCAGATCCTCAGTAACATGTCTCCTTTTTCATCATTCTTTCAAGAGCCAACATTCATGAACCACAAATTCAAAAGACATATGCACTGTTTAAGCATACATTCAGAGAACAAAAATATTGCCACCACATCAAACTAATTAAACTACTATAAAATTCAGAATTCATGCAATTCTTTCCTTTTCAATTAAGCACGTTTTATTCAAGAGAGGTGATGGATTCATAGGACATTCATAACTTTAAGGCATAGACACTAAGACACTAATGATCACAAGACACAAACATGGATAACATAAAGCATAAAAATCGAAAAACAGAAGAATAAAGAACAAGGAAATCAAGGAACGGGTCCACCTTAGTGATGGCGGCTCTTTCTTGCTCTTGAAGATCCTATGGAGTGCTTGAGCTCCTCAATGTCTCTTCCTTGTCTTTGTTGCTTCTCCCTCATGATTCTTTGATCTTCTCTAATTTCATGGAGGAGAATGGAGTGTTCTTGATGCTCCACCCTCAGTTGTCCCATGTTGGAACTTAATTCTCCTAGGGAGGTGTTTAGTTGCTCCCAATAGTTTTGTGGAGGAAAATTCATCCCTTGAGGAATCTCAGGGGTCTCATGATGAGTGAGATCTCTTGTGTACTCCATCCTTTTCTTGGTGATGGGCTTGTCCTCATCAATGGGAATGTCTCCCTCTATGTCAACTCCAACTGAATAACAGAGGTGACAGATGAGATGAGGAAAGGCTAACCTTGCCAAGGTGGAGGTCTTGTCCGCCACCTTATAGAGTTCTTGGGCTATAACCTCATGAACCTCTATTTCTTCTCCAATCATGATGCTATGAATCATGATGGCCCGGTCTATGGTAACTTCGGACCGGTTGCTAGTGGGAATGATTGAGCGTTGTATGAACTCTAACCATCCTCTAGCCACGGGCTTGAGGTCATGCCTTCTCAATTGAACCGGCTTTCCTCTTGAATCTTGCCTCCATTGTGCGCCCTCTTCACATATGGTTGTGAGGACTTGGTCCAACCTTTGATCAAAGTTGACCCTTCTAGTGTAAGGATGCTCATCTCCTTGCATCATAGGCAAGTTGAACGCCACCCTCACACTCTCCGGACTAAAATCCAAGTATTTCCCCCGAACCATAGTGAGATAATTCTTTGGATTCGGGTTCACACTTTGGTCATGGTTCTTTGTGATCCATGCATTGGCATAGAACTCTTGAACCATCAAGATTCCGACTTGTTGAATGGGGTTGGTAAGTACTTCCCAACCTCTTCTTCGGATCTCATGGCGGATCTCCGGATATTCACCCTTTTTGAGTGAAAAGGGGACTTCGGGGATCACCTTCTTCAAGGCCACAACTTCATAGAAGTGGTCTTGATGCACCCTTGAGAGGAATCTATCCATCTCCCATGACTCGGAGGTGGAAGCTTTTGCCTTCCCTTTCCTCTTTTTAGAGGGTTCTCCGGCCTTGGATGCCATAAATGGTTATGAAAAAGCAACGCTTTTACCACACCAAACTTAAAGTGTTTGCTCGTCCTCGAGCAAAAGAAGAAAGAAGGGAGTAGAAGAAGAAGAAATGAGGAAGAGGGGGATGGTAGTGTGTTCGGCCAAGAAGGGAAAGAAGGGGTGTTTAGGTTGTGTGAAAATGAAGGGTTGAAGAAGGGTATATATAGGAGAGAGGGGGGTAAAGGTTCGGCCATTATGGGTGGGTTTGGGAGGGAAAGTGGTTTGAATTTGAAGGGTGAGGTTGGTGGGGATTTATGAAGGATGGATGTGAGTGGTGAAGAGAAAGATGGGATTTGATAGGTGAGGGGTTTTTGGGAAAGAGGTGCTGAGGTGATTGGTGAATGGGGGAAGAAGAGAGAGAGTGATGGTAGGGTCCTGTGGGGTCCACAGATCCTGTGGTGTCAAGGAAAAGTCATCCCTGCACCAAGTGTTGCTCAAAATCACGTTTTGAGCTATTTCTGGCGTTAAACGCCGGGCTGGTGCCCATTCCTGGCGTTTAACGCCAGGTTGTTGCCATTTTCTGGCGTTTAACGCCAGTCTGGTGCCCCTTTCTGGCGTTAAACGCCCAGAATGGTGCCAGACTGGGCGTTAAACGCCCAACTGCTAGGCTTACTGGCGTTTAAACGCCAGCAGCTTCTTCCTCCAGGGTGTGCTGTTTTTCTTCCTGTTTTTCATTCTGTTTTTGCTTTTTTTTCATTGTTTTTGTGACTTCTTATGATCATCAACCTACAAAAAAGATAAAATAACAAAAGAAAATAGTTAACTATAAAACATTGGGTTGCCTCCCAACAAGCGCTTCTTTAATGTCATTAGCTTGACAGAGGACTCTCATGGAGCCTCAGAAATTCTCAGAACCGTGTTGAAACCTCCCAACACCAAACTTAGAGTTTGAATGTGGGGTTTCAACACCAAACTTAGAGTTTGGTTGTGGCCTCCCAACACCAAACTTAGAGTTTGACTGTGGGGGCTCTATTTGGCTCTGTTTTGAGAGAAGCTTTTCATGCTTCCTCTCCCTGATGACAGAGGGATATCCTTGGGCCTTAAACACCAAGGATTCTTCATTCACTTGAATGATCAACTCTCCTCTATCAACATCAATCACAGCCTTTGCTGTGGCTAGGAAGGGTCTGCCAAGGATGATGGATTCATCCATGCACTTCCCAGTCTCTAGGACTATGAAGTCAGTAGGAATGTAATGGTCTTTAATCTTCACCAAAACATTCTCTACAAGTCCATGAGCTTGTTTTCTTGAATTGTCTGCCATCTCTAATGAGATTCTTGCAGCTTGCACCTCAAGGATCCCTAATTTCTCCATTACAGAGAGGGGCATGAGGTTCACACTTGACCCTAAGTCACACAAGGCCTTCTTGAAGGTCATGGTGCCTATGGTACAAGGTATAGAAAACTTCCCAGGATCCTGCCTCTTTTGAGGCAGTTTCTGCCTAGACAAGTCATCCAGTTCTTTGGTGAGCAAGGGAGGTTCATCTTCCCAAGTCTCATTTCCAAATAACTTGTCATTTAGCTTCATGATTGCTCCAAGGTATTTAGCAACTTGCTCCTCAGTGACATACTCATCCTCTTCAGAGGAAGAATACTCATCAGAGCTCATGAATGGCAGAAGTAAGTCCAATGGAATCTCTATAGTCTCAATTTGAGCCTCAGATTCCCATTGTTCCTCATTGAGGAACTCAGAGGAGATTGGTACACGCCCACTGAGGTCCTCCTCAGTGGCGTCCTCCTCCTCTCTTTCCTCTCCATATTCGGCCATGTCTATGGCTTTGCACTCTCCTTTTGGATTTTCTTCTGTATTACTTGGGAGAGTGCTAGGAGGGAGTTCAGTAACTTTCTTGCTCAGCTGACCCACTTGTCCTTCCAAATTTCTGATGGAGGACCTTGTTTCATTCATGAAACTTTGAGTGGTCTTTATTAGATCAGAGACCATTGTTGCTAAGTCAGAAGTATTCTGCTTAGAACTCTCTGTCTGTTGCTGAGAAGATGATGGAAAAGGCTTGTTATTGCCAAGCCGGTTTCTTCCACCATTATTATTGAAACCTTGTTGAGGTCTCTCTTGATTCTTCCATGAGAAATTGGGGTGATTTCTCCATGAAGAATTATAGGTGTTTCCATAGGGTTCTCCTAGGTAATTCACCTCTTCCATGGAAGGGTTCTCAGGATCATAAGCTTCTTCCTCAGATGAAGCTTCCTTAGTACTGCTTGGTGCATTTTGCATTCCAGACAGACTTTGAGAAATCAAATTGACTTGTTGAGTCAATATCTTGTTCTGAGCCAGTATGGCATTCAGAGTGTCAATCTCAAGAACTCCTTTCTTCTGACTAGTCCCATTGTTCACAGGATTTCTTTCAGAAGTATACATGAATTGGTTATTTGCAACCATTTCAATCAATTCTTGAGCTTCTGCAGGCGTCTTCTTCAGATGAAGAGATCCTCCAGCAGAGCTATCCAAAGACATCTTGAATAGTTCAGAGAGACCATCATAGAAAATACCTATGATGCTCCATTCAGAAAGCATGTCTGAGGGACATCTTCTGATTAATTGTTTGTATCTTTCCCAAGCTTCATAGAGGGATTCTCCATCCTTCTGTCTGAAGGTTTGGACTTCCACTCTAAGCTTACTCCATCTTTGTGGTGGAAAGAACTTTGCCAAGAAGGCATTGACTAGCTTTTCCCAAGAGTCCAGGCTTTCTTTAGGTTGAGAATCCAACCATATTCTAGCTCTGTCTCTTACAGCAAAAGGGAATAGCATCAGTCTGTAGACCTCAGGGTTAACCCCATTAGTCTTGACTGTGTCACAGATTTGCAAGAATTCAGCTAAAAACTGATGAGGATCTTCCATTGGAAGTCCATGGAACTTGCAATTCTGTTGCATTAGAGAAACTAATTGAGGCTTAAGCTCAAAGTTGTTTGCTCCAATGGCAGGGATAGAGATGCTTCTCCCATAAAAATCAGGAGTAGGTGCAGTGAAGTCACCCAGCACCTTCCTTGCATTGTTGGCATTGTTGTTGTTTTCGGCTGCCATGGGTTCTTCTTCCTTGAAGAATTCGGTCAGGTCCTCTAAAGAGAGTTGTGCTTTGGCTTCTCTTAGCTTTCTCTTCAGGGTCCTCTCAGGTTCAGGATCAGCTTCAACAAGAATGCCTTTGTCTCTGCTCCTGCTCATATGAAAGAGGAGAGAAAAAGAAAATGTGGAATCCTCTATGTCACAGTATAGAGATTCCTTGAAGTGTCAGAGGAAAAGAGAAATAGTAAGAAGAAGGAGAAGAAGAATTCGAACTTTAATTAGATAAGGTTCGAATTGTGCATTTAGAATGAGTGGTACTCCATAAATAGAAGGATGTGGGAAGGAGGGAAGAGAATTTTCGAAAATTCAATCAAAAAGATGTTGATAATTTTCGAAAATTGAAGGTGGAAAAGAAATCAAGTGATTTTTGAAAAAGATTTTTAAAATTAGAAGTCAAAAAGATTTGATTGAAACTATTTTGAAAAAGATGTGGTTAAAAAGATTTGATTGAAAAGTTATGGTTTTAAAAAGATGTGATTGAGAAGATATGATTTGAAAATAATTTTAAAAGATATGATTTGAAAACAATTTGAAAAGATATGATTTGAAAATTAATGACTTGCCTAACAAGAAAAGATATGATTCAAACATAAAACCTTTCTTAATAGAAAAGGCAAAAAATGTTCAATCAAATCATTAATTGTTAGTAAGTATCTTTGAAAAGGGAAAGAAATTGATTTTGAAAACATTTGATTGAAAAGATATGATTTGAAAAAGATTTGGTTTTGAAAAACTTTGAAAACTTGAAAAAAAATTGATTTTGAAAACAAAATCTTCCCCCTGGCACCATCCTGGCGTTAAACGCCCAGAATGGTATACATTCTGGCGTTTAACGCCCAAAATGCTACCTTTTTGGGCGTTAAACGCCCAACCAGGTACCCTGGCTGGCGTTTAAACGCCAGTCTGCCTTCTTCACTGGGCATTTTTGAATGCTCAGCTTTTTCTGTATAATTCCTCTGCAGTATGTTCTAAATCTTCAATCCTTTGTATCATTGACTTGAAAAGACACAAATTAAAAATATTTTTGGATTTTTAATAATTAAAATGCAACAAGAAACAAATAACAATGCATGCAAGACACCAAACTTAGCAGTTTGTGTACTACTGACACTATATGAGACACATGAACACTCAAGTCAATAGAATTTAAAGATCAAAACAAGAAATATATGCATGGATTCGAAAAATATAACAAAAACATGCATTTGACACTAAACTTAAGATGAGACTCTAGACTCAAACAAGAAATATTTTTGGATTTTTATGATTTTGCAAATTTTTTTGTATTTTTTTCGAAATTTGAGTGAAAAAAAAGTATCAAAATTCTTAATGAGAATTCCAGGAATCAGTGCAATGCTAGTCTAAGGCTCCGGTCCATGAATTAGACATGGCTTCACAGCCAGCCAAGCTTTCAAGGAAAGCTTCGGTCCAAAACACTAGACATGACCAAAGGTCAGCCAAGCCTTAGCAAATCACTGCTCCAAAAGCAAGATTGATACGAAATCAACAAGCTCTTGTGGTGATAAGTTGAAACCTCGGTCCAATCAGATTAGACATGGCTTCTCAGCCAGCCAGATTTCAACAAATCATCATGAAACTCTAGAATTCACCTTCAAGAATTTCGAAAAAAAAAATACCTAATCTAAGCAACAAGATGAACCGTCAGTTGTCCAGCCTAAACAATCCCGGGCAATAACACCAAAAATTTGATGTTGTTGCTGGATCTTGGCTCTGATGTTACCAAAAGCTTGCTCAAAACATGAACAATCCCCGGCAACGGCGCCAAAAACTTGGTGCGCGAAATTGTGAACTATACTTTTTCACAACTCTCATAATCCCTGGTAATGGCTCCAAAAACTTGGTGCGCTCAATACCATGGCATTACACAACTTCGCACAACTAACCAGCAAGTGCACTGGGTCGTCCAAGTAATAAACCTTACGTGAGTAAGGGTCGATCCCACGGAGATTGTTAGTATTGAAGCAAGCTATGGTCATCTTGTAAATCTTAGTCAGGCAAACTCAGATATATATGGTGATGAACGAAAATAACATAGAAGTAAAGATAGTGATACTTATGTATATCATTGGTGTATGAGCTTCAGACAAGTGTATGAAGATGCTTTTCCTTCCGTCTCTCTGCTTTCCTACAGTCTTCATCCAATCCTTCTTACTCCTTTCCATGGCAAGCTCGTATAGGGTCTCACTGTTGTCAGCAGCTACCTCCCATCCGCGCAGTGAAAGCTAATGCACACACTCTGTCACAGTGCTGCCAATCACCGGTTTGGTTCCCTCCCCTACCGGAATAGAATAACTCTTTTGCGTCTGTCACTAACGCCCAGTAGGTTACAGGTTTGAAGCACGTCACAGTCATTCAGTCATTGAATCCTACTCAGAACACCACAGACAAGGTTAGACCTTCCGGATTCTCTTGAATGCTGCCATCAGTTCTTGCCTATACCACGAAGACTCTGATCTCACGGAATGGTTGGCTCGTTTGTCAGGCGAGCACTCGGTTGTCAGGCGATCAACCATGCATCGTGCAATCAGGAATCCAAGAGATATTCACTAAGCCTCAGATGCTTGTAGAACAAGAATGGTTGTCAGTCACCTTGTTCATGGGTGAGAATGGTGATGGGCGTCAATCATCACCTTCATCATGTTGAAGAACAAGTGATATCTTGGACAAAGAACAAGCGGAATTGAATGGAAGAACAATAGTAATTGCATTAATACTCGAGGTACAGCAGAGCTCCACACCCTTAATCTATGGTGTGTAGAAACTCCACCGTTGAAAATACATAAGAACAGGGTCTAGGCATGGCCGAATGGCCAGCCTCCCAAAGTGATCAAAAGATCTAAAGAAAAAGGTTCCAAAGATCAAAAGATCAAAAGATCAAAAGATTAAAAGCTTTCTATACAATAGTAAAAGGTCCTACTTATAAGAAACTAGTAGCCTAGGGTGTACAGAAATGAGTAAATGACATAAAAATCCTTTTCCGGGCCCACTTGGTGTGTGCTTGGGCTGAGCAATGAAGCAATTTCGTGTAGAGACTCTTCTTGGAGTTAAACGCCAGCTTTGGTGCCAGTTTGGGCGTTTAACTCCCATTTGGGTGCCAGTTCCAGCGTTTAACGCTGGGATTTCTTGAGGTGACTTTGAACGCCAGTTTGGGCCATCAAATCTTGGGCAAAGTATGGACTATTATATATTGCTGGAAAGCCCAGGATGTCTAATTTCCAACTCCGTTGAGAGCGCGCCAATTGGGCTTCTGTAGCTCCAGAAAATCCACTTCGAGTGCAGGGAGGTCAGAATCCAACAGCATCTGCAGTCCTTTTCAGTCTCTGAATCAGATTTTTGCTCAGGTCCCTCAATTTCAGCCAGAAAATACCTGAAATCACAGAAAAACACACAAACTCATAGTAAAGTCCAGAAAAGTGAATTTTAATTAAAAACTAATAAAAATATACTAAAAACTAACTATATCATATCAAAAACATACTAAAAACAATGCCAAAAAGTATACAAATTATCCGCTCATCAATGTGAATCAGAATAGGGCAGAGAATAACTTTTCCTTGAATGCTATTTTCGGATAGAGCAGAGAGTTGGAAAGAAGAGAACAACTTTCCCTTGCTAATTGCTTTTTATTCCATTTGGGCTATTGAAATTTTGGCCTGCAACAATAAACAATTAGTAAAAAAGTAAATACAATTAATCAACACTAATTATTTATTTTGCCCAAAAATAATGTTTGTTATCACTAATTAATTTAGTTAATTTCTTAACTCAACAAAAGGTAATTTATTAAAATGTATTTTCAAAAGCAAAATTCAATGGCAGAAAAAAATTCAGTAAATCTGACCAACCACTGTATCTTTGTTATACCAGTTTAGAGGTAAAAACTAAATCGGTTTATGAATTCTTTTGCCGTTGATGTAGTAGTTTCTGACATTTCCATTTAACCGCATAGTCCGTCCAAGTGATTTAAACATTTGACCAACGTATCCCTAAGCTCGTTGCAGCACAATTAAGACGACGACAATGCTGACATGGCCACCGAAAAGTTCAAGATGAAATTTGTAATTACTTGTTCAACCCATCCAACCTGGAACCCTAATCCTCTGCGTTCCTCCTCTTAGCCCTAAACCGCCAAGCCGTCCAACGCACCTTCTCACTCATGACTTGCTCTAACCCAGTAAATCCTCGTGAACCCTGATCCGGCAAAATATCCTCCCTTCCCATCACACTCTCACTTTCTCAACTCTAAATTTTTCCAAAATTGTGAGATTGCTTCACAATTCATACAGATTATTAGCAGCAATGCCCACAAACTGACAAACAGATTCACATATAATAATCATGAGACTTTTTCTTTTTGTCTCGTCACTTGGCACGAGATATTTTACGGTTTTATCTCCTGTGCGGCAGAAACAGAAAAGGAGTAGAAGAGAAGGAAAATTACACCCAGATATATCATGGTTCAGCTGCTAAGTGCAGTGCAGCTTACATCCAGTCTCCATCACAAAGATGATGGAATTTCACTATAATCATTCTTGATTACAAGCACCAATTCTCTCTAGAAACTACCCTTCCTATCTGGGACAAGTCCAGAATCTAAACCTAATCCTGAACTTGACTTGGTTACTGCCAAGCTTTCAACTGTAAAGTGCTAACCCAACTTACAAGGGGATTCTCACAGAATCATGAAACACAACACAGATGTACAAAGGAACTCTAAGGACATCTATGACTTTTTCTTTTAATTTTGCACTCTCTGCCTTTTTTTGCTCTATGGCTTTTTCATACAAACCTCACTGTTTTTCTTTTTCCATGAGATTTAAGACATGACAAAATTAAATAGAAAAATACAAAACAGAATACATTGAAGAAGAAGAAAATCTGTTAGCTTAGGTAGCTCTGAGAACTCTATGTCTTGCACTCTCACTCCTTGCCTCAAGCCCTGGCTGTTCTCCCTTACTTATAGGAGGAAGCCTTCATGGTTGAAACCAAACAAATCAAGCTAAACTTCTTCTTTTTCATGCAAACCGGTTCGGCCAGTGAGAAAGAAGAGGAAACCAAATGCTTTAACCAACATGCAATTACCTCTGGTCCTTCCTTGGTCACCAATAAGCACCAATCCGAGCCTTCCATCTTGCCTTGCTCTTCAAGATGAACTCCTAGTCCTTGATGCTTCATGATGCATGACAACTCCTCCTGCTCCACTTTTGATTCCTCCTTTACGTAGCCATCCTAGCTACCTTCTGTGATAAGTGAACTCAAAAGCAGAGGCGAGCCATCCCTCCAGGGATCTTCCTCTACTGACCGAAATCTTCATCATCCATTTTTGGTATGGAGAAGCTGAGATCTCTTCACCAAATCTTACCATTCATGGTTGAAGATCTTAGCCACTACATACTTTATGTTTTCTTTTTCTTGCCATCATTGTGATGGTCTTGTTACTTACTCTTCCTTCTTTTCGGTGGCTCAAAGTTTCTTCCATAGCTGCTGTGTAATGACCGAAAACAAGAAGCAAGATGAGAGAGAGGAAAGGAGAATTTGAACACTAACTAATGGATCTTGATAAAGTAAATTAAATTTTCAATTCCCTTTGCTTGAGGTAGCGTGCCTCATTAAAGCTATCAATCAAATCAACTTCAATTTCTCTCTCATAGTTCTAAGGACTCATCCTAATAAATTTTGAATTCCATCACATGATGAGAGAATGAGATCCGTTGAAAGCAATGAAACTTTGCTTTCTTTTCTTAATGGTTTCGGACCAAACTTTGGTCTATTTAGCAAAGATTTCAATTGGACTGGTAGTAATAATAATCCTTTTTGGCCCAAACAAAAATAACTTGCTTCAGTCAAAATAATTAAGGCAATTTATTCCAAGGCTGAGCTATAAGTAACACATCTGGGCTTGCCAATTTTCTTTTCTTTTGGCCCAAATCAACGCGACTTCTTCTAAAATTTCTTGACTTATACACTATTTTGTTTGCAATGGTATTATAGCCATGATTTTTGAATGATCATAATTAAATTAATGAAAAGTATATATTACAAAGAATCAAGTGCAAGTAAATGCCTTAACGAAAACATAGAATTAATGATTTTTCGTATTTTCATTGATTGATATTAAATGTCTTAAGGGAAACAAAAAAATCAAGTGTAATTAACTTAATTAATGTATATTATCATTACCGTCCATTATTATTATTATTATTATTATTTAATGTATTTTTAAATATAAAAATTAAATTATAAAAGGAATATTAAGTATTAATTACAAGAATGCCTACTAGTAAGGAATATGATATTATAATTAATATCATTAATAAGTAGAATTGATAAGAATATGATAAGTGAAATGATAAGAGAGTGAGATAAAAAATAAAACTATTATTAAGTGATATAAATAAAGTAAATTATAAAAATTTTTGGCTAATTATGACTGAAAATTTTTAGTTACCAAACTTCTTCCTCTTATATTAGGGGAGGATATAATTACAGACACTAACATATTTTATTTCACTTACAAAATACACTTAATTCAATGTACACAAATTGGTAATTTGTTAATTTACTTACTAATTAATTTTTTAGAAATCACAAAAATCTTTTGATAACATCAAAAGTGTAAAGTAAAGCATAAAAGAAATAGCTTAAAACAATGTGGTATATAAACACCGAATTTAAATTTCAAATTGAGTTACTTAAACATATTTATTATTTGTTATCCCAAATAGTTTAAAAGAATGTGGTTTATCACATATTCATGAGAAACTATATACGACAAGATTTTTTCTATGATTGAAAAAGAAACAATTTTTCAAAACAATGATCTAAATGGATCAATCCATTATCTTTTGGGGCCTATCCCCAACATTGAATTGGAAGTTTTGAATTTATTATCCGATTTTCTCTCTTTTATTTCCGGTTACAGTTCACTATATCAAAAAATCCTACGTAATCAAACAATCCCAACCCAATCATAACATTTCAGGAATGAAACAAGGCCCAACAACAACAAGCCCATTCACATCCCTTCAACGGGATTCTCATGCTGACCTGGTCTCCCCATCCACCGGCTTAGCTACAATGTGGAGCCTTTGTAAACTAGCCCTGCAACCTCTGTAAGCTGTTCAGAAAGGTCTGCCGTCTGCGAGCTGCTCTTCCAACTACCAGCAGAAATCCACGTGTCAGCTTCACATCAAACAAAAGAGCATATCTTTACCTTCACATTTGTACGCTATAATTTCTCAAAATAAATTGTCTATTTTACCACTGTCATTTTCAATGACAACAATATTATCTACATAGGCTAAGAAAAAAAGTAATAGATATATTTGTGTGTTTAAAAAATAATAAAATATTACTTTTGATTCTAGTGAAACCAAACTACAATGGTGTTTAATTTTTCGTCAGTCAGCATAATACCTAATAATTTAGTTTTATAAGTTTAATGACTATATTTTAACCACGATTCCTCTTTTAAAAAAAGGGTATGAAATTGACTAAAAAATTAAAATAAAAAGAAAAAATGAGGACACTTTATGTCACATTTTTTTTTTCTAATTTTTAACATAATATTAAAACCGTAAAATATGAACTACTTATAGTTTCAAAATAATATAATACTTATAAATAATTTCTATGGGTTGTGGCTACTTAGTTCATCGTTGAATACCTATTATATTACTCCAAATTTATTTACTTTATAATTAAATAAGTTACTTTTAAAAAAGAAAAATTATAAGTTGAGATTTTAGCGGATGAGTGAGTTGACTACTCAATCAACTCAAGTTGGTTTTTTTCATTCTCTAACTCCCTCTTTTTTTTTGGGTTAATCTCTATCTCCATTTTTTTTATTACTAATGTTTTCATTCTCTCGATCTTTACAAGAAAACACGTTTTTTTTTAAAGAAACACATTTTTTTGTCAAGAAAATACATTTTTATAATGCTTTTGTTGGTATATTTTTAATGTTGATTATTAGCCCATATTTTCCTTTCTTTAGGCCCAATTTAGTTTTGGTTACACCTTTTCAAAGACTGAGTCATTTTGGGCTTAGCCCAAACCAAAATAAGACTCAGTCATTCGTCTTAAACCGACCTGAGTTGCCAATGAGCCATAATTCACACGGCATTCTGCCTGCTCTCCATCTTAAAGGTATCGGATTCGAGTCCTACCAGCTGCAACTGAAAAAGGAAAAATTGGTAAGTATGTGAGGAGTGTGTGAATGTGTATTGTGTACTTACGATTGGGAGTTGTCCAATCCATTGAGGTACCTAAGATTGGGGGTTGTCCAATCCACCGACTAAAAAAAAAAAAAAAAAAAACCGACCTGAGTTAGAAAGTTTGGAGAAGGTGTCCCAAATTTGCCTTAGACTTGTATTGACCTGCTGACCACAAATTAAAAAGGTAGGGACATGTCTAAGAAATTTTTTTTTTTATTTGCCACTAAAAAAAAAAAAACTTTTATTGTAGTTTGTACTTTGTACACATAATATTAGCCCTTAAAACCAGTTACTATATATTTATGTATAAATACATATATAATTTAATTTATTTTTGGTATATATTTCATATTTCAATATATATTTTATAACCGTAATTAATTTTAATGGTTGATTTTAATGTACAATTAACATGATTATATATATACACCCCCTAAATATGTGTTTGACAAACACAGAATAAATAATAAACAAAATTTTAATTAAATTAAAAAAAATAGGAAACTGTTATTTTCCTTCTTATTCCTTCTTTTCTTCTTGAATGTGTCAAACTTGAAAATTGCAAAACTTTTGAGAGTTTGGACTGTTGGGTTTGAATTGAATTCTAATTTAATTTGTTCTTGATCTTGTTTACGTATGTTGAATTGGAGTTCTTGATCGTGTTCTGTTTTATCGTTATCTCTCTGAGTAATTATGTATTTTTGTTTAAGACAATTAACAAATTTATGCACTAGGAAAAGGACAATTAACAAACAGCACTTTTGTTCTTGCGTTAAGGGTTTGGAAAAAATATGACGAAACAATATACTATTAATGATGGAAATAATATAAGAACTTAATCTAGAAAGTGATTAATTTTTTTTCTATTTATACACAAGCACAATTTAAATCTTATTAGACGGGGGAGGGGCCAATGTAACAAAAATGAATAAATAAAAAATAAACAGGGTGCACTAGCTAGAAACATAAACAAGTGAACAAAATAAATAAAAACAAACAGAAGAGCCAAACCAAAAGCTTTAAAAAAAATAAAAAAAAAAACAGTGAAGTTACACTGCTTGATGATGTTCTTTGCTCAAACATGCTACATGCATAGTTTGATTTGATTTGTACGGTTCTTATCAACTTGTATATTGGCCATAATTGATATATGGTTATTACATCTATTAAATAGAAGAAAAATAAAATTAAAGAAGAATCTAAGATATATCTAAAAAAGAAGAGCATGCAAGATAAAAAGTAGAGAATAACTTAAATTCAAGAAGATCATTTGGTTTTGTTGAATCTTAATAATTCAGCATATTATTTTGTATTAACATACATGATTATATATTGTTTTATAGTATTTACTTGCTTAATTAAAAATTTATCAGTATATTTACTTAAAATTAACTTGAAGTTTACATTTAATTTACATTTAGCAGAATATGTAAACTCATGCAAAAAATATTTTAGAACTTGAATGGTTGGTGTTATTAATTATCTTATCAATTACACAACTATTACCATTCATGCATATATTATAAAAATTTTGGTATTACTTACTTTATTTTAAATTTAATATGTGTTAAAAAATGAAATTATAATTAGAACTTTTAGTCTTATTATTTTATTAATTACATAATTATTAGTAATCATTATAATATAAATTTTTTGGTTTGTACGCACTCTAATTAACTTGGTACTTGTATTTAATAGGGTATATAAACACATTCAAAGGATGACATTAAAACTCTTGGTCCCGTTATTTTATTAATTACACAATGAATACTTAGCATACGTTACTCTTTTCGTTTTAAAATAACGATCGTATTTATTTTTTGGATTTATTCACTACAATAATTTCGGTAAATAACGGTGAAAATTTTGTGGCAATTTCATAAAACGATAACCTGCGGTTATTGATTGGGGCTGCAATCAGAACCACATTTAGCCGTGGTTTTTCACAAACCAAACCACCGCTATATTTCAATCAGACTTACATTTAGTGACGTCTTTTCGAAAACCGCCGCTATATGTACTGTTGGTGAGTTATTGTTTTATATTTTGCAGCAATTTTGTTTAAACCGTCGCAAAATGCGTATTATCACATATTGTAATGTTTTCTTTAATAATAACCATCTGGATATAATCTAGTTAAATAAACACTACTATCTTAAGCTACATATGTTTAAATTATTGTTACTTAAACTCGTAACACTTTTTCTACATTTATTTTACATAAAAAAAATTCACAAGTTAAATAAGTTATATATGTTAACTCATGTGAACAAATTTACCAATAAAATCTTCTTATTTATTTTATTGGCATTTAAATTTGTATTCAAACATAAAATATTAACTTTGTTAAATATATTATTATATAATATAATTTTTTATTAAAATATTTATAAAAGTAAAATTTATTTAAAACGTTATATATATTACATGAAAATATTAACTTTTTTATTTAGGTATGTATTTAAAATTGTATGATTTATTCTGTTTTTCTAAAAAAATTAAAAAATAAAAAATTAATATTTTCATGTATTATATATAGTATTTTAAATAAATTATTTTTTAAATATTTTTATAAAAAATTATATTATATAATAATATTTTTAATAAGAGTAGTTAATAAATTTTAAATATAATATTCTAATTATTTACTAAGTAATATACAATAAAATTTTAATAATTTTATATTTTTATGTTACAGTTTAAAATATTATTTTAATATAATTTTTTATTATTATAAAAAGATTTTGCATAATAATTAATTTTATTAAATAAAAAATATTCATATAGTTTATATTTTTATATTTTATATTTAATTATTTAAGAATAAAAGATTCTGTTGCCATTTAAAGTATTGTGTATTAAAGTATTGTCATTTAAAGTATTTATTTATGTATTAGGATATTCTATATTTATTAGAGTCCATCAATGCTCTTCTTTTATATTAGCCTTTGAATTTCATCTAATAAAATCTAATGGCCTATATAAGTGTCGCTCATTCAATAAGCACATAATTGGTGAGCTCGTTTTAGACATACCCATATTGTAACATATAACATAAAACTTTTAATTTTACTATATTTATTAGCTACGATAATTGCATAGATGCATGATGGGGTAACAAGAAAAGTAATTTTAGAGAGTATTTAAAATTGATATAATGTCAAAAAAAAACATTTTGGATATTTTTTTAGAGAGGATTTCAAAATTCCAACGATTTCAATGATTAATTTTGGCTATTAAAAATTTTATGAAAAATTTTAGTTCCCCCAAGAGAAGGGATTTCAATCTTCTCCTCTTCTCTCTATATATCTCGCTTTAAAATGTATTTATATGCATTAATTAACATTTATAAAACTGATAAATAATAAAATGAATTATATCTTTTATGAATATAGATAATCTAATTATTTTTTCTAAAAAAAATTAAAATACTAATATATAAAATTACCTTAACTACACAGAAGATTAAATTAAAGGAAATTTAATTGCGATATTTAAATTTTTATATTTGAAATGACTAAAATTTAAGAATACATCATTTGAACAAACCCTAATTATGGGTAATATTTAACATGGTAGTTTCATTAATTTGTTGCATCTTTCTGTGAAGTTTCTACAATCACGATGTTAGTACAACTATAATTGTAGTCACAATTTAAAATTCTTTGTATAAAGATTAGTATCTTTTTTATGAACTAGATTTTGTATATATTGTCAAAATAAAAGAAAGCGGAACAAAATTTAATTCAAATTTCAAATTAAGGCAAACAAAAGAAGGTTTATATTTCATTATTTTAAAAAAAATTCACGAAAAAACATAATAAATATATAATCATTCATATATTACTATATAACATTTAAGGAGTTAAACTCCATTTTGGTTACTGAGATTAGTGAGTTCCACTAATTTGGTCCCTGATTTCTCAATTGCCATAATTTGGTCCTCTATATTTAAAAAAGTGCACCAATATAGTCTCTTGTGTATCTTCCATCACTGGAACTCAACACTGTTAGTAGCGTAGCTCAAGCCTTATCATGCTAGACATATTAAAACGACATGGTATACATTTTGGCGCTAAAGAAGGTACTAAGATTGAACAATACTAAAATATTATAACCCTCCCTTTTAATATTGTTCAAACCCTAAAATGACATCATTTAGTACTCTTTTAGCGTCAAAATGTGTACAACATCGTTTTAATATGTTCAACATGGCAAGACTTGAGCTATCTCACTAACGGCGTTGAAAAATGACTACATTGGTATATTTTTTTAAATTTAAAAGACCAAATTGTGACAATTAAAAAGTTAGAAATCAAATCAATACAACTCGCTAATCTCAGAATCTAAAGTAGGCTTAACAAAATATTTACTTTCATGAAAATACATAATTAATGGGCCAAATCAACATTAAAAGTTAGCATATGCTTTTTCTTTGATACGGTTATATGATTCATAATCCGGAATTTGGATTATTTAATTTGGTTTTTTTCGTACACAAATAATTACAATTTGGATGATTGAATTTAAGTAACCGTCGGCATTTATGGACAAAACAGGGGAAAAACCGGGACATTAATCAAATCTAAATGGGCAAATCAATTTTTAATATGTGTCATGTACTTTATTGTTCATGATAAACCTGTTTGATTCAAAAGATTAATGAACAAATGGAAAATTAAATTTAATTAAGAATGTAATCTCTGTCGGCAATGCCAGACAAAATGAAAACTAATAAAGATTCGAAACAAAGAGACGCACAGAATTCAAGGACCAAATCGCAATGAGTATGCATCACAAATATTTTATTTTATATTTTTGGATACATATATATCATATAAACCATTAAGAAAGAGAACAAATAGTACAGTGTAATTTAGGATCTGCAATCAACCATATTCAAGAGCAATGCATGCAAGAATCTAATTGTCTAATCACCTTTTACAAATATTTTCAAATGACAACCAATTTTGGAGCTAGCTAATCAAAGCGTTAAATCCAAATTTAATTAGCCCAAACTTATATTTGATTCAAATTATTTAAATTTCTTATTATTAGCTCAATTCTCTTTCTCTCCCATCATAAACAATAAAGTTATTTCTCTAAAATATCTTAGATTACATTTAAAAAAGAGACTAAAATTAAAAGATCGAGACGAAAAAACAGAAATTGAGAGACAAATAAATTAAATTTGTATTATATTTAGTATAAAATATATTTGACTGAGTTATATCTTAATATTATATTTAGTTTAAAATAAATATGGAGATTAAAAGGTAGATTTAGAATTTAGAAATTTAAATAAAAGTTTTCTTTTAAAAAAATATCATTAAAATTTTAATTTCTGTCTTAAAAAATTTTAAATTCTTATTTTTTGGAGGTATTGAAGAGACTAAACTTTTATGTCTCGAGATTAAAATTTTAATTTCAGTTTTTTGTTACTAAATATAATATTAAATTTTAGTCCTTAAATTTCAGCCCGAGTCTCCAAAAAAAAATGTTATCTTAGCAAGCGACAAATTCTTAAATAAAATTCGGTATTTGATAAATTAATTTTTAATCTATCGAGTTAAAAAATAGTAAAAAAAGAAAAAATAGCACAACTTTTGCGAACTTGAGTTAGGTCGACGTTGGTCTATAAGCTTCGCTTTATTTGGTGACATTATTATTATTATTATTATTATTATTATTATTATTATTATTATTATTATTATTTACGGGTTTTTTTTTACTAGCCAATCATCCACATTCAAGCCGGGCCTCACTTGTTAACTTTAGTTCTCTACGTGGGTCTTGTGCATGTGTTGTGAATCTTGCATGTGCATATTGAACAAATATGATGGTATACCTGATTACTAATTAGGGTGTAGATATTTCTTGAACTTCAAATCGAATAAAAACGGCAAAATGTATGTTGTGTGCGAAATTGAATAAATGAGGGGACATGATTTTCCATTTTTTTCTGTATTTGTAGGTACAATTATGTAGTGCATGAAAATATACATGACCTACAATTCTATATATGGACCATTTTTATTATATATACCTAATCACTGAAATAATCATCTATTGAGAAAGTGATACATACATATATGAACAATAAGTCATTAATAATGTATCTTGATATTTGTTATGAGTTTTGCGAAATTTAGAAGTAAATTTATTTGGGAATTTGGACGATGAGAGTTAAACTCTAAAATAATCTGTAAAATTTACGAAATACATTAATTTGATCATTGATTTACTAATTATACTGTTTAAGTTTTTAATATTGTAAAAAATGTATCTAATTGGACCCTTATCTTATTTTCGATCAGTTAGTTTTTTAGTCGACAATGACATGACATAAACAGATTCAATCACATATAACAACGAAATCAGAAACTCACATTAAAACACAAAAAAAAATGCACAAATGTCCATCCCCCATCCCAATTAAATTTGCATTAAATAAAATACCCACAAAACAGAGCATACATAAAAACCCTAGCAGATAATCCACAACAAAAAATTTTCATCAAATTATACAAGATTTTGAACTAACAAACACAATGACACATATCTTTAAGTTGAACTAACAAAATTTTTTTATCAGACTATTTGTGTTACTTACTTTTGTGTGACTAGGTTTCGCAGAGAACCCTTTCTCCTTCCCTCAATGACTTCGATCACACACACAGTTCAGGGTGCCAACGAACTCCAACGAGCCAAATCGTTTCACCAGGCAAATCTTAGATAGCAGTTACAGGGTAGAGAATTTCGTCGCGTAGAGTGTTTAAGTTTAGAAGAAGTGATCACAGACATTTGGGTTTACAAAATTTTTACTCTTGTTAAACGATATCATTTTAGAAGTGTTTTAGCGCCAAAAATCATATGACACCATTTTGTGGTATACAACGTGGCAGTCATTTGCCACGTCAGTGCCATGTCACTGCCGGCGGGAAGGCTAATTGATCAGGAATAAGACAAGGAACCAACTAGGTACATTTTTTACAATGTAGGGATCTAAAAGGTGCAATTGGTAAGTAGGGACCAAATCATTACATTTTGTGAATCTCAAGAACCATTTTAGAGTTTAACTCGATCAACAACTAAGCAAAGGTTCCTATTTCAGTTGAGTTTATATTTTATGTCAGGGATGAAGTTTAAGCTAGTTAGCTAAACTTTAACAACTAGGTTTGGATAATTAGTATTTTTCTTAGTTGTCCAAGTTAGTTAACAATCTTTACAATATATAGTTATTTTGTAACTGATTGTACCTCACCTTTTTTATATTTCTTATTTTTCTCTGTAATGAAACTTTCTATATTCTCTTTGCTTTCTCTCTCAATTCCATAATCTTCTTAAGCTTTTCACTAGGTTCTGATCCATGAGCTCCATAATTTCTGCTTCTTACATTCTTGAGTCCAATTTTGATGATCCAACTCCACAACTAATGGTGGATTGGCTAAACTCTCCAATTCTCTCTCTTTTAAAAAAAATTATTAAACGATTAGATATTAAAAATATATAATTTCACAAATATTTCAATAAATAAACTTATAATTTTTAAAGATAAAAAAATTATAATTTTTAAATTCACAAACACTAAAGTCTTTATAATTCTAAATATCTAATAAATATACTCATCAACTAATTTTTTTGAAACAAAATAATGAAACTAACGTTGTCCAAAGCAAAACATTGTCCCAAAATATATAATTAAATATTATCCAACTCTCTAATCAATCAAACACAGTCCAAATTATAACGTAAAGTAAAACAAACAAACATTATAAATACAAGCACAAAAGTAACGTTCCAAATTTAATTATCATTTTAAAGCCAAAAGCTCGCCAGACAAGCCCGTCCCGCCCCGCCAAAATTCGTCAAACCCCATGGATTAGATAGTGTGGATTAGGTGAACTTTTTATCATAGCGGTCTCAAATTTCTAGCTCGTCTCGCCTTTTTTGGCGAGTTACACGATCCGGCCTAGTGGGTTTCGACTCGTTTGCCACCCCTATCTACAACCTCACGCAGTTACAACAATTGCAACTTTTCCATTAACAATTAAACTTGATGAAGACAACTTTAAATCATGAAAGCATCAAGCATTGGTCTGCATCAAAGCCAACAAGTTACAAATTCATATCAATGCTAAACCAGTTTTAAAGAAATTCAAGTCAGAGGAAGATCGTGAAAAAGGAAAGATCTCTTAAGAATTTGAAGAATGGGAGCAGTGTGATGAGTGTTTAGTAGCTTGAATGCTATCAGCTATGGATGAAATTTTTTGTGTTCAAGGTGGTTGAATATAATTATGCCTATGAAAATTTGGGAGCATTAGAAGAGTACTATTTTGCGACTATGTTGAAATCGAAGATCAAAGTATTGAAGACTCAACTTAAAACTATCAAGAAATGTGGTAGCACTGATTTAGAGTATATTACAAGAACAATAAAGTTAGTAATTCATTATCAGCTCTTGGAGCTCCTCTGTCCAAAAAAGAGTATTTTAAATATGCTTTAGGAGGCTTAAATGAGAAATTCAGTGCATTTATAACAATAGCTAATGCAAGATCAGAAAACATGTTTATAAGCGAATTTGAAACTCAATTGTAGCTCAAGAAGAAGTGAATGAAATATTTAAAAAGAATGAACTATCTATGGCTCATGAAAACCTGGTACACAAGGAATCAGGTTTAGAAAAGAGTAACAGTGAGTATACACACTATGAATAGTACAATAGAGATTTTGGTAGATGACAATGTGGCCGAAGAGAAAGACATAGAAACTATAGAGGTGGCAGGTCATGGTGACACGGTGATAGGACTTGGTGCCAATTATGTGGCAAAGTAAGTCATATAGTATGGAATTATTTTCATCAATTTAATTAGAGTTATCAAAATTCCCAAATGCAGCACTCCGGTGATCCATCACTACCAAATTCAGCATTTCATCAGTCCTTAGCAACAGAATCATCCACAATAACCTTCAAGATCCAACCTAGACCCATAAATAATACGTATCTTTTCCTTTGGTGCAATTGACACAGGCTAGTACCCTAACTCTAGAGCTTCTCACTACATCACCTTTGACCAAATGAACCTTATCAACATTTTTTAGTATAAAGGTTCAGAGCAGATATTTAGAGCTAATGGAATAGGTATGAGAATTGTTAATATTGGAAGATCTATCATGCATACATCTATGTCTAACCAATTTTTTATGGTCCACAATTTGTAGTATGTACCAACTATTGCAAAGAACTTAAATTAGTAATATTTCAAAATTTGTATTAGACAATAAAATTTACTTTGAATTCTAGCCTTATGCATGTGCTATAAAATGCTAGGAATCTAAAATGATTTTGTTGCAAGGCAGGCTTAGAAATGGGGTGTATAGATTTGATGATATTTGGATTCCAAGATCCATAAGAAAAGTTGAAAAAGAAAATATTGAAAAGGCTAGAAAGAAATTGTGTGCAAATATTGCAGTAAAAAGAGCAGCATAAATAAAGATAATCTAGGCAGTTTTACTTCAATAAAAGAAAAAGAAAATTGTAATAATGACGATGATAAATATTTCTGTTTGTGCTAGCATTAATAGCACTAGCAATATGTCTGTTGTTTACAACATTACTGATAATATTAGTGATGTAAATGTTGAAAATAGGAATGCAAATAAGCTTATTGATTTTCTGCTAAGCCTATTGATTTTCTATAATTATCTGTATCACAAACGCAAATACATGTGCTGTTACAATCAGTAACAATGCTGAAGTTTCAAATAAAATTGAATTATCTACCTTCAACATTACTGCTAACACTATCTTAGTTGATACTCTTGCTACAACAACCACACCTTGCAACTCAAATCACAACTCCACCCTCCCAACTTTACCAGTTCCTCTCTTGATCTCTGGATCAAGAGACTTATTCATCTATCTCTCAAACTCACCAAATATGTTCTCACCAAACACAACATTCCTATACCTCATCATAACATCACTACCTCAACACCTTGTGATTCCTGCTGTATCAACAAAATCCATAAACTTTTCTTTCCTCAATCACAAACCAAGTACACTCAACCATTAGAACTAATCTTCATAGACCTTTGGGGACTAGCTCCAGTCCTCAACGGATCATTTTATAGATATTATATCTGTTTCATAGATGTATTTAGTTGATACACTTGTATCTATCTCTTACAAACAAAAGTCCAAACCTTATGAGCATTTTGCCAATTTAAAGTACTAATAGAAACTAAGACCTGTTGCAAAGTCCAATACCTCTAAACAGATAATAGAAGAGAGTACTTATCTACAACTGTCACCTAATACCTCAACTTTCATGGAGTTTAATATAGACTCACATGCTCACACACATACACCAACAAAACGGGTGTACTGAGAGAAAATACAAACAACTTGATGAAACTTGCCTCATTTTACTCTCTCATGCCTCACTACCATTAACCTTTTAGGATGAAAAAATCCTAATAGCAACCTATCCCACAAATAGACTACCAACAGCAACACTCAATTTTCAAAGTTCATTTGAACTCTTACACAAAACCACACCAGATTACCACCATCTCAAACCTTTTAGATGTGTATGTTTTTTCCTACTCAAACCATATAACAAACACAAATTTGATCACAAATCACATAACTGCATGTTCATTGGATACAATTCAGACCAAAAGGGCTACAAATGTCATTCCCCATCTAGTAGAATATACATGGCACAAAATTTTTTGTTCAACGAAGGTAATTACCTTTACTCTACCCTTTTCCAAACTCAATCCACTACCAACACCTTATCACCGTCCCTAGTTCTAGCAGTAACCTTCACACTCCCTTAGATAACTACCAATTCTAATTATGTTATTGAACCCTTCACCCCAATTACTCATCCTACATGCATAGATATTCATGATGTATCTTTCAATAATGTATCTACTTCATTACATTTTATATCTATTCAAGCTGCTGCTAACACTATGAATGCAGATTCTTATGAGATTTGTAAATTCCACTAAAATTAGTAAATAATTAGTCAATACATTAAATTTTAATTAGGAAAACTAGAAATATAAATCTAATATTAAAATAGGGTAGAGCTCTTCAAAACAAGAACTTTGACACTAATTTCAAAAAATTTGGCCCAAACTTTGGCAGGATGGGCCGAACCGATTGAATCGGGCCTAAACCAGGCTCGTGGGCCCAACCGAACCCAATCACTTAAGTGGGCAGAAGCACCTCCTTCCCCATTCAGAAACAAAACACACTGAAAACAGCAAGGGGGATACGAGAGCTCCCAAACCCTCACCATTACTTTGAACCACCATAACTCCTCCGTTCGAGCTCCGATCGCCGCACCGTTTGTGGCCACGCGTCCAGCGCGTCGAGCTCTACATTTCTATCGGATCAATTTTACGAGTAAACCACAATCCCATCTCAAATTCTCTACCCCCTTTTGATTTGTGAAATTGAGTCCTTGTAATGAGATTTTGTCAAATTTGGTGTTCTAGGTTCGATTTAGCTTACGAAAATTATCGGGTTTGAGATGCTTTGTACATGGGTGCGATAAGGATCACCTAACCTAGCCAACTCTTGATTTTATTATGTGATTTCTGAATTTTGGAATAAATATGTATAATATGTGTGAAATAGGTATATATATGTGTTGGAATTGAATTATGGACATTTGGAGGCTTGGTGGAGGATTGGTGCTACGGCCTTGGTGTTTGTTTTGAATTGTGGGGGCTATGTGTATAGCTTGAGTGGCTGCTTGGATCAAATGTGGTGATCGGCCAAGGTATGGTTTAGGTTTCGCGCGTTTAATATGTAAGACTCTGTGAAAACTTAGGCTAGAGAACTATAGGATAAGTTGAAGTGGTTAAATATGTTAAATGATTAGTCTTTATGATATTGATGGATAAATTGATGTTGGACATGTGTTGAGGAATATGGAGAATTTATGATCATGGCAATATAATGATATGGTTTGAGCTTGAGTGGTGTTTACTTGATTTTGTTGGTATTGATATAATGAATAATGATGTGATGATGGTTGGAGAATTTACGATGATGACAATATATGTATATAGATTAATATGTTAGTTTGTGATTAAAACTTGTAAAGTTTGTGTTGAAATGAGGTGTCAATGAGCTAAGGAATTGATAGGATTGCAAGGATTCTTGTGCTATTGTTGAGTGTAAGTTATATTGATGGTTATGAATATGGTGAATTGAGTGGGAATGAGTTTTGAAAAGAAAATGAGGTTTTAAAGTCTTGAAAAACTTGGTTTTCGGCCAAACATAGGCGGTTCATAACTGGAGCCTCAAATTTTGGTTGGAAGTGGAATTTGTTTCAACTCAAAGATAGTTTTGCAAGCTTTTGAACGGTATAAATTTTTTAAAAAACAGAATTTTGTAGAAAAAGTTATGAACATCGGAAGTTTAGGTGTGAATTATGTATTATGCAGGTGGATATAACAGCTTTCTGGGTATTATGCAGCTTTCTGGTGAACTGTGTTTTTTTGGAAAAAACGTACGCCCACGCGTACGCGTGGCATGGAATTTTGAACTGTGCGTGCGCGAGTAGCCCCATACGTACGCGCAATGAGAGCCAGCATGCATGACCACGCGTACGCATTGTCCCTGCGTACGCGTGACATGATGTTCTCACCTACGCGTACGCATGGTAAGGGAATGCGTATGCGGGCTACCTTCTTATACTCCCACGTGTGCGCGTGGCTGATGCGTGAGCATCTTGTCTATCTTTTCCTAGTGAATTTGCATCTAATTTGTTGAGTTTAATTAAGAATTAATTATATTTTAGCCACTATGGATGCTATTTTGAGTTTTGTACAATTTTATTTATTTTAGGTAGCATTCAGAGGGATTTGATAAAGTTTCTGCAGAGAAAAAGAAGAAACCAAATAGATGACCAGCGAAGACCGACGCGGACGCATGGCTCACGCGACCACGCGGAATGGAGAAATTGCAATGACGCGATCGCGTGCTTGACGCGAACGCGTGGACTGGAATCTGCACAAATGACGCGAACGCGTGGATGACGCGGACGCGTCACATGCGCGATCTGCAAAAATACAAATGACGCTGGAGGCGAATTCTGGGCTGTTTTGACCCACTTTCTAGCCCAGAAAACACAGATTAGAAGCTGCAGAATGGACAAAGCAAGTGGTCCCCACCCATCAATTGAAAATCTGTTAATTAATTCGAATTTAAATTCGAATCTTATCTTTTAGGAAAAGATATTATTTTTATTTTTGGATAATTAGATTTTAAATTAATTAGGATTAGTTATAAAAAGGGGAGACTTCTCTTCTATTAGGGATATCAGAGATTACATTAGAGCACATTAGGGGGATTCCATTAGGAAATTCTATACAAATTTACATCTCACATTCCATGAGCAACTAATCCTCCATTGTTAAGGTTATGAGCTCTATCTATTTGTATGGACTGATTTTATTACTTTTTCTATTTTAATTTATGTTTTGGATTTATATTTAAGAATTGTTTTCGCTCTTTATTTTATGAATTTGGGTGGAACGGAAGTATGACCCTCTTTCTATTTGAGTTCTTGTATAACTTGAAAAAGCTCTATACTTGAACAACAGCTTGAAAGCATATTCTCCTAAATTTTAATTATTTGGATTTAATGGGATACGTGACATATAATCCCCTTATTTTTGGGTAATTAGAGTTTTTGTGGCATGAAAACTGAAAATTGATTTTTACCCTCTAATTGGAATTAATTGACCAAGGAATTGACAGTTGATGAACTTTAGAGGAGACTAGAAAGGTCTAAGGAATTAGGGTCTAGTCACATATAGTTTGCCATAAATTAAATCCTACATAATTAAAATAGTTAGTAAGAAAAGTTAATCCGGAAAAATAGATAACTCTGAAGCCTTAACTGTTTATCCATATTTTATTCCCAATTTATTTAATTGTCTATACTTTTGATATTTTTGAATTCAAACTTAAATCTTTTGAACATCTCAAAACCAATTTCTTGTTGCCTAACTAATCCAATCAATCAATCATTGTTGCTTGATCCATCAATCCTCGTGGGATCGACCCTTACTCACGTAAGGTATTACTTGGTACGACCCGGTGCACTTGCCGGTTAGTAGTGTGGGTTGTAAAATACCACACCAAGTTTTTATTTAAAAGAAAAATATTATAGAATTATAAATGCATGTAATAATAATGAAGGAGAGATTTTTAAAATTTGATTCACATTAAATTTGAAATTAACTTTTAGTATAATTAAATAAAAAAAGATAATTAATTATAAAAAGAAATTAATTATGTTAATTAAATTAGGAAAGTGATTTACACTCTCTTATAAACGCAAATATTATTAATCATATATTTTTATTTATTGTCTATAATATTTTGGCTATATAGCATTCTCCAAACAAAATATAATTGATCCAAAACTGTTATAACTCGTTGACTAAAAAATAATTGATCTTCCTATCAAAATTTATCCATTGATAACATTTATTTCTTTTGAAATGATATGTAAGTTTCCACAATATTTAATTTTTAGGCTCATTATTGTCATAGATATAATTATATCTGACGTGTTTCTTTTTCTAAATTTTTGAGACAAGTGATTTTATAATATGATATTTTAGTTTTTATAGTAAAAAAAAAGTTTGATCTTTGTTAATTTTAAAAGAAAACAGTTTTATAAAGACGAATAAAAAAATAAAATTCAAAACCAATTCTTATGTGAAAGTATGTATATAAATTATTTGAATTCAATAAGTTATATCTCAAATAACATAATCTCTTTATACTCATTTAAAAAGTCGCGAGTTCGAGTCTAGTAAAAAAAATGTATACAAGTTATTTAATTTCGGTCTCTATAAGTTTTGATAAATCAAAATAGTAAATTTGAGTTAAATTAATCTATTAACATGAGTTAGAAAACTTTTAAAAGATTAATTTGAGTCGTACTTTAAAAAAAACTAAGTCAACCTAGCTATCAAAATTAAAAAAAAAAAACTAAAAACAATTCACACGTATACCTAAAACAGACCAAACAATGAATGAATAAATATTATTATCACGTGTAAGCACTCACAAGTCACAAGTGAGTTAGGTGGAAGCTCCAATACAAGTGAAACATGGGGAATGATATAATGAAGAGTACTAGTTAGTTTATAGTACCCTTTGAAGAAAAAAATAATAAAGAAGAGACGGTGGCAAGTAGAAAAGAAGAAGCTGGCAAAGTGATACATTTGCAACACTAATGCTAGGAAGTTTTGTACTTGCATATTGCATGCAATCACATTTTTTAATTATGATGTTGATGTTGGCCTTCGGATAATGTTTTTCAGTACTATTAAAATTTGATTTTTTTTTTTTTATGATGTGGAGATCTCAAACTTAATTTTTAGATTTGTAACTTTTGATTTTATTTTTTTTTAAACTATAAATATGAAGAGCGAATTTATTATTTTTTATATTAAATTTTTTTGAACATTCAAACCTGTAGATTTGTCTAATTTTTTTTTAAGGTGTTAATTGAACCCTTTAATTTATTTTATGGTGAAATAACAATATTTACCTTAACACAAGTCAAATTACTCTTCAATTTGTGTACCATAAAATTTGACCATCAATTTTTTATAAATTTTATTACCCCTCAAGTGAAGGTTCAATTTATTAATTAAAATTTTAAAAATTATATTAAAAAAATACATCATCAGCTAACCATTATATAACTTACACAGTGACAAATCTAAAAAAAATTATTAGTAGAATAAAATTGGTATATAATAATAATAAAATTAATATAAATATATTCACATATCTTAAATTAAGTATATTAACAAAATTTTAATATAATTTAATTAATATATCAAAAAGCATATTAATTAAAAAGTATTTTCTTTTTATTTCAATATTTTGACAATGTTTTGTTTAATATATTTAATATTAATGTCTTGTCAAATATTTTGTGCCTGTTAGATTAATATGATTAATTATTTTTTATATAATATGAAAAAAAAACTACATCTCAATATATAATTGTGTGAGAAAGATAAAAACATATTATAATAATAAAAAAGACAAAAATTTAAATCAAATAATTACAATTTTTTTATATTTAGTCTAAATAATCAAATGTCTTTTTTTTTTAAACTAATCATTTAATTTTTATTATTTAATTGCAGAGTTAATACAATTTATGGTAAAAAAATTTTCAACGAAAGCAATCATTATATACAAGACTAAAACTAAATTAAATAAAATAACAAAAATCAATAAATGATATATATATATATATATATATATATAGGGGACAAATGCCCCAGACCTTAATGAATAGATTCGTGCCTGCTTACACACCACATCTTCCTCCATTTCTAAAAAAAAATAGCCTTGCAATTAGTGCATTCATTGCAGGTGAAAAAATCTTGCATTGTGTATATTGCATGCATTTTAATAGTGGGTGGAAATTCAGTTGCACTCAATTTTACGTGAAGTTGATAATTGAGAGTGGTTAAATAATTTAATTGATTTGACTAAATTTTTATCGCTCTCAACTATCAATTTCACGTAAAGTCAATTATTGCACCTGAGTTTTTATTATTCTTAGTGTTTCAAACTTCCCACATTCTTATAATCTTTGAGATCACAAAACTCAAACTAAATTTCAAGACTTGTTAGCTTTCATATCTGCTAATTACTGATCGATTTAGAAGTTTTATTTTGGAAGTAGAAGGGGAAATAATAGACTTAAAGTACAAATAAGTTCCACACTAATTAAAAATATTAAATTAATGGCGATTATTATATAGTTACGTGAATATCATGAATCCTTAAAGTTTTCAGCTAAGATGTGACTTAATAACCATATGGCTACAGTTTTTTATTTATTGATAATTTCTCAAATTTTTTATTTTTCTAAAATTATCCATTTGCTATAATTATTTTCAATTATTCCATTAAAAATTGAAACATCCAAAAGCTTAATTATTAAAAGGGTAAATAATTATAAAATGTGCCAATTTGCTGACCTGATATATATTGTGTTAGTCTATTATGTGTTCTATTTCATCAATGAAAAGTTATTACAGTACATAGTGGAGCCATATCTATATATTCTTATTTTGTAAGATAGTGATGATGAAATACATGCTCAATAATTATATGACCCACCCACATTAGTGGCATTACCCTTTTAAGATTTGGAAATTAAAGATATATAACACACCCGTTTAGCCTTAACAAGAATCCAAAGCCATATGTTCATCAAAAAACATGAAAAGAAAAGAATCCAAAGCCATATAATGAGAGCTAATGGATGATTAGAGGGGTAGGTGTGTGTTTATTAAAAAATAAATTAAAAAATCAAATTTTAATATTTGTAAAAATTTAATGAAATTACCAACTTTTAAAACAAAAATAAAATTATTTTTCAGTATTTTTGAAAAAATAGAATGGTTTCTAATTAAATTAAAATTTATTTTCAATTTTTTTCCAATAGTGTAAAAAAAAAATCATGTTATAACCAGCTTTTGAGAATCATTAACAAACACATCAAACTATTAGATTAATTAAATAAGAAACCACAAAGTACGGAAAAATAGTCAAAACTATGCAACTTGATGACCTAAACTTTTCTAGTCATTAAATTTAAATTAATTTTTTTTTTTCAGAAAAATGGCATCCGAATTATGAGTAGCCAATTAATTTGCTGAGTGCATGGTATGTACTACTAGACAAAACAGAATAGTAGCATCATTAGAATTTAGAAGAATTCTATATTCAAATTTCTCTTTGGCTTTGTTTTGCCCTTTGGAAACTCCCTCTTGGAGGATCTTGCATTCTCCAGCTAATAAACTTTTCCATTTTCATGGAACATTCTGATTCTTGTGATTGTCTGATTTTCCCTCTTGGGGTGTTTTGCATGCTATTTTGTCCCTCTTATGCTTTACATTTTGAATAATGGAGCTACTTTCAAATTTATTATGCACATTGTTTCAGGACATTAAATTATAGACCGAGTCTTATTACCAGTACATTTGAGAAGATAGGCATTGTTGGACTTAGCTTATTGTTTTCATTCTTAGACCACAAACATAACACTACTATTGTAGCTACAATATATATATATATATATATATATATTCAAAAAATATATATAATTGACGAAGGTAAAAAAAATAGTTTTAGAGATATAACTTCATATACCTCTTTTTATTAGTTTAAATTTTTATGAGAACGAAGTAATTTCGTGATATTATCAGAGATTCTATAACCTAAAAGTTAAGAGCTCGATCCAATATAAAAATAATTTATGCAAATTCTAAAAAAAAATTTACGTAAAAAAATATGTTAAAAATATAATCATTGATATATTTTTTTATTTACTTAAATTTTTAAAAGAATTAATTTAATGAGGATTATTTTAATTTGCTTTGCATGGGAATTTAACCATAAGCGAAAATGGGTAATAATACTTTAATATTTATATATTGTTGTAAAAAATAATTGAAAAAGAAGTCCCATATATTCGTATATGCAATGAAAGTAGCTTTAGGGTATGTAGTGCCAAGACGCCCACTTGCATTGCCCCACCATATTCATGCATGTGAAGTTGTAAACATAGTGAAAGGAAATATCTTACTCGGACATAGAGACTTTGATAAGTCATGGAAGCATGCATAACCTTACTTTATCTACTCTTTAGCATTATTAATATCCAATGTATAACTTAATTGTTGTAGCATCAAATAGCATACATTTAATTTGGTCAATGTCTCCTTCAATGTTGAAATTTCATGGATTGGTAATTCTCATCCGCAAACTACCCTATAGATATTAGATATATCAACAACACCACACATGATGATGAGATAGATACTTCTTGATAATTAACTCATCATGAATTAAAATTTAACATGAACTTTATTACGATCAAACTTTTCTAAAATGAAAAACTAATAAAAAATCTAATCACTTTTAAATCAAAATAATAAAATTTATAAATGATAAAAGTTACAAATTTAATGATAATTTTTTTTATTTCTCATGACATTTTTCAACCCGGTAAATTAAAAACTAATTTATCATAAATCTGAATTTGTAAGGTCCCACATCGGTTGGGGAGGGGAACGAAGCATGTCTTATAAATGTGTGGATACCTCCCCATAGCATGACGCGTTTTGACAAGTGAGTGTGGGGTGTTTTGGCTAGCATCCCTATCGTCAAATGCAAAACCGTGAGGCCTTGTGTGCCAAAGCGGACAATATTGTGCTAGCGAGTGGTCTGGGCTGTTACAAATGGTATCAAATCCAGAACCCGGATCGATGTGCCAGCGAGGGCGTTGGGCTCCCTTAGGGGGTGGATTGTAAGGTCCCACATCGGTTGGGGAAGGGAACAAATGCCTTATAAGAGTGTGGATACCTCTCCCTAGCATGACGCGTTTTGACGAGTGAGTGTGGGGGGCTTCGGCTAGCATCCCTATCGTCAAAGACAAAACCGTGAGACCTTGTATGCCAAAGCGGACAATATCGTGCTAGCGCGTGGTTTGGGCTGTTACAGAATTCGGTTAAGAATTTGTCGCTAAATAATAGGTTACTACATGCACAAAGTAAAATTCAAACCCTACTAAATTAAATAAACTAATAAACTAACTAGTAGACTAATTTATATTAATTATTTTTTATTTTATTACTTTACCATTCTCTTATCTTACAGAATTTTGTTCCGTTATGGTATAGGTCATGTATCTGTCAACAAAAAAAGCACGAAACCCTAGTGAAGAGGCATATATATAAGAGTAGTTTTTCATGCATTGCGATGGAATAGAAAATAACAAGAGCAAGCAGTTCAACAACGTGACTGTGCAACAACCAGCAATATATCTCACAGTCAAATAATTGATTATTATTCTCGGACAATTTAGTGTTCAAATTCACAACTATATACATGATCCACAACTTTAGTGTATATATAGAATAACAATTCTCATTTTTCTCAGCCAAGTATTTCCACAAGTTATTTTAATTTCACTTGAGTTCAATAATCATTCTCTTTGTTAGAATGTATTGGTTTTATCATAAAACATTTTTACTTGTGAATTTTAACAAGGGCCACAAAATTCATATTTGTATTAGGTAACTGTTGGTTTAATTTCTAATTGAGCAGTTGAGCATTTTCTTGTTGACTTACTTAGGATTCTTCAAAGATAAACTTGACAGGACTATGATGGATGGTGACTAGTACAACATATTATTATCCAATGAATTAAAAAAATCCTATCCTATTGATTTTATCACATTATTTAATTAGTACGCTAATTAGTCATGCACAAAACTTTTATTAGTTATATTTATGAATTTAATTTTAATATATTATTACTATAGTGTAATACATTCAATCACATATTCAATCACATAATACAATATAATAATTGATATATTCTTCTAATTTTTAATTCAATAATCAATATCTTCTTCTAGTTTTTTAACTAATCAAAATAGTCTCTTAATTTTAAAACATAAATTAAATACTTCTTCTATCATGCAATTACCAAGTTAACACTATTAAAAAAAATTCTACGTATGTCATTATCTTCTTCTTTCAGTGTAATAAATCCAAACTCTTTCTCCTCAGTATCTGAAAAGAGAGCTCTTACCAAGATGAAGAGTCGTAATAGAATTCATTATAACAACATCTCCACAACCCGAAATATGAGTGAACATAAGCCATGGGAAGTTTTGATCACGTTGGAGAAAACCTACATGAAATTCATTTTCGCCACCTTAGCTAGCTAAGAGTTGCTCCCCAAATAGGGAGTTTAGAGACTAGTCTCAAGATTGTTAAACTAATGGTGTTTGTAGTTGGGATAATTTCATTTTGTTGATTCATATAGTATGGTGGATTAATTTATGAAGGAAATAGAAGCACTACTGTTTATGGTTGGTAGGAGAGTCTTTGATGGAATAGAGATGTTGGTTGAATTGTTATAGATCTGATGAAAAAAAAAAAGAAAATAATAAAAGAATATCGAAAATATTTGATAATAAAAAAAATTAATCGAAAATAATTATAATTTATCTAATTATAATAATTAATTAATATTAAATTAAACAAATTCTGACCGTTTCTTTTATAGACTTAATATTATCGAAGAGAATATATACGAGTTTAGAGTTGTTTAATCAATTTAATCCTATCATGCGTGCTAGCATATTTAATATGAGAAATGTTTGGTAATCAAAGAAAATCAGCCAAAATTAATCATAATTTGCTTTATTTAGTATTCATTAATTGTTACGATAATTAATAAATGTTAAATAAGGCAAGTTTTAACTGTTTTTTTTTTTTGTCTCCTTAGCATTACCCATTTAATATTAACAGCTTATGTATGAGTTTCACTTTCATAAAGATGTGTAAAACATCTTTTTGTAAAGACGTTTATGTAATCCTATTATTATTGAACATATTAATAATTAATTATTTTTAAATTTTTTAATAAATTAAAATAAAATCGATTTTTTTATAATAATAATAATAAACCCAAATTTTTTTTAAGGATTTAATTGTATTTTTAAATTTTTAGAAATTTAAATGTCCTCAAAACAAAAAATTAGGAATATATTTGTCTTTTTATCAAAAAATTTAAAGATATTTGGTTTAGATTATGTAATTCGATCGGATCAAATTGAGTCTAATAATTATAATGCATTCAATTGAGTTTATAATTATTACTATAATAAATCAATTTTATTCTAATTTATTAAAAAATAAATTATTAACCAATTTAATAAAAATTCCCAATAATAACATAACACATATAAATATCTTTTAAAAAAATATTTTTAGTGTTTTTATTAAAGTGGACTCCTTCATTAATAGCATTAACTTGATGATTAACGAAAGGATTTTATTATATACGGTTTAAAACTAAGCAATTATTTCGATTAGTTAAAAAACTGGGAGATTATTTTTATTATTAAGTTAAAATTAAGAGATTATTTCAATTGCTATCTCTTAACCAAAATGTAATGTAGGTACCAGTTGTCCACGTGGCACATTCTAGTTCAACCATCTATTTTGGCCCCGTTCATGTGTTTTCATATTCACATGTTCATATAGTTTCTCAAATTCCATATATATAAAGCACTGGCAAACTAACCCTTTCTTTGTCCAACTTTTCTAAGAAGAAAAACAATATGAAGGTGATTCAAACCATGCATATTTATATATTTAAAAATTCTATATTGCATTGTAAATTTAGTTTATTTTGCTTTACTTTTAGTTACTACTTAATTTATTTTGGATAGTCACATTTTTGTGTTAGTCCTAACTAACTACTATAGGCCTATGGTATTATTATTTCTTTAATTAATTTGATCTTCTTCAATTGTTGTTTATTAATTTATCACAGATCTTCAATTGGGTGCACAAGCGGTTCAATCATAAACCTCCAAAGGGTTTGATCTTCTAAAACTTAAAACTTCAATTCTACATATATATACTCTCATTGATTTTCAAACAAATACCTTAATGAACAAATTAAACAATTCATATTTAATTTAATTTAATTTATAGCTCTAAATTCAATTTATTTATTATTATTCTTTTTTTGTTCTTAGATGGGTTTGCTTCAGATATGAAAAAGAATGAAGTTACAATAAGCAATGATGATAATAAGGTTGTTGGGGATAATGAAGTAGCTTTGTTGAAACAAGTTGCACTTACTAACATGCTTGGTGGTTGGAAAGATGGGATTCTAACCATTGGAACACTTGGTTATGATCACAAAGAATACTTTGGTTTGCAAGTTCAAGATAAAAAATTATTAGGTGGTGATGAAGGGTTAAATAAAAATAATAATAATAATAATGTTTTTGATGATTATGCTGAAAATGATGATGAGGAAGTGAATCCATTGATGCTCAACACATTTGAACATCACAACAATAACTTTGATGATGATGAAGAAGAAGAAGAAGAAGTTCTTGTTGGTGGTGGTGCAAACCAAATTATGATTGATGCTAATTTTAATGTTATCACCAAAGAAGAAGTGTTGATGAACAATGAAATTGTTCTTGCTGATGAATCCAATGATGATGATGGAGAGAGTGATGATTTTGATGATCAAAAGAAGAAGATTGTGAGAGGGGAAAGGATCACACTAGCTGATCTATTCTTGGCTGATTCTGAAGTTAAGAAGAAAATGATGGGCCCCACAAAAATCTTGGTTGAGTCAATTGATGATGAAAAATCAAACCTTAAAGTAAAGCATGGAAAGTCTTTTGCAAAGAAGCTTCTTCCCAATGTCAAGGATAATCCTCAACCAATGAAAGATATCAAGAAAGTAAGTATTGCTTAATATGTCAAAAATGTTTAATATTTTTTATATTCTAAAAGTGTAAACAAGTTTATAATATATTTAAAAATTAGTTAATTTTATTAATGTGACAGTATATAATTAGTTGTTAGAGTAGCATTTTTTATATTGATAGTATATGAAACTAAATTATAATTTATAACTAATTTGTATTTATTATATTTTAAAATGATATAAGTGAATAATTATGTACGTGGTTTAGGAATATGAAGAAATTCTCTAATGTTTCGTTAATTGACTATGTATGAAAATCAAGAGACCCAATAAATTTTGCAAAGGTTGACCTAGTCAAAATTGTGTTTTGTAAGTAATGGATTCCTTTCTTTTGTTAACATAAAATTGGCATAATTAAGTTTTTAGATTTTATAAAATTTTTCTTTTAATTTTAGTCTTGTAAATTTTAAAAGGTCTCTATTTTAATTTCTATCATTAGTATTTTAATTTGTCAATATTTAACTTGTTATATCAACACTTAACGGATCAAACTAATAACAAAGACTAAAATAAATATCTTTAATTTTAAATGTTATGCTATCAAAACCAAAAATTGAGTATTTTATAAAACTTATTTAAACCTGAATTTTTTAACCTTTTAAAATAAAATCTACTCATAAATTTTGTTATCCATGATATTTATTAAAGCTTACTACAAAATTTTAACAATATTGTTGTTGATAAAGATTAAGTAGCTAAGTAGTGATAGTTAATAATTTTATATAAATAACAATCAATTTGCAACATTTCTAATTCCATAGATTATTTCGAACTCGGAACATAAACTAATTCAGATATATATGTACTAAGCGGCATGCATTTTCATGAAAATTAGTCTTTCATTAAGTATAATTTGTTGTGATTAAATGTCCTTATAGCTCATGAAGAAAATGTTAAAGAGGAAAATCCACCCGGATTTCGATGCCAAGAATCAAAAACCAGAAAAGAAGGAATCCATTGATGGTAATCACACTAAGAAGAAGGAAGGCCGCAAGGCTTCAATATATTGTATTCCAATTTAAGGTGAATGTTACTATATTAACTCCTAATTCCTTTTTTTTTTGTAATTTATTTTTTTTTTTTCTTGGAGGAAGATTTATGGAAAAACCAAATATTGTGGTTGGTACTATGTTTTCATATATTAAAATATAATCATATTAGATATATATTAAAATTAATTATTAATATAAAATATTAAAAATAATTAAATTACGTATATATTTATATATAAATATATAATGGCTAATTTTAGGGTATACTGAATATTTTTTATTAAGGTATTGATGAAGTGTGAAGTGTATGTCTTTAAATATATGGAAATTTTTTTTCTTTGGTTTTTTTCAACAAGACAAATAGATAAGTTCATGTAGTTATCATAAACTTGTGGGTGCAAATTGTTCTGAGAGATGGAAAAAGGGACTCAATATGATGGTTTTTTTTTTTTTTTTGGTCATGATATGATGGGTTTAATTTTTTAACTCATTAAAAACATTAATTTTCTTTAGGCCTATTATTAATATGTCAATTCATCAGAGCCCATAATTATTATTGATATGATCTTATCTCAACCGTACCCTACCAAATGTTTTTCACTCCAGTTTTCTTTATTTGTATATATGTTGGATCATCACAAAATACACATGAAAAGGGCCTAATTCTTTAATATCATTATTCATGCATCTTGAGGGAAGATACATAGGTCCATGCTTGAGAAATATATGTTTCCCAAAGGTCATATTCAATTCCATGTATGTCATAATAACCAGCCAATCATTTATATGCTTAGGCCCACCTTACACAAATAACTAATAAAAAATCCAAACAAAAAGGTCAAAATAATGTAATCTAACATTATTTATTAAAAATTTAATTTTGATATTGACAGTATAAAATATTTTATATAATTATATAATTATATTAATTTTTTAGATAATTATTTACGCAATCAGAATAAAAAAGTAATTATTTTTATTAATTTAAAATTATTTTATATTAACAGTGTATTAAAATTAAATTTATTTATTAATCAATTTATTTACTTATTTGTTTGCTTTTTGTTTTTTTTTTCTCTGATGACTTTTACAGGCACCAGCTATGCATTGCTAAGCTCTGTGGGAGATTCCCCTCTATTTATTATGTGGAGATGTAGTTTTGTTCACTATATATATTGTAAAATTTTAAATATAAAATATTATTATTATCATTATTATTAGTGTATTATATATGAGAAATGCCTTGAACTGTGTGATTTTGTAATTCGTGATTATTCCTCTGTTTGTTTGGCTTTGACTTTGATTTGACCTAAGAATGTGGATCCATGTCTCAATTATATATGTATGAATTAGGTTTAAACTTGGCTCTTCGTTTAATCTAGGCTTAACTTTGAGACTTATTATTTAATTTTATCGTATATCTATGCTTTATTATTATTATTATTATCTAACATTTTGAAACTAATGATCAATTATTGAAAGATAGAGTAATATACTTATTATCTTAATTATTTTGTATTTGATTATTTATTCATATTTAATTAAAAAAATGAGCAGATTAATAGCCACATAATTTGTATTTATTTATTTATTTATTTTTAATTTTTCTTGAACTAATATTGTAGGGTGGAAATAAACAAAGGTTCCTCCCGGAAAAAAAAATAGGAAAATCAGTCAACAAAATAAATTTATTTCTCCATCAATCTTAATTGTTCATCACAATAAATCAATAAATCACATATTATTTTTTTCTGCCTGCTATGTGATGTGAGTACCTACAAGATTGTTACTTAATGTTTGTCTTATCAGAAGAATAGAATAATCGGATAGGGAAACTAAAAAGTAAAAACAGAGAGAAAAACAAAAAATTCCAAAGTGAAAGGAGGTGAAAATATTTTACACACTGTTGCCAAATTGCCATGTAGATGAATCTGGTAAAAGAATAAGTATTTTACACACTGTTTGAACATTATATTACAATTTTAACAGATTTTTAATAGTTTGGGCCTAAGAGTAGATCCATCAAAGGCCCAATAAGACTTAAAAAAATTAAGCATCTCCAAAATAATCAGCTTGTAACAAGGCTAAGGCATGGACGGCTAGCAATAATCTATACACACACAAAAAACCTCATTTACATTAATGGGTCACGCCTGACCAAAACAAAATTTTCCTATCATGTGTTTTAGACAACCAACTTGCAAGCTCAAATATAAAAAATAACCATCTTGTAACTGAGGTTTTAATTGAGTGATTAAATATATTGTGTTTTAATATGTTACATTCGAATTTGAATTCTAACAATGGTCGAGTAGTAGATAAAATTTTTAAATACGTGTATGAGTGTGTGAAGGTGATGTAATACTTAAGATTGAGAGCTATTCAATTCATAACTTGAGTGATTTTAATGATAAAATTTTGCTAAATAGATAATGGGAGGGATAAACAACGTGAACAAGAGACTGTACTTCTAGGTCCAATAACTAAGAAAAAACATTCCAACCTAATTTCACTTTTACCTTTCACCTTTTTCATTACCTATTTTCATCCACACCAAATTCTAAACCCTATTTTCACTGCAGCCTCTCATTGCCACCTTCTTTAAAACACCGTCCACCTTTATCGGTCAAGAAGTTGCAGTGTGTCGTCATCGCCACCTCGCCTAGAACAAAGACGTTCTTCTGTCGCTGCTCCACGCCGCACTACTGTCTTTCCACGCCGCATCGTCGCCTCTCTTCCACGCCGCACCATTGCATCTCCATCTCCCCTAAAGCCTGCAAAGTGTCGTTGCTACCTCCGTCTTTGCTCTCCACAGCGGCACTGTGCACCTGTTCCCAACAGCCGCGCATTTATGACGAGTGAGAAGGCCGCCAATCACCCCACTACGCTACGCACAACTGCACCGCTCTACTGCTCCCTGCGACGCGCATTCCTGCCAAGGAAGAAGGCCGCCCGGCCCATCATACAGTTGTACCGCGACGACGCGACGCGTCTCTACTTCGTCCTCGTCTTATTTCACTCAAATGGTATGACACAAATAAACATCCACATCCTAGTGAAAAGAACTATCCGCATAAATAGTAAAATGATATCCTGCGGAGCATGTGCATGCAGAATCAAGAAAATCTAGTAAAATAACAATGGTATACCCAAATAAATATCCACTTTAAAACGAAAAGAACCATCCGTATACATAGTAAAATGAACATCCGATTTAGTTGATAAGAAACAACTAACGAGACAGCAGTTTTGGGAGGCACCGAAGTTGCGATACAGCAGCGACGGCGGTGACACAGAATTGCGAGAGAGTGGTTGCGACAAAAATTAAAAAAAATTCAAAATTATTATTAAACCTAATTAATTCAAAATTTAATTTTTGAAATTAAAATTAACTTTCCTTTTTTAACTTATTATTTATGTCGTTGAGAAAAAATGTTGTTCTCCTATACACAGGGACGGACCCAGGTGGTGTATTAGGGGGCATTTGTCCCCACTGTTTTTTTTTAAATATATACATATATAATATGCCCTCATTTTAAATTTTAAATGATTCCATTACAAATAAATTTATCCCAATTATTTAAAGCCTCAAATCCACTTTATTTTTCTATCATTTTGACTATTAGTTAACCTAATCAAATTTAGTCTTCTCTCATTCTCAAATCCCAGCCGTCATCGCTCCTTTATTCTCTTAAATCCACTTCTTAGTTTCAACCTTCTTTTTCTATTTTTTTAGTGGTATTTTTTCTTCATCAAAAAGTAAATTTTAAATTCTCTATTTTTTTAATATAACTCTTTATGACTCTATATATCTTTCAATTTTATTGTTTCTCTTTTTGTTAATTTCAATTACAAATTATAATTCAAGCAATTATAGTTTAGGTATTAATCTATTTTTTTATTCTCTTTATAAATTTATATCTTTTATTTTATTCTCAATTTAGTGATCCTTATTATTTATTTGTTTATCCTTCGTTCTATTTTAGTATATGTAATTATGTTGCATATAAATTTCTAAAGTCAATTGATCACTTTACAAATTTAGAATATATATCTTTTATTTATAGAAATAATAATCAAAAAATATTTTATGTTACCTGAATGTATTAGCTATAGCAGATTGGCATACTTAGCTTAGTTAGCATTTATAATTGATAGTTAGTTACTAGTTAGCATATTCAATTAGTCTAAGATATTTATCATGTAAGTTGTTATATAAAGCAGGGTTTGCTAACTGATTCTGTTAGCTTCCATTTCATCCACATCACTTTCTCTCTCTACCAAAACAGATTTCAGAATCTTCTCTCTACCTTCCCTTTCTATTCTTCTTCACCATTCCAACTCTGCAACCCCCTTTTCCAGCTTCCGTTTTCACATGGTATCATCGCCGGAAGTAATCCCGGGCATCTTCCATATTCTAAGCTTCTTCATCTACCTCCAGATCCAACATCTTTCCCAGACTCACACAGTAGAGACTGATGAGAGCTGTTCATGGAATCTCTAGGGTTTCGGTAATAGTGTTCCGATCAGCGAGTTAGGGAATCATGTCTTGGAATTGCTTTCGTCTTCGTTCTTTCCCCTTCTTTTGCACTCATTCGACAGAATTTGTTCATTAATCGTGATCTGTTTTTGTACCGAATCACCTCCAATCTTCATCTCTTGGATTCTCCTCACATTCTTGCTTTTTCTCTTCAATGGATTCCACTCACAGTGACGTCAGCTCCACTGCAGCTTCCAATGTCGATATTAACACTCTTTCGCAGTTTCTCCTCCAACTCACTCAACTGCAGAATCGCACGAGTTCAGGAACGGTGCATCCTCCTATTGATCAGAACAGTCCATACTTCTTGCACCCAGCTGAAAGTCCTGGTAATCCTTTAATTTCTCTCCGCCTCAATTCTTAAAATTACACCAATTGGTCCCGCTCGATTTCATTGGTGCTCGAGTCCAAGAACAAAATTCCCTTTATTGATGGCTCTCTCCCTCGACCGGAGGTTACCGATCCAATGTATGCGGCTTGGGGCCGTTGCAACACCTATGTCCTCTCTTTGCTACACTTATCTCTCTCACACGATATTCTTCAGAGTGTCATCTGGAGAAAGGTGGCTTCAGATCTGTGGAATGATTTAAAGAAACGTTATTACCAGGGAGATTTGTACCATGTCTCTGAACTGTATGAGGAGCTGTATAGTGCAAAACAAGGTGATCTTTCAATTACTTCCTATTTTACCAAGATGCAAGCAATTTGGGAAGAAATTGATAACTTCTGGCCAATTCCCATGTGTCTTACCTGCACTAGCAAGTGTATCTGTGGTTTGGAAGAAATGCGACGGTACCGCAATGAAGACTACATTGCAAGATTTCTGCGTGGCCTCAATGATCAATTTGCAATTGCCAAAACCCAAATTATGCTCTTGAAACCCCTCCCTGACATGGATTCTATGTTTGCAATGCTAACCCAACAAGAACGCCAACTCAGCCCTTCAATTGACACTCCAGATTCACAAATTCTATACGCTGCTAATTCTGGTTACAATTCCACCAGAGGCAGAGGCAGAGGTAGAGGGGGGTGTGAATGGTAGAAGAAAAAGTTCAGGCAGGTCTCATAGCACAAAGCATTGCTCCTTTTGTGGCAGAACGGGACACATTGTTGATACATGCTTCAAGAAGCATGGCCTTCCCCCGCATTTGCAGAAACGTGGAAGCATCAATAACACTTTCACTGATGAGAATGATGAAATCAGTGCATTACCTTCAACTGCTGTTAAAAATGGTGAGAATCCAAGTTATAGCTTGACCAATGATCAACGGATTGCTTTAATGTCCATCCTACAACAGTCAACCCAATCTAATCAAACTATCAACCAACTCACTACATCAACTGAGCCAAAAGACTTACAGATCACCAAAGGTACCCTTTTATTAGCTGCATCATTATCTGTCAATCAAAAATTTCTTAGATCAGATACTTGGGTAGTGGACACAGGTGCTACTGATCACGTTTATTTTTCTCTAAATGCTTTTCAATCTTTCAAAAATATTGAACCTGTTACTGTGCACATGCCTGATGGCTCTATTGCTACTACTACCATTGCTGGTACAGTGAATTTTAATACAAATTTTTACTTAGAGAATGTTCTTTACATCCTTACTTTTAAATTCAATTTGGTGTCAGTTTCACGAGTTACAAAGGCATTGAACTGTCTATTTTTATTTTCACATACATGGTGCCAGATTTGGGACCACCATCTATTGAAGATGATTGGCACAGCTAAAAGTAGCACTAGTTTATATGTACTGGGTCACTCAAATGATTAAACTGTAGCTCACTGCATTGCACAGCATTCATCACAAACACTACATCACACTTGTGAGAACACGGTCTCATCTACACAACAGTCACAACTATGGCACAACAGGCTAGGACACTTGAATAATTCAGCTTTGCAAACACTGCAAAAAGATTTTTCCTTCATCAAATGTAACAATAATGCTTTAGCTTGTGAACTTTGTCATTTTGCAAAGCAGAAGAAAATTCCTTTTCCTATCAGTAGTTCAATAGCTGACTCGCCTTTCGATTTAATACATTTTGATATTTGGGGCCCTCTATCAATTGTGTCTACCTCTGGTTTTAAGTACTTTCTTACTATCGTCGATGACAATAGCCGTTTTACTTGGATTAAGTTCATGAAAAATAAATCTGAGGTTTCATTAATTCTGCCCAACTTCATTAAAATGGTTGAAACCCAATTTTCAAAAACCGTCAAATATGTCAGATCAGATAACGGTCCGGAATTCAGCATGCATAATTTCTTTGCTTCTAAAGGAATTTTACAGCAAAAGTCTTGTGTGGAAACCCCTCAACAAAATGGGATAGCTGAGAGGAAGCACCAACACATTCTTATGGTGACTAGAACTCTACTTTTTTAATCAAATGTTCCAAAGATTTTTTGGGATCTAGCAGTGGCACACGCTGTGCATCTCATTAATAGAGTCCCTAGTCCCATTTTACAAAATCTTTCCCCCTTTCAAAAATTACATGACAAATTACCTGATCTAAACCACATCAAAGTTTTTCGTTGTCTTGCCTTTGCATCCACTTTAACTCAAAATAGGAAGAAGTTAGATGCACGAGCTCAAAAATGTTGTTTTCTCGGATATAAAGAAGGGATCAAAGGATTTTTTCTCTATGATCTAAAAACAAGGCAAACTTTCCTTTCTAGAAATGTCATATTTTATGAGTTTGAGTTTCCATTCAAAACCAACCCTGCCTCTTCAGATGTCAACCCTGCTGCTGTCACAACCACATCACATGTCCCATGGATAGACCCTTTTGCATATCATGATCATCTTTCGTTTTACCAACATGTGCATTCAATTCCAATTCTGCATCAGCATCAACCGACTTCCATCACTGACTCTATTTCTCATAACACTGCAAGCTCAATTCCTAATGCACAAGCCTCATCCTTGTCTCATTCACATACTCACATGGACACTCATGCATCACCTCACCCTGCACCTCTTAGGAAGTCTAGTAGGACTAGGCGAACACCAGCATATCTAAATGACTTTTATTGTGCAAATAATACCACTGCTCAACAAGTTATGCCAATTTCAAAATACAAATATCCAATTTCAGATTCAATGTCTTGCTCTTTTATGTCCACTAACCAATTGAATTTTTCTCTTGCTGTTTCCACACATAATGAGCCAAAAACCTATGAAGAAGCCATCCAAAAAGACTGTTGGAAAGATGCCATTAATGCAGAACTTCTAGCACTTGAGCAAACTAAAACTTGGACTCTCACCCCTTTACCACCAGGGAAGAAAACTATTGGCTGCCGTTGGGTGTTCAAAGTCAAATTCAATCCTGATAGATCAGTAGAGAGGCACAAAGCACGCCTGGTTGCAAAGGGCTATACACAACGATATGGTTTAGACTACATGGACACTTTCAGTCCAGTGGTTAAGATCACTACTGTGCGATTGGTACTTGCTCTCACTGCAATCAAGGGTTGGCACTGCCACCAATTGGATGTAAACACCGCATTCCTTCATGGTGAGTTGAAGGAAACAGTATATATGAAGCCTCCCCCGGGATTACCGCTCTCCTCTCCCGATTTGGTTTGCAAACTTGACAAGTCCCTCTATGGACTCAAGCAAGTTAGTAGGCAGTGGAATCTTAAGCTTTGCTCTGTTCTTCGTGCTCACAGGTACCAACAATCGAAGAATGATTATTCTTTGTTCACAAAACACAAATCCGAGACCTCCTTCACTGTGATACTTGCTTATGTTGATGATCTCGTCCTTGCTGGAAATGATCTCGCTGAGATTCAATCCATCAAGACCATCCTTGATCACCAATTCAAGATTAAGGACTTAGGGAATTTGAAATATTTTCTTGGCTTTGAAGTTGCAAGAACTTCCAAAGGAATTGCTCTTTATCAGAGGAAGTATGCTCTAGATCTCTTGGATGAGTGTGGCCTATTAGGCACAAGACCAGCGAGCACGCCAATGGATTATAGTCTCAAGCTTTCTAAGGACTCAGGAACGCTACTCTCTGACGTATCACAATACTGCAGATTGGTTGGCAGATTAGTGTACCTCACTAACACGCGTCCAGATATCAGTTTTGCAGTGGGTAAACTTAGTGAATTTCTCAGCAAACCATCTAATATTTACCTCCAAACAGCATATCGTGTCCTTCGCTATATCAAAACAGCTCCGGCCTCGGGGCTATTCTTTGCAGCAGATTCTGAGCTTCGCATTTCTAGCTTTGTTGACTCAGATTGGGCACAATGCCCCGACATGCGACGCTCCATTACTGGTTTTTGTTTCTTCTTGGGCTCTTCACTCATTTCATGGAAGAGTAAGAAGCAATCTACTGTTTCCAGATCATCTTCTGAGGCTGAATATAGGTCACTAGCTGTGGCCACCTGTGAGGCTCAATGGCTCAACTACTTGTTGAAGGACCTCCGCATAGATCACAAACTCCCAATCTCCCTGTACTGTGATAGTCAATCAGCCAGGCATATTGCGGCTAACCCTGTATTCCACGAACGCACCAAACATATCGATATCGACTGTCACGTTGTTTGAGATAAGCTTCTCAGCGGCCTGCTTCATCTCCTACCAATCACCACTACAGATCAAGTGGCGGACCTATTCACCAAACATCTATCCCCTGCTCCTTTTGATTCTTGTGTGTCCAAGCTTGGCATGCTTGATTTTCATCAACCAAGCACTGCCAGCTTGAGGGGGCATGTTACCTGAATGTATTAGCTATAGCAGATTGGCATACTTAGCTTAGTTAGCATTTATAATTGATAGTTAGTTATTAGTTAGCATATTCAATTAGTCTAAGATATTTATCATGTAAGTTGTTATATAAAGCAGGGTTTGCTAACTGATTCTGTTAGCTTCCATTTCATCCACATCACTTTCTCTCTCTACCAAAACAGATTTCAGAATCTTCTCTCTACCTTCCCTTTCTATTCTTCTTCACCATTCCAACTCTGCAACCCCCTTTTCCAGCTTCCGTTTTCACATTTTAAAAAATATCTTTAGTTTTATTTTATTATATGTAATTTTTTTATTTTTTTTATTCGAATAATTAATGTGCACTTTTATTTTTTTAAATTTAGATTAATATATCTTTTGATAATAATATATATTATTTTTTTCTCCCAATATAAATTTTTTAGGTCCCCTATACTTTTTCTAAATTTAATTGATAAAGAGTGCAACATTTTTTACTTAATAAAAATGATTACCTAATAAAAATTGTTTAAGAATAAGCTATTTAAAACTTAAAAAATTATTTTTTATACAAGATAGCTAAATCTCACCTTTAATTAATGTGTATGATTCATTTGTAATTAATAATATTACTTCGTGAGTCATTTTATTTAATGAACTTTAATTTCAAAGAAGGTAACTCACCTATATTTTAATATCTCGTTAAAAACGAGGTGCATACAACTCTTATAACCAATTAAAATTTAGATTTTATTAAAAAAATATAAAAATATATAAGATTCACAAGTTATATAGTCATAACTCATAAGTCATAACTCTTAACTCATCTCACTAGAAAATAAAAACACAATACTTGGTAAAGTGCCTGACTCATCCACTTTTTCTGTCAATTGTCATCACTCATCTCAATGTAAGACATTTCTTTCAAACTCTTCTTGTCCATTTAAAATATAAAAATGAAAAAGTACTCTGAATGATATTTTTCTTGATATCTTCTAGTATTGGAAATTATTTTTCTCTATTATGGAGTGGGTTTGATGAATAATTTTGAAGTGAGGTGTGTTTGGATTTGTATGTGAACAGTCAGAAGAAGTAACAGAAGCAACATGAGTTCAAAGATTTTTACTTTTGAAGATGTGGCTAAGCACAATCACAAGAATGATTGCTGGCTTATAATCAATGGAAAGGTTAACTTTTGACAATTACTTCTTATTCTTGATCTGTTGTTCTACATTCATCTGTTGTAGATTTTGGGTTGGATCTGATTTGTACTCATCTATGCTTCTAATAAGATGAATACATATATCTGATTCGTATGTGTTTGAGGATTAAAAAAAAAAACATATTTTTACTGTTTGCAAGGATTGAATTGCAATATGATTGGGTTAATTTGGCATTTCTAGAATTATAGGAACACTGGATTGGCATCTCTAGGAATATTAGGTTCTGGGTTTTACCACTAGAGAGAATACTAATTGAGAGCATCAAAGGGAAATGGGATTAGTCTCTTTCAGTGCACAACCTAACTATTTTACTAGTTCTGTAACTATGCCTTTGATTCTCTTAGAATTACAAGAAAGATCGTAAATTTACAGAGAAATTGTTTTGCTCTGATCTGTGGCTTCTAACTGCTTTTGGAGCAGTTCCATTCACTAGGAATAATTTTAAGAAATTGTTTATTGAAAAATAGGGTTCCTATAGATGTATATTGGAAGGTTCTAGAAGTCAAAAAGGGATAGGGAAGAGGGATACCTTCTGTTGGTATTGTTAATTTGTTATATATAGCAAAACTGCATAGTACTTACCTGTGTGTAATGTTTGGTCTGTGATATGGTCATGTAATTCAAGCCAAAAATGTTATTTGTATACCAAAATCAGCCATGAATGTGTTTGTGTATAGATATATGTGTGGTTTAATTTATTTTCAATGTGTATTTGTATTCCAACATGTATTTTATACCTGTGGCTGACTTTGGTAGCTGATTTTGGTGTACACGTAGTATAGTCGAATTCAAGTGGTGGGGTAGTTAGACTCATTCTGTATTTTCCTTGATGTTCTTCTATTTTGTTTGGGCATTCAGTTATCGAAAAATAAAATAAAATGTATTGATACATCAGGAAGAGTGTTTGACACTTTGACTTAACTTTCTATTATCTTAAAAGTTTTACACAAGCATCTAATTATATTGTCAGTGCATAGTAATTAAATTCTTTATATTTTAGCACTTACTTGCCGAGTTGAAATGCTTTGTAAAACTATATGACATTTGCTATCTGAGTTTGAACACAACCAACACTGCTCATTATAGATATTGCCTTAACTGTAGTATGTTGAATAAGGCTATCAAATGCTGGAATTAACTCGAATCGCGTCAAGTTTACCCAATTTGCTGTTCAAGTTTACTTAAACGCCACAAGATTATGTTAACTCTCAAGTTGCATGCCCTTGGTGTTGAATATTAATTAGCTTGAAGGGGGAAAGAAAATTGAGGGATGTCCTGAAAAGATAGGAAACTAATGTAAGATGGAAGAGAGTATTAGAACTACAATTCAACATGCTAACTATTTGAATTGTGTGTTCATAACTATCATGTAGTATTAGAATCAATTTTTGTTTGGTAGTTGCGTCCCTCGCAGATGTCCATGCTTGCAAATTTTACACTCCAGATGTCAAATTTGTCAAGATTTTCTCCACAAAGATTCTTCATGTTCTAGTTTGATCCTCATCACATACTAATTGGGTGGACCGTGAAACTGTTGGCATTATGAATTCATATAAACGCGACTATATAAGAACATCGATGATGGAAATATTTGATTGTGTATTGACTAATCAATTATGCTTCAATACCTTATATGCATATGCTGTGCAACATCATGTTAATGTCCTTTGATGCCATGAAAACTTTGATCACCATCTTTTTAGATTCACTATCTAACATTAGATGATTTCCATTGAAAGAAAAAATGCTAGATTTAAGAAAATGATGGTATGGAAAATTATAACATGCATATCATTGTATCAGGCATATGATGTTACCCCATTTTTGGATGACCATCCAGGAGGCGACGAAGTTTTGCTAACATCAACAGGTAATTGGATTCTCTTTCTCCATCAGCGATTTTCGACTAAAAAACTCTTCTTATTTACTTGTTATGATGGTTAAAAATACTTCAACTTTTTTCATGTATGCATACTAATATGTGTGTGTGACTCATTTTCTGATAAGAAACTGTCATAGCTATAAAAATGATCATACTGAAATCTAGAAAAGAAGAGAGAAAAGCTAAGAATTTTCACATGAGTCTGTTTATAACAGCAAAGGATGCTACCATTGATTTTGAGGATGTTGGCCATAGTGACTCTGCTGTAGAGATGATGCAAAAATACTTGGTCGGCGAGGTAGATACCAACACACTTCCGGCAAAAGCTAAACACAATCCACCACCACCAACACTAGCACCTTCCTCTAGCAACCAATCCTCGGCCGGATTCGTCCTTCAATTCTTGCAATACGTGCTGCCGTTGCTGATATTGGGATTTGCATTTGCTCTGCAGTACTATGGCAAGAAAACAAAGCCAGAAGAAAACTGAGAATATGAGCTTGAACCATGGTTTTTGGTATATCCATTATTATTATTATGATTATTATTATTAACACAAATATCATTTTGGTAATCATAGACTTGAGGCAGTGTTGTTTTAACTTGGTTACTTTAGACTTTATAGTATGTGAATTTGTTGAAGTGAATTTCATCATAAGCATTGTGGGTAGTCTAAATATTTATGCTATTATTATGTTATATGCCATGTTTAATTATGTAGCCATGGCTAAATGCATTTTTTATGAAGAGAAACGGGTCAACAAACCTTACTTAGATCAAAGGCTTTCGGTTGTGACTTACATCTCAAGGCTTTGTTCTCATTTTTATATTTTTGGAGTGTGATCTTCATAAGAGCCAGGCCCAATATTAGATAGTGTAATATTTTGGAATAGGCCCAATGGGGATTATTAAGTGGTTGATTACTTGTTCAGGTCCAATACCAAAAATAATCTTGATTAGGCTATAAATAGTTGTACTACCATATTATAAATCTTAAATTAAGAAGTGAATAGTGAAATACTGTAATTAGGGTTGGAAGTGAGTCGAGTTAGACTAAGCTCAAAATCGGTTTAGGAAAATTAAGATTGGCTTACGACTCGTCTCATTAACAATCAAGCCTATTTTATAAGTTTAAGCTCCGTTCAACAAAAACTCATAAACTGGCTCAAATAATAGGAACATAATCTATAATTTTATATCAATAAATTATAACTTATATATAAAAAAAGATAAATTTTATATATTGTCTATCTATCAATTATAAATTTTTTATTTATGTTCTACATCAAAATTATATATAAAAATAATTATAAAATTTTAAATAATTAAGAACATAAATATATATATATATATATATATATATATTAAATTATTAATACGCATATCTTATATGTATTTAATTTATAATTTTAATATTATATATAATTATTAATGTTATTTTTTTATTATTTTAAATTTTTGGGATGTGTAATTTTATGACATGGTATCAGAATTTTATGTCTGAAAGATCAAGAGTTAAATTCTTTGAGAACTTCAAAAGTGAGTTAGATTTTTGGAGAATCACATAACCGAGTTAGATTCTTGAAAAACTATAGAACCACAAAAGTAAAAAATAAAAAATAGCATAAAACAGATTAACAAAAAATCTATGCAAAAAATCAAATAAACCTAAAAAAAAACTTTTATTTTAAAAAAAATTAAAAATATAATTATTAATAAAATGTTAAAAATATAACTCTTAATAGCTATTTGAAAACTTGCATTTTTTTACTATATTTTTTAGTCCAACAAATTAAGAATTAATCCACTGTAATACTGCAAACTTGCAACTTTAGGATATAAAAGATGATGATAAGAATTTAAAAAAGAGATGAAGATAAGAGTATGTGATAGAAAAGTTTTGGCATCCGCTCTATGTATATCCATTGACAAAATGGGCCACATAGTTGTAGACGTGATATTGGACCCTTGTTTTTTAATTCAGAGGGCAATAGACAGATGGAGTTATGGAATATGGAGAACCATGTTTGGGTCATACTATTAAATGATTCATTATTTTATTATTATAACTTACAATAATCCACAATTGCTTTTTTATTTTCTTTTCCTCCTTGCTTGTTATATATCGAAAAGAAATCTCTCCCTTTTAAACTTTTTTTCCCGTATTGAACAATCTCGTCTTTTGCCAATTTTTATTACACTCAAAATTTTTTTTATCATTTTGAACGAAGAAAGAACTGTTAATTTAAATCTTGAAACCCTATATTTTTTCGAAAAAACATAAAAAAAACTAATTTTTAATTAGTTAACATTACCCAAATCTTTTTAAAAATTCTAAAAATTTCCCTTTTTTGAGATTTTAGAACTTAAAATTTTTAATTTAGAGTTTAATAAGATTAAAAGATTAGATTTTAGAGTTTGAATTTAAGATAAACAAAATAATTTTAAAAAAAAATGTTTAATTGACTAAAAAAAGTTGATTCTCTAACAATTTTTTTCTATAATTTATATAGTTAAAAATTTGTAAGTGTAAAAAAAAGATGAGATTTTCATTTTCGCGATGCGAATATTCTTAAGAAGTTAAGAGAGTTCCCTCTGGATTTTTCTCCCACTTCTCTTTAACCTATGGTAGATAGAGTGATGCTTCTTCTAATAATGCTACTACTATGTTGTCATTGTCATTCACACTTGATAGGGTTTATTATGGTGAGATTCTTTCATGTCTTTTGCTCTGAGGGACTGTAACAACCTTTATAAAGAGAAAAGGATAGCTAGCTCCAATCTCTTATTCTTTTCTTTAAATTTTTAGATATGTTATTTGTACTTATTTTTATTTTAAAATTAATTGATAACATTTCTTTACCACTAAAAAGGAGAATAGAAAAGAGTGTGTTAGACCCGTGATACAAGGTAAAATAAGAATAAGTATGTATAATAGTTCTATTTTGTTTTACAAAAATATTGGAGTAATTTATATTGATAAAATAAATGGAGTTTAAAATTATGTAAATGTCTTAAATCAAAATTGGTTAAGATATATGTGTAATTTAAATTCTATTTATTTTATCAAGGTAAATTATTTAAAATATTATGTGTACATATAAAATCAGTCAAAATATATTTATGTATCAATATATGTGTTGTTTAACTCATTTTTAATATATATATATATATATATATATATATATATATATTAATATTATTATATACCAATGATTAATTTACTACTGATTGTTTGTGTATACATAAGATAATTATTTATTTTATTTTCAAAACATCGTTAATGATAGAAACAAAGTTTAATTTTTTTAAAAATTTAAAAAAATTAAAAAATAAAATATATTACAAATGTATCTAAACCAAATGTTTGATCATATACATTTTTGTTGCCAATAATGCCAGTTATCTTGAAGAAGTTCACGAAGAGTTGAGGTTTCTCTGTATATACATTATAATATGATTATATTCTTTTATTTATTAGACCTTGTGTGAGTCCATCAGTCCACACTTCCAAAGGAAACAAACAAAGCTATATATAAATAATCCAAAAGAAGAATAGATCAGATCAAATGAAATTCTAACTTACCTCAATGAACTATGATGTTTAGACAGATTCATATAATAGGAATTTATTTTAATTACTTCTATTAGAAGTTTTCATCATATATAGCTTAATTTTAAAGGAGAATGCTGTATATATTTAGGCTCTAGTAAGCGCAGAATAATTGAGATTTTGAAAACTTGCATTGTAAAGCAAATATCCATGTGACTAGTGAATACCAATAATTATGATTACTAGAATTCATTGCATGCAACATTATTTTTAGCTACTCCAATAAGGACTCAGTTAGAGTACTATAATACTAGCTTGCATGTGAGCACATTTATCACAATTTTGTTACTCTTAATTCCTAATTATTTCTAATTAAGAATAATGTGAAAATTTTTGTATTCTTTTTGCAATAATTATAATAATTCAAGCAAAGAATTTTAGTAATTTCTTGGAAGTATTTCAAATTTTTACAGAGTTCAACATTTTTTTTATTTAATGTATCTATTATATAGATTAAATCAGGTAAAAAAACAATGAGTATATATATTAATATATATGACAATTTAATTTCCTAAGAAGTCATACTTATTATCCAAGATTTTCATATTGCATGTGCATGGTTTTAGGGTCCGAAAAAGTTGAAATAATTTTGGAAAAGTTCAATGTACTTTTCATCATCTCACAATGGGGTTTCCCAATATATATATATATCATACTTATTGAGACTGGTTATCTAACTTTCCGATTGTATGTATGTGCATGATTTTATAGGGTCCGAAATAGTTGAAATTCTTTGGCAAAGTTCAATGCACTCTTATTTATCTCACAATTAAGTTTACTAATTAAGATTCATGTGATCACACTACTATAGTTATCTAAGACTTGTTGGTGTTGCATGTATGTGCATGTGCATAGTTTTAGGCTCGGAAAATAGTTGAAATACTTTGGATAAGTTCAATGTACATTGTTAGCTTTAGTGATGTATGTATCCCAACAATTTTGGAGGTCCATATGACCCCAACAATTTTGGGTGTGTATGAACAAGAAAAAGAACAATAAAATTCTGTAATAAAAAAATAAATGACATAAAAATATTAAACAGCAAAATTCTTTTATTTAGATATTTAGAAAAAGCAATAAAAGTGATATTTTTCAGTAAAAAAAAATGTGTAGAATTAGAAGATTTTTTTTATCCAAGTATCATCTTCCATTAAAAATAGTTGAAATCTTTCATGAGAATGCTAGAGTAATTATCTTACCCTGTTTTATTTGTATTTAGCTTTTATTTGTTCAAAAACATTTGTCCCATTTCAATGCCAAAATAGATGTGTGTATGCACGTGTCAATTTTTTGTGAGTAAAGGATATTTTTGTTTTTGATCTTTTTTTTGCAGACATTTCCGTCCCTAATTATTAAGTCTCTAACGTTCTTAAAAATTAGATAGATCAGTCTCTCCTTCTAAATGTCTTCCATAATGTTTGTCACGCGTACGCATCGCATGATTCATGCGTGAGAGTCTTTTTTTTTAACTCTTGTGGTAATACTAAAGAGGTGTAAATACATTAGTTAACTTAGTTGAGGTAGATTAAAGCTCAGAGTTAAGTTTTTATAGATTGTAAATGTTGAAAATAAAATTAAATATATATTATAAATTAAAATGCAATGTGTGTATTAAAATATATCATTTTAATGCAAAAGTAAAATTACGTAGTATAAAAAGATATTAGTTAAACAATAAATTATTTAAATTCATTTAAAAAATATAATTTTAAAGATATGTAACATTTAGAATAAAATCGAACCAACCAAATAAACATGACCAAAAAATTACATCGAGTCAAAACTATAAATTTAAAGTCAACCTAAGAAATTTTATGTCATATTATGTTTTTCTATTAGAGTATAATTAAGATCCATTAATATCAATTAAATTAATTAGCATCAATTTGTATATTTTTATATTTATTATAAGATATTATATTTTTAATTTTTTTTAATATTAATATACTTTTATATATTATATCATTCATTTATAATTCAATAATATACTATTTTTTTAATTTAATCTCTTATTTCTAACACTTTTTATTAGGTTGGATTATATATAATTAAACACCGTTTATTGTATTATATATTATATTCTATTTTGTGATGATAAGATGCATTATGATAGTCGCACAATAATTACAGAAAAATTAAAGTAAGTCATTTCATCACTACAAAACCAACTTGTGGACTAAAAAGGCCCTTCGAAAATCAACACTATTTAAGAAAATAGATTAATTGAATGATTAATTTATTTATTTTTAAATAAATATTAGATGTTTGAATTTTATTTTGTGTATATATATAACAATTTATTGATTAATTAATAATAAACTTATAAATAAATTTTAAATTTATAACAAATTAATTCTTGACCTGTTACATCGCAGATACGGTAAAAAAATCGCATTCCTAAGAACAACTTATTGCATTGTGTTAATAATAAGTTTATCTTCATCCATTAATTGTGTCACAAACACTGCGAGATTTGGGGGATATGCCACGCTAATTGGTATGAATGACTAATCGGATTAGACACTAAGAATAGCCAATTCCACCAAACAAAAACATGGTAAAATAGAAAGGTTGTCATGGTACGCTTATGTCAAAATCAAGTATAGGGAGAAACATTATTTAGTGCACCACATCTTAGATCATAATTAATCTATTTGATTAGGCCTAGGACAATAACATTATGTTGTTTCTACTCATTCACTGTTTCTAACACAATTTTAGTCACATACAAATTACAAAAGTAACATCCACATTAACTACACAACCTTAGTCATGGTGCATGAATGGATGAAAACCATCAAGTTTTGCATTAACAATCCGTTATACTTTATTTCTGTTCCCCCTTCATGCCAAGTTTTATTTGGCAATCACATCATTATTTTTTATTTGTTTAAACTCTTAAAATAATTAATTTTATGACCTAATATCATAACTTTTACAATTAAAGTTTAAAATTTAATTTTTTTGACACTTAAATTTTTTTTAACATAAGACAAATATAAAATATAATTTATATAAAATTTAACAATCCCATAACAATTTTTATGTAAACAAAGTGTAAAATATCTAACAATCTAACTATTAATGTCGTCTAAATTTTTTGGATAAATAATTTTTTACGAAAAAAAGTTATCAAAAAGATAATTTTATTTTTACATTATCTGATCATTTTGGAAGAGATAATACTTAATTTAGTCCTTAAATTTGTCCACGATCTTTAATTTAGTTCCTAAAATTTTAATTGCCTTATTTAGTCTCTAAACTTTGCGAACATGACTTATATTAGTCCTTGAAACAATTTTTACTGTATAGACGTTAATAGAATGCTATCATGGAAGCTAAACTCTGTAAAATGATGTCGTTTTAGTTTTGACACTCAAATAACTCAAAAACAACATCATAAGTGGTGTTTATTGAAACTTTACCTAACAAAACAAGTGATGCGACATCATTTTTGAGTTATTTGAATGCCAAAACTAAAAATACATCATTTTACAAGTTTCAGTGTGGCATTTGATTATCCATTTCAACATTTTATTAACATTTTTGAACTAAAAATCATCTCAAGGACTAATGTGAGACACATTTATAAAATTTGGAGACTAAATAGAGGTAACTAAAGTTTTAAAGACTAAATTAAAACTTACGTGCAAATTTAGAGACCAAATTGAATATTAACTCTATTTTGGAGAGTTGAATTGTACAGTTTAAATGTTTGTGATTTATTTAAATTGCACATCGGCAAAATTCAAAGGCTTTTTTTTGTTGCTATTTTCCTTTTCTTTTCTATTTATTAAATTACTGGCATATGATTAGTTCTATTATTAAAAACTAAATTAACTAAAAACAATCCAATCCAACCTAGCTGATATATTGTAAAGAAGGGTTAAGTGCTTAAGTTCTTAATAAAATTTATTTCCTATTTTTATAACTAAAACCTAAAACTTCTTATTAAAGAACCAAACTACCTACCACTTTTACCAACCTCAAGGTCGCAATCGCAACATTATCAGTATACATATATAGAAATTGTCTTAATTAAAAATTGCACTAGATAAACCTTGCTACTATACTTTATACGTAAATAATAACAATCTTTACATGTACTTTGAGATATACATTTATACGTACTTCCCCTATCACTCAAAGAACTTGGTAGCTAATCCAAACGAAAAATATATATAAATTGTAACATGTCAATGTCACAATAATCCTGTAAATGAGTGGTCCTTAATTAGCTTAGCCTCAAATCCCCAACATAAAGATTCATTAATAAAGCATATATATATATAGTCGTATTCCTTAATTTTTTACAAAATAAAGTATATATTATGATGATATATCAAATTAATTTTAAATTTTTGAAACTTTCTTGGATTGAACTTTATATAATAAGATCATGTTAAAATTATTCAACTGTTGAATTGATAAATTTTGTTGCACACAAAGATATATATATATATATATATATATATATATATATATATATATTAATTTGTGACTATTATTTTCATTGAATTAAGGCAAAACAACTGCCACAGGTATAAGTATCAAACAACTATAGCATATGCAAGCACAAATAAGCATCCATCTTGATGTGCAATATCAGATTGAAATGGACTTGTAATATGTGAGTCCCCATTGGAATAATAATAATGGAAAACATTATAGTTTGAGCACACTTATCCAAACAAGGGATGTTACCTAAGAGACACCAACACTTCGATAAATTATCGTGTCCGTATATCAGATATATTCTAGATATGATATTTGTTTATTTTTATTTGACATATATATTTTTTATGTCTAATTATATCTTAATAAAAAAATTTTAACTAAATATAACACATTTAGATACTATTACATATCATCGTATTCAATTTTATTCTTAATATATATTTTTTAAAAATAGTATATATTATTATTAAAATAATAAATATTTATATAATTAAAAATATTAAAAACAATTAAAAAATAAATTTATATTTTAATATTAATAAATTATTAAATATCATTACAATTTATCTAAATAATAAATTTATATTTTACATATATAATATGTCTTAATATTTTGTAAAAATTTAAAATTTATTTATTTGTGTGTTTTTTGTTAACATGTTATCCTTTTGTTCGGTTGTTCCTTGTGCTTGGATTTGCTCTTGGGTCAGTGTCTCTATCTAGTAAGATGCAGGGCAAGCCTACTTTAGGGAAGTGGTCATGTAATGACTTAATTAGGTGCTAATTTTTTTAATCAAGATTATTAATAGATATCTAGATATCAGATTCCTATGTGTTGTGCATGCAAAACATTATTTTCAGTTACATAAAATCCCAATATATGATTCTAAAACATTAACAAGTTTTTTCTACAATATATATAAAAATATTTTTTCATTTAGGTCTCTTTAGTTTAAAACTTTTGTAATTAAACACGTATACCACACGATAATAAATAATTGTTTTTACTTATTCTGAAAATTTGCGTATAATTTAAAAACTCTATCACATCATTTTTAAATTTTAAAAAATTATATTGAATAATAAGGATTTAATTTAAAAATTTTAAACTACCGCGACGTCAAAAATTTTGTGCAACAGAGAGAAGTGAGTGACTCCATCATAAATTATATAGAGACTTTAATAAGAAGCATATAATATATATTAGTGTTAAATTTTAATTTTGTTTTTTATATTTAAAATATTTTATTTTTATTTTAAATATTATATTTTATCTTATTTTAGTGTTTTAGTTAAATTTTTTTTTAGAAATATCCTTTTTCCATTAGATCTTTTATTAGGTAACGCAAAAAAATTGTAATTATAATAATTATAGTTGTGGTTGTACGATTTAAGGGGGAAAATTACACACAAAAAAAAGAGAAAAATAAAAAAAATAGAATAAACAAATATGTTTTAAAAAAAATTTAATTTTAATTAGAGAATAAAAATAAAATAAAATAAAATGTTTTGAAACAAAAATAAAACGATTAAACATAAAAATGAAATTAAAACTTAACCAAATTATAAAAAAATTAAAATAATATTTCAACTTTCAATGAAAATTGAAAGAAATTATATAAACTTCTAGAGTAATTAAATCTTTACTCAATGCATATCTTAATGAATGGTTGGAAAGTCTTTATCAAAATTCAGTATTAGGAGAAAAGGCCTAATTGTCTCTTAGATCATTGTCATGGTGGGTTCCATCAAGTTTCTTCAACCGTCTTAATAAACATGAGCCAAATAGGAAAAACAACTTAGAAACATGGTTACACGTAAGGACTGACCAATTAGCATTTGTTTGATCATAAGCGTTCACTCAAATATTAATATTAATTAAAGACCCTCAATTGAACAAGTTTAGCAAACACTAACTATGATTAATTAAAATAATTATAATAAGTAGCTATTGACTTTTAATATTATATTTGTCTTTATTAATCAATGTTAAGACATATACATATATAAGAATATTTTGTAAGAGGGGTTATTTTTTATTTAGCGTGGATATTTTTTACTCTAGAATTTAGATCACAAAAATATTATTTATAAGACAGATTATGTGGAGATAGACTTTTAATTTTGTTAATAATTTTTATGTTAATTTTAATTTTGTTGATCTTTTTGTACATAAGATCAGAAATATCATGACTTGAAAATGATGCATGTGTTAATATTTATTTGATCTTGAAAAATATAAATACAGTAGTCAATATTATAACAAAAATAATAATAAAATTTCATTATTATTACGTGAAACTTTGTTAATCTTAAAAAAAGTTTGAGAATAGTATTTAACAAAATTGCTCTGCTTCTTAAGCAGTTCTTTAAATTTTTTTGCTATTTCTTTGTCGGAAAAGTCTAGGGGCCAGTAGTTTTATTGAATTTTGACCAGCATGTAACCAGCAGAGGAAGGTGAGCTATTGGATGAAATTTCACACCAATCTCACACCATCAAATCATCATTGATGGCTAATTGATGGCTAACAATCACAAAAATTGCTGGCCCCTAGCATTGCTCTTTCTTTGTTCATTACTTTTAAGTCATAAAAAAACATATACATAAAATTAGTTTATACAAGTATAGTATACTAGCTCAACTAGACCATATAAATAATTATAGTGAAATAAAAAAAATAAGAAAAAAATTTAAATAATTTTTGACAATTATTTTAAAAGATAATTAGGCCTTCAATTAAAAAAATAATCCTTTTGTTCTAATCTTTATTTTTATGAGACTGATTAGTTTCTTTATCAATATTTTCTTTCTGTATTAATGAAATAAACCTACATGACATGTTAAACTGTTGATCTATCCATTAAAAATTAACTAAGATTGACAAATTCATTTTATTGGAAGTCTCGTTGTTTTTTTAAAATAATTGTTAATAACATTTAGTTTTTTTATATTGTTTGTTATTTTTTTTTAAATATATTAACTAAATTTATGGTGTAAAACTAAGAAATATTAGTAATTTTAAATTATTTTACTTATAAAAATTAAATAGAAGATATATTAGTAATTAACGTGTCATATAAGTATGTTTTGAAGATAGATCAGTCACTAAAAAGGGAGATCGTTAAAAAGGATTTAATCATCCCACAAAATTAAATATCAAAGTTCGAAAATAATATTTTTAATTGAACACCTCAAAGTCTTTCAAAAAAATTATCAAAAGTTGAGATGAATATTCGTCCAAAAAATAAAGAAAAATGAATTAAGAAAGTATTTGATTCAATTCTTTAAAACCAATTTAGGTAAACCAGTGGATTAGTGAAGGAGGCAAATTAAAGCAAAAATTAACATATGAAAAATTCCACAATGTTGGACTAGAAACATGAACAAACTATCAAGAAAGGGACTTGTGAATTGTGACATAGTACATTAGCAACATTATTAGGGCACAATTAATGGTTTAATACTGATGACATGTGCAAAACGTATATATATCTTTTACGGCTATACCAATAATCTAAGTAGTAGAGTGGGGAAAGCTAAGGCTTGGTCATCATGGTTTAAACAAAAAGTTGATGTGACAATTAATATAAATAAACAAATATTTATGTTAGTAATTTCAAGTGTTTTTCTTTTCTTACTTGACATTTTGTTAGATACAAGTACTCATCAGTCAATACTGTATATATGTATACATTTGATGATGATGATGAGTTTTTAACCGTTACTAGTCAAATTTTTAATTTCATCCATTAAGTTTAACTCTATGCATGCTGATATATTTTTAATTTACTTGTCAACCAAGTCATCATTGTAGTACTAATTAACCCACTGAATAGCCAGCCGTGCTTTTATGTACTAAGTAAATATTTTTATTTGTATTATTAATTTTTTTGACTTTAATTATCATTAGTTTAGTCTATTTTGATGGTTTACAAGACTAATTTAATTAATTTTTATTAAATTCTTAGTTCATTAAACTCCAAATTCATTTTAATATACAAGATTAATTTTTATTGAACCATACTAAAGAACTTGAAACTGTGTTTAAATTGTGTAGATTATATTTTAAATTTATATTCTTATTGAATAAAAGTTTAGAATTTAACACCAAACCAATCATATGTGCATAGCATATTCTAAATATCAAAGAAATTTGAAAACGTTAAGGAGATAAATCCCAAGATAGACAGAACAAAAACATTGGCATATTTCTCTATGTCGTCCACCAATTTGGGATTGTCATCCCAATACTCATGTTGTTTCCTAAAATGTTGGAATGACAAGTTTAATGTGTTTGGGCCCATTTAATTTCCATAAAAGTGCTACTTTTGTATGAACTATATAGCCTTAGTTCTTATCTTGAATGGCGGTTGACATTCAATAGTTTTATTTAGTTCTTAGTATTATGGCCTTGTTAAATTAGCCGAAAATTTTCAATTGTGAATTCAATTTCATATTAATGTTGATATGATTATAAAAATAAAAAATATTTTATTTATATATATTTATGGCATAGAAATTTAATCCCTTTTATACATAATTTTTTTCATTAAATTTGAGATATGCTAGGTAGAAATGTAGAATATTTAGTTATAAAAATGAAAAAAGTGAAGTTTGTTAGGCAAAAATATTCGGTTATAATGAATGACAATATTTAGAATTAAATTTCATTTATTGTAAAAGATTCAAATGATATACATTTGATTTTCTTTAAGTAAGATCTTGGATTTAAAATTTTGTATACGAAAAAAAGAAAAAATCTTGTAATTAAAATCTTATAATTCAGATTAATTATATCTCTTAGTTTTATAAATATATATGGTTTAAAATGAATATAGAAAATGAAGTTATGCTACCTTATTATATAAATGAATTATGGAAAAAGAAGGGACAAAAAAGTTGAAAAAAAAATTATAAGTTGACAAAAAAGGATAACTAAAGACCATAGTCAACAAAACTTAATCGTCCAACTATGGTTATAGCAATCTATGTACTCATAGAATGTCGTAAATGTCCTTTTGCAATAATAATTTCTAAATTCTTTTTACCTATCATGCCATCATGATAATAACCATTTTCATTCAAATGGGAGTAAAGTCACTGCCTGAAATTAATTTTGAATTGTCCAAAATGAGAAAATATGACTCAACAAAGGGAATTGTATGTACTAAATCCTAGTAAGATTATTGTACAACACTCTCTTGTCAATTTACATAGATAAGTTGAAGTTACAACTATATTCATACCTTTCCGTGCAAATGAAAACCTAACAAATAAGGGTATTAAAATTGTGATCCAAATTCTATAAAGATAATTAACACAACTAATAAAAAATAATTCCTTTATAAAAAATGAATTTGATTTTTACTCAATATAAATCTGAACTATTTTAGTGAATAATTTAAAATATTTTTATAAATATTAAAAATAAAAAGAAATTTAAATCTGATCACAATCATAATAGAATAATCTATCCTGGCTTTGGCTAAATAATTTTAAATCTTAAAAGAATGTGTGGTCCTATTTTTGTGACAAGGAAAGAGCTTATAGTATAGACAGTCATGGTGGAAAGGAGGACAAGTAGAAAAACCAATATAGCCCCACACTAAATTAATGGCAATGTCTGTGTGCGTTAGAGTCACAATCACAGTTGCCAAGAAACTAGAATGCCTAGGGAACCATGTAGTATGTGAGGAGTCACATCAGCTAAGGTTTTCTATCTGTGATTGTATAGTGCTAACTGGTTTTATTTTTTTCAATAATTAATATATATTTTTTAATTTGTGTTGTTCTATTTTAACAATTCAAATATTTAATCCTTATTCATTTATTATTCTTAATAATTTATTAATTAAAAAAAAGTTGATTTCTTAATGTAATGATTAGTTTTAGCTTTGCTTTGTAACTATTATTTTAATTCAATAATCAAGTATTAATAATTAATTTGATTTAAATTTTGTAATTACTTTTTTAAATATAATTCTTTACAAGAAAATTTGTGCTTGAAGTCCCAAAGAAAAAATTTCACAAAATCTAATAACGTTAGATCAACTCAATTGTGGTTGCATAATGCCAAATTGCCGATATCATTCAAAAATTTATATATAAAAATTAATTAATAATTTAATTTGACAGGTCCTTGCACGATAGATAAAGGACCATCTCAAGTTGCAAACAAAAGCATGTTGGATCATGCAATTTGGCTTTCTACTAAGAGAATTTTATACGTGCATATACCCTTAATTAATAATATTTTATTTTATATTTTATTTATTGTACATCTTTACAGTTATGTGCTTGTCATAAGTAAAAAAAAAAGTTAATTATGCATGTCAACTGGTTGACGAAAATTGTTTAAATAATTATAATAGTATACACTAGCAAAAGCTAAATTGTTTCTTTCTTTAGTGTTATCTTTATTGATATTAAAAAATTTATTAAAAATATTTATAAAAATTTAAATATTACAAATGATAAATATGCATAAGAATTTAGTTTGAATATAATTTAAAAAAATCTAAAATCATTAATGAAAAAGTTCACTAAAATATATATAAGTAATAGTTTTTTATATGATATTAATCTCCTTGTTAATAATTTTATCGAAAAACATTACTTCTTTGAAATGAGATTATTTTTTTTTGAATAAATTTATACACAGATCTGTTGCCTAATCTTAAATTTTGAAATATATTTAATTTTAGTTGTATAAAGATAAAATACTTTAGTCTTTATAAAAAGAATGTTTTGACTTTGCAATAAGTGCCTCAACTTTATTTGATTACTTTTCATCAATATTTTTTAGCTATCTTGTTTTGTTATTGGGATTAATGATTGACAAAGTGAACAAATTATTGTATATGTATGTACTAATAAAAAATATATATTTTGATATTATTGGTCCAAAATATAAAGTTGCATGTCTCACCTAAGAATAAATAAAATAAATAAAGCATGGCAAAGAATTTGGCTTTCTAGGTAGTGTGGATCAAATAAGAGATTTGGCTTGATCATCTTTGTACTATCTTTTATCCATTTAGTCTTTTCTCTTCCTTTTTCTATTATTATTTTTTTAAATTAAATATCCACAAAGGACTTAAATCTTCTACATATCAATCATACTTAAACTCATATTCATAAATTTGAGGACACTTTTTTTTTATCTTGTTTTCTTATGTTAAAAAAATGAAATAAAAATTAATAAAAAATTCTATAAATATGAGTTCATTTATTCTTATTATTCTATATAAATAATTATAAATAATTTCATATATATATATGTGTGTGTGTGTTTTTGTGTGTATTTTTTTTATTTTGTGTATAATTTTACTACATCTGAGTGGAGGACAATCATAAAAGAAAGATAGATTCATTGCAAACTTATGTGGGATACAAATGCATCCAAATCAACAAATGACTTGAAGTTTTTCAAGCTTTAAAAAAGGTTATAATATAATGAAACCTTTGCGCTAATAATTCATTGTCACGAAAAACACATGTTTACAACTTATACAACCCCCATAGTACACTTTAAAAACAGATAGTTCTCTCCATATTTTTTTGCCATTCATTGAAAATAAATTTATGATAATTGAATTTGTTTAATTCAATTTTAAAAAATGTTACTAGGTATCTTTGAGTACTTTAAATTAAATTGAATAAATTTTAATTTTATATTAGAGTTGAGTACTTATAAAATATTCTTAATTCAAGCAAGACTAGTAATAAAATTAGGTTATTCTATCTCTCATAATTGAATAAAATATTATATCTATTTTATACTTTTTATTAATAAATTCATTAAATAAATCAAATAATTAAATTATTATTATTATTATTATTATTATTATTATTATTATTATTATTATTATTATTCATCTTTCTAATATGTTGTCAAGTTATTGAATCTAATATAATAACCAATAAAAGAAAACATGGCAGCATGGATCGGTGGATAGTAAGGGACTATGTTAGCTTTCTCTTTATGTGTGAAAGAATAGTAAACTGATGGAACCACACAAGGCTTGCATAGTGTTAAGAGAGTACTATATATATCATAGTTGTGAGCTTTATCCACATTAATATTTTGTCCTAACCTTATAATAATTGATACTTATATATTTTTCTATGTAATTCTTTATAAGGAAAAAAATTGTCTTATTACTTAATGATAATAAATTTATAGGAGGTGATTAAGCTAAGAAAATGACAATAAAAAAAAGATAAAACTTAAAAAAAAACTTGTATTAATTCCACCAATATTTACAAAGGCTACTTCCACCTTTAACACTAGGACAACTTGATACTTAATTGTTAAATAAAACAAAACTAAAAATAAAAATAAAAGTAGAAAACCTGAAAAACCCATCATAGAGAAAAAGAGCCAACCCCATCCTCATTTGTTCAATCAATTATCCATTGATTCCATTCAAAAGACCATATATCTGCCACCAAACCCCTGCCACATGCTTCACCTTAAAACTCTTGTCTTCATTCTTTCCCTTTTTTTTTTCCTCATTTTTTCTCTTACCTCCTTACTATTTTCCCACTTAAGATTAGCATATTTTTTCTAATTTTCATAATTAGCCTTAATAAGCCTAGGGCAAACCTTAACCCTGAGAGGCTTAGCCATTTCACAAGAGAGCCTTAATACCTCGGAGAGATCAACACCGTCCATTCCATCTAAAGGTAGCCATTCAAACTTGTGCAAGAGAGATGCCACCCAAAACATCACAGTAGCCAAACCTAAGGTTTTTCCGGGGCAAACCCGTCGACCAGACCCAAAAGGAGCAAGCCTAAGATCCGACCCGAAAACAGAAAACTCAACCCCTCCTTCATTCTCAACGAATCTCTCGGGCTTAAATTCAAGCGGGTCCTTCCACACAGACGGGTCACGAGCTATCGCCCACATGTTGACCATAGCCGTAGTCCCCTTGGGGACATGATATCCATCAACGATGGTATCGGTTATGGCCAACCGGGCCCAGGAAAGAAGTGGACCCGGAGGGTGAAGCCTTAGAACTTCCTTTACCACTGCCGGGAGGTACACCAATGCCGCCACGTCATCCTCTGTTATAGTGCCACGTGAGCCAATCACCGTATCCAGCTCATCCTGAACCTTGCGTTGCACGTCTGGATGAAGGACCATCCTTGCTAGTATCCACTCTATCAAAACCGAGACGGTGTCGGTTCCCCTAAAAATCATTTCCTGAAAGATAGAACAAAAAAATTAATAAACTTCAGCATTTTCAAATTAAAATATATTATTCAAACTTGCGTTGAATGATAAATAATTTTGGTCAGAATACTCCCTATCGAGCAAACTTTTTTATTTATGTTTGTTGAAAGAAACAAACTTTTTATGATTAGGCATTATCTGCACTAAGGTGTGGGCCAATAAAACATATTAAAATCACAAATATGCATTTAAAAGTACTTCTAAGATTTGTTTTTTTTTGCAAAAATTAATAGTTTGCACTATTTTGCCTGGACATTTCTCATATGGTATAGACAAAATAGATAAAGTTTGATAGCATATTTTCTCATCCTTCCCAAGTATTGTCTCGCATAAATAAAAAATTGCAAAAATTTTACCAACTCATCATATGTATAACTATTTATAATAAAAATGATTGAGCCTCAAAATTAATTAAGTGTATCTAAAATAAAATAATAACTGTGTATGTATGAAATGTTAAATTTGTAAACACACCAGAATTTCTCAAAATGTTAAAAAGTGTAACATATTTTAAAACGTAGTAAAAAAATTCTAAAAGAAAAAGAAAAGTGTTTCTGACTTACCCAAAGAACAGCAATCATGTCGGATTCAGACAACTTATCGGGTCCTTGGAGAGAGAGCAAGACATCAACAAAATCCTTGTTGGCGCTGTTCCTGTTCTTGTCGGTTCGGTGTTCATCGATGATCGAACCAACGAAGCGGTTCACCTTCGGAACCAGTTCCGTACACCTGAACCGGATTCTCTGAAAATCAAAGTCCCTTAGGAAGGGCAAGTGATCCCCCCAGTTAAGGGTACCCAACAGATCATATCCTTCTTCCACTAATCCTCTGAGCTCACCTTCCATTCCCAAGTTTTTCTTATACCCAAAAACCAACCTCATCATGTGGCTCAACGACGCCGTTTTGAGCACTTCACGAACCGTGACGGCGGCGCCACCGCAAGCATCGCCGAGTATGGCGGCCATATTTGTGGCGATTTCGGCTCTCTGAGTCTCCGAGGCCTTAATTTGTTTAGGTGAAAAAAGGTGTGTGGCGGCGATGCGACGGAGGGTGCGCCAGTAAGTGCCGTGGGCCGCGAACCCGATGGCCCGGTTGAACATGAGGCTATAAGCTGATTCTTTAATGGGACGATCAGCAAAGACCGTCCCATTAAGAATCTCACGTGCTACATCAGGATGGCACGTGACTATAGCTCTTGTGTCTCCCAAACTGAACGCCATCAGCCTCGTGGCGTTGCATGCCTTTGCAGCGGCGAGGATACGATGGTGTGCTAGTTGGGAAGACAGAAGGGCCATACTCCCAATAATAGGGTATCCTTTGGGGCCAGGAATCATATTTTTATCCTCGTTTGATGAAAAGCAACGTTGTTGTTCTTGGTGAGGTTGTGTCGGTAATGATGTCTTTTTTGATGTCCAAGTAGAGCAGTAACGGTGGTAGTAGTAGAAGTAGGAATAGTACTTTCCCCAAGCAGGACCACCAGGGTGAGACCAGTAATAGAAGGACATGGTTAGCCATATGAGTATGGCCATGATCAAAAGTGACCATGCAATGTTCTCTTGTGTGCATTTTGAGGCCAAGGCCAACACCCAAAGGTTCTCAATGTGGCTTGTCATGGTTACTACTAATTCAAGGTATTAGTATTAGGGTTGAAAGTTGAAACTTGAAATTGAAAAGTTTGAGACTTACTAGAGAGATTTTGAGAAAGAGAGAAGAGTTTTTTTTGGAGAGTGAAGGTTATGTGTGACTTGTGAGTATGATGGAGTTTGGTTGGGTCACCATGGAATATATATAGAGGAAGAATTGAAGGGATATGAAAGAGAAAGAGAAAGATAAAGGGGTGAACTCATAACCGTTATGCTTATGTTATTACTAGGCAAAGAAATAGTATGTGCTACTAAAGTAATCCGAAACCGTATATTTGCCCAAGACAAATACTAATGATTAATAATTATTGTTATTTAATTAAATTAATGAAAATATTAATGGAATTAAATTTGTGGTAATTTTTTATATATTTATTTATTTTAATTTTTAAGTTTTTGAGGAGGCATTGTTAGAGCTGCGCCGCCACGGGTGCATGACGAAATCTTCGGAAAAAGTAAGCTCCTAGATTGGGTTGTGTTTCGCCCGCACGCGCCATTGTTACTTTGGTCTATACGTACACCTTTTTTTCCCTTTATTTTTTCTTTTGTTTTGCTTTAAACTAATTTTTGTTGCTTTGTTTTCTTATAGAGGAAGAAAGTTGTTGGTAATCTTCTCATTTATTAAGTATATATAGCGTGACTCTCTCTTTTCTTATTTTCTTTGTGTAAAGGAATATTCGCTTTGATGAAGAGTTTTATTTGGAGTCATAACACACACAATTTTTTATGTCTAATAATCAAATATAAAAATAAATTTATGCATATATGCATGATGGGATATATCTTACCCAATTTATTTTCCCATAACAAACGGAATAAAAATGGCACAACAACCCGTTTAAGTGTGTATTGATGAATCTTGTATACATTTTTTTTTCATATTCTAGTGTTATTTTTTATGAGATTTTATTTATATTCTTGGGTAGTATGAGGACAATATAATAGTAACAATAATAGTTAGATCCTTAGATGTACGGGTAACACATGAAATATGAGAAGAATAGCAAATTGTCCCAATGACTTAGGATATCACGGACGACAAGAAGAGAGTAATATTGAATAATTCTTTTTTAAATGAAAAAATTATAAGAAGAAGAAAGGAAGTTTAAACTTCGTTTCATGTAAAGTAGCCTAAAACAACTCACGAGAATACTTTATTTCTTCAACGATGGTCAAACGTAGCAGTGACCGGCTCTTAACTTTTTTTTTCCCTGAAAAATAATTATATAATATAATTCATTAAAACTCACACACAATTTTTTTAAAGTGAAGACTCACATACAATTATTTTAATGTGAAGTTGATAATTAAAAATTATTATATAATAATTTAGTTAAGTTTATCAAATTATTTAATAATTTTTAAATATCAATTTTATATGAACACAATTATATGTAAATTTTTATCTTTTTTTAATTCCTTCATCTGCAAATAATGATTGTTTAAAAAATAAAAAATAAAAAATGACCATTTTATATATATTCTTGATAATCTAACTAATAAAACAAATTTTAACTTATAATACAAAAGCAAAGGAAAATTGTAAAATGATAAATTTTCTTTTATTAAAATCACAAGTATTATCTTACTCAAAAATAATAATATTATTTATACTATAGTACTGGTTTTAATATTTAACCTTTGTGTTAAGGTTTAATTTCATTTCTAAGTCATATCGTTATTTTAAATATTTTATTTAATCTTATTTTAATTTTTTATTAAAATTAAAATTTTTCTTAAAAAGGTACTTTTTTTCATTATAATTTCTTTTTAGATAACGACAAAAATTATAATTATAGTGGTCATAACGATAATCGTAATAATTTGAGAATAAAAATAATAAATAATAATAGAAAAGATAATAATAATAATATTTTTAGGATAATTTTTTTATTTTAGTTAAAATAGTAAAATAAGATAAAATAAAAAAATATTTTAATTATTAAAAATAAAATTAAAATTTAATTCAAATATTAAAAACTAAAATAATACTTCCCTTATTACTCACTATAAATTTATATCAATAATAAGTATGAGACATTACTAACAGATCATATATTACTAGTGGTAGAATTGACCATCGCTTATAATATGAATTATAAAATACATACAGAATATATATTACAAAATGGTAATAATTAAATTAATTAATTAACAATATTTATTTACAATAAAAATTATTAATTAAGAAATAAATTACTTTATTACTTTATTTCTTATTTCAAAGATCTAATAACAAAGTCTTTCTATTAATGTATTATTTATTATTTTTTCTCATAAACTTTTTAAACCTAAAAGATTAAAAATTAATCTATTATAAATCAAATTTTATTTAAAAATTTATTATTAACCAATAAATTATTATAAACATACAATAAAATTTAAATTTTTAATATTTAATAAAAAATAAATTAATTAACTACTCAACTAATCTAAATCAATTATATCATCTGTAACTATTATAAAAGAGATTAAAGTGTGTTTTGCACAACTTTTATTTCCAAATTATTATAGTGATTACATAGCAATGTCTTTCTTCTTTTCTCCTTGCACATGACATGGTCACAATTTGACAATAGTTTCCACGTTTCCACTGATAAAATTAAAGAGAGGATTTCATTTGTTAGAGAAATAGTATTTTGTTTTTCTGTTTTGGCGGTGAGGGAGTAGACACACGCGTGGAAGAAGCGCGTGCGAAAGAAGTGAATCCTGGGACGACAAATTAACGTGGGAGCAGTAAAAAAAGAGGTTAGGTTGTCTGACACGTGGGGGGTCTTGTGGCGCGACACTGTCTCACAAGGTGTGTGTGAGTGTGCACATGAGGCCCATAGTGAGGCCCATCCACTTATGGCTCTCAATCTCTCATAGTCTCATACATTGCTTTTAGTCTCTCACCTTCACAGGACTCTCCTCTCTCTCTCAGTACTCCCATCACTTATCTGATCAAATTCCTATTTGTCCATTTATGTGAGGTGTATTCATTTTTAAACAATGAATCTATTTATTTGGAAAAAACTTATTGATATTTGGAAAATTTGTCTGTTCAAATAAAGAGAATTTCTTTATTCACCTTTTATGTCTCTTTTTTTTAATAATCTTTTATAAAATTAATATTTATTGTCAATATATAGAATTTTAAATAACAACAAAATATTTTTATCAAAAACTTGACAAACCATAATAGATAAATATTAATTAGAGATATAATTATTTACATATTTTTTTATTAATTTAAATTCTTAATAGAAATAATATTTTAATATAATATCATAACTTTTATGATTTAAAATTTAAAATTTCATCCAAAATTAATTGAAAAAATGACAAATGTTAATGTACTCTTTAAATTTTAAAATTTAAATCATAAATCTTAAATTTAAAAGTTAAATTATTATATTTAAATTATTAATATAAAATATAATAAATAAATAATTAAAATTTATTAATTGACAAAAAAATACAATATTTTTTATATAATAATGAATGTTTAAGAATGAATCTGATATATTATACATGTACGTGATATCAAAATCAAATAAATTCTCCTCAAATCTGAGTAATAAAACAATTGGGTAAGCAAGTTAATATTTAATAAATGTGATGTTAAGTGAAAATAAATATTTATATATATATTAAGTTAGTTTACATATTCGGTAAGTCCAAAAAACCGTTAAAGTTTTGATTTGTCATAAATGTATAATACCATTCCGATCCTATCTTGTAATAAGTTTTCAATATTCTATATTGAATGGAAAGTTATGTTATATGAACATATGGAAAACATTAATAATACGGAGAAAACATAATCATTTGATCTACCTAACCTGCATTTAAATTTGTTACATATTATGTGAACAAGAAAATCTATTAGATACTAGAGTATTTAATCATCTTATTTAGTTTATTTAAATAAATATTAAGAATTTAAATTTTATTTTATATATATAATAATTTATTTGTTAATAATAGACTTTCAAATAAAATTTAAATTTATAAAAGATTAATCTGTCTGTTGAATAAAAAAATATTATATACAACAAAAAAATATATTAGAATATCTTTTAGCTGATTTGAGTTAAATTATTCCTTTTCATCACGTAAAATATTATAAGTGTTTCAAATACGTATACTAATTAATCACGCATAAATTCATGTATAATGGGAATGTTTAATTATATTTGAACTAAATTTTATTTCAGATGAAACTTAAATATGATTTTTTTTTCCTGTTACATATATCATGACAGTTTCCATACTTCATCCAATATTCATGCACATACATATTTGTACAAGTATGTATATGAATATTAGATGAAGTATGGAAACATTTTTTAAATGATTTTTATAAGGAAAGAGATTACTTAATTTACGTGCCTAACGAAGAAAATAAATTGGGAAGGAACAACAGTGAACTTCTCTTAACCCTTGTTATTGATGTGCTATAGCAGATAATTTGAGGTTTTTTTTATTTATATAACTTTTTATTTAATTTTTTATTAATTTTATATTAAATTTTTAGAGTTAATATAAATTGAATTTGAAATTATAAAATTTTGATATTATATATAAATTTTGTTTTTTAACCTAAACTGATAGAGAAATATACATAAATATCTATGTCTCTAACATTATTTAAAAAATTTCTTATGTTTAAATTAAAAAAAATGTTAGAGAGTGTGTTATTAGGATTAGATAAAATACTTAACAATAAGTTTTTATTCCATCTTATAATGAGATTTGGATGTGGCTGAAATCTTCTGCGATAAGAGAAATTTAGTTATTATTTTTCTATCTGGTAATGCTAGAAAAAAATATTTTATTTAGTATTTGTTAAATAATTAAGTAATATTAAATAAAATAAATTTTGATTATTTTTAATTAATATTTTTTGTTATTAATTATTTTTTAGGGATATTTAAATTTAAATCAATCTAAATTAAACCACTTATTTAATCCAATACAAATCAAAAATCAATTAAAACCGCATTAATTTGAATTTGATTAGATTCTATTTTTGTAAACAGTTGGATCGGATCAAATTTTATATATATTTTTCATAACCGATCCAATCTAATTCAAACTGCATAATGTGCTATAATATTATCATTTTATTATTATATTTATAATTATACTTGTAACATGTTCAATTTGTTATATATTTTATATTATTCATATATTGTTATTATTATTATTTAATAAATATTTTATTTTCAAAATATTATTTATTTATTTATTTTAACTAATCTATATTTTTATTTTTTATTATTAGATTTGAGGTTTATTATATATATTTATTTTTTTTAATTTACAAAACCGCAAATCCATTCAAATCTAAACCACTTGAAATTGGATCGGATCGAATTTTTTTTAAAAAAATTATCCAACATAAACTATGCTGCAAATAAAATTAGTATTTAAATTGAATAAATTTTTAACTCAAAATTAATTCAAACTGCATCGCAAATACCCTACTCTTTCCTACCAATCTCAGAATTCATTACAAGATAGTCTTTGATACCATTCTAATTGAGTTAATTAAGCAACATTATTATTATTGACTCCCCAAAGTTTGGTTAAGGACTGAAGGTTCCATATCCATATAGTAGTAAAGATTAAAATGGAGTAAATTGATATTTTTTACTATGAGATATTTAGCTGTAAATAATTATCTTATAAAAGTTAGTGTTGGCAAAATACTTTCAAAATATAAAAATATTATCCCTTAATCTTGCATATTTATAGTTATTAATAATTTATTAGAAAGAGAATGATATTACGTGTGCAAATTTTGTTGTAATTAAGTCTAATTAAGTTGGTGCAAAGTCAACGAAAAAAATACGTACACGTTATTGTTTTTTTGTATTGTTTGTAGTACAAAAATTTTTGTTGAAAAGCACGTAAACTCAATGATATATCACTTAACTTTTTGAAATATAAAATATAAAATTTTGCACATAATACGAATTTATTGATATAGTATATAAATTTTTACTCGTAGTACAAATATTTTTGCACATTACACAAAAGTCTTTACACATAACACACATTTTTATTACTAATATATTTTTTAGTTGGGTGAGTCAATGTTCTGACTATATAATCCTCACAAAATTTTTATGCTATACATGAAAAATTCTATGTTTAAAAATAAAATTTTTGTATTATTAAAAAAAATTTATGTGTATGTATTTCATTAGTTGGGTGTCAATATTTTGAATACATGATTCTTAAAATCTTTTATGTTATATACTAAAATATATATTGTATATCAAAATTTCTTTGTTCTAATTTTTTGAATATTTATAAAAAAGGACTAAGACGATGATAATGATAATAAAAAAGGAATTGAAAAAAAAAATTCAAACAACAATAACAATATTATCAAAAAAAAAGACAACGGTAATAACAGCAATGATGACGATGATGATGACGGTAATGACCACGATAAAAGAAAGAGAAGTGAAAGACTTGAACTAATATTTTTTTTAGTGAAAATTAATAAAAAAATTAATTTAATTTATGACAGTATCTCTTGTCAGTAACCTAATAAAATTAAAAGGTTAACTTTTTTAAAATTAAAAATTCATACAAAATATTTGAATGATTATTTTGAATAATATTATTAGAAATACAATTATTTATGTATTTTTTTATTAATTTAAATTTTTTAAAAAATAATTTCATAATATAGTATTAGAATTTTTGTGATTAAAACATGTAGAGATCAATCTTTATTATTCTTAACAAGGACAAAATATAATATAAAGCAAATACAAAAAAGATTTATGTAAAAATTTAAACAAATCTAAAAAGATTTTTACTTAAAAAGACGTGTTAGAGATATGATTAAAACTGATCATGGATAAGATTTAGAATCTATCCTATTCCTATCTACGAGTCTAGAATCTCTCTATCTACTAGTCTAAAATTTTTCTGTAATTTAACCGTATTTTACAAGCGAGTCAAAGATCTATCAACTCCTATATACAATATTTAATAAAATTAGTTTTAATCATATACAATATTCAATTATTTTATATTTTATAAACATATTAAAATTAAACATAACAAAAAACCATAATAAAATCATGCTAAAAAAATGGAAGAAAATATGTGTTGGATCACCGTCAACTTCATATATGTGTATTAATTTTTAATGGCATAGTATAATAAACATGCAACTCACCAAATATTTTTAGACCGACTACTAATAAATATGGTTGCAAATAATAAGTTGAATTTATTTTCAATCAAATAACATATTTTATATTTTTAAATTAAATACCTAATCTTATGACACAAATACATAGTATACTAAGAATGCGATTCAGACGAATAAGATTAGTTTTATCCTCTCTAACCTTTATTGGATAGGTGGACTTATCCAACTGCTTCGACTAAAAAAGAACGAATTAGATATCAAAATACGAAGACTAATATTAATCTTACCTTTATTATTCACTGTACATGTGCCAATAACACTGTGCATATGCGAACAACACGTTATTAAAAAGGACAGGCAGGGACAGTTATTGATGGACTAAAAGAAGTATATATATTTATATTCAAGGATTTAATAATTATGAAAAGACAAGAAACATTGACAGAAACCGTAAAATGTGAAAGAGACAGTGGAGTACATAACACGCTTGACACTGCATACAAGTCACTGTGCTATGTACCATTCACATAAATCTGACTGAGACAACAGCAATTAACAGTACAATACATCTCTCCTCCACACCACCCAAAGCAACTCATTTCCAATTTTACTCATCTCCTTTATTAACAGAACGAGGGTAAAAAGGACCCTTCACACCCGGACCACCACACATGGAGAGGCGGAGTATCCGCTGAAAGGGTCTGGCAATCTGGCGTGTCAAAAGCAGTGAGTTTTTAGGAAAGGTGGGACTCACAAGAAACAACGGTCCTTATTCAACCCTTTCCAGCTATGTCCAACCCTGACCGTTGATTACATCATTGCCGTACGGTCAAATGGTCAACACTCTTTATTCAGTTCCCTTTTGCTTCATACTGTTTACATGCAAAACTGATAGTACTTCTTTCTTCACTCGCTGATCTATGAATATGACGCTTGTGAGAAATTGAGTATATTTAAAAATGAGTGACTAAACATAAAATGAGATAAATTATAGTTTAATATTATAGAAATATAACAAATAAAAAACTATATCTTATAAAAAAAACACAAAATAGATACAATGAATTGTGGTTTACGTGAAAATATAAACAAAATATAAATTATACTACAGAATTTAACAGTTTGTGAGTACATACAAAATTAGGTAGCAAACAACAAGAAGAAATGAAATTTGACGACCATGAAAATTTTCACCTTATAGCATATATAATTATTTATATATTTTTAAATAAATTAAAATTTTGAAGTTAAATAATTTTATAATTTAATACCATTTTTTTATAATAAAATATTAAAATTTTAATTTTATTATCTAAAAATTCAAGATAACATGTGATATTGATATATTTAATAATATATAAATGTATAACATATACTAACTATTAAAATATACATACATCAGGTTAAATTAGCTATAAATTTTATTTTTTATTTTATGATTTATTTTAAATATAATTATTTAAAATGGAAAAATTATTATTATTATTATATTATTATTATTTTTATTTTTGTAAAATATATTAAATCTTATACTAGTTGGAGTATATTATCGTATTCTATTATCATAAACTTTTATAGTTAGAGGATCACTCCAAATATTTATAAAAGTATTTATCATACACTTAAAAAGTTTTTTTACAGTTGTACAATGTACTTTAAATTGGATTTATAGTTAATTCAATACTATTTATATATATTTTAATAGCTAGTAAATACTATATAATTATATATTATTATATATATAAATATTATATGTTATTCTACATAAATTTTTTATTTTTATTTTTATTTATTTTAAATTTTATTTAAATAACAAAAATTAAATTTTAAATTTTTATTATAAAAAAATTAATATTAAATTATGAAATTATTTAACTTCAAAAATTTAATTTATCCAACAAAATATATAAATAATTATATATCTTATAGAGTGAAAAATTTTATATTCATAAAATCATTCTTTATAGTACTTTATTACTTTATTCTCGCGTACTCAAAAAATCGTTACACCTTTAATAATTTATATTTCGATTATCTGTGTGTGTTCATGAACTATTACATGTTACAGTGGTTTATAATTTGTTTAAATCTTCACACAAACGGCAATGCACTACAGCAATTTATGTATATTTGTTTAAAATTTTAAGAGGTATAGCGATTTATACAGAAATCAAAGAGGATTGAAATGTAACCTTTGTTATTTATTGTATTTGTGTAATATTAAACTCTAATTTATTTAATTGTGCAAATTACTCATAATATTATTTATACATAAAAATATTTTTATTGAAGTAATTATTTTAAAAATTATTTTATAATATAGAGTTTAATAAGTTTAAATAAATAATTTGTCTCTAAATTATACATATTTTTTCAGTTTTTATATAAAAAAATGAATTTTGATTCATGAAATTCAGATGTTATTTATTTTGGTATGCATGATAACAAATTTCTATTAACTTGTTAAAAATTAAGATAAGGGATTAGAAAAAAATATTTGTATATTTATTATGTAAATTTGTTATTTATTATGGATTATAAAAAAATATTTTTTATTTATACATATTAAATAAATAAAAATCATAAAAATAATGGTCTAATTTAAATTTTAATATAAATTATAATCTAACTCACATTCAAATATTATTCCAAACACAAAAATCCACTCACCAAAAAAAACACGAAAACACAAAATCCACTCACCAAAAAAACACGAAAACACAAAATCTAGTAGAATAATAAATATTGTTAAAATTATTACTAGTTTAATCGAGAGATCTAATAAAAAACAGGTAAAACTACAGAATTTGTACTCAAACATGATACTTGGAGTTTGAATTATAGACAAAACTTTTAGAATTTCAAATGCAGATAAAATTAGGGTTGAAAATGAGTTGGAATGAATTAAATTAGACCAAGTTTAAATTTGGTTCACAAAATTTAAGTTTAATTCATGACTTAACTCATTAATAATTGAATTTATTTCTTAAATTCAAATTTGACTCATTAAAAATTCATGAGCCGGCTCAAAAAACGATCACATAATCTATAATTATATCAATAAATTATAACTTTTATATATATATATATTAAAAATGATCAATTTTATATCTTGTTTGCCTATCAATTATAAATTTGTTATTTATGTCTTATATCAAAATTATATATATAATTGATCCGAATTAATGAGCTAAACTTATCCAAATTTAAATTTGACTCATTAACTCATGAGTTTAGCTTATCAAACTAACATTAGGGTTAAATTAACTCTGAGCTTCCAACCCTAGATAAAACTATTAAAATTTGAAATGCAGATAAATTTATTAAAATTCAAAGTGTAGACAATTTTTGCGCAAAATGCAGACGGAACTAATTGAACAAACTAATGATAAGAATTAAAATAAATTATTTATAAATTTTATTTTGACAAAATTATTTATGTGATAATATATATTATTAAAATTCTGCAAATATTTTGTTAAATTGACATTATATGAAAAATTTGAATTTTATGTTTAAATATGAAAAAGAAATAGAAATTATTTCAATAATATTATTATCTCACTACAGAAATGAAATTTTACCAAAAAACTTCAGCCTAATATATTTTTTATTAAGATAAAAATAATAAAAATCTAAACTGGTCCTAATAAAATATTAACTTGGTCTTCGAATTTTAAATATTCCAGTCAAACAATCGTGTATGTATACAAATCAAAGGAAATGATATGTTAAGTATTTATTACAATCCAAAAAATCAATTCATTGGGTGATACCTGTTTCCATTAGGATCCCCTAGACAAATTTGGTGATTACTTAAGAATTATATTAAAGAAAGAAAATGCCCCATGACACTTCAAACACACTGTTTTGACTCATCATTATTCCTGATATTTTCACGCCACTGCTAATGACTCACACCAACCACGAATTTATTTAAAATTTTCCTTGTCATGTACGAAGAATAATTCTCACCCTGGATTAATTTTCTTCCTATTATTTTAAGCTCAGTAATGTACTAGAATTTTCTTTCATTTATACTATAAATTTGTGTGTTTTACTACATTTTTATTTTTGTTTTATAAACATCTGATGATTGATTTATTTGTTAGTAAAATCAATAAGTTGGACTTTGATTTTTCATCACGTGCGTGGTGTTTCGTATTTCAGTCTGACCATATATAATTCTTCAATTTTAATTTCAAATATTTTGTAGCAGTTATCTTAGCTGTTACTAAAAATCGTCACTAAACAATTTAACAGCATTTGGTTGGGTATACATTAGGGGTGTACATAAGACCGGGTGAAATCGAGTTTATTTTAACTCGAATACGATTCTAAAGAACGATTGGGTCTATTTTTTAAATTTTTACTCGATCTTAAATTCGATAAAATTACACTACTTTTGAACTACACTAAAACCGGATTTCGACTGAATAAACTTCAATTCTTGATAAATTTTATATCAAAAAATTATGATGTACTCATTTATAAAGAAAAAAATATTTATTATAGAAAAATTGATAACCATACTTAAACTTGAATTTGTCCATAAATTTTAATTTTATGCTTTTTTTTTATCTATTTTCTAATTCAACAATGTGATTAAAATCAAAACGACAAGCTTATAATTAATATCACATAATATTTAATTAATTTAAAACATATATACTTTTTTTAATCCCCCTATAATATATAGACGAGTGAAATCGGGTTTGACTTGATCTGAATTCGACCATAAATAATGATCGAGTCTATTTTTGAGATCCTTATTCAGTTCTAATCCGATAAAATCACATCAGATTTATTCTAAAGTATTTAGATCTAGGCTGGATTATGTGTATCCCTAGTACAAATTGCAAAATCTTTTCACGGGTTTGAAATGACTAGTAAACCTAATAAAAACCACTCTATTTAATTGAAGTTAGTAAATATTTTTTCTGATTTTTAATCATTTATTTAAAAGATAAAATATTCTTTATAATTAAAAATTCTTAATCGAATTCTAATTATTCGAGTAATTGGTTTAAAGATCGCTGATCTAATACATAATATGTCACCGTTTACGGAAATTATTTACACCAATAATAAGAATCACTTAAATTAATTACATAAATAATTAGAAATCGATTAAAAAATTTTAAATAGCGAAGAACCAAACATTTGCTTTATTTAATTATATATGTCTAATTCTTTTCAGATAAAGTTTAAATAAGACGACTTAACATAAAGAACGCCAAAGTTTAGCGGACAAAACCATGAGGGAAAAAAAAAAGAAAGAAAACTTTAGTTAAAAATTGTTTGATTCCAAATTTTCTTTCTTGTTAATAAAGTACAGTTGCTTAAGTCATCTCATCACAATCTTCTGTGCCCACGTGTTTTATCTAAGAAAAATCAGGCCTTTTTTTTTTTTTCCAATAATTTAATTTTAATATAATTTGAAGTTAATATATAGAATTATCTTCACCCAACCAATCAATTAAATTTTGAATTACCCTAGGTGTCAATTGAATGGCAAATGAGCACAATTAAATATGCAATTTTTTTTCTAATGTCACATTCCGAAATCAAATTTTGTAACTTGAAATCATTATCAAAATAAACTATATTTGGAGGACAGACAGAGCATTCTAATGGACTATACATTGACCATTATGTTTCTATTTTATTTTTATTTTTTAGCGAAAAAAATTAATAATAAATTAAACTTCATTTTCTAAGAAACAATAATAAATACATAATATAATTACTAATGTCAACATGATGGTGTATGCATGGTTTATGTAGATAGAGATTTATATACGTTAACATTTTCAATAAATATATTCCATTCCATCCCAGCCTGTCGCTAAATTTTGTTGTTGATAGCACTGGTTAACCTAAATAATTTCCTCATTATCCATGCAATTGAAATTTAATTACAAGTATACTAAATTTTATAAGATTGCGTTTGTTTTAAGGTATTGAGATAGAGACTGAGAGATTGAGATTCAGTATTATGTTTGTTGGTTTAGAGATTAGTACTAAAATTTCTGTTCCCATCTTCAAAATTTTAGTATTTCAGTACCTCCAAAAAGTAGGGACACAGGAAACTAAAATTTTTAGAGATGAAAACTGAAACTTTAATAACATTTTATACCTAAAATATTCTCATTTCAATTAATTAATTATAATTTTACCATTTGTATAAATTAAATTAAAATTTCATTCTTGTTTCAATTTCTATTTTGCACTAAACAAAATACTGAGATTTATTTTAATCTCTGTTTTTTAGTTTTTGTCTCTCAGTCTCAGTCTTTTCATCTTTATTTCTCCACCAAACACTACCTAATAGAATATATATATATATATATATATATATATATATATATATATATATATATATATATATATATATAACTTCAATTAATTATTGTTGGATTCAAACTCGAGCCAATAAAGTGTTGTTCTTCAAAGTTTCACACACGTCGGAGAGCAATATATTTGCCTAATAATAATAACGAGTATGGAAAGGTTGTGGATATGTAGCTTGATCCAGCTAATTAGTTAATTAATTAAAATTTTTAATTAAACAAAGCACCACAAGCATTTGTTGAAACTTTTTAATTTAATATCCCAAAAAACAAATCAACTTTAAGCTAAGCATGAGTGACCCATGGCTGTTTTAATTTTTTTAACTCCCAAAAGCAATTGTGATGTCCACTTCAAAAACTTTAAGTATTTTAATCAAGCAATAAATTAAATATAAATAACTATTAATTAATTAATAAATTATCATAAACTTGTTTCTTTTAAAAATTTAAACCGATAAAAAAATATAAAAATAATTATATCTTTAATATGCCATTCACGTAAGTATTTTTTTTGGATTTGTGTGAATTTTTTACATAGATTTTTTTTATATTGGTTTTATGCTAAAATGATTTTTTTTTTAAAATTAACAAGGATCAAATTTTAGACTTTTAGTTAGCGTTTGGAGAGATAGAGACAGAAAGACTGATATTGAGAAATAAAGACTAAGAGATTGAAATTAAAATAAAATTTAGTATTCTGTTTGGTTCAAAATGAGAGACAGAAATTGAAACAAGAATAAAATTATAATTTAATTTGTATAAATGGTAAAATTAGAATTAATTAATTGAAATGAAAGTATTTAAGTATAAAATGTTATTAAAGTTTCAGTCTCTATCTCTAAAAATTTTAGTCCCCTGTGTCTCCACTTTTTGGAGGTACTGAAATATTAAAATTTTAGAGATAAAGACAAAAATTTTAGTACCAGTCTCTGAACTAACAAACATAATTGAATCTCAATCTCTTATTCTCTGTCTCAGTACCTCAAAACAAATGTTACCTTAGATTATAAAAATTTTGATATCATTTGAAGTCACTTTTTTTTTTTTAAATTTAAACTAATAAAAAAAAATTATGAATAATTATATCTCTAACACAAACATTTATAAAGTTATTTATAAATCTCGTATTAAAGAACTCTAATAGAAAATATAAGGCAGAAAGGCCCGAACCCCATGCTTTTGTAGGACATGTCTTTTAAGTCTTGATTACCTATACTATCTCTTATTGGCTTAATTAATTAATTTATAGTTAATTAATTAATTAATCAAAATTTAGTCTACATAATTAGGCAGATGAAATTATACCTTGGCAATGTCGTTATCACCAACAAGCAACCTAGCTTCTAGGAAACCTGTTGTGGGATAATCAATGGGATTAAAATATACACAAATCCGTTACACCGACAAATATAATATAGTCTCTATGAACCAGAGTTGTACTTGACAATGCCAAATCCATATATTTAATTAACATTGTTGTTTATTGCATGTTTTATGTCCAGTTAGCTTGGTTTAAGGAATTTAATGGGAATAATTCTCATATGCTGGTGGTTCCCGCGGGAACTAGTTTCTTTGAATAGAAAAACTTAGGTGCATTTGCTAGGAAACCCTTTAATACATATGTTGCTAGTGTCATGAAATAATTTATGAAAAAATATACTAGACAATAAAAATACTAAATAATGTGAATAATGAATATATCGAATGATTATTTTACTAGGTGTGCGGATAGTTATTCTAATATTAAGATTTAAGTGTGTAATTTAGAGGTGTAGTGTGTTTTGATTTAATTGGTAGTTGGATATTATTCAAAAAAGTTATTGGTTACTTAGTATAACCCATAATTTATATATCTCAAAAAGTTTAAATTAATTGACTCTAATAGTTGGTTAATAATGTGTTTGAATATAAACGTATATAACAAGCTAATTAAAATAGAGAATTTAACCAAACTTAACTTGTGTAGCTTATAAAAGTAACTAATCTGAGTTGAACGAAGATAGATTGTTGAGAGGAGATTTCAAATTATAGAAAAAGTGAATTGAGTGATCTAAGAACAGAGAAGAAGAGAGAAAAGAGTTTTGATCTCTAATCAATTGATGCATTATTCACTTCACTATTGAATACACAACTCCTACATGTTTTTTTATAGAAGGTTGTTATAATATATTAAGCCAAGAAAATTAACTGCTTTTCTTTGCTAGTTTTCACTACTGTTAATAAAATCATTTTTGACATCTAATTTCTGTTTTATCATCTTTTCTATTAGCTCCTTTCAAGTTTAAGGCCATTTTTTTGAGTGACCTTAAACTTAGATTTAAACTTACTAAATGTAAAAAAAGAGAGTGATTTATTGTAGTTGGCCAATCTTAGTCCCTATGTATATGAACAATGTTCAACTTATGCTGAGTTTCTAAATCACAAACAAAATGAATGTTGATTTCAAAGGGTTTAATATGCCAATGAAGTATGGGATTAGCTGAAAACTAAATAGAACTAGAGTTATCGCAATAGATAGTTGAAATATCAGAGGGAGTGAAATATAATTCTGCCAATAAATTTTGCAGTCAAATAATCTCTGTAGTTATATTTGTGAGTATTTAAAATTCTGCTTCTGTACTTGAATGACTGACACGGTGCTGCTTCTTGCTTGCCCATGTTACAATGTTTTCTCCTAAAAACTCACAATAACCTAAAGTTGATCGTCTATCATCCACATCAAATGCTCAATCACCATCTGCAAAAGAAAATATGTAAAGATCATTAGAAGCTGAGACAGATCTAGGTGTAAAGAAGAGGGGAATTTACCCCCATAAAGATTTTGAAAAAGGAAAAACAACCATTTGTACTCATTACTTTTGCAAATACTGACAAAAGGTACCCATCAAACAAGAAAACTAACGTTATACCCACCAAAGATGGGTTCCGTATGACAAAAATATCTAAACCCTATTTTTTGTTGACTTTTAATAAAATTTTTAAATTACTCCCACCATTTATCTTTAACCTCAACTCTACCACCGTCTCTTCTTCTCCAAATTTCAAACTTTCACAACCCTTTATTACCACCACCTTTTGCTACTTTGCTCTTGATCCTAAAATTCTATGTCTCATCATAAAACTTTCACAACCTTTAGCCATCTATCACACTCTAAAAGAAAAGCATGAAAGAAAACAGAGAGGGCAAGAAGAAAGAAGAAAAGAAAGAAAGAAAGTAGGAAGAGGGAGAGGACGATGGTGTTAGAGGAAGAGTCGCCACTGCCAAGCAATCAGAAAGGAACAAAGAGAGATGGATATGAGGGAGATCAAAGAAAGTATGGAAGGGGGAGAGAGAGAGAGAGAGAGAGAGAGAGAGAGAGTGTGTGTGTGTGTGTGTGTGTGTGCCACGATGAAAGACCTAGGATAGAAAGGCTAGAATAGTGAGCGAAATCAAGCAGCGAGCAAAAGCTAGAACATAGGCGCGAAGTTTGAATTTGCAATGCTCCAAGGAGAATGATCTTCTGGCAATGCTTTTGAAGGATCAAGCATAGGTATCGAAGAGTAATTAGGATATGTCTGAGCCTATGATATGTGCTGCAGGCGACGGAGGTTGGAGGTGACAGTGGTAGGACTCTCGTGCAACTACATCCTATTTGAACCACGCAATGCACAGGAGGAGATCGCGAGTAAATCCAGAGGATGAGACAGAACAGAGGAGCATGATGTTGTCCTAAAATCTGGAAGAAAGATGAAAGATGATCCTTTGATCCATGGAGCCAGCAAGGTATCTCCAGAGTCCAGACACGCTTGACCAATTTCCAGTGAGATAACAAGGGTGTTTGCATAAATTGACTTAGTTCGTTTATTTAAAAGGAAATTCCAGGTCTTGTTATTAGTTTGCAATGCAGCAACAATGGATCGATAGTATATAGTATTTTTATAAGCCTCTAAACCATGGTGTGATAGGTTTTTAGATGTGACTATGGGGTTGGGACAAGTTTAACATCACTCATTGCTGCTCTTGACAAGAGATCCTTGATATATTTGCTTTGACAAAAATGATAAACTCATGAAGATAGTTTTTTTGCTTCGATTCATAAAAAGTAGATAAAAGTGCCAAGACTTTTAAAAAAAATTAATACTATTCGGTTTGTGCATTAGCTGTGAAATCTGTTTTGGATCATTCTCTTTGACTAAAATATCATCAATATACACTAGAATGTAAATAGAAGAGGATGAAGAATAATGCACAAATAAATATGGATTAGAATTGGTACTTTTAAAACCAAATGTTGCAAGAGTTGTAGACAATGTACTCTATTAGGCTCGAGGAGCTTGGCATAATCCATATATAGCCTTATATAGTTTACATACTTGGTTAGGATTATCATTTGTAAAACCTTAAGGTTGCCTTAGATAAACAATAATTTACTATTCAAAAAAGTATTATTCAAATCATATTGATATATTTGCCAATTAAAAGAAATGGCTATAGTTAGAATTACTCGAATGGATGTTAGTTTGATGACAGGACTAAATACCTCATTAAATCAACTCCTTTAATATGATGATTTTGTAACACCCTACCATACAGAGTCTTATACTTAAGTCATAATTTAGAGATGGCAAGGTATTACGACCTCTAAAATAAAAATTTAGTACGTATAGTAGTATGAATGATTAATTATAACTAGGAGCCTTTGTAGAAAAAGGGGTAAACAAAAATCGCAACTCGAAAGCGCAACACTCCGGTCGATAACGTAACGAACAAGGATAACCAACGCGAGATTATATATATACAAAGGAGTGTCAAAAACAGGAATATCAAGACTCAAAATCCGGCTGCAAAGATAACCGGTCCGAGCATAGCAATATATACATATGATAAAATAAGAAAAACTCCAAAGGAAACCCAAAGGGACACAAATACAAAAACCTATTCTCCAAAATCTCCCATAAGAGGAGTCATCACAGTTTGTATTATTTAATGGAGATAAAAGTATCTAAGCAAAGCATATAAACTAAAACAGAGTCCCCAAGAACAAAGGATCTTCGCTAATCCAAAAGTCTCCAGCAGGCCTCAGCGAGAAACCTCACGTCCTGCATCTGAAAACCACAAAATCCGCATGGGTAAGAACCAGACGTTCCCAGCATGGTAACAACTTCCACATATATAATACATAATAATAGAGGAAAGCCGAAGGTAATCCTAGAACTTTCCCCAGATAATTCAAAGCTTATAAACAAGCTAAACCATGAAAGGGCATCTGACTAAAGATCCTTCAGTCTAACTAATACTTCCCTTTCCAATTCCTTCATACCTCCCAACCACCAGTAGGAGTATAATGTAGCAAACACAGTTATATCAAACAAGAAATATACAAATAGGAACAATTAAGGCATTTAGACAATTAGCAAGTAATATGCAGTCAAATAGGCAATCTCAAACAATTCATATAGTATGCATATGATGAATGCCTGTCCCTAGTGGCTGATGATATCATCTATCGGTTATAGAGCCAACCCGACAAGTCCTGGTAGCTAACCATTGGACTATCCCTCTGTCGCGCATCCCCAACTCGAGTTATACTCATCATAAACTTGATCATAATCATGATCCATATCCATCACCTTCACTGGTAAATATTTACGGGGGCGAGCTCATCCGGGGCTTTCACAGTGCCCGGCCACCCTTACGACATAGGGTCAAAAGAGCTTCGAGTCTCAACCTGGAGCACGTGGTGGCTAGCCACTGCTTCCTTCTAGGGAAACTCTCATCTCTAACAGTGGAAGTGCAACATTCACAATTCATTCAACAGCATATATGCATTTATACTTAGCCATAATCATGGCTTCGCCGTAACACGGCAATAATCTAGCCATCCGGCTCACGGTTAAATCCATAACCAGCCATATCATTAACAATTACGGCCTTTTGGCCCATGGCATAACAAGCACTTCCACGGCCATCCTTCGCCTCTCACATAATCATCCTTGATCTTCATTGATCATTCATTTTTCCCTTGCTTCACTCGCAAGTTACCACATCCCCTAGCTCCTTTTCTCATTGCTAGGCATATCATAATGATTTAAGACACAAGTGGTGAGATCGGAGGCTTCGAAGTATGGAATTTGGCTTTTAAAACTCAAAAATCAACTTTGGGATGAAAACAGGGCCACGCGTACACGCACTCCACGCGCACGCGTGGATGGCCACAAAACTCATCGACGCGTATGTGTCATGCACGCTAACGCGTGGATTGAAAAATAGCCAAGCGACGCGCATGCGTCAGCCACGCGTACGCGTGGGTGCTCTCGTGCCCCAGGCACAAATCCGGCACAGTTCTGGCACAACTTTCTGAAAAATAGCTGGGCATTGGGTGCAGCACATCGGCGCGCCCACGCACACCACGCGCACGCGTGGATGGCGCTTTCTAGAGGAACGGCGCGTACGCGCCAAGTGCGCCTACGCACGGGGGTCATTCTGCTAAAAATTTTCTAAGTTAAAAGCTGCAGAATTCACAGATTCAACCCCCAATCTTCCAACGGACATAACTATCTCATTTTAAATCGTTTTTCACCTGTTCTTCGAACGGCATGGACATCCCGGATCCAATTTCATTTCTAAACAGATTTGGCACAAAACAGAGATCCGTAGTCCAAGTTATGTCCCGTCAAAGTATGCCCAAAAACCATGTTTTTTGTACAAAACCACAAAGTGCCATTTTCAAAACAAGTCATTTTCAACTCTTTTCAAAATCAATCAAAACATGCCAATTTCATCCCTTTTCTTTGAAATCAATCAAAACATACCAAAGTCAACATCAAGCCTCCTCATCTCACACATTGACACATTACCACAATTTACAAAATCACTATCCCATCATTTTAACCCACTTCACCCAAGTGGCTCAAACTCAAACACATTGACATATCATATACTCTTCCTCATGCCAATTTTCAACAACACCAATTTCAATAAATCATCATTGTACTCAATCAATATCATACTCACCATCAACATGGTTCAACCCATAATTCAACCATAATCAATCATCAAGCATATATCACAACATGCATATTTTTCATACATCATACCATCAAGGCATCAATAATCATCATCACATATATGACCACATCATATATTTTAACCATTCAACAACATCAACAATTCAATGCCTATCTTAGGGCCTCTAACCTAAGTATTTCCTACCACATTACATATTAGATACGGGAAACCGAGACCATACCTTAGCCAATTTCCCAAGCTCAATCGGAGCACTTCCAAACCACTTTTCCTCAAGCTCTCAAGGCCTCAACACCTCCAAGAACAGATTTTTCACCACCAAATCCCTTTTCAAGCTTTTCAATATCACCAATCAAGCTCTAATATTCACATATACACAACCTAAGCCACAACCATCACACCCATACACAACATCTCAATACCCAAACATCATAGAACAACAAATTACACTAGGATTGAGAATCTTACCACATCCAAGGTCCAAAGAGACAAGATTAACCTTCTTCTTAAAGAGAGTTGGGTCCTATAACATCAAAGAGCCCAAAATCTCAACATTTTTGCTTATGAAACACGAAAACAAGGATGGAAATTCGAAGAACAAAATGTGGCTTACCTCAAGATTAATTGTATGGGTTTTGTAGAGCTCTCCGCAGTGAACGCGTGGCCGTAAACGGTGCGACAATCAGAGCTCTAGATCAAAAGTTATGGTTGTTTGAAGATCAAGGGAGAGATAGAACTTGAGAGAGTGTTCTTCCCCCCTCTCTTCTAATTTTCAGCGTGTGTTAGTGTTGTGTGAGGAGAGAGAGTGCTAAAAACTAGGGTTTTGGTTTAGTTTAGTTGGGCCAAGGGTCCACTTTGGGTCCGGTTGTCCCGGTTTGGTCCGTTCGGTCCAATCTTGGTCCGAATTCTATAAAATTGGTACCGAAATTCTCGTCTCAATCTCCTCTATCACATTTAGCCATAAAAATCATATTTTGGGCTTTCTAGAATAAATTCTCATTTATGGGTTAATTAGCCGTTAATTAACCGAGTTTTACAGATTTCCTAAAGTTACTAGTCTTACTTTGAATCGAAGGACAGTCCTATTTAGATGCCTTTTGATGAAAAATACCCATTTGAATATATGCATCGTAAATTAAAAGTCTCCAGTTATAATCTCGACAAGGCTACATACAGATCTTCTCAATTTTTTTAAGATGTATTGGATGGATCATCAAATCAGTGAATCAAAATGCATTTATAATCGTAATTTTTATTATTCTTTCATAAAGAAAATGTTTATGCATGGATTAGTACTCTTTTTTATCTTCAAGTTTGGAGAAGCTCAATCATATTCCGATCTTTGTTGAATTTCTTTATACATAGTATATTTATTTTTTTTATTTCTGTATTTCTCTTCCTGCAAATTGTTAACCGTGATTATGATTTTCATTTACCATGGTCCATGGAGATTGCCAAAACAAATTTTTAATTCTCAAGTTTGGATTCATATGTGAAATGATTCTTAAATGTCTATTCGATCCAATGAACTTCATTTGGTTTATTTTAGGGAGGAGGATGGTACAACAATGTTACTACTTGCCTTGCTCGAAAGAACGGTCGTTTGGGTTCATATAAGAAAATGGCCAAGCAAATTGCCTTTTCAAGGATTTTTAACAATAGAAGAATTTTGAATTATGGTATTTTTTACTAGTCAATAGATCATGTTTTATTTTTTTTCCTTCCTTAATTCACATTTTCTTAGGTTTCTAATAATGAAAGTTGTTGATTCCAGATATCTACTATTGGAACAGAGTCAAGGTTAGGTACTATGATGGTTCTTCATTTACTGGTGATAAGGAAGAAGTTAATCCAATGAGTTCTGCAATACTCAAAAGAAATCTCTTAGTTGAATTATCAAGAGAAGCATTAAACACTTGCAAACTGTATTTCCTATTTTTGGTTTTGATGAGACTATAAAATATCATGATATATAAATCAGACAACTCAATTGCACTTCAAAGGGGAAATGATTTTTGTTGTTGTCATGCAAGATTTACTTACAAAAGGAATGAAAAATGCTCAAAATGTAAGAGACATCGATGATTTGAGACTACTTTTCTTCTTCCTCTATTAATTTTTTGAGAAAAGGACAAATAGGTCCCTGACCTTTTGTCCCGCGGACATTTTCGTTCCTGACCACTTAAAAATACTTTTAAGTCCTTGACCTTCACAAAACTTGGACGGATCAGTCCCTCCGTCCAAATGCCTCCGTCAGGGACTGATCCGTCCAAATGCCTCCGCCAGGGACTGATCCGTCCAAGTTTTGTGAAGGTCAGGGACTTAAAAGTATTTTTCAATGGTCAGGAACAAAAATGTCCGCGGGACAAAAGGTCAGAGACCTATTTGTCATTTTCTCTAACTTTTTTTCTTAGTCACTGAAATTTATCACTATAACTGTAGGTTATCATATCTGGATGTTTAGCTGGAGGATTGACTTCATATTACATTGTGATCACTTCTGAGCTCTATTGCATGTAGGAGCTAAAGTTAAATGCCTTTCAGATGCCGGTTACTTTATCAACACGTAAAATTCTTTACTTTTCTTTTCACTTAGCCTTCTCTTGATTGTTTTTACATTTCTTTAGATCATTTTGTGATAGAATATGTTAATGTGGTACGACAAATGGGTTGTCCTTGGAACACAAAACATTGAACAATTCTTCAGTCAAATTGTTGAAACACATGTATGTAATATTTTCCAACTTAAAAATTCACTAGCATATATCTCCTACGTTTTGCAAAAAAGTTCCAATTTTCATTTGAAAGATACTTTATGAAGCTTTTATCTAAGGTAGGTATAAGTTCTAAAATATTCAGGTGTGGTTTGTTTTTCGATTTTTCTTTTGCAGGGCTTTGTGAAGAATTTGCCTCCGTCTTGCACTTCAAGACTTAGTCCAGGGCTGGTAAGTTTGATCATTTTAGTTTTATATTCTACATTTGTAAATTCCTGAAGTTACTAATACTTGATTTTTGGAAATATCGTAGTGCTTCTTCCCTCAGTATTTGGTATCCTAAATTAAAACATCAATCTTCTTTGTGAATGCAGCATATGACTCATGACAGGTCAGAGACAATAGTTTAGTTGTATATTAGTTTTTCTTAATAAGTTGGTCATGCTTGACTTAAAATTTTAACTTGAAAAACTATGATAATATTAGATTTGTCTCAAGATTATTCCACACACTCTTTAGTCTTTTTATGTCAGTATCAATATATGGATCTTTGATAACTCACCTCTGCAATGAACTTATCATTTAATGTTATTGCTACTAGCTCTCATCGCCTGATGAGATCCTTATAGTCTTTTTTCATGATCCTTATTGCTTTGATTTAGATTAAGAATATTTTGGCACCAGGAGTTGCCGATCCTAAAAGCCATTGACAAAGCTACAAACTTGATATAAATAACTGTTCATCTGAAGGCCTACGTATGGCCCAAAACCTCTCATAGGTGAATCATGAACTAAAATTGTGGTTTCAAGTTTTCTATCTCTGAAGTGAGTTTATATGGTAATCAAACCCAATCATCAATAAGAATCATCATAATAAACACATTTATAGTTTTTTATTTTCTTTTTCTTTTAATCACTAGTAGCCAACTTCATTCAATCATACTTATAGTAATTAATAAGTTCTTATTTTAGTTTACAAATTGCAATACGATTTAATTTTCAGAGCTATTCATTTGTGAAAAATAATGTGGTATAAATTATAGATTATGTAATTTTGTAACTGTTAAGTTGTGATTTATAATGTGCTTGTATTGTGATGGAAATGTTTCACTTCATTTTGGTCACACATGAAGTATTTACTTCAGCATCGTGTGGTTTATTACTTTACTTGTGATATTTTAGCCATTTTTAGCTTGCTCTTATTTTTGTGTTTGTCTAGATGGAAAAACAATATAATTAAGTAGCTTTATGAAGCTAATTTTTTTTAAATATAATTGTGAAAATTGTTGGGGTTATAAACCTTCGCAATATACATTTTTTTAAAAAAAAACTGCTTCTAAAATTGCAACGGTTCATAAAAAAATCTGTTAGCCAAATCGCAACGGTTATAAACTGTCGCAAATAATATAATCCTATTTTGCGGTAATTGAGCCGGCAGTTGATTAAAACTGCTGCAAAATCAAATCTCCACCCTTTAAACTGCAACGATTACTAAACTACTGGTATATCATTTTGTGGCGGTTAAAAACCGCCATAATATTTCTGGTGTGTCTTGTAGTCATGGAAATGTGAAATTCCATCTTATATTTATATATAGTGCATTCATCTGCTAAAAAAATTTAATCAAATTTCTATCGAATTTAATAAAATGTGCCTTGGATTAAGTATTTTATAGTCTAATTATGTCTTTAAGAATGACATAATTATTATAAAACTAAATTTATAAATTTAGTCATTGACTTAATAATAATAATAACAATAATAATAATAATAATAGGTCTAAATTGGAGCCTAACATAGAAACTTACTAAGAAAATAAAGTGCATTTGACGTATATTATTTTGGAACGCTAGTTAGTAGTATATTATTATTCCACGAAATTAACTTGCATATATATATATATATATATATATATATATATATATATATATATATATATATATATTGGTTAATAAAAATATTATTTATATATTAAAATTAGTCATTAATAATGTACATATAATATAATCGATTGATTGATTGGTATTATAGTTTCGATGATGTTCATGTATCGTGGTTTAGAAATTGTCGAGAATGATTGAAATCTAAGGTTTTAGATATTTTTACCACTTGCATGAGAACATAAGTAAATCCACACATAAGATGTCAAAAACTAACAATGTTGTTGCTTCAATTATACGAGGAATTAGCTAGTAGTCAATAACTTTGTAACTTAACGGGACATATACATTATGCAATTAATTATTAATAATTTATCATAGTATAATGTAGGAATTGAAACCAGATTCAAACCCTACATTGTGTCCTTCATTCCCATACGTAATTTTTATTTTGTTTAATTAACAATATGCACTACCAAAAAGAAGAGATTTAGCTACGAAAAAATTTGTAATTAAACTCTAAAAAAATTATGGTAATTACGTTTTGGCAACAAATGAATATATATTGTTAAGGAGGGTGATGTATTTTTAATTAGCCACAGTCTTAATATCCATGAAGATATTTTATTAGCCACAATTTTAATACGTTTAGGCACATTTTTTTTTGTGGTAAAATGAAAGGATGCATAACGAAATAATTGTTTCTACCACACTTTACTTGTGGCAAAATTGGTCAGACCGAGTTTTTTTGTCACATTTTTTTTTCGTGGCTAACAATAAAAGTTAAATTAATAAAACATCATAATAAAAACGCTCCTTAATATAAAATTTCATCAGATAAGATTAAAAAAATAATAATAACATTCCTATACGTATTATTCATAGTATAAAAATATGAAATTAACTAATACTTTGTATTAAAAAGAAAATATCCTATATTACATGGACTTAATGTAAAAAAATATTCAAATATAACTCTTACAAAATAAATATCAGACTTTGCTAAAATGATACAAAAAATTAAAAGCTTAAAATTACCAAGACAAAATAAATTTATCAATCTCTGCATTTCTTATTATACATACAACCCACATGCAAAAATATTTTCAGGTAAATAGCAAAAAGGACATGTAACTTCAGCCACTAAATTACACATTCACAGAGATCAGAAATCAAAGTAAGAAATTAATAGGCCATGATTTGACTCCTTCGAGAAAGTAATTTGTAATTGCTTTGCATCCTTCAATTGCTAGTTGCATAACATTTTCTAAAATGTCAATTGGTAGTTTAGAATCTATCTAAAGCCAGTAACAAACGAAAGAAAGCATATTGGGATAACAAGAAAGAAAGATCTAAAATTAATTTACTTTGTTGACTAAAAGAAATATAAAAAACAAAATAATGCCAAAAAAATTAACATAAAGAAGTGCCACTTTATTCAACTTTAGCAGAATTCTAACATTAACATCAGGATCTCCAGCCCTGTCTTCTATTGTAAAATCTTGATTTTCACTCTTTTGGGACCTTTTTTGCCGACTCAATGCTGAATTTAGTAAAGATATAGAGAAACTGAACAATAATTTGAACCTGTGAGAGAGTTCTTTCAATTTTTTAGTGAGTGGACTTTACTTTTGTGCTAAGTGAAAGTTGCTTTTAAGTTTTTCACTCAGAATTTTTTTTGTATTATTATAAACGTTCATTTGAATTTATTTCAGTGAAGTAATTGAAATTTTTAATTTAAATTAATAGTTAACCACAATAAAAAAATATAGAAATATAATATATACCATATTTCAAATACGATACATACTAATTAGGATTATGAATTTTGGCCGTTGGATTTAAAAAAATAAAAAAAATTGCCGGAGAAAGAAAATATTAAAATTTTGTAACTGTTTCAAAAATTCACCTAAGGTAATTTATATTAGATATTTTTTTACTAAATTAATAAAAAGATAATAAAAAAATAAAAAAATAAAATTTAGAAAAACTAATGCATATTGCGAATTAGGAAAAAAATGTACTTTTTTTATCATGAATTTTATATATACTTTTAACATTCATTCTTAATTAATTAAAGCTATAAGTATGTACTCTTTTTATACTATTCCAACTTATGGATCTTCCGTTGCTCAATACCGAATTTACTAAAGATATGGAGAAACTAAAAAAATAGTTTGAATCTGTAAGAGAGTTCTTTCGTTTTTTTAGTAAGTTTACTTTGATGCTAAGTGAAAGTTATTTTATTTTTGCCCAAAATTTCATTTATGTTATTATAAACGTTGATTTGAATTTATTTCAACGAAGTAATTGAAATTTTTAATTTAAATTAATAGTTAACTATGATAAAAAATATAAAATTATAATTATATACCATATTTCAAAGACTGTATATACTAATTAGGATTATGAATTTTGGTTCGGATTTAAAAAAATAAAAAATTGCCGGAAAACAAAAATATTAAAATTTTGTAACTTTTTCAAATATTTTTTTATTAAATTAATAAAAAGTTAATAAAAAGTGTCATGTCATGAAAATTTAGGAAAACTAATATATATTGTGAATTAAGGACAAAAAAATGTACTATTTTTATCATGAATTTTATACTTTTAACATTCATTCTTAATTAATTAGAGTTATAAGTATGTATTTTTTTATACTATTCTAACTAATGCATATTTTATCAATTGAAAATGGTTAGGAAAAAGAGAGAAAAAACCAACTATCGATAAACTGGATAAACCTGCACCCTTAAAAATTAAAATTTATTATTAAAGTTTAAATTTGGAGAAAGTAGAAATTGTATATAAAATTTTTGAAATGGATAGAAGGACACACTCATTGATAGAAACGCGTAACTTAAAAAAGTAGGTATCATTTGATTTTACCACGGTGAACATTGAATCTATAGCAATTGAGAGAGTCCACCTTAAGTTGGTCACGATCATGAAAATTTGTCACTACTTTTTGTTTGCGAGTATTTTTTCGTAGTAAATTACCGTAATTCTAGTATTGATGATACTATAGATTCTTATACGGAATGTAGATCTATTCTACACATATGTGAGAGTGGAACCAAACTTGATAATTAATTTTATGCAAAAATACATTTTTTAAGCAAATCTTACGATGTACCTTATTAGTACATATGGAGTGTTAAGCTATCGTTAGAAATTTTTTACTACAGACAAAATTTTGACTGAAATTAAGTGAAAAAATATAAGATGAGAAAACATTATATTTATCCAACTCAAAATTTTAAGACTTTAAATTAATGAAATTTTCATTTTATAAACTCTTCACTTATTTTTCTTTTTATTTTTTTGATGTGGGATTAATTCACCGTAATTCTCACATTTGCAACTTTAACATATAATGCAATCTCATCTTCAAGTGTGAGTTACTACATAGAATTTTATGTGGGACGGTTCCGACGAATTTACCGTCAGATTTTATGTGAAATTTCTGTGATATTTGTCTGGCCAAAGTTTTACCGTCGAATTTGGTTGCCCATCCCAAAATTCGACAATAAATTTTGACACAAATTGGTATATTAATGGCACCAATATTACTGTCAGATTTATTGGTAATGCCAAAAGATAAAATGCATCATTTTGGTAACTATCAGATTTACTACTTTACAATATCAATGGTTATCGATTTTATTCTTTTCAATAGTCAGTGAATAAAAAACAGATAACACTAAGGTTTGGGTTCTCAGAGACATAGGTGGTGGTCATTCAGATTGATTCAGTGCGTTGCATAACATAATTCAACTACAATATTTTTGTCACATTACGAACACAGCATTTATGTTTAAATGTGAGTGGTTTGATTCAAGTCCACAGTCGTGCCGGCTTCCTCATATAGATTCCAACTAGATCCCAAAATACCATACTTCACTAACATGCGGATTTGGCCTGATGGTATGACTGAGTAAACATTAAACTTCTTAATTCTTAAAGAGAAATATTAGAAGATTATGAGAATTTATTATTTTTGACCATCAGTTAGCCATCAGCGTTTAAAAGTATGAGAAAAAGTATGTTGTTGAATTACTAGACTAAAAGAACTAGACTAAAGAAATTGAGATTATGGCCAAGTGCGTGATAGCTAAAAACAATAAATTCTGATGGCCTCGTAGCACTTTTCATTCTTATATACTATTTATATTTGGTTCTTTCTTAGTGTATGTTTTTTACTAAGTGTAAATTATCCAATTGTAGGTTTGCACCGGATAATAAGACTTGTACACAAGAATGTCCAAACGTTATCAAGTTTCTCTATGACCACATTTGACTCAACTACAAAAAAGTTCCTCTTGAGGTCAGAAACGGATGGTTTGACAAGTAGGCAATAAGTTAGTTATTTAATGTTCCTTACATTTCATTTACGGTTTTATGACATCATTTTTTAACTATCTACTATTTCATTGTGTAGAAGAAATTCACGTGGGATGATAAAAAAGATCTTCCATCACCGATAGCAAAGCATCTTCAACAGATGTTAGAGAACGTGCGGATGAGGAGGGCACACCTGACACAGTGACTTCAATCCGACGCTGAGAAGGCCTTGTATATGTACTGGGAGGTGGATGAAGGTTTCAGAAGTCATCAAGCCATGAATAGGATCAACAGAGAGTCGGCCAGGGCGTCGAGGTATATAGGGCGTTCGACCACGACTATGAAAAAGGCCAAAAAGATATAAATTCTTTACATATGAAGACGTAGATTTGCGTGAGCAGGTCCATTTGGCTAATGAGAAGTACAACGAACTTCTCACGTACATGGCAGAAAGGGATGCTCAGGATGCGAAGACGGAGTCCTTAAGACAAGAGCTCAAACAGAAGCTGGAGTACATACAGTGCATGTGACAACAGTTGACTATCTACAAAGACCAGATGCGCGCGAAAGACAACGGTGCTGAAAGCGGCTCCTCCTCATCATACAAACGTAGACACTAACACCCACAGCACCGTTGCATTAGGACCAGCACTGAGCCATCAAAAGGAAGAAAAGGATGACGACGATTATGAATATTCGTAGGATCTAGTATTTTTTTTTGTATAGTTTCACATTACTATCCGTTATTTTATTGATAAGATGATTTTATTTTGTTTGTAGTGGTTTTTTCTGGAATATATTGTAATTTTTTATTTTAATAAAAGATATATAGTTTTTATTAATTTTTATTTAGTTTTAATCTGATTATAACTATGATAATCATAGTTAAAAAATATTAAATAAAAAGTTGTTTTATTAAAAAATATTAAATAAAAAGTTGTTTTATTAAAAAATATTACCGTCAAATTTTGCATTGAATGAATCCCACGACATATTTTATTTTCTTAACATTATTTTGTTAAATAATATTACTTCGGAATTTCAATAGGAATTTTTTTTACAGTAATTTAAGGTGCAAATCTATTAAAAAAGGCACTAATATTACTGTCGAATTTTTTTCAATGGTATACACAAATTAAAATGGTCATTCTGTAAGTAATTATCATTATCGAAATCCAAAAATCTGTCAATAATCATTTACTAACGATTTCTATACCGTCTATTACACCGCCGCATTACCTACTATTTAACTACCAAAATGATCAACTGTCGACTCTAATACTACTTGTTGGGTTACTGTGAAAATTTTTGACCAGTAAAAATTTTTTAAAAAAGAATCAAGTAAGAGCACATAAAATAAGAAAAAATTACATCTAAATCAAAATTTTAAATTCTCAAATGAATAAATCTCTCATTTTATAAAATTTTTACTTTTTTTGTTTTCTTCGATGTAAAACTAATTCATTGTAATCCTCACATTTGTAACCTTGACATAGAATGATAGAATACTTAACATACACGTCTAAGGTAGATGTATATATAGTTTTGTTTTTAATAATATGAAGCTTTACAAATCCTTTAAGACGTGAGAATCATTAAAATAAATATATATACTACGGATTCTAATAACTAATTATCTTTGATGTTTTAAACGAAGGATTAACTGAATTCAAATATGAGTTATGCTAGAAATTATTAGGAAAAGTTTAGGGGCAGCAGTTTTATTGAATTTTGGCCAGTATGTAACCAGCAGAGGAAGGTGAGCCATTGGATGAAATCTCACACCAATCTCACACTATCGAATCATCATTGATGGCTAGTTGATGGCTAACAATCACAAAAATTGTTGTCCCCTAACATTGCTCAAATTATTATATAGATAAATCAGTTATAATTTACACTGAAAGTAAATGGTTATATCTCTAACTGTTTTTCAAAGTTGCACCTCCTAAATCCTAACTTCACGCAAACTTAATTCCTCTTCTACCGTATTATTTACTCATGATGACCAAATAACAAAAACATCAATGCCTTCCAAATTATTTATTCATTACGAAGAAATGACATTCAATTCTGTCCACTTGACTTGAAAATAATGAAAAAAATTGAACAATAAATCCAATTAAAGAAGCAAAAAAGAATATATGCTACATAGAAAGCTGTTGTAAGCTCTAAGACAAGAAACTAATCAAGGTTGTTTTTATCTTTTCTTTTTTATCATTTTGTAAATTCACAACTAATTTCTCTCATCCTTAATTTACGAATGGACTAAACTTGGATCTTATCTTTAGTATATAATAAAGAACCAACTCGTCAAATGGCAGTATAATTTTGAACCTAATAAAGATGTGGTTAAATTATTACCCCTTTTATTAATAATTTACTTGTTTGGTGGTTGATGAATCTTGAGAATTGAGATCAACAGGTCTTAGAGAATATAAAAAAAATCATAAAAAAAAGAGAATATAGAAAAGAGGGTTGAAACTAAGTTTTACATATTTCATTGATGTAAAAATCTAGAATCACACGGAGAGAGATTTATATAGGTAGAGAGTTGATAAAATTATTATTATTATTATTATTATTATTATTATTATTATTATTATTATTATTATTATTATTATTATTATAAATGATTTATAATAGAATATATAAAGATATAACTTTTATTTATGACTTTTATTGTATGGCAATGGTATAGGCATATAGGGTCAAATTACCTTTTAAAACTTGGAGAATAAACTACTCTTATTGAACTAAATCTTAGATTTGATTAGCACTCTTTCATTTTTAATATGATATTAAAAAATACTCTATATTCGTTGTTGAGTGACATATTCATCGGCCAACTCTATTAGACATGGCCAAAGTACTTGTACATGTATTTGGTTCTCACCAAACATGTTAGGTCATAAAAATGTTATTAGCAACATACGATTATTTCAAAACCTAAACTTACTCATATTGGGAACTATATGTTTTTCTTATTTAGAAACTATATATATATATATATACTGGATTGGTCGAGTGATCTGCTCACTTATCCATTTAAGTAAGTAAGTCAATTTTAAATTTCATCTTGTACATGCAGTAATTATTGACCAACGATAAATCTATCAATAGAGTTTAGATCTGCAGCAAATTAGTTATTAACCTATCAAACAAGAGAATATTGTAAAAAAAAATTACATATATACGAATAAATGAGTGACGATCTAGCTATATAAACACTGGATTGGTCGAGTGGTCAGTTCACTTGTTCGTTTAAGTAAGTGAGTCAGTTTCGAACTGATGATTTCAGTGGCTAAGAGAAGGGGGGGTTGAATCTTAGCCCCTTTTTTTTTTGCTGTCACTTGCTGGACTTTAGATGAGACTTTTCTGTTTTATCTCGTCCCTAGTCACGAGACATTTTCATTTTGTCTCGTCACTTGGCATGAGACATTTTTGATGTTGCATCTTGAACAATGAAAACAGAATTGAAGTAGGAGAGAGAGAGAGGATAACGCCCAGATATATCCTGGTTCAGCTGCTAAGTGCAGTGCAGCCTACATCCAGTCTCCATCACAACAATGATGGAATTTCACTATAATCATACAGATTACAACTTGTAAAGTGCTAACCCAACTTACAAGGGGATTCCCACAGAATCATGAAACACAACAAAGATGTACAAAGGACCTCTAAGACATCTATGGCTTTTTCTTTTAATTTTGCACTCTCTGCCTTTTTCCGCTCTATGGCTTTTTCATACAAACCTCACTGTTTGCCTTTTTCCATGAGACTCAAGACATGACAAAATTAAACAGAAAAATACAAAACAAAATACATTGAAGGAGAAGAGAACTGCTAGCTTAGGTAGCTCTGAGAACTCTGTGCCTTGCACTCTCAAATCTTACTCTTTTCCTTGATTCAAACCATGACTGTTCACCTCTTTTATAGAGAAGTGACGCCTTCACAGTTTGAAAACCAGACCCAAGCTCAGCTTCTTTTCCTTCAACAAAAACCGGTTCGGCCATACAGAGAGAAGAGGTAACTCATGCAAAAACCAACATGCAAATACCTCTAGTCCTTCCTTGGTCACCACTCTTCATCAATCCGAGCGCTCCATCCTTGGCTTCCTCTCCAAGATGGATTTCTGGCCCTTGATGCTTCATGATGATGATGACTTCATCTGCTTCAACTTCTGCCTTCATCCATCACTTCGCCACTCTAGCTACTCCCTGTGGTGGTTGATCAGAAACGAAGACAAGTCACGCCTCCAAGATCCTTCTGCTGGCCGAATCTTCTTTATTCTTTTTGGGTATGAAGAAGCCAGGATCTCATCACAAAATCTTACCATAAGTGATGCAGATCTTAGCCACAGCATACTTTTCTTTTTCTTTTTCGTGCCATCAACTCGATGGTCTTCAACCTTGCTTTTCTTTTCTTTAGGTAGCACCAAGTAGCTTCCATGGTTTCCTGAGTATTAACCGAAGAGAGAAGCAAATGTGAGAGAGAGAAGAGAGAGAAATTTGAACTCAAACTAATGGACAATAATGAAATGAAATTAAAAATCCCACTTCCCTAGCTTAGAGTGGCGTGAATCATTATAGCTGCCATCAAATCAATCTTCTCTTTCTTTCTTATGTTTCCAATGCATTAATTGAGTTTGAAATCCTTCAATATAATGAAGTGGAATCCGTTGGAAGCATTTAGTTACTTCATTTGCTTCATGGATTCGGTTGATGCATGGAAACATTAATAATTTTGGGCTTGGTTGCAATAAGGGTTATTCTTGGCCCAATTATAAGCATTTGCTTTCCTGATAAGATTTGGAGCATGCATAAAACAAATTTGGGCTTATATCAATAATAAGTAATGCTGGCCCAAAATAATTCAGCCTCATAGTGTGGGAAATATTCAACAAAGCTGAGATAACATTATTCCATTGGGCTTGCAACATGTTATTTAATTTTTTTTTCAGCCCAAGCAAACCTGCATTACAAAATTAAATTAATCAATATTAGATCAAAGATTAATTTTGCAATTAATCAATTTAATAATGTTTAGTCATCACAAATATTAATTTAGAGTTTTCCAAACTCATCAATCTCCCCCTTGATGACAAACATTATTAAAATTGAAATGGGAAGAGATTAAATATTAGAATACAAGTACTCCCTTTGAGAATTGAATTTCTTCCCTTTCAAAGTGTTACATGGCTCCCCCTTAATATGTGCTGCTACATCAAGGGAAGCAAAGAACCTGTAACAATTTAATCAAGCTACAAAATAACAATGTTATTCAACATATTTCTTTGAAAATGTTGAATGCTTGATCTATGAGCAGAGTTTGGTGATAATAAAAAACTTATTTGTTATCATAATTGATTTTCTGCTCAAAATAATTAAAAAAACAAACATTTCCTGTTCAACATATCAGAGTGACATAACATAAGGAAAATATTTGCAAAGAAAAATAAGGCAGTTTTTGATGCTTTATACAATTTAAAGAAACTGCCAAAAATATTTTCAAGACAATAATTAATCAACAGCCAGGCATAAAATTAAGCATAGCTATAAACCGGATGCCAAATCAGAACGATCAAAACATGATAAGCCAAATTCAGTTGGAACAATGCAAAAAAATATCATCATTTCTTTTGAACAAGAGAGATCATGAATTTTCAACTTTGAAAATTTCATCCCTGTTCATGTCTCCTTCTCATCCCTGTTTTTCTTTGTTTCCAATTTCAATTTTGGAAACTTATTTTCCTCCCCCTTTTGTCATCATAGGGGGACACCTGCACAAAATATAAAGGATACCACAGCATAAACATAATAAGACAGCAAAATAACATGAGTGTTTGACAGTATCACAGAGCAGGGAGTTTGAAGTTACGATCATACAACAAAAAACAAAAAAGATTGAGCCTACTTAAGCCAATATCAAGTAAAAAAAAAAAAAAAAAAACAGCCATCAATCATCAGACAGGTTGAATTCTGAACCAGAGTCGACTTCAAAGTCTCCTGTCCCCATTTCATCATCAAAGGTCTTTATCATGAAGCCAACTCTATCATGACATTTCTTCCAAGCCCTTTCCTGTTCATGTTCTAATTTTCTGGCAGTCTTGTGTGATTTGAACATCAGCTTTGACATGTTGCGCATCTCATTGAGTACCTCTCGGATTGATGCAGTAACATTTGAGGGCTCAGGATGGCTCTCCGGGTCACTGAGAGACGGTTCAGAGGGAATAGATTTCTTGCTCTTTTTGCCCGAAATTCCTCCCCCTTTAATCATTGAAATCTTGTTCTCAACAGTTTCATTAGTTAAGTCAACCTTAAAATACTCAAATATACATGTAAGAAACATGCCATATGGAAGGTTAGCCTTTTTGGTACTTTTCACTGCTTCCCACATATGACGTATCATAACATAAGCAAATGAAATTTGGGAAGAAGTAAGAAGTGCAAATAATATAACAGAGTCAGAAACTGTTACTCTATGATGAGAACCGCCTTGTGGAGTGAGAATGTGAGTGATGATACGGTGCAACACAGAGTTCTCAGGACCGAGTGCGCGATGGGTTGGAATTAGGCCGTCCAAGCCAGAGAGATTCGCACAGATGTGTTGTAAGACCGTTTGTTGTGCAATGCCAACCTGATCATCCCACTTGTCAACCATGTAAACTTTTGGCCCTGCTTCTTCATATCCCAGGGCAGCGCCTATTGTTTGAGGATTGAGAGTCATGTACACACGTTTGACATAGGAGTGGATTGAGCCATCAATCAAACGCATATTGGCATAGAATTCCCGGACCAGCCCCGGGTACACAAGTCTCTGAATGTGAAGCAGTGGAGTCCATTTCAGAGCATCAAACATGGTAGAGAAGTTGATTCCTTTGGTTGCCAGTTTTTCAAGATTTACCAGGTGTGGAAGACAGAGAGGGCGTTTCAGCAACACTTCTTTATGAAACTCATAGAAGGCACATGAGTAAAACCTGGAGGGATCAAAATGGGAGTGAGTTTTGTGAAACTTGTTCTTGAAGTCGAGAGATTCCAAATTTGCCGGTTCCCTAGTGTCATGCAGAACAAAGCTTTTCGGCCCTTTTTGAGAGCTTTTGGTGGTTGAGGTTGGTCTTTTCGGCGGTGATGGAGGTGGAGAAGTATGTGATTCCTCTTCTTCTTCTTGAACACTAGGCTCCTTGTTCTTTCCTCTCCCGGATGATTTGTGAGCAATGACTTTGCGCCGCATGGTGTCGGCCCTTTTGGAAGGGGGTGATGGTGTAGAAGATGAGGTAGAATGAAGATGGATATGTGTGTGAGTTTGAGGTGATGAGAATGGAGGATTTTTTGGGATGGGGGTTCGGTTACTTCTCTTTTGTGCCATTTTCTTTTTCATGGTGGGAGAGTGAGGAAGTTGAATATGAAAGGGTGATAGTGCCGAGTGAGGGTGAGGAGAGAGGAGGTTAGTGGTGCAATTAATGAGGATTGAAGAGATATGATGGGAAGTTAATAACCATAATGGTGCGGTTATTAACCAAGGGATTTTGAAAAAGGTGGTTTCCTAATTTCAAGGGATTAGATGGAGAGAGAAAGATTTGATTTGACAATAACCACTTCCAATGAGATTTGAAATGACACTCAAAAGATTTGATCAGCATAAAGTGAGGAACCATTAAAAATTCAATGAGGGGTCAAACTTGATTATGTGGGCCCATTAAAGTCTGCGCAGCCTCCCCCTGAATCATGGCCCATTCAACACATCCTGAAATTTGTCTCCTGCTTTCCTACGAGACAAAACCAAACAGAATCAAAAAATTCACAAATTTTCAACAGAACTTAATTCTATCATTCCCAAACTGTTTCTTAAGGTGCAGAATCTGTCTTCACATAAGGGTTTGTAAAAATATCAGCAATTTGGTCTTCAGATTTTACAAATTGAATATCAATAGTTCCCTTTTGCACATGTTCTCTAATGAAATGATATTTAATTTCAATGTGCTTTGTTCTTGAGTGCAAAACAGGATTTTTTGAAATATTTATTGCACTCATGTTATCACAAAATAAGGGTATGCTATTGATCTTTAATTTGTAATCTTCCAATTGAGTTTTCAACCAAATTAATTGTGAACAACAAGAAGATGCGGATATATATTCAGCTTCAGCTGTGGATAGAGCCACTGTGGCTTGTTTCTTGCTTGACCACATGTTGAGTGAGCTTCCATGGAAGCAACACATGCCCGAAGTACTCCTTCTATCCACTCGATCTCCCGCATAATCTGCATCACAAAACCCTACTGCACAAAAATCATCAGATTTTGGATACCATAAACCATAATCACATGTTCCCTTAATGTATCTAATGATGCGTTTAACAGCCGTTAAATGGGATTCTTTTGGGTGAGATTGAAATCTTGAACATACACCCACACTTTGAACAATATCCGGTCTAGAGGATGTAAGATACATTAGTGAACCGATCATTCCTCTATACCGTGTCTCATCCACATCTAGGCCATCATCATCTTTATCAAGTTTAGTATTAGGATGCATTGGTGTTCCCATTGATTTGGAATTTTCTAAGCCAAATTTCTTTATCAATTCTTTTGCATACTTGCCTTGGTGAATAAATGTACCACTAGGAGTTTGTTTAATTTGGAGGCCAAGAAAGAAGGTTAGCTCTCCCATTAAACTCATTTCAAACTCACTAGTCATGAGTTTTCCAAACTCTTCACACAAAGTCTCATTGGCCGATCCAAACACAATATCATCCACATAAACTTGAACAAGAAGAATGTCTTCATTAGAAACTTTAATGAACAAAGTAGTGTCGGTGGTTCCTCTTTGAAAATGATTTTCCAATAGGAAGGCACTAAGCCTTTCATACCAAGCTCTAGGAGCTTGTCTAAGGCCATAAAGAGCCTTTGAAAGTTTAAAAACATGATTAGGAAAATCTTTATGTTCAAAACCGGGAGGTTGAGCCACATACACTTCTCTATCAATAAAGCCATTAAGGAAAGCACATTTCACATCCATTTGAAACATTTTAAAACCTTTATGGGCAGCATAGGCAAGAAGCAACCTAATTGCTTCCATTCTAGCTACCGGAGCAAAAGACTCATCAAAATCTATTCCTTCTTCTTGATCGTAACCTTGGGCCACTAATCTAGCCTTGTTACGAACAACTTGTCCATCCTCACCAAGTTTATTTTTGAATACCCACTTAGTACCCGTTACCTTCTTACCATCCGGATGAGGTACTAAAGTCCAAACCTTATTCTTGTCGAATTGAGCAAGCTCCTCTTGCATGGCTTTGACCCATGATGGATCTTCAAGAGCTTGTTTGACATTGTTGGGCTCCAATTGTGACAAGAGAGCGAAGTTGCTAGATTCGGTTTGCCTTTTGGTGGAGGATCTTGTGGTTACACCTTGAGAGGGATCACCAATGATGAAATCATGAGGATAGCCCCTCATGGACTTCCATTCTCTTGGCTTTCGGACAGGTGTTGAACTTTGATGAACTTCTGATGGTCTCACTGTTCCAGTTTCTCGTGTCTGCTCAGGAGACAAAATGGAAGTTTCTCCTTCAATCTGACGAGATGAAACAGGGTTGACAGATTCTTCATTTTCCACAGTTTTGGAATTTCCTCTACTTATTCCTTCCTCTTCACAATCTGAATCATTTTCCTTCACAATACTGGGAATTAAGTTAGAATCACAAAAGGTAACGTGTATGGATTCCTCTATGGTCCTATACTCTTTGAGATAAACTCTATAGGCCTTGCTTGTGGTGGAATATCCAACAAACATTCCTTCATAGGATTTTGGATCAAATTTTCCAAGGTTTTCCTTATTGTTAAGTACAAAGCATTTACATCCAAAAACATGAAAGTACTTAAGATTTGGAGGGGTTCCTTTCCATAGCTCATAAGGAGTTTTCTTTAACCCTTTTCTAATGATTGTTCTATTCAAAATATAACATGCTGTGTTTACAGCTTCAGCCCATAAAAATTTGGGAATTTCATTATCACATAGCATGGCCCTAGTCATTTCTTGAAGGCTTCGATTCCTTCTTTCAACCACCCCATTTTGTTGGGGGGTTCTAGGGCATGAAAAATTATGAGAAATCCCTAAGTCATCACAGAATTTTTCAAAATCATGATTTTCAAACTCTCTTCCGTGATCACTTCTCAAATGGGCAATTTTCAAATCCTTTTCATTTTGAATTTTCTTACAAAGGGTGGAGAAGGCATAAAATGCATCATTCTTATGAGCAAGGAAAAGTACCCAACCAAATCTAGAGTAATCATCAACCACCACAAGACCATAGTGTTTACCTCCTAAACTTTGAGTTCTAGTAGGACCAAAAGATCAATATGTAACATTTCCAATGGCCTTTTGGTTGATATTCCATCCTTTGATTTAAAAGAAGATTTTACTTGTTTGCCCAATTGGCAAGCCTCACAAGTAAGATCCTTATCAAACTTGATGTTTGGAATTCCTCTAACCAAATTCTTTTTAACTAGCTTAGAGATTTGGTACATGCTAGCATGTCCCAACTTTCTATGCCAAAGCCATTTTTCAGATTCAAAAGATGTAAAGCATGTTACATTTTGTTCTTTTAAATCCTCAAGAGTTAATCCATACACATTATTACATCTTTTAGCTTCAAATAAAACATCCCCAGTTTTCTCACATACCACTAAGCAAACAGATTTCTTGAAAATAACTTCAAAACCCAAATCACACAATTGACTAACACTAAGCAAGTTATGTTTTAATCCATGTACAAGAAGGACATCATTTATACAAGATGAGAGATTTTTACCCACTTTCCCAACAGCAACAATTTTTCCTTTAGCATCATCACCGAATGTGACAAATCCTCCATCATATTCATCAAGCTTTATGAAGAAGGCTGTCTTTCCGGTCATATGCCTAGAGCATCCGCTATCCATGTACCATGTGTTCTCTTTTCTTTTGGATGCTAGGCACACCTGCAAAACAATGCTTAAGAACCCTTAGGTATCCAAATCTTTTTGGATCCTTTAACGTTAAACCATCTTCTATGTCCTAAGCATTGTAATCAAAAACAACTTTACAAACTTTGTCACCAATCATTCTTTCACCAAAGAAACATTGGATGGGAAAGTGTCCATTTCGATTGCATAGTCTACAAAATCTTGGAGTTGCTGTTTTGTTGAAGCAAGTTGGGTCTTGATACTTTGCATCATTTGAAGATGAAGCAATGTTTTCAAAATGTGATTTTTCAGATTTATAAAAGCCCAACCCAGCTTTATCATAAAGAGGTTTTTGACTAGCCAAGATTTGATTCAAATTTTCAGAACTTTGAGTGAACTTGGCTAAGTCTTCTTTAAGTCTGTTAACCTCTTTAAGCAACTCTTCATTTTGCTTAAAACAATTTACATATGCAAGAACTGAATGGTCACTTTCACAACTTTTAATTTGGGCTTTTAACTGCTTATTCTCTTCAACAAGATCACAAGCGGTTTCGGCCTCTCTCACTTTTTCTTTTAGAAAACTGTTTTCAGCTTGAAGAATGGTGACTTGTTGTTCAAGTTCTTGATTTTCTAGAAGAAAGCATCTTATTTTTTCAGAAAGGTGGTCTATCATAAGATGAAGATCTTCAGTGTCAGGGTTATGAAAGACTACCTGATGTACATGATCTGCCATAAGGCACTGTTGGGACTTGGTTTCTGATTTTTCATCATCATCATCCGAGTCATTCTCCAGTTCTTCCCATGAAGCCATTAGTCCCTTTTTCTTTCCCCTTTTTGGCTTTTCTTCCTTCTTCAACTTGGGACAGTCAGATTTGAAATGCTCCATTTCCTTGCAATTGAAACAGGTTACCTTGCTAAGGTCTTTCTTTGTCCTCCTGGAGCTGCCGCCTTTGCTTTTGAGCTTTGCCATTTTCCTGAATTTTTTTGCAAACAACACAAACTCATTTTCAGAAGAGTTATCACTGGATTCATCATCCAAAGGGTTAGTCACAGAAGAAAATGCAATTCCTTTCTTTTTTGAATCCTTTTTCAAATAGGAGTTTTCAAAAGCAAGTAAATTTCCTCTTAAATCATCAAGTGTCATGGAATCTAAGTTGCTACTATCAGAAATAATTAGGGCTTTTGTTTCCCACTCTTTTGTGAGACACCTCAGCACTCTTCTCACTAGCACAGATTCTGAATGTGTGATTCCAAGAGCATCTAAGCCAATAGTGATGGCATTGAACCGTTCGAACAGTTCATTGATGGACTCTCCTTCCTTCATTGTAAACATTTCATATTCCCTGTTTAACATGTCTGTCCGAGTCTTTTTTACAATGGTGGTTCCTTCATGAGTGATTTGCAACTTGTCCCAGATTTCCTTTGCCGTTGTGCATCGTGATACTCGTCGGTACTCCTCAAAGCTGATAGCACAATTGAGCAGATTGGTTGCTTTGGCATTTAACTCCACCTTCTTCCTATCTTCCTCGGTCCAGCTTGCTTCCGGTTTAAGGGAGGTAACTCCTTGAGCATTTGTGGTAGTCGGAAATTTAGGACCCTCCAAGATGATCTTCCAAAGTCTGTAATCTACAGCTTGTACAAATATCTTCATCCTTTCCTTCCAATAGGTATAATTTTTCCCATTGAAAAGAGGAGGTCTGTTGCTTGATTGGCCTTCTGTCAGATTATAAGACACCACATTTGTGCCACTGTTTTCCGCCATTAGGATCTTTACTCCAAGCTGCAAAGCTTGATCTCTTTGAGACCAAGCTCTGATACCAATTGATGATTTCAGTGGCTAAGAGAAGGGGGGGTTGAATCTTAGCCCCTTTTTTTTTTGCTGTCACTTGCTGGACTTTAGATGAGACTTTTCTGTTTTATCTCGTCCCTAGTCACGAGACATTTTCATTTTGTCTCGTCACTTGGCATGAGACATTTTTGATGTTGCATCTTGAACAATGAAAACAGAATTGAAGTAGGAGAGAGAGAGAGGATAACGCCCAGATATATCCTGGTTCAGCTGCTAAGTGCAGTGCAGCCTACATCCAGTCTCCATCACAACAATGATGGAATTTCACTATAATCATACAGATTACAACTTGTAAAGTGCTAACCCAACTTACAAGGGGATTCCCACAGAATCATGAAACACAACAAAGATGTACAAAGGACCTCTAAGACATCTATGGCTTTTTCTTTTAATTTTGCACTCTCTGCCTTTTTCCGCTCTATGGCTTTTTCATACAAACCTCACTGTTTGCCTTTTTTCCATGAGACTCAAGACATGACAAAATTAAACAGAAAAATACAAAACAGAAAACATTGAAGGAGAAGAGAACTGCTAGCTTAGGTAGCTCTGAGAACTCTGTGCCTTGCACTCTCAAATCTTACTCTTTTCCTTGATTCAAACCATGACTGTTCACCTCTTTTATAGAGAAGTGACGCCTTCACAGTTTGAAAACCAGACCCAAGCTCAGCTTCTTTTCCTTCAACAAAAACCGGTTCGGCCATACAGAGAGAAGAGGTAACTCATGCAAAAACCAACATGCAAATACCTCTAGTCCTTCCTTGGTCACCACTCTTCATCAATCCGAGCGCTCCATCCTTGGCTTCCTCTCCAAGATGGATTTCTGGCCCTTGATGCTTCATGATGATGATGACTTCATCTGCTTCAACTTCTGCCTTCATCCATCACTTCGCCACTCTAGCTACTCCCTGTGGTGGTTGATCAGAAACGAAGACAAGTCACGCCTCCAAGATCCTTCTGCTGGCCGAATCTTCTTTATTCTTTTGGGTATGAAGAAGCCAGGATCTCATCACAAAATCTTACCATAAGTGATGCAGATCTTAGCCACAGCATACTTTTCTTTTTCTTTTTCGTGCCATCAACTCGATGGTCTTCAACCTTGCTTTCTTTTCTTTAGGTAGCACCAAGTAGCTTCCATGGTTTCCTGAGTATTAACCGAAGAGAGAAGCAAATGTGAGAGAGAGAAGAGAGAGAAATTTGAACTCAAACTAATGGACAATAATGAAATGAAATTAAAAATCCCACTTCCCTAGCTTAGAGTGGCGTGAATCATTATAGCTGCCATCAAATCAATCTTCTCTTTCTTTCTTATGTTTCCAATGCATTAATTGAGTTTGAAATCCTTCAATATAATGAAGTGGAATCCGTTGGAAGCATTTAGTTACTTCATTTGCTTCATGGATTCGGTTGATGCATGGAAACATTAATAATTTTGGGCTTGGTTGCAATAAGGGTTATTCTTGGCCCAATTATAAGCATTTGCTTTCCTGATAAGATTTGGAGCATGCATAAAACAAATTTGGGCTTATATCAATAATAAGTAATGCTGGCCCAAAATAATTCAGCCTCATAGTGTGGGAAATATTCAACAAAGCTGAGATAACATTATTCCATTGGGCTTGCAACATGTTATTTAATTTTTTTTTCAGCCCAAGCAAACCTGCATTACAAAATTAAATTAATCAATATTAGATCAAAGATTAATTTTGCAATTAATCAATTTAATAATGTTTAGTCATCACAAATATTAATTTAGAGTTTTCCAAACTCATCAATCTCCCCCTTGATGACAAACATTATTAAAATTGAAATGGGAAGAGATTAAATATTAGAATACAAGTACTCCCTTTGAGAATTGAATTTCTTCCCTTTCAAAGTGTTACATGGCTCCCCCTTAATATGTGCTGCTACATCAAGGGAAGCAAAGAACCTGTAACAATTTAATCAAGCTACAAAATAACAATGTTATTCAACATATTTCTTTGAAAATGTTGAATGCTTGATCTATGAGCAGAGTTTGGTGATAATAAAAAACTTATTTGTTATCATAATTGATTTTCTGCTCAAAATAATTAAAAAAACAAACATTTCCTGTTCAACATATCAGAGTGACATAACATAAGGAAAATATTTGCAAAGAAAAATAAGGCAGTTTTTGATGCTTTATACAATTTAAAGAAACTGCCAAAATATTTTCAAGACAATAATTAATCAACAGCCAGGCATAAAATTAAGCATAGCTATAAACCGGATGCCAAATCAGAACGATCAAAACATGATAAGCCAAATTCAGTTGGAACAATGCAAAAAAATATCATCATTTCTTTTGAACAAGAGAGATCATGAATTTTCAACTTTGAAAATTTCATCCCTGTTCATGTCTCCTTCTCATCCCTGTTTTTCTTTGTTTCCAATTTCAATTTTGGAAACTTATTTTCCTCCCCCTTTTGTCATCATAGGGGGACACCTGCACAAAATATAAAGGATACCACAGCATAAACATAATAAGACAGCAAAATAACATGAGTGTTTGACAGTATCACAGAGCAGGGAGTTTGAAGTTACGATCATACAACAAAAAACAAAAAAGATTGAGCCTACTTAAGCCAATATCAAGTAAAAAAAAAAAAAAAAACAGCCATCAATCATCAGACAGGTTGAATTCTGAACCAGAGTCGACTTCAAAGTCTCCTGTCCCCATTTCATCATCAAAGGTCTTTATCATGAAGCCAACTCTATCATGACATTTCTTCCAAGCCCTTTCCTGTTCATGTTCTAATTTTCTGGCAGTCTTGTGTGATTTGAACATCAGCTTTGACATGTTGCGCATCTCATTGAGTACCTCTCGAATTGATGCAGTAACATTTGAGGGCTCAGGATGGCTCTCCGGGTCACTGAGAGACGGTTCAGAGGGAATAGATTTCTTGCTCTTTTTGCCCGAAATTCCTCCCCCTTTAATCATTGAAATCTTGTTCTCAACAGTTTCATTAGTTAAGTCAACCTTAAAATACTCAAATATACATGTAAGAAACATGCCATATGGAAGGTTAGCCTTTTTGGTACTTTTCACTGCTTCCCACATATGACGTATCATAACATAAGCAAATGAAATTTGGGAAGAAGTAAGAAGTGCAAATAATATAACAGAGTCAGAAACTGTTACTCTATGATGAGAACCGCCTTGTGGAGTGAGAATGTGAGTGATGATACGGTGCAACACAGAGTTCTCAGGACCGAGTGCGCGATGGGTTGGAATTAGGCCGTCCAAGCCAGAGAGATTCGCACAGATGTGTTGTAAGACCGTTTGTTGTGCAATGCCAACCTGATCATCCCACTTGTCAACCATGTAAACTTTTGGCCCTGCTTCTTCATATCCCAGGGCAGCGCCTATTGTTTGAGGATTGAGAGTCATGTACACACGTTTGACATAGGAGTGGATTGAGCCATCAATCAAACGCATATTGGCATAGAATTCCCGGACCAGCCCCGGGTACACAAGTCTCTGAATGTGAAGCAGTGGAGTCCATTTCAGAGCATCAAACATGGTAGAGAAGTTGATTCCTTTGGTTGCCAGTTTTTCAAGATTTACCAGGTGTGGAAGACAGAGAGGGCGTTTCAGCAACACTTCTTTATGAAACTCATAGAAGGCACATGAGTAAAACCTGGAGGGATCAAAATGGGAGTGAGTTTTGTGAAACTTGTTCTTGAAGTCGAGAGATTCCAAATTTGCCGGTTCCCTAGTGTCATGCAGAACAAAGCTTTTCGGCCCTTTTTGAGAGCTTTTGGTGGTTGAGGTTGGTCTTTTCGGCGGTGATGGAGGTGGAGAAGTATGTGATTCCTCTTCTTCTTCTTGAACACTAGGCTCCTTGTTCTTTCCTCTCCCGGATGATTTGTGAGCAATGACTTTGCGCCGCATGGTGTCGGCCCTTTTGGAAGGGGGTGATGGTGTAGAAGATGAGGTAGAATGAAGATGGATATGTGTGTGAGTTTGAGGTGATGAGAATGGAGGATTTTTTGGGATGGGGGTTCGGTTACTTCTCTTTTGTGCCGTTTTCTTTTCATGGTGGGAGAGTGAGGAAGTTGAATATGAAAGGGTGATAGTGCCGAGTGAGGGTGAGGAGAGAGGAGGTTAGTGGTGCAATTAATGAGGATTGAAGAGATATGATGGGAAGTTAATAACCATAATGGTGCGGTTATTAACCAAGGGATTTTGAAAAAGGTGGTTTCCTAATTTCAAGGGATTAGATGGAGAGAGAAAGATTTGATTTGACAATAACCACTTCCAATGAGATTTGAAATGACACTCAAAAGATTTGATCAGCATAAAGTGAGGAACCATTAAAAATTCAATGAGGGGTCAAACTTGATTATGTGGGCCCATTAAAGTCTGCGCAGCCTCCCCCTGAATCATGGCCCATTCAACACATCCTGAAATTTGTCTCCTGCTTTCCTACGAGACAAAACCAAACAGAATCAAAAAATTCACAAATTTTCAACAGAACTTAATTCTATCATTCCCAAACTGTTTCTTAAGGTGCAGAATCTGTCTTCACATAAGGGTTTTGTAAAAATATCAGCAATTTGGTCTTCAGATTTTACAAATTGAATATCAATAGTTCCCTTTTGCACATGTTCTCTAATGAAATGATATTTAATTTCAATGTGCTTTGTTCTTGAGTGCAAAACAGGATTTTTTGAAATATTTATTGCACTCATGTTATCACAAAATAAGGGTATGCTATTGATCTTTAATTTGTAATCTTCCAATTGAGTTTTCAACCAAATTAATTGTGAACAACAAGAAGATGCGGATATATATTCAGCTTCAGCTGTGGATAGAGCCACTGTGGCTTGTTTCTTGCTTGACCACATGTTGAGTGAGCTTCCATGGAAGCAACACATGCCCGAAGTACTCCTTCTATCCACTCGATCTCCCGCATAATCTGCATCACAAAACCCTACTGCACAAAAATCATCAGATTTTGGATACCATAAACCATAATCACATGTTCCCTTAATGTATCTAATGATGCGTTTAACAGCCGTTAAATGGGATTCTTTTGGGTGAGATTGAAATCTTGAACATACACCCACACTTTGAACAATATCCGGTCTAGAGGATGTAAGATACATTAGTGAACCGATCATTCCTCTATACCGTGTCTCATCCACATCTAGGCCATCATCATCTTTATCAAGTTTAGTATTAGGATGCATTGGTGTTCCCATTGATTTGGAATTTTCTAAGCCAAATTTCTTTATCAATTCTTTTGCATACTTGCCTTGGTGAATAAATGTACCACTAGGAGTTTGTTTGATTGGAGGCCAAGAAAGAAGGTTAGCTCTCCCATTAAACTCATTTCAAACTCACTAGTCATGAGTTTTCCAAACTCTTCACACAAAGTCTCATTGGCCGATCCAAACACAATATCATCCACATAAACTTGAACAAGAAGAATGTCTTCATTAGAAACTTTAATGAACAAAGTAGTGTCGGTGGTTCCTCTTTGAAAATGATTTTCCAATAGGAAGGCACTAAGCCTTTCATACCAAGCTCTAGGAGCTTGTCTAAGGCCATAAAGAGCCTTTGAAAGTTTAAAAACATGATTAGGAAAATCTTTATGTTCAAAACCGGGAGGTTGAGCCACATACACTTCTCTATCAATAAAGCCATTAAGGAAAGCACATTTCACATCCATTTGAAACATTTTAAAACCTTTATGGGCAGCATAGGCAAGAAGCAACCTAATTGCTTCCATTCTAGCTACCGGAGCAAAAGACTCATCAAAATCTATTCCTTCTTCTTGATCGTAACCTTGGGCCACTAATCTAGCCTTGTTACGAACAACTTGTCCATCCTCACCAAGTTTATTTTTGAATACCCACTTAGTACCCGTTACCTTCTTACCATCCGGATGAGGTACTAAAGTCCAAACCTTATTCTTGTCGAATTGAGCAAGCTCCTCTTGCATGGCTTTGACCCATGATGGATCTTCAAGAGCTTGTTTGACATTGTTGGGCTCCAATTGTGACAAGAGAGCGAAGTTGCTAGATTCGGTTTGCCTTTTGGTGGAGGATCTTGTGGTTACACCTTGAGAGGGATCACCAATGATGAAATCATGAGGATAGCCCCTCATGGACTTCCATTCTCTTGGCTTTCGGACAGGTGTTGAACTTTGATGAACTTCTGATGGTCTCACTGTTCCAGTTTCTCGTGTCTGCTCAGGAGACAAAATGGAAGTTTCTCCTTCAATCTGACGAGATGAAACAGGGTTGACAGATTCTTCATTTTCCACAGTTTTGGAATTTCCTCTACTTATTCCTTCCTCTTCACAATCTGAATCATTTTCCTTCACAATACTGGGAATTAAGTTAGAATCACAAAAGGTAACGTGTATGGATTCCTCTATGGTCCTATACTCTTTGAGATAAACTCTATAGGCCTTGCTTGTGGTGGAATATCCAACAAACATTCCTTCATAGGATTTTGGATCAAATTTTCCAAGGTTTTCCTTATTGTTAAGTACAAAGCATTTACATCCAAAAACATGAAAGTACTTAAGATTTGGAGGGGTTCCTTTCCATAGCTCATAAGGAGTTTTCTTTAACCCTTTTCTAATGATTGTTCTATTCAAAATATAACATGCTGTGTTTACAGCTTCAGCCCATAAAAATTTGGGAATTTCATTATCACATAGCATGGCCCTAGTCATTTCTTGAAGGCTTCGATTCCTTCTTTCAACCACCCCATTTTGTTGGGGGGTTCTAGGGCATGAAAAATTATGAGAAATCCCTAAGTCATCACAGAATTTTTCAAAATCATGATTTTCAAACTCTCTTCCGTGATCACTTCTCAAATGGGCAATTTTCAAATCCTTTTCATTTTGAATTTTCTTACAAAGGGTGGAGAAGGCATAAAATGCATCATTCTTATGAGCAAGGAAAAGTACCCAACCAAATCTAGAGTAATCATCAACCACCACAAGACCATAGTGTTTACCTCCTAAACTTTGAGTTCTAGTAGGACCAAAAAGATCAATATGTAACATTTCCAATGGCCTTTTGGTTGATATTCCATCCTTTGATTTAAAAGAAGATTTTACTTGTTTGCCCAATTGGCAAGCCTCACAAGTAAGATCCTTATCAAACTTGATGTTTGGAATTCCTCTAACCAAATTCTTTTTAACTAGCTTAGAGATTTGGTACATGCTAGCATGTCCCAACTTTCTATGCCAAAGCCATTTTTCAGATTCAAAAGATGTAAAGCATGTTACATTTTGTTCTTTTAAATCCTCAAGAGTTAATCCATACACATTATTACATCTTTTAGCTTCAAATAAAACATCCCCAGTTTTCTCACATACCACTAAGCAAACAGATTTCTTGAAAATAACTTCAAAACCCAAATCACACAATTGACTAACACTAAGCAAGTTATGTTTTAATCCATGTACAAGAAGGACATCATTTATACAAGATGAGAGATTTTTACCCACTTTCCCAACAGCAACAATTTTTCCTTTAGCATCATCACCGAATGTGACAAATCCTCCATCATATTCATCAAGCTTTATGAAGAAGGCTGTCTTTCCGGTCATATGCCTAGAGCATCCGCTATCCATGTACCATGTGTTCTCTTTTCTTTTGGATGCTAGGCACACCTGCAAAACAATGCTTAAGAACCCTTAGGTATCCAAATCTTTTTGGATCCTTTAACGTTAAACCATCTTCTATGTCCTAAGCATTGTAATCAAAAACAACTTTACAAACTTTGTCACCAATCATTCTTTCACCAAAGAAACATTGGATGGGAAAGTGTCCATTTCGATTGCATAGTCTACAAAATCTTGGAGTTGCTGTTTTGTTGAAGCAAGTTGGGTCTTGATACTTTGCATCATTTGAAGATGAAGCAATGTTTTCAAAATGTGATTTTTCAGATTTATAAAAGCCCAACCCAGCTTTATCATAAAGAGGTTTTTGACTAGCCAAGATTTGATTCAAATTTTCAGAACTTTGAGTGAACTTGGCTAAGTCTTCTTTAAGTCTGTTAACCTCTTTAAGCAACTCTTCATTTTGCTTAAAACAATTTACATATGCAAGAACTGAATGGTCACTTTCACAACTTTTAATTTGGGCTTTTAACTGCTTATTCTCTTCAACAAGATCACAAGCGGTTTCGGCCTCTCTCACTTTTTCTTTTAGAAAACTGTTTTCAGCTTGAAGAATGGTGACTTGTTGTTCAAGTTCTTGATTTTCTAGAAGAAAGCATCTTATTTTTTCAGAAAGGTGGTCTATCATAAGATGAAGATCTTCAGTGTCAGGGTTATGAAAGACTACCTGATGTACATGATCTGCCATAAGGCACTGTTGGGACTTGGTTTCTGATTTTTCATCATCATCATCCGAGTCATTCTCCAGTTCTTCCCATGAAGCCATTAGTCCCTTTTTCTTTCCCCTTTTTGGCTTTTCTTCCTTCTTCAACTTGGGACAGTCAGATTTGAAATGCTCCATTTCCTTGCAATTGAAACAGGTTACCTTGCTAAGGTCTTTCTTTGTCCTCCTGGAGCTGCCGCCTTTGCTTTTGAGCTTTGCCATTTTCCTGAATTTTTTTGCAAACAACACAAACTCATTTTCAGAAGAGTTATCACTGGATTCATCATCCAAAGGGTTAGTCACAGAAGAAAATGCAATTCCTTTCTTTTTTGAATCCTTTTTCAAATAGGAGTTTTCAAAAGCAAGTAAATTTCCTCTTAAATCATCAAGTGTCATGGAATCTAAGTTGCTACTATCAGAAATAATTAGGGCTTTTGTTTCCCACTCTTTTGTGAGACACCTCAGCACTCTTCTCACTAGCACAGATTCTGAATGTGTGATTCCAAGAGCATCTAAGCCAATAGTGATGGCATTGAACCGTTCGAACAGTTCATTGATGGACTCTCCTTCCTTCATTGTAAACATTTCATATTCCCTGTTTAACATGTCTGTCCGAGTCTTTTTTACAATGGTGGTTCCTTCATGAGTGATTTGCAACTTGTCCCAGATTTCCTTTGCCGTTGTGCATCGTGATACTCGTCGGTACTCCTCAAAGCTGATAGCACAATTGAGTAGATTGGTTGCTTTGGCATTTAACTCCACCTTCTTCCTATCTTCCTCGGTCCAGCTTGCTTCCGGTTTAAGGGAGGTAACTCCTTGAGCATTTGTGGTAGTCGGAAATTTAGGACCCTCCAAGATGATCTTCCAAAGTCTGTAATCTACAGCTTGTACAAATATCTTCATCCTTTCCTTCCAATAGGTATAATTTTTCCCATTGAAAAGAGGAGGTCTGTTGCTTGATTGGCCTTCTGTCAGATTATAAGACACCACATTTGTGCCACTGTTTTCCGCCATTAGGATCTTTACTCCAAGCTGCAAAGCTTGATCTCTTTGAGACCAAGCTCTGATACCAATTGATGATTTCAGTGGCTAAGAGAAGGGGGGGTTGAATCTTAGCCCCTTTTTTTTTTGCTGTCACTTGCTGGACTTTAGATGAGACTTTTCTGTTTTATCTCGTCCCTAGTCACGAGACATTTTCATTTTGTCTCGTCACTTGGCATGAGACATTTTTGATGTTGCATCTTGAACAATGAAAACAGAATTGAAGTAGGAGAGAGAGAGAGAGGATAACGCCCAGATATATCCTGGTTCAGCTGCTAAGTGCAGTGCAGCCTACATCCAGTCTCCATCACAACAATGATGGAATTTCACTATAATCATACAGATTACAACTTGTAAAGTGCTAACCCAACTTACAAGGGGATTCCCACAGAATCATGAAACACAACAAAGATGTACAAAGGACCTCTAAGACATCTATGGCTTTTTCTTTTAATTTTGCACTCTCTGCCTTTTTCCGCTCTATGGCTTTTTCATACAAACCTCACTGTTTGCCTTTTTTCCATGAGACTCAAGACATGACAAAATTAAACAGAAAAATACAAAACAGAAAACATTGAAGGAGAAGAGAACTGCTAGCTTAGGTAGCTCTGAGAACTCTGTGCCTTGCACTCTCAAATCTTACTCTTTTCCTTGATTCAAACCATGACTGTTCACCTCTTTTATAGAGAAGTGACGCCTTCACAGTTTGAAAACCAGACCCAAGCTCAGCTTCTTTTCCTTCAACAAAAACCGGTTCGGCCATACAGAGAGAAGAGGTAACTCATGCAAAAACCAACATGCAAATACCTCTAGTCCTTCCTTGGTCACCACTCTTCATCAATCCGAGCGCTCCATCCTTGGCTTCCTCTCCAAGATGGATTTCTGGCCCTTGATGCTTCATGATGATGATGACTTCATCTGCTTCAACTTCTGCCTTCATCCATCACTTCGCCACTCTAGCTACTCCCTGTGGTGGTTGATCAGAAACGAAGACAAGTCACGCCTCCAAGATCCTTCTGCTGGCCGAATCTTCTTTATTCTTTTTGGGTATGAAGAAGCCAGGATCTCATCACAAAATCTTACCATAAGTGATGCAGATCTTAGCCACAGCATACTTTTCTTTTTCTTTTTCGTGCCATCAACTCGATGGTCTTCAACCTTGCTTTTCTTTTCTTTAGGTAGCACCAAGTAGCTTCCATGGTTTTCTGAGTATTAACCGAAGAGAGAAGCAAATGTGAGAGAGAGAAGAGAGAGAAATTTGAACTCAAACTAATGGACAATAATGAAATGAAATTAAAAATCCCACTTCCCTAGCTTAGAGTGGCGTGAATCATTATAGCTGCCATCAAATCAATCTTCTCTTTCTTTCTTATGTTTCCAATGCATTAATTGAGTTTGAAATCCTTCAATATAATGAAGTGGAATCCGTTGGAAGCATTTAGTTACTTCATTTGCTTCATGGATTCGGTTGATGCATGGAAACATTAATAATTTTGGGCTTGGTTGCAATAAGGGTTATTCTTGGCCCAATTATAAGCATTTGCTTTCCTGATAAGATTTGGAGCATGCATAAAACAAATTTGGGCTTATATCAATAATAAGTAATGCTGGCCCAAAATAATTCAGCCTCATAGTGTGGGAAATATTCAACAAAGCTGAGATAACATTATTCCATTGGGCTTGCAACATGTTATTTAATTTTTTTTTCAGCCCAAGCAAACCTGCATTACAAAATTAAATTAATCAATATTAGATCAAAGATTAATTTTGCAATTAATCAATTTAATAATGTTTAGTCATCACAAATATTAATTTAGAGTTTTCCAAACTCATCACGAACTTTGCCTTGCACATGCAGCAACTATTGACTAGCGACAGACCCATAAATAAAGTTCAAATCTGCGACAGATTAGTTATTAACTTGTTATATTAGAGGATGTTGTAGACAAAAAAAATGAGCTACTAGATTTGTTTTTCTTTTTCTTTTTTATTTATTTAACTAATTTTTAACATAAAGTGGTTGGCATTTAACAATAGTTCTTATTAATTAAATAATTCCACCCTCCCGGAAAAAAGTAGTTAATTAATTATTTGGAATCGTTGCATTGCACCCTCCTCATAGTGGAAGAATGATGAATGAGAGAGCCATATCCTATTAATGAGAATCAAATCAAAACTTATTAGTTTTGTGTGGAGGCATATGTGTGAAGGAGCAAAACTATGTGCTTAATGATGTCATTCCATTAATAAAATGCATCATAAACCAATCCTTAGTTACAAGGAAACTTATTATTAATGTGGGTTTGTGATTACCTTAATCTTTGAAATTAAAGTTAATTAAAGCTATTGTTCTAGTGGAATTATATTGCCTAGGAAGGGACCTAATCCACTTGGTGGAGTCAAGAAATTAACGATACTTACAACTCAATCTCACATTCTTGATTTGATTCTTAATGCCATATATGCTTCTTATCAGCTCTGACTTCCTTTTGTGTTAGAGTCTATGAATTTAAGAAGACCAAAATATTCTTCATCATGTCATCACTATTTTTCCCCAATATATATATTCTTTTTTATGTAATATTAACAAATTGTAATGATATTATAAGACCAAGTGATTTTTGTAATTTAGTTTAACCAAATTCTTTAAAATTAGAGCTTCTTTGTGGTTTTCAGCTTTTTTTTCCTTCTTCCTTTCTCATTTTTTCTTTTCTTCTCTTAGATCCTAATAATAAGCACATTGTTTTTTTTTCTTCTTGTTCTTCTTTTTGAAACTCATCTTTTTTTTCTTTTCTTTTTTTTCTCTTTTTTCTACTATTCTTATTTCTAATTTTTTCTCTTCCTTCCAAATATCCATTCTTTCAATTTTTTATTCTTTTAAAACTACCAATAAATTGGTTTTTAAATTGAGTTTCACATAAACATAACGTAGATATAACATAAAAGTACAAAAATTTTAATTAAAGATACAGAAATTGATTTGACCGGCACAATTTAAGTTGAATAATACAAAAAAAAAACAAGAAATTTTAGTTGAATATGAAAGAAATTATTTTGAATTGTATATAAAAAAATTGAATAACACAAAAATAAATTAAATAACACATAATTTGATGGATTGCTTTAAAGAAAATCATAGCTATCATATATATCAATATATGCTTTCATATAATAATGAAATAAAAGTCCATAAAAATTGATAAAAGAATATTATATTATATATTTTTCATTTAAAAAAAAATTTAACAACCAATAAAATTTATTATTTTTAACTAACATTTTTAGCCGTCAATTCAATTTTTTTAATTTAATAATTTAACAATTTTACTTTTAATTTATATTTTTAAATATTAATAATTAATTAATTATTAATAAAAAATAATAAATTCTGATCGTTTTCTATCATTCTTCTTTTGCTTATTCGCAAAATCTTTGAGCAAAGAACATGTTCGACAATTGAGATATCCGAGGTGCCACCATGAACTTTGCTTTTTTAAGGGGTTACTAAAGCCTTTAGCTAATGACTTGATTGAGCATACATACCCTCCTTCCTATGCATGCCACTTTCTTTTTGACCTAAATACTATATATAGAAAAAAAATTAATAGCCATGATATTTAGAAAGCACAAATCACATGAGGCTATATTTTGGAGATGTGAAATTGGGTCCTACACTTGATGATTTATATGTTCTGATTCTTTTGAAATATCATTGCCTAAAAGATTTCAATCATTTTTATTGCTTTTGTAAAAGCTACGAAGTGTTTCTGTCGGCTCTAGATATCTATCCTATCAATAACAATTTTTTTTTATTATTGTATAATAATCTTCCTAATGATTTTGGTGGGAACTTAACACTAGGGTTGTTATCAATTTAATCTAAATAGAAATAATAATTAAAACACATAGTTTGGAGCTCTATTTTTTATGACAAAGTACAAGAATTAGATTGAATTTGTGATTGATACAACTAAATTTATATGCTTTTATTCATACTAACTTAATTAAATTGTTCTATATTTTTGTTGTTTGTTTATTATTTTTACTTAATATTTTGTGAATGTAAAATGTTCTTAATATACCTATTCATATATTATTCACTTAAGTTATCTTAACTTTTAATATTCTAAACTAATTAGTTTCTTTTTACTTTCTCAAGAATTAACTTGTGATGAAATTATTTTTTTTTTAAATTTAATTAAACTAATAGAAAGATATATATAAATAGTTATATTTTTAATGGGAATGCTCCATAAAAACACATAAAACGTCTTTTTGTAAAGATATTTATGTGTCGTATTATTATTGGAGGTATTAATGAGCGGATTATTTTTAAATTCCTTAACAAATTATAATAAAACTGATTTTTTATAATAATAATAATAATAAACCCCAATTTTTTAGGGATTTAATTGTATTTTTAAATTTTTAGAAATTTAAATGTCCGCAAAATAAAAAATTAGGGATATATTTGTCTTTTTATAAAAAAAAAATTAAAGATATTCGGTTTAGATTTTATAATTCGATCGGATCAAATCAGCTCTAATAATTATAATGCAGACAATTGGGTTTATTATTGTTGCTATAATAAATCGATTTTGTTCTAATTTATTAAAATATAAATTATTAACCGAATTAATAAAAATATCTAATAATAACATAACATGTGTAATGTCTTTAAAAAAAATATTTTTAATGTCTTTATTAAAATAGTCTTCATTTTTAATATGTTCTTTTATTCAAAAAATTAAACTCTAAATTTTTAAGTTAGAAAAATTTTAATACCATATTATAAAATCGCTCCTTCAACGTTTACAAAAAATAATTTCATGATGACATAATTTTTTATTAGTCTAATCTAACCCAAATCACAAATACCCTGATAACTAATGCTTTTCTATACCTAAATTTTTAATATTAACAAAAATAAATAAATAAACATTCAAATTAAACCATATATATATATATGAACAGAAATTACAGAAAATTCGAGATAGAACTTGGAAGAAGGTATGTGGGAGCCAAATTGGCCCACCTAAAACAAAGCCAAAAAAAACAAAATAAGGATCTTACTTTAGGTAAGGGGCATAACAAAAATTAAAGTGCAACCAACTATGTAAAAATAATAGAAGCATTATCTGGAGCTCATAATATTCTTGTTCACTTTCCTAAGATTTGATTCGAGGTGCAAAAATGATGTATTTTTAAGCCTTTAAAATAATTAATTACATCTTGCCAGCTTTAATATTCATCACCCTTCACACATGGTCCAATTATAATAACTAAATGTTACATGTTCTACATTTTATTCTCTTAGTTATTTTTAATTGCCAAACAACTCAATGCTAGTTCTATATATTATATCCTAATACCTCTGAACTTTATACTTGGTATATATGGTGTGTAATATAATTAATCAATAGCTTAATTAGTAGATTATTTTTATTATTTTTAATATTTTTATTCAGACACCTTTTGGTAAATGCATGAAGTACTAAGCAACTATGGTACCAGTTATTGGTATATTGTTTTATTGTAAAAGCACAATTAATTTTTTTAAACAAACTAGGATATGGACGAATCAATGTGGACATTAAGGAACAATTTAAGATTTAAAATGATTAGCTAACTTAATGGTAGGTTTAACAGGAACCCCATTTTTAATACATAAATAGAATCATATCTTGACTTAACAATATTGGAGAATTGTGTTAATTAGAACACTACTGTTTTCATTAGTTTCCTACTTAAAGCTACTAGGTCATTATATTAAGAAAATATTTAATAAAAAATAATCAGAACTTGTCTTATTTATAAAAAAATATTTAAGAATTGTGGCAGTCATACTTTCATATTAGTGAGTATCTGAAATTGCCACAAATCTAAAAAAAAACCCACTAATTAATAAGAAAAAAAAATTAGGAAATATGGATGTAAAATTGAGTAGTGTCAAAGTTAATTGAATTTAGAAATTTTGAAAGAATTAATTCAATTAAATAAAATTTAAGATGTACCAGTATACTAATGAGTATAGGGATGGCAACACATCCTGAAATTTCTTCACATTCTCGTTATATATCATTTCCAGAAAAATATTCCTTCTCATCATCTTTATTTTTCACAGGAAAATATAGTTTTTCATGTTACTAAGATCATTTATTTGAATGGAAGCTACATTAATTCTACTATAATTAATATAAAATAAATTTAGTAATAACTTTCATATATTAAAAATAATAAACATCAAACACTCAAATTTTAAATAAAATATATATACAATATAATTTTAAAACAAAAACCTATTGTAGATACTAAAAATTTCTTATTTTAAGTATTTTTCAATCTTCAAACACTCAAATAAAATTATATTGTATATAATTTAGGTTTTGTCTTTTCTCAAAAAAAATTTTTTAGACAAAGACTCCGTTTTTCCTTTTTTTTCAGATGATAAATATTTTAAAAAAATAGAGTGTGAATCAAAACCACATTTAAATTCAAGTTAAGATATTGATATAAGTTATTCCCTTTTGAATCAGGTAGATTCATATCTAAAAAAAGTTTACAATAAGTTCTTTTAAAATTTACTATAAACATACGAATAAATTATCATTTGTACCCATAAAAGATATTGACGCTGACAAATATACCCATATAAGAATAAAACGACAATTGTAACTATGGAAGATGACATTTATGTGCCAAAAGTATCTGGATATTGGTTATGCAATTGATCTGTTAGGATATTTTTGGCACACATCAGCTATCTCTTATGATTATAATTGTCGTTTTATTCTTATATGGATACATTTGTTAGTGTCTATATCTTTTATGTGTACAAATGGTAATTTATTCATAAACATACAAGTAATATTTGAGGGACATTTTGTTTGTTTTTTTTCCCTCTATAATGTGCATGAAATAGGTTTGTAGACTAAGAAGTTTCCCAAAAATTTCACTTCACCTGCATGGTAGTTTGTCCCCATTAATTAAATAATTAAACATAACGACATGATGGACCATTAAGCTTGTCATTATGTTTAATTATAATAATATATTATTTGATTAGTAATAATGATAGGGATCTGTTTGAAGAAGTTGAATAAAATCAAAACCCAATGGTACTTGGTAGTGAAATTAATTAAGCTAGCAAAAGGGTATCAAATAAAGAGGGTTTATTCCAAGAACACGCACTGAAGCAAAATCCAAGAAATTGAAAATGAAGTTTGAGAGAAAAAGCATGGAAAGAGACCATTGAGAAGGGGAAGAAAAGACCATTGAAATTGAAATGGCAAAGGAAGAAAGGCCAAGTCACTGTAAGAATCTTGAATCTTATTTGAAGTTCCAAGATAGTGTGTGTGATCTGCAGATTTGGTCTTTTTATGATGAAAACTTCCAAAATTATATGTCACCTCAACTTTAATGGATTGGTCAATTTTCCTGTCCAGACACATATTAATAATATGCCTATTTTTATTTTTTTTCTTTCACTAAATAATATCAATTTATGACTAGGCATATAATAATATGCCTATGTTTTTCTTTTTTTTTTCCTAATATAAATTAGGTTTTTTTTTTTCTATGGTGCTAAATTAAAGCAATATTAGTATAGCTTAGAAACTATTATTCTGTCAAACAACACAATTATTGGAGGTCAACCATGTGAATATATATAATAGTTTAACTAATTACCATATAATTAAGTTGTATTTTTTGCATTCACTATATATACACATAAGAGAAACTATATAAATGAGATGAAATATATGCATAAGGCAAAGATAGTTTACCATGCACTTTCCACATATATAAATTGAATAAAATTAAAAATAATTAGATATAAACTAAAATCAGTTGTTAATATAAAATATATATTAAAAATTTAAATTACGTATATATTTATATATAAATATATAATAATAATTAATTCTAGTAGTTAATTTTAATATATAAATAATATAATATTTTTGTTAAATTAAATAGACAAGTGGGGCGGTTTTTGATGGTTCTAGTTGATGTTACCAGTCAGTTTATCATGAGCAATATAATGTATTTTTTAACATAATTTATAACTGAATATATATATATAATTAGAAACGTTCTATAACTATTAAATTACTAAGAAAAGTATATTTTAAATTTGTTAAAGGTACAATATTTTTAAAATGATAAAAGTATTCAATTATTAAATATGTATATTAAAAAATGATCCATAAATCTGATTTTAATATATAATATTTTTGAAAATATGATTTAAAAAATAAGATATTTTTATCTATGCCATGAGTATAGTATTGAGCCATCTTCAAACTGTAATGACATTATTTAATGATTTAATTTGTGGTCATTATAACCACAATTAAAAAGTGGTTCCCATCAAGTAGCTACATCAATATTAAACTAACGAAAATTTGACAATAGACTAATAAGAGTCGTGTTTCTAAAAGTGGAAGCTCTTAGTTCATTTTTTTAAATGGTTAGAAATCAAATTCAACTATTTAACCATCTCCAATAACCAAAATAACCATTATTGCCTTATTTTCTCTCTATTCTTTGGTTAATATAAACTTAATCGTTAATGTGAGAAAAATAATAAAAAATTCAGTCTAAACAAATAAAAGTTGTCTTATTTAATTTTTAGGTTTAATTACTCTGTTGGTTTTTATAGTTTTGCAAAATTTTCAATTAGGTCTCTATACTTTTTTTTTTCTTTTAATTGAATTCTTGCACCAAATTTTTTTTAATTAAGTCTCTCTTGACAGTAATTGACTTAATTTTATAAGGACCCAATTAAAAATAAAAATATTAGTGCAGAAACCCAAATAAAAAAAAAAGTGTAAAAACTCAATTTAAAAAAAAATTGTGCAAGGACTTAATTAAAAAAAGTATAGAAATTTAATTAAAAATTTTACAAAACTATAGACACTAATAAAATAATTAAACCTAATTTTAATAATAATTAATAAATATTAAATATGATAAATTTATTTTAACTATTTAAAATAATTTTTTATTATCTCTTAAACATTATTGAAAGGTCTAATATCTTATAAAACCTCTACCTGAATGTGATGTCTGAAATAGAATTCATTGCATATACCAAGAATTACTTGAATCAATCTAGTATTGGTCAATAGTCAATAAGTATTCCACTTTTATCTTGACAAATACCTTCACAAAATTTCCACTTCCTAGCAACTTTGATTTAATAATTTATACTGACAGTAACGTTGCAACTTACTTCCAAATTGAGAAAGTTTGATTGTAACTTCGCTTTTATTTATTTCAGTGAGAAAAGTTATAAAGCAAAATGGATAAATAAAAAAATGGTCCCTCTATGCGCCTAAAAGCCGTAACTAGATATAAAGATATAATCAATTTAAATTAGTCGAATAATAAAAAAAAATCATAAATAACGTAAAAATATAAAACATCTATAATAATAACAATTTACTTTTATACTAATTCTCTTTTTTTTCGTAATTTACACATATTATAAATAATTTATTGTATTATAAAATTACTTATTTTAAATATTTAAATAGTTAGTCTATTTGTCAATCTTAGTGAGATTGACAAAAATGTTTTTAGAGGGATTGATAAAAAATTTTTCAATTCAACGAATCGCGAAAGATTAAATATGCTCTCCAAATCTAAAAAAGATGTAACAGTAACAATATTTCGACCATCTAGTTAACGATATTTAAAGAGGTAAAATAGTATATTAGGGTTTGTATGTGTATTTTTCTATTTACAATATCTCTCAATTCGACAGGTTAAAGACTACTCCGTCAAAGATTTAAACTCTAGCTAAGAGTTTGTTGCTGACTAATAAATTAGTGTAAGCAAACAGGGGCAGAGCCACATATAGTAAAAGAGGGGCAATGACCTCTCCCAAACTTTAAATTTTTTTTATAAATTGTGTATAAATTTTACTTTAGCCTTCCCTAAAAATTTTATTTTATCCTTTTTATTACAAGATTAATTTTTGGCCCTATCCTAAATTTTAAATTAGCTTCGCCCCCTCTAAGCATAAAGCCAAATTCAAATTCTCAACACTTATTTAAACAATACTAGTGAGTTAACTACTATCAATGATGAGTTTGTGTGTTTATATCCGAGAGTTCCAAGAACAGTTGATAAATAAAAGCCCCTCCAAGTCCCGAGTTCAGGGTTAATGGACCCGCGAGTCGTAACCTTCTTGGGCCTCTAGATGGGTTTGGAACCGTTAGAATAAAGTATAGAAACAGTTGTATAATAATAATAATAACAATAATTGTTACCAAAAAAAATAATAATAATAATAATAATAAAGTAAACAAAAATAGATGTGTACACTAGAAAGCCATAAGAATTTCATGATGAATAAAAAATATTGTAAAGCATGGAATATACCAGACAGGTTCTTTTTGGGGTATGAGTAATTATAAGGTTTTCAGGTTGACTGGTTTTGGTCCATAGAATTTGAGGTTGGAATTGTTCCACCAAAACAAAACCAGCGGTAGAATGCATCATGTTACCGTGCAAATTGTGTTGTGACTTGTGACCTTTTCTTTTTTAAGGATTTTATTTTATTTTATTCTATTTATTTTAGAGGTTAGATTGGTACCCATCAATCTATCATATACTAGACATACCCCTAAGTTCAATGCATATATTATTTATTTATTTTTATAAAATTCTAAAAATAGTAAACACTTAAAGAAAAAAAAATCAAACTAAGACATGTCTCTAAGTTTGATAAACGTTTATGAAAGTAATTTATGATGTCTACTAAACTTTTACAAATACAAAAAAAAAAAAAAAAAACTTAAGCTTACATCTTTATAAAAAAAATTTGATTTTGATAACTGATAATGTAAAGTGTTTTATATCGTCGTACAATTACATCCGTTCTTTTATATGATTATTTACACTGTTAATATAAAATATAATTATTTTTATTTATACAAATTACGTAATTAAATACACATATAAAACTATTTTATATTGATATTATATTAAAATTAAATTCCTTTATAAAATCCATAATAATAAACAATATGATTTATTCTCAAAGGAGAATAGCTGATCCCTAAAATTCAAACTCTTGACATTATTATTATTATTATAAAGAAGATTATTAGCCTAAAACCGATCACTGGTTGTGTTCTGACGTTGGTTTAGACTAAACTGATGAAGTGACATGCATTTGGGCGATCTAGGAACCTTCCTAACATGAATTAAATATAAATATGTACCTTATATATAAGTTTTCAACAAAATTAATCTCCCAAATTTCATGGTCTATGTTTCCATAAATACACGCTAGTTTCATTTTCGGTGACAACATTTGGTATATTTGCCAACATGTTTGTCCATAGTCAACTATGAATTATGAAGAGACCATCATCAAGACAGGGTGAAAAATAATATTAATTAAAAAAAAAACTTAAAAATTGATTTGGCTAGAGGCTAGCTATAATATAATTTTATTAAAGGTTTCAATATTGTTTATGTTCTTATTAATATAATTAATTAAAAGAATCTTATCTCTAAAATGCAATTTGCATTCTGAATAAGATTTCGGTCATTATCATTATCATTGTGATTGGATTAGACCGTAATTTGCTCTATTCTTTTTCCAATTTCTCTTTTATCTTTTTTCTTTTTATAGCATTGTATAATACTCTTGGTCTTTCTTTTTGCTTCTTTATTTTAATATGATAAGATCTCGGTGATGAAAATTATAATGGAGTACCAAAATCACACAATTAAAACTTTTTTTTGATAGGATACAAATATTTTATGACAAGAATGTAATTTGTTTGAAAAAAAAAACAATACTATACTATATATACACTATAAATTAATCATTATTAATAATCATTACATATATATATATATATATATATATATATATATTATTTCGTATATTTTTCATATATATTGTATTTTTTAATATATTTTTATTAATTATATATATTATGTATATATAAAAAATTAACTACTAAATTAAGTATTAATATAAAATATAAATTAAAATATAAAAATATATATTTATACATAAATATACGGTGATTAATTTAATGATTAATTTTAAGGGTGCGGATAATATTTTTCTGATATTTTATAATATCTAGTTTTTTGTCTATGGTTATTGATTTGAGGCAGCATCATAACATTTCACCTATAGAGAGAATCATAGCATCCACAAAGAATGAGGATGATAAGCCCAAATTGGTGAATCACCATTAGTGGAGGCCTAAAAAAGTGTACCCTAAAATTTTCAGATTCAACAAGTTGTTCTATCTTTTTCTCAAAGTTTTGTAGCTTGGTTATAGGCCTAATCATCATAAGCCCAAAAGTCAACTTTTAATTCAATTGCATATGTACAAAAGTCTTGTACACTATCACCATGTTAGTGAATTTAGATTTGGTCGTGGTTATTATTGCTTCTCATTGTTGATCAAGATTAGGAAATTCACCTTCCATTGTAGTGACTAATTCTTTTGCTATGGAAGTTTCATGATAAAGTAATTAAAGTAAGCCTCATGGTTTTTTAGTGTCTATCTCAAACAAGAAGTTACAACTAGAGACAGATTTATGTTAAATATTCTCCTACTAAAATTTATTTGTCTTCATTGTGTTATTAAATTTGACTTTTTTATTTGTTATGAAATTTATTTTTTTGCCATATTATATTATTTTGTCGGCACTGTCAAAATTTTTTAGAATCACTAGTTATAATCATAATTATACGACTATAATATTTTATTTTATTATGGAAACATGGACATGGTGTCACCTTTTTTTTGCCAAAAAATCGTTGATTAATATAAAAAAAAGGGAAAACCCTAATCGTTGGTTTTTGTTTTTGTTTTTTTTTAACGGATTTTGGTCCAATTTCTCCTACTGTTTTATTTTTGGTCCATGATCAGACTCCCTTTTCAGCCACAGCCAAACTTTAAAAAAGATGATTCCCTAGTCCAAAAAAAATTATTCCTCTTTTTGTACACCAAAAAAAGAAAAATACTTTCAAACCTAGGTTGGCCTTACAACCAAACTTTTGTGAGCCCATTATGATCTTGATTGGGTTGAACTTATTTGGCCCATATTTTATGATTTTACTTCCATGATATTTGTTTTTTCTTGGTCCAGCCAACTTAAACAGGGCTAAAGAACCAAACAAATTGAGGATAAGCACATTACCAAAATATATATATATATATATATATATATATATATATATATATTGAAGATAAGCAAGCAAAGATACCGTAAAATAGGTCCTAAAAAGTTTCGTCCAAAATATTTTTTATTACATTGAGATTTATATATTTTACAAAAGTAAGATATATAATTTTTTATTATATTTTTAAGAATTTATCTGTCTAAATAAAAACAATAAATTTAAATAATATAAGAATTTTCATGTCTTATTTTTATAAAATTTAAAAATTTTAATGTAATAAAAAAAATTTAAAAACAAAAACATTTGACACAATTTTTTAAAGATCTATTTAAATATATACTCTAGTAAATATATACAGGGTGTAAGCTAACTAACAGAAAAAAAGGGCTAACGGTCTTTTGTCTTAGAAATAGAACTATACTTAACACAAACAAAAAGATAATATTAGAGCCATACCTTTTAAATTTTTTTCTCTAATATTAACCAATAAAAATTTTTCTTCAAGGGAAAAGTGTAGTAGAACTTTTTCGATAGACTTATAGGGTTTTTCTTAAAAAAAAGACACCAAATAATTTTGTGAAGAAGTTTTACTATTGATTTATAAGTCTCCAAACGTTGTAGACACATTTCATCCTTTCACGAGTCTTCTATCTTATTCTATTGGTGGAGACTTATATGGCCTTATATTGCCTAAATCGCTCAACGTACATTTGATGCAAGACAACAAAAATAGAAGAAAAAAATGTGAAAAAGTAAATCCAGTTATTGAATAAAAGTAGTTACTAATTATATTTTCACTTAGGAATATTTTTTATGTTTATTTTGAAAAAGATTAAAAATATTTTAAAAAGTTATTTTATAATTTTTAAAAATTTTTAAGGACTGTTCAGATTTTTTTTATTCTTTAGGAACTAATTTGTTCAATTTAAATAAGTAGATACTTGATGACTACATGTGTAATCGAGGTAACGTTTTATATTGGGTGACTAATGAAAAAGAAGTGTATTGTCTAACAAAAATAAATATTAAGAATTATTTTCAGGTCCAATTTGAAAAAATTGCTTAATTAAGTTCTTTTTGAAAAAATAGTTTAAATAATAAATAACTATATTAAAAATAGTTTATAAATAAGTTATTTTGTATTTAAATTTTTTATTTTAAAAGAGTTTATTTTAAAAGAAATGTGATAAAAAGTTTTTTATTACGAGAGAAGTAATTTTTTTTAACTTCTCTATAAATTTTTAAATAACTTCTTAGAAAATTGCAATTTGATTTTTTAAGCTTTTAAATAATTTTTTAAAAAGTTATAATTTGATTTTGACAGCAATACCAGACATTAATACTATTATTTTTCATAAGTCAAAAATTTAAAAAATTACTTTTAAACTTCTAAAACGAATCCTTAGTATTTTAAAGCCTAAAAGACTAAAGTATTTGAATTTAAAAATTTAAAAGATCGATTTAAATAATTACTTTTATTTTCGCTACTATTGTATTATAAATTATGTAAAATGATATAATTAATTAATTAATTAAAAGTATGAATACTTTACTATATTATAAAACAAATACTTTATATTACGTCGAAATTGATTGCAACTTAGAACAGTAATTTGCAACAAAAGAACAAAGAATCTAAGAAGACCAAGAGGAAAAGGAAAGAACAGCCTGGACTTTGTTTTAATTTTGATCCTCGGCCTATTGCTATTTCTAGTATAGTCTTTGAAACAAGAAGAATATAAAAAATAATTTAATATAAAATCTCTTTGGCTTGAATGTTCTAGTATATAGAAGTTTGATATGTCCTCCTATCATAGGTGGTTTTGTGTCCTACATGATTATATATATATATATATATATTGAATTGGAGTCATGTAAGATATTATTCTGTGGGATTATTTTTATATATTATTATCTACAATTAGTTTATCATGGAGAGTATATACTCAACTATTTTGTTATGTTAACATCATATTCTTCCATTTTTCTATGTTCTTTGCCTAATTTAGAAATGTTCTCTTTCAATTTTTATATGTTCATTATGTTTTTAGGGATAAGTATTATTTTGATCCCTAATGTTGATGGTAAGATTTAAAACCATATTTAACATACTTTTTTATTTAGAATTATCGTTAACATTTTTTTTCGTATTAAAATCGTTCTTTTAACTTTTTACGGACAAAAATACCTTTTATCACTACTAGCACCTTTATTACCACCAGCACCTCTATTACTCCACCACCACCACCTCCTTACTCCCATCAAATATTAATAATCAGAATCAAATTAAGAAGAAAAAACAACATCAAATTCAATGAGTACCCAATTCAACAACATCAAATTCAACAACAAAATCAACACATAAAATCAAAATCAGAAGCAGAATCAAAATCAGAAACAAAACAAAATCAAATGCAGAAGCAAAAGAAAATGCAGATGCAGAAGCCAAAGCAGAACCACCGGCAGTTCGTGGGGTGACGGAGCGACAGCAGCTGGGCAGATCAGTGGTGGTAGGAACCTAGCTCAGCCTCAGATCCCTCTCTCTCTCCTTCGCGCGCCGCCCTTCTCACGTCGGGCTCCCCTTCCTGGCGACGCACTCCATGGCGGCAGAAGCATGCATGAACGGCGGTGACGTCTTCTTCTATTCACGGTTCTGGCAGCGGCTTGTAAGCAGACCGGCGATGATGCAGGTGTCGTGATGACAGAGGCGGCTATGGCAGCGGCCTCCTCCCCTCCACCGGCGCTCTCTATCTTTTTCGGATTTCCTCTCTCGCTGGCTCGTACTCGATGGCGAAAAAAGACCCAAAAGTGGCGGCAACGACACTAGGATTCACGATGACGGCCGCCGGGGCTCCCCCTTCCCCCTCCTTTTCCCCTTTTTCTCTCCCAACCCCTTGGCGCGTCCTTTCCCCTTTCCTTTCTCTCCTCTTCTTTTGGCACTTTTTTTTTAATTTTATAATTTTTTTTATTAAGATAGGAGTAATTTAGTAATAAAATAAAAAAATTTTATTAAAAAGGACGATTTTAATATAAAAAAAACGTTAACGATGGTTTTAAATAAAAAATTACGTTGAGAACGATTTCAATTCTGACCCTTAATGTTAGGAACCAAAATCATACTTTTTTTTTTTTTATGAAAACAAAGTAAAAAATAAAAACAAATTTCCTTCCTCTTTTATCTTATATAGATTTTTTTGGTATATATTAACATATATAAATAAAATACTGGTGATATAAAGTGCTCAATTTTTTCCACTTTACCGTTCCAAGATATTGTTTTTGAAAAAAAAATTGTATGTGAAGCATAAATATAAATATGATGAGTAATAATTTGGTTGATATATAATTTTTGTTATATTTTTTGACAAACCTTTTTGTATTTTTGTTCTTCCAAAAAAAAAAAATACTAGACAAGACGCTTAGGCAAAACATTTTTGTTTCATCCAACAATATTTAAATTACTCCCAGGTATATTTTGATTTCTATTTTTATAAAAATATTTATTCTAAAGATTTAAATTAATAGATAAAAAATACATGATATTATATCTAACATTCATTTCATTTATCTTTTTGTCTATTTAAATTCTATGAGAATAATTTTTAAACACAGTAATATAAAATTACATATCTTAAAAATTAAAAAAATATACAAATAATTATATCTTGATATATTATTAAAATTTTTTTTAAAAGCTTATATTATAAACAATTCATAATAATATGACCAAACATATTTCTAATTACTTTTTCATCAACAAAACATAATTAGATTCATTCCTTTTCGATGTATCTATATATATATGTTCCTTAATTCCCCCTCTACCTCTAATAAGGATTAGCCTCTATTTTTCTCCATCCTTAGCCAAACTTTTAAAAATATCAAAACCATAATCATATCAACTTCTCAATATACACGTATCAAACTCTTTAACAAATCATCTTTTTTACTTATTATTCCTTACTATATAACTACCTTAATCACATGCAATAATAATTTCCTTTCAACATATATAAGAGTAGGTTCATCATGAAATTAAAAAGTCTTCACTATGATGATAAATATGAACCCATTATTTTACGATTAGTCCTATGACTATCACAAATTTTTGGCCACATATATTATACACGTACATGACTAATGATTATTTAAGTTGTCCAAATGTGGAGGAACTAGACAAAGACCAAACTTAGGGGAACTGTATGAAAGCAATAGGAAAAAATAATAAAACGACAACAAGACATTCTTATTATTTGTACAAATTATTAGGTTGGCAATATCAGGTTTTGTTCCTTTTCAATGTTATATACATACATATATTGTATTTAACCCATTGGAAGCACTACATATATACAACATGGTATCCTAATCCATCTTATTAACCTTTTTTTTGTGCATACAACATAGAATTTGTTAATTCAAAACTCTTGCGATAAGAATTTTTTTATTTAATGTTGGAGATATAATTATTTATATAATTTTTTTATTAGTTTAAATTTTTTAAAAAAAGTACTAACATGATATAATATCATAATTATTATAATAAAAAATCTAAAATTAAATTTTTATTGAAACAAACAAATAAATTTAGCATGATCCAAATTAAGAAATCCAAAATTTAAATAAATATAAAAAAAATTATTTTAAAAAATATATTAAAAATATAACTATATATGTATCTTTTTTATCAATAAAACTGTATATGAATCGGATAATATCTATATATCCGCAGTAATTATCCGCATCCTATCCAACTTAAATTGATAATAGGGATATTTATGTTTGTTTCGAACTTACTTAATAGAATTCATATTTATAAGAAAAAACAAAAGAAAAAATTTAGATGAGAATCAAGCAATGATCTAGAAGCTACTAATTCCATGTATAATTATTTAATATATATTATTTATCCAGCTTATATTTCAAAGTAGCTCTAATATTATTATATACCCCATTATTAGGTGTAGTGTTAATTTATAGTTAGCATGTTAATTCAATTGTGCCATATCACTCAATCTTGTAAAAGTTATGTGCCATCACTTGTCATTATCCAATAATCAAATTAAACAAGACAAAGGAAAGATATATATGTATAAAATAAAACTGTAAGATATATAATATTGTTGTATTTCTAAATCATATATATTTTATAATTGATATTAATTATTAAAATTGTTAAAATGCCTAAAAATTACTGAAAGACTTGAAGGCATCTTATATATACTACGAAAAATTTTCACTATTAAATCAGAATTTAATTTTAATATATTATTGGTATAAAATAATTTTACATATGTATTTAATTATGTAACGTCGTATTAGTAAAAATAACTATTTTTTATATTAATTACAAAAATAATTATTCAAAAAAAATATAATTGTACAATTATTTAAAATGTTTTACATTGTGGTTACATCAAAATTAAAAACTAAGCAACAATTTAAGCATAAGCAAAACCAAATGCTTAGAAGAATTGTAGATTAACAATTATATATAGAAGAAGCAACAACAAATTCTTGATAAGAAAAGGCAGCAGCAGGAGTAGTCCTAGTACTAATGTTTAAAAAAAAAAAAAAACTTTTGTCTAATCAATTTCAATAAAATAATTATTATTACCCCATAATATGAAAGGCAACAAATTACGTGTCAATGAGGTAGACAAAGATAAAAAAAAAAAAAAGTGATGAAGACACGTGTACCGCAAGAAATGCCTTGTCCCCACGAATCAGAGTCTAAACAAGCTACGATATTTGGATCCAACAGTGCCACGTGTCAAAGATGTGATTTTCCACCTTTGCTTTCAACAGAATTTTGACACGTACACTCACAAAAAATCAAGAAAATGCTCCAAACAAAGAAAAAGACGACGTAATGGGGGGTACTATGTTTTGACCCCAGTGATGTGGCGTCTTCTCATTGGTCGTTGCTTGACAGAGAGACAGATTCGTGTCTCTTGGGAACTTATTTGATTGGACAACAAATAATGTGTACATTTCTAACTCAATTCTTTTTTTATTGAAAAATATTTTTTTAAGGGGGTGCTTTGAATAATGATAACGAAATGGGGATGGGGAATTTTTTTTTCTTTCATTTTTTTTTACAATTTAAAAAAAATGGAAAAGGAAAATATTCAAAGTGAATAATGAAAGAGGGGCACGTTGTGTGTAGCGACTGTTGGTGATAATGACTCAACCTAACCTCTCTATCTCTCTCGTACTCTGTCTTTGTCATTAGCCAAATTAATGAATGCTAGCCAGCGGCTCAATAATTTAGCTCAATTTTGTTACATGGTTTGAGCTCTTTTCATTTTCAAAATTTTGGTCTATTTTATGGCGATAAACTCAGAGAGTACAAATAAGACTCCAGTAGATAAGATAGAGTAAAATTTACACTCTTCCTAATTCTATCGGTAAATTTAAAATTTTTTAAATTTAATTTTATTTTATTTATAGATTGAAATTTTTTTATCTAAATTCTATCTGCACCATACATTATTTTTTAATCAAATACAATATTTAATTATTCTATATTTTATAAATATACTAATAAAATAAAAAATATATAATTAAGTCTAAATTAAAATTAAAAATAATAAAATAATAACAAAATTCATGTTAAAATTACAAAAAAAGATGTGTTTTTTATTATCATCAATTTTATTTTATATATATATAATATTTTTTAAGTATATATTATAATATACTAAATGTGTAAATAAATTGAATAGGATTAAATTTAAATTTGTATCTTATTTACAGTTTAATTCATTCTATTCTCAACTCGACTCATTATAAATTAGATTAAATATCTACAGATAAAATTATTATTACCATACCTAAATTTATAAAATTTGTGAGAACTGTGAATGCAAATAGAATTATAGAAATTTATTAATAAATTATAATTCAAATGATATAATTTTTTATGCTCATTTAGAGATCACGAGTTTAAATTTTCTTATTTTTAGTAAAAAAAATGGAATTATAGGAACTTGAAAAATGCACAAAAACGGTTAGAATACGAAAAAATTGGTCTTATCAATAACAATTCAATTGTCGAAATACTAACAGATTTAATGCATGATAGAACAATTTATAGGACTTGGAAGCATACTTGTTTTTAACAGAGAGCTTGAGACAACTAAAATATCTTAAAATGCTAAAAAAATATAACTTTGATATCATGTCAAATGAAATTTATGATAAGATTATATATTCGAATGTTGTGTTATACAATAAGAATTATCTATTTGTAGATTAAATATATAATCCAAATATAATAATAAAATCAATCTAATATTAAAATAAACTAAATCAACATAAAATATATCCAAATATTATATTAATATATAATATCCTAAAACATACTCTAACATTAAAAAACCATGTGCAATAGGAGATGTTTTTCACACAAGCGGTTTTCCTAAAAAAAACTTTCATAATTTATTATGATCTCGGTGACATTTAATTTGTTATATAATCTATCCTTATGAGCAAAGTTTTGATTCAAATGGTCATTACTATATACATGTGTCATGTCATTAACAAATTACATCCATATTCTATACACAAATTAAAACCTTATAAGAAATGTGACATAAGTGCTAACGTATTGGTTCAATAGGCCATTAGGGTTATATTATTAATTTATTCAATAATCCTTCTAAGTGCTACTTCTATCAATAAATTATTATGCACGGTGGTTGTTTGATTCTATTTATTGAAGGGTTTATATGTGTCATCGATGCCCCTGCTCTGAGTCGAAGGCAATAATAAATGCTTATTTATATGAGGGTACTATTATTCAAATAAAGTGAAGATTCTCCAGTGAATCCCATCATATATAATTTATTAACATATTTATAAACTTATGTTAATTCATAAACACAACTACTTCAGGTCAAGCTATATGATATTTTCATTAATTATCACATTACATACTTTTTTCATTCTTAATTAAATGTTTTCTTTTGAAATTTTGTCTTTTTATAAATAATTGTCATTTTTAGGTTTAGTTTTTCAAAAAATGTAGCAGCTATTTTTAACAAACCCAAATAAAAGTGATTTTTAATAAGTATAAATAATAAAAATTAATTTGGTAAAATTATTTTAAACATTTAAAATAATTTTAGTAGACATAAATATAATATAGAGCAGATATTCATTAATATATATAAGGTTATATTAAATTATTTAATTTAAAAATATATATAAACTGATTTTAAAAAGTATTTTTATAGGTGCTTTTAAAGTATTTTTTATTTTTAAAATATGAAAATATAAACTCGTAATAATTTGAACATGATATAAATCATACGATCCAAACAGGTTGGTCAAAATGGCGGAATGCATTTGGTTTTATATGCGACAAAAAAGTGCATTTAAAACTTAAAGGTAAATTCTATCACACCACTATAAAACCGGCTATGCTTTATGGTACAGAGTGTTTGACAGCCAAAGAAGAGCACGAACATAAGTTGAGTGTGGCAGAGATGAAGATGTTGAGATGGATGAGTGGTCATACGCGATTGGATAAAATAAGGAACGAAGATATAATGACACCCATTGTGAAAAAGATGGTTAAATCGCGTCTCAGGTGGTCTGGACATGTGAGAAGAAAACCGATAGAACACCCAGTCAGGAGGGTGGATGAGATGGAAGATGGATAAGGGACAAAAGACAGAGGAAGACCTAAGAAGACCATCTATCCATGAGGTGGTCAAACGAAATCTACATGTAAACAGTCTCTATATAGACATGATACATGATATAGCATAATGACATCATTTAATTCATGTAGCCGACCCCATCTAATGAGATAAAATTTTGTTGTTGTTGTTGTATCAAATATAAAATAGAATTAATACTCAGATTGATATTTGAAATTATACTCCCGCCTCAATCCGATCTCTAAAGTTTTAACTTATTTAATTTAGTCCTCAAAATTAATATTCGTGACTCATATTAGTTTCTAACTTTATTTTAATCACAAAACCGTTAACATCGTACTAAAATGGACTAATAGCTGCCCTATTAGATTTTAACGACAATTTAAAATGATAACTATAATTTTTTTATCTCAATTTATTTCTTATGAAGAATTTATTAGAATCCTAATTCTAATTTCACTTAATGATTTTAAAGATTTTTTAGGAAATAAATTGAAATAAAAAATTTTAATTATCATATTAAAAAATTGTTAGAGAGTTCAACATGACAATTATCAGTTTATCTTAACACATTGTTAATGATTTTGTAATAAAAACTTGATCAAAAACTAATATGAATCACTGATGTCAAATTAAAAAAGCAAATAGAGTAAATTAAAATGTTCAGATACCAATTTAAATATTAACTCTACAAAATATTAAAAAAATTCACCAAAAAGGGCTGCTTACTAAACGAATGTAATATTAATTGGGTTTTCTCCAATAATCATATTCCTTAATAAGTGAGTGAAATACTTATCAAAGAGAGTAATTATTAATGGTAAAAGTAATTTTATAAATTAATTTTAATTTTTATAACTTTAATATACACACATCATCATTTCCTTAAGTCAAGTAAATATTTAAAAATAAACACTTAATTAAGGATAGATTATATATATATATATATATATATCAGTGTGTGTGTGTGTGTATTAATGTATGTATGTATAACTTAATAAGTAAATGATGTAAACTATGCAAAATACTTTATTACTGCAATTTATAAAGTAAAATCAAATTAAAAGTGAAAAGACCTGGCCATATAATTCTTTAACCTGACCTACCATAAACTTTATTTATCTATTTAATTACACTATAAAGTTTCCACGATTTCCACACTATAAGCGCAAACATAATTTTATAATGTATTTAAACATTCTTATTATACCCCTAAAACACATGCATCATCACTATGTTAAGAAAAGGCTTTAGCCTTGAAAATTTTAAAATGAATGAATAAAATAAAACTTGACTAAACCCGTAAGTTTAATTTTCCGAAAGCACATACCACTTGTTCATATATATATAATAACAAACTATTGATAGTCTAATATATTGTGAAAGAAAGATGGTACCATTTAAAATTATTAAATTGACAATAATTATTGTTGAACTAATATTTTAATATAAAATGAAAGTTTCAGTTATTAACGTGAATCATGTAAACCGATCACAGATTATCAACGACAAAACCTTGAAGCTAAAAAGGATGATGACAGTGATAGTGACCAAAATGAATATTAAATGCTGCATTCTCACTCACATAAATCATTAAAAATGTGGTTAAAATAAGAGAAATAATTAAGAGTAACACTTGTAATAAGTTGAAAAGTGAAATGTGATCACACATTTTTAAATATATATATCATAGAGTGTAGGTGAATTAAATCAATTTTTCCTTAAATATCTTTGATTTAATTTTTTTAATTTTATCTTAGCTCTAGAAATAAAATTATACCCCTTATTCCGATTTTAAATAAGTGTCTAATTTTAAATTCTTGTTTTATAACATATAAGTATTCATCTAAACAATTAGATTAATTTTCACTAATAACTTTATTAAATAAATGAAAATTATAAGAATAATATGAAAGTTAGTAAGGATAATATACCTTTAACTTATATGTAAAATAAGATATTTTTAATATTTTACTTATTAAAAATAATTAAAAATTCTAACAGATTCTCCTAATTTCTAAATCAAGAAAGTTTTGACGTTTTTACGTTTTATTTTTCAAAAAATTATATACTTAAATTTTTTTACTCATTTAACAATAAGATAATTAAGACAATAAAATTAGAACTTTCAATTAATATTTTTTTAATGCATGTGTATGGTTATAATTGCACAATTATTTACAATATAAGGAAATAGTTAAGTCCTTATAATAATTTATTGTTACAAAATTTTTTAGTTGAATTGAATAATACAAAATCAGATAGTAAGTACTGAACTATATAAAGTTTTTTTTTTTTAAATTAAGGATTTGATTATAAAATTTTATTTAATATAAAAAATTACCTAAAAAAAGTATATTATAAAAACCCAACTGTATATATATAATTAAGCCTACATATATAGTATATATCTATTTTATAATTGAAGCATCAAGCAAGCTCCTTTGAGCCAAGCCAAACAAGCATAGAGAATAGAGAGATATGGCTTAGTGTTTATCTCAAAAGTTAACCAAAAAAGAAAGAGTATACATTGATATAGATACATAAACATGAGAAAGAGATAAGAAAAAAGGGGGAACATATGTAATATTCACTAGGCACAGGTGGAATTGCACTCTCTTTTTTCTTGTGTTCCATAAACAGTACCATATTTTCAAATCTTTGGATATAAATTAAACCCTTATGAACTTGAGTTAGTTTCATTCTGACCCCAAAATACTCCACCACAGATATATAGATATGATAGGAACACCAATAACCTAAGCCCAATTGATTCACTCACACATATATATCACTAGGCACACACTCCCATAACAAAAACAAAAAATTAAAAAAATATCCCTCTCTAAATTCACCTCTCTCTATTATATTATCCTTCATAAGGTTCTTGCACACCAGGTGTTTGACCAAATGGAATATGCAACATATTCATCAGCAGCAGAAGTTTGTGAAGGTATTGAAACTCCACCAGCACCAGCAGCATCATCTTCATCAATTTCATCCATGATGATTTGTAGGAAGAAGAAGAACAACAACAGCAACAATACAAGGAGGTTCAGTGATGATCAAATCAAGTCATTGGAATCAATATTTGAGACTGAGTCAAGGCTTGAGCCAAAGAAGAAGCTTCAACTTGCAAGGGAGCTTGGTTTGCAGCCAAGACAAGTTGCTATTTGGTTTCAGAACAAGAGAGCAAGGTGGAAGTCAAAGCAACTTGAGAGAGATTACACCATTCTCAGAAACAATTACAACAATTTGGCTTCAAGGTTTGAGTCACTCAAGAAGGAGAAACAAGCATTACTAATTCAGGTACTACTTTAATAGTTTAGGAAAAGTTTCAAGTATTCCAGAAACATTGGTATTCTAATGATTTTAGTTGTTGATCTTAATTCATATATATATTTTTTATAATTGAGATTAACGGGCTAAAAATAAACACTGGAATACTCGAAAATTTTCTTATAGTTTATATTGTAGTATTTTCTATGATTTATGAAGATATTGTTACAATGTTACTAGATGGATGGTTATTGTTGATAAAATTTAATTGGGATTTTGAAACAGTTGCAGAAGCTGAATGATCTAATACAGAAGCCATCAATGGAGAAGAAAACTCAGAGCATGGACAGTGAATCAGAAAATGGTGACACATCCAAGAGTGGTAGTGAACTTAAGGTCAAACCAATAAGCCAATCATCAATGGCAGCAAGATCATCAGAACATGCAGTTCTTTGTGGTGGTGGTGGTGGTGGTGGTGGTGCTCTTTCAGATGATGATACAAGCATCAAAGTTGAGTACTTTGGAAACTTGGAAGATGGGCTTGTGAATTTTGCTCATGATCATGGTGATGGGTCTTTGACATCACCAGAAGATTGGGGTCATTTTGATTCTGATGATCTTTTAGGCCAATCAACTAGTGATTACCAATGGTGGGACTTTTGGTCCTGATGCAATTACAGCGTTGTCAAACTCTCGAGTTAACTCGTAAACTCTTCTCAGCTTATGATGTATTTAGCTTCCCAATCGAGTTCATGAGTTTGTGAGTCGAGTTTTTAGCCCTACGAATTCAGGTGAACTTTCGCGCTTGATTACTTTGATCCTGAAACATGAAACAGAACATGGGCAAAAAGGCACATCCTTTTTTCTTTTGTAATTATCATATAATCATTATATATGAGCGTCTATAGGGGGAATTGAATTCACATGTTCTTGTTTCCATCCTCAATAATGTTCTCTAGGCTATTTTCATGCACATGTTCATATCAACCAATAATTTCAGCTTCTACTATGCATTTGAGTTCTGCTGTGAAATGATGAAGAAGAATCCTATAGAGACTTTTTAAGGATCTATTATATTGCAGCACAAACACACAATTTTTAAACAATGGTTGGTAATCAAATAATTAGTGTTTAATTTTTAATTAATTGAATTCCTCCAAGAACCAGTTTCTGTAACTAAATTCTTAATGAAATGCTTATTTTAATGAAGTTATTATTGATAAACATCCACAAGAAAAATATATTATTAGTACTAACAAACAAATTTCAATTGACTTCTAGAAGCATCTAGAGTCACAATATACATAAGATACTTTATTAGATCCAAACAAAACCAAAAACGTTATCTATAAACCAAAAATGTGATTTTTGCCACTAAATTATTGTACAATAAAACCTGCCCAAAAATTTACTTGTAAAAAAATTTGAAAAAATAAAAAATTATCCATAGTCTTCAAGGAAAGCAACAAAAGATATCAAGATCCATGAATTAATACATCCATGTATATAAAAATTACAAAAATAAAATTGTAAAACCACTTTCTAAAAGATATAAAACAAAGACAACTTAAATAATCTTGTGTGGTTATTAGAATTGAAAGTTGAAACATAAGAAAACTAGAATCATGCAACACATGCCCCAAACCCCACATTAAGGGGTGTGGAGAGAGTATATGAAAATAGCATTTGATTTTTGATTAATGAAAAGCATAGCTACCACAAACACATATCCTTCTCTCTCTCTTTCTTTGGGGTTATGAATTTGTCACGTCCATATAGAATAATGATTAAAAATTGTCCTAAATAATTGGTTGATATTGTTCTTGAATGCTAACATCAATTGGAGCTGGTTGTCTTCTCAAGAAATGTGGCATTCTTATGTTAGGCAAATTCATCCAACACCAAAATAATAAGTCTATAATATCGATATCTGAGTTCTCTTAAATAGTAATTTAGAAAATCTCGTTTATAAATAGAGGAAATAAAAAATGCTACAAGTTTCTAAATTTTCTTCCATTATCTTCTTTTAGATAGCAACATCTTAATTGTGAGAGTAGTAGTGATTCTAACGATTTTTTTTTTGGTCAGGGATTCTAACGATTTGAAAATGAAAATAGTAAATAGGCAAATCATCCAACACTTAAATTAATAAGTATATAATACCGATGCCTGAGTTCTCTTAAATAGTAATTTACAGAATCTCGCTTATAAATAGAAGAAATGAACAAAAACAATTCTAAAAGTTCCAATAAATATAATAAAATAAATTATTGTCTTAATTTTTAATTAAAATATTATATTTTTATTTTAAATATTTTATTTCGTTTTATTTTAATTTTTTATTCTGTAAAAATTAAAATTTTTCTTCAAAATATACACTTTTTGCCATTATCTTCTTCTTTTAGATAGTGACAACGTCCTAATTAGATGAAAATATTTTTAGTTTTGAGAAGGAATAAAAATAGAAGAAAATAAAACATTTAAGAAAAGAAAAATTTTGAATGTTAAAAATAAAATTAGAATTTAACTCCACCGTTATAAACTAAAATAATATTTTACTCAATATACTATGACCAATTGAGTATAAATTTAAATAAGGAATCTATAGTGACTATTATTATAATGATTACGATGGATATATAATTTTGACAATATGTAAAAAATAGATTTAATTATTCTATTAGTCTCTATAATTTTACTAAATTTATAATTAAATTTTTATATTTTTTTTCTTTCAGTTGGATCACTACACCACTTTTAATTTTGTAATTAGATTCTTTTTGTGTTAAAAATATTAAAATTAACGGAATATTTCTTTCAAAAAACATGTAGTCAAAGATCTAATTAGATTCTTAATTATGGATACCTTCAATTTACAAAAAAAATTTCGTTAACTCTAATATTTTTTACATTAATAAAAACTTAATTACAAAATTAAAAAAATATAAAGATCCAATTGAAAGAATTTTTGTATTTATAAAGATCCAATTAAGATCACAATTTTTGTATTTTTATAATAAAATTTTACTTTTATTTTTCAAATTAAAAAATGTTTTTAAATAATTAAAAAATATTATTTAATTTTTAAAAACACTCAAATTTTTAAGTATTATCAAAATTATATAACTACCATAATAATAGCCACTATGCACGCAATTTAAATTGTTACTAACCGAGCAATAGGGTAAATATCTAATTTCAATACACATAATTTAGATTTTATGATTAATCTTTATTTGATAATTTATAATTATGTATCCTGATATACCCTTCTCATAAGGGCACCACTGAATTGATATTTTATCACATCAATATTTGATTTTGTTATATATATATGGTAAACCTTCCAAGAACGATTGTGACAATTAAGTTATCATCATATCCTGACTAAAAGTTAAAAAAAGCACCATTAGCTTAGCTTCAAAACCATTCACTTAAATCATTTCATAATGATACATTGCATCTAAGAAAGCAAACGAGATGCCATAACCTTTTTATTTTATTCTTAAATTGCAAAAAGAAAGTGCTTTTCTCCGAAAGACCAAACATGCTCTTTATGGTTAAGTTTCGAGGAAAACGACAAATTAATAACACTGTTAAACAAGAGACGATAACATTAAAAACGACAACAACATTTTGGTTCCTTCTTGTGCCGTTTCCTGTTGGAAAAGTGGGAAGGATGCTGTCGTTTTTGTTCATTATGTATCCAACCCATTTCCTTCATCCACTGCAAACAAAACAACTTACAAGAAATTAAAATTAATCCTAAATTAGCTCTTAATTTTGCTGTTTTGTAATTTATTCCAAATTTATTGTGGGACATATGTTTTCTTCATGCACTAGATAAATTAACTAAATAGAAGTGGCATATGTCATAAATTAAAATGACATATTTCAAAAGTTTAAATTGAGAAGAGAGAATACATTAACAATTATATATTTTTAACGATATTATGTGAACAACGTCACATATGATATATAGACTTTAAAAAAAAAAGTATATATAACAACGAAAAGAATTCGTGTATTGAGTTAAATTATATTAAACACTTCCAATATGAATTTATGATAATAATAAACTAATGAGTATTGTTCTATATTACATTTATGATGCGAATACTAGAGCATATCTAATTAGTACCATTTTTTAATTAATTAGTCTAGTAGAAAATACGATCATATAACTTTATCATATATCTTTTTTAATATGTTGGTAATCGTAGATATTTTCCTGGACTATCCCATGTTGGTATGCCCAAATATATCCTCTATATTCACTCTTTTCTGGATAGAGACTTGTTGTCCAAACGTGATTCCTGATTTTTTTTAAGAAAAAGTATAGGGTACTAATATATTATCTGTTAATTTATTATTAATAATAATTAATTATTATATTTTAAATATATATAAAAAGATACATTCAGAAAATATATTTATAAAGACACTTCTATTAAATATAACTATAAAAAAGATATTTTTATTAGATACATCTACAAAAACACTTCTATTAAAGATAGTTATAAATAAGAGTTGACAAAAGTGAGCAGAAATGCTGTTAGTAACGTAGTGGGATTGTTTTTTAAATTTACCATCTATTCTAAGACTGTGATATATGTGTTGAACACGCGATATTTGTAGACTAGTGAACTAATTATTAGACCAACCCAACTTGATTAAGAAAAGAATTTAAATACTATTTATGTTAGGTCTTATAATTAACTATTTTTTTTTTGGGTCTGTACTAAATAAATAGTGTCCCTAAGATATAGAAATGTTGTGGACTGGCTCAATAGACCTCCAACATAAGCCCACTAGGCCCAACATTGAGACTTTATAAAGTTCAGACCATAGTAAGAGACTTAATAAATGTACCAAAACCCAAGAACAAAAAAAGAATAATAACGCCAACAAAACGAAAACACCAAAAACAAAAAAGTTCGTACTTAGTACAAAGTACAGAAAAAGGTAAGCAGTAAGTATAGAAAAATAAATATTAAAAAAAAAAGAAAGAAAAGAAGCTAGAATTAACGATGTTTAAATGTCGTGCTCAATGACCAAAAAAAAAAAATGTCGTGCTCTCCTTTTGATTTTTAGTAGTAAAGTATATATTAAAATATGCAAATTTCTTGATTAATTTTCTATCTACTCGTAAGGTGAATTTTAGGGTTAAAAATTAGTTGTTGACTTTTAGCTGACGAATTTTATTAAATTACTTGTTTTGAATTAAATAAAAAAGAAAAGAAATAGGAGATTTGACCGTGAAGATTGTGGTTAAAGTAGAGAAAATAAAAATTTTACGTTAAATCGAAAAAGTAAATTAAAAACGTAAAATTTTAACAAGATTTAAATCGTAAAATTTAGTACAAATTTCATTAAATCGATAAGCTCATTTAAAATTATAATATTAAAAGATTTTAAAAGTTAAATCGATATTCTAGTTATCGTGCTCGTGCTATCTGCACAATAGTAACAGTGAGCAATGCTTCAAACACATTAATGAAAAGGCTGTTCCACATTAAATAAAAATTGTTGCTTAGTTCTTTATATTGAGATAGAGATGCTACTATATGATTAATGCAACATGGAATCATCAATCAATGCATAATAGTTGAAAAAGAGAGGGAGAGAAAAATTAAATAAAAGAAAAAATGCACTCACTTCAAGAAAATTCCAACACTTAATACTGTGTAACTCAGAACAAGAGCAAGAGAGCTTCACTCACGAGAACGAAAACACTAAAACATAATCAATGCATGCACATTCTTACCTGTAAAGTAAAAATATACTGTTTAATTTTGTTGTTACTTTTACTTACCAAGTTAAAATAACAGGGTTTTTCTTCCTTTTCCTCTCAAATATCAGTTCCTTTGTACGCTTGTTTGGGTGTGATTAATTTGTAATAAAAAAATTTCAATAATAAAAGTTTTTTTTATTTTTTAATTTATTTGACAAAATTTTAATAGTAAAAATTAAAATATTAAAAAATATATTATTTTAAAAAATTTAGAATTTATATCTTTTTAAAAATTTTTTACTTAAAAAAAGATAAGTCGAATCCATTTTGAATTTGATAAATGCATTGCTTGTGAAGTATGTGTTCGTGTATGTCCTATAGATTTACCTGTTGTTGATTGAAAACTGGAAACAGATATTCAAAAGAAACGTTTGTTTAATTATAGTATTGATTTCGGAATTTGTATATTTTGTGGTAATTATGTTGAGTATTGTCCAACAAATTGTTTATCAATGACCGAAGAATATGAACTTTCAGTTTATGATCGTCATGAATTGAATTATAATCAAATTGCTTTAGGCCAATTACCAATGTCAGTAATTGATGATTATACAATTCGAACTATTCTAAATAAAAAATATTAAAAAATTTAGAATTTATATCTTTTTAAAAAATTTTTACTTAAAAAAAGATAATATAATAAATAAAAAAATATTTATATTGTTATACTCAAATATAATTGCTAAATAAAAGATATTTTTATATAAAATATTCAAACATAAAATTATTTTTATTTTTTTAAAAAATATTTTAAAAAAATCACCTAATTTTTTTTTTTGTAAAAACTGATCTAAACAAATCCTATATATATGTCATAAAACTATTTTTTCTAAAATTTTAAATTAATAAAAAAATACGTAAATGATTTACGTTTTTTTCTACAAGAACCTCTTTTAAATTTGTGTAAATTTTTGCCATCAAAATTTCTAAAAGTAAAAAGAATGAAAACCTGGAATAAAAAACAATACAGAAAATCTTGGACGAATCAAGATGCTCTTCCAAGCCAAGAATTTGTTTCAAGGTGTGTCCATATGGTGAAATTTGTTTCAACATGAGAGATAAAAAAATTAAATCAACTTTGGATACTATATCATAAAATCACTTCTCTTAAAAATTTAAATTAAAATAAAAAAAAACACGTGAATAACTATCTCTCTAAAATATCTTCAACTGAGAATTTCTCTTTGACTTTAATTTATTTGGTCAGCATCATCTGTGACATTCAATAATAGCCATAATGTTCGTTCCATCAACATTGTCTCAAGCATGCACTACGTAGTACTTTAATTTGTTTCTATTGTATGAGAAACAGAGAAGCCTCTCATTCTATCAACTTTACAAGATCCCATCTTTTTTTATTCTAGTTTCATCAGGACTATGTTACTCCTAAACTACAAGAAAAATAGTCTTTAGCTATGGTTATTAAAACTATGATCAAAACTTGAAAAAAGCATGGTTAACATAAATTTGCCATGGTTGGAGCAATGTAGTTTAGCAGGCTATTACTTTTTATAACGTAGCATAAAGTATATTTTTTATTTTTAATGTTTGTGATTTTTTTAAAATGCTCCTAATAATTTGTTGTATTTAATTTTGTCCATAATATTTTTAATCTGTGTCAAAATTATTCTTGAATGTTAATTTTATGTGAAATATTAGAGACAAAATAAAAAATTTATAGAAATAATTTTGATACAAATAAAAAAAATTAGAAATAAAATTGAATTAATGAAAAACGCTAATAATAAACTTGAATAAAATTAAATATTAATGATATTTTTAAAAAAAATGGGATAAAAAAGTATATTTTAATTTATCCTATATTTAACACAATTTTGAGTGTCTTAACCACGGTTTTTAGAACGCTGAAGATCTTTACCTAGTCATGATTAATATTTGATTAACTACAGATGAAGTAAAAGAAAAGAGGTTAGATCTAGGGTTAAAAAAAGACAATGAAGACGAAAATTGTATGTATGTGTTTATTGTAGGGTATCAATATTAAATATTTTTTTTCCCTTTATAACTAATGAAAACAAATTTTAGTCCTTTGGTCTAATAATAAAATTGTTTATTTCAAAAATGAAAAATATGTTTTTTTAATCATAGACAATATTCTAATATCATATTATATAACTATTTATTTACAAAACTTTGACCCTCATATAAATAATTATATATTTATTGTCACAGCTAATTATTAGTAATAAAATTGATATGTCTAGACTTACAAGTTGTTTAATGGTTTTTGTTAAGTGTGTTTTCCAAGGATACTAGTGGAAAAATATCTTAGCTGAATTTCTCTAGAGAAAAAAAAAAGAAAATAAAATACTTAAGCTATAAACATATCAAAACATAAAAGTAATATGCAATAATTAGAATAGAGTTTATGTTTTTTATTTTCCTTGAAATAGAGTTTATAATTTTTTGTTTTGGACATACAACTCACACACACTCTGGTCGAAACTATTTGGTATCTAAAAAAAATTAACTAAAAATAATAAAAAAAATTGTCTTATTTAATATTTATTAATTCTAATAATAATTAATGAATGTCTAATAAAATAAATTTTGACTTTTTTTTCTACTAAAGATTTTTTATCATTGTCTCTACTGAAATTTGAATTCGGATATATGATTTATGAAGATTATAAATTGTTTACTAACATGAGAGTCTCGTCACGAATAAAATTTGTTTACGAAACTACTTGATGTATTTAAAACGAAAAAGCGGCTTTGATAGTTAATTTTAATTAATATATATTATATATTTTTTATAATTAAATTAGCAAATAAAATTATTGAAACACTAATATTTTGAGGTACATTCAAGAAATTAATGATTATTTAGTGGTGATTGTTGAAGGAAACTGTGACATAGTGCTGAAACAGTTCTCACTGAAGAAAAAAAGGATTGATGGAACATTATAGATGGATGGTAAAATCACATAGGTCAATTCCATGGAAGACAGTGATTAAGATGTGGTTCAAAAGGGTTCTGTTTTTCTGTTTTCTCTCTCTCCTCCCTTATTTCCTGCTATGCTTCCTTTCTTCTCAGAAGATATATAACATAACACTTTCTTAAAAATTGTATTTATTTATGGATAGATATAATTCTTGATGTGTTTATTTTTATTAATTTAATTTAAAAAAAATTATGATATAGAATAAAAATTTATATCACCTAAAAATTTAGAATTCAATCATTGTTGATAAAATTTTTTTTAATATAAGACAAATAAAATAAGAATAAAATTATGTAAAAATTTATGTAAATTCAAAAGAGACTCGTGTATAAGAGAAAGTACAAAAAAATATTAATTTATGTATCTCTTTAAATCAGTTTAAATTTTTAAAATAAGTAATAATTTTATAATAATATAAAAATAAATATATCAAATAATATCGTTGTAACTTTATTAGTTATACTATGTATTCTTATAGGATACATTTATACAATTAGTCTTTAATATTTATACCGAATACAGTGTCCATAAGTTTTCTATTAAGAAAGAAAAAACACTTATTATTTTGGTACATACATTTGGATCACATATATTAATATAATGCCAGTTATTTAAAAAAAATCAGAATACATAAAAATCAGAATATAAACAATATTAGATTGTAAACTTTAGAGAAAATCTATGCTTTAGAAAAATGAACTATGGACAAGCTAAGGTCAATAAATATAGTCCTTTAAGACTAGACTTATAGGGCCTAACTTGAACAAATGCTCTCATAACTAAATGGACCCATAATAATGGTAACTAAACACACCATGATTAGAAGACAATAAAATCATTCACTTTAATCATTGAGAGACCAGTTTAATCATCTAACTTTAATAATTGAAACTTCTATGTAAAGGAACTAGACGTATTATGTTCATCTTAGCATCATATTAATAACTATATGAAACTACCTTAGGAGATTATTATGCCTATAACTTAGGCCTGAATAATGTCATTGTTTAGCCATGACAAATATCTTTGTATTTAGATTTAAAATTGACTCTAGTTTGGAACTTGTCATTCTTAACATGTTATACATTTTGCACTATTGAACGAATCCATTTTTATTCTTCATTTTCCTCAATTCATCAGCAAAGCTCAAGTAGCTAATTAATGCAGTCTTGAATCTGAGGAAGAAATTGAGTAGAAGTAGTAGAGTAGTTGATGATCCTAATGCATGAAAAGAAATGGCTCTAGACAATCTTAGATTTTTTTTTGTCTAGACAATCTTAGATTATTCTCTTTTATATGAATTATAATATTTATATCAATTATAATAAAGTCAATACATTTTTACTGTCCACACTATTTGAAGAATGAGTAAGTAGAATATATATGAAATTAGCTTATATTTTTTGGTGACTATATATGAAATTAGCTTATATAATTTTTAGAATAAATGCTTTTTTTAAAAATTCTTTGAAACAAAGTTCATCTATATATATAATTTAAATTTGAACCTGTACAATATATATATTTGACATAGTCTTTTGCTCATCCAAAAGTTGAGAGTAGTAAATTTAACATACTTTTTTTTTCACGGTATCTCTTCGTTTAATAAATTAATGACTGATCTGTCGCGGATTAGAGCTCCATTTAAAAATTTATCATTAACCAATAAATTTTGCATATATAAAACAAATTTCGAACTCTCAGTACTTATTTAAGCGAATTAGTATTTTTTTTTCATTTATATAATACCCCACAATTGATTGCTAACTTAGGACAAAACCTATCAGAGCAAATCTACTGAATTTTGTGTTATGGGACTATGTATTAGACAAAAATAAGTCCAATAGCAAAAAATATAAAAATAATGGTATTGAACTAAGTTTAATTTTGGGTCTTATATATATGATGACAAATATTATTTGGAGTGAAAATTCAAGTTTTGGTTTAAAGTGTGTACTAAGTGATACAGGCCTATGTATATGTTACTTCAGTCTAAATTAGTGTTGCTTCAGCAAATTAAAGTATTACAGCTCCAACACTTAAGCCCATTACTTGTTAAATGAGCAACAGATCAGTGCAAGAGCCAAGAGAGAGAGCACCGAAAAAAAGAAGAAAGAGAAGGACATTTGTCAACAATATGAGACAGCTATAACACCAAGACAAAATCAAGGACAGCTGGGGACACTCTCACTACAAGGACATCAGTAAAGCAACATTCAGAATAAGAGAGAAGAAAACACAAACTTGCACAAGATGAAAAGCACTAGAGTAGCTCCTCGGATAGCAGAAGTAATGGAGAAGAGGGAGAAAGAAATGCATGCCAAGGAAGAAAGCAAATCCATTGGAAGACTCTTGTGGTTGCTGTATTATGGCTTTCGGTCAAGATGAAGAAGTCAGAAGCAAAGTTTCCACTCTGATGCTTAATGAGAAAAAGTGAACGGCTGGGTTGGTGAAACTCAGTGCTCAAGAAGTTGACATAGGGTGAGCTACCAAGGAACATGCAAGGAGATATAAAGAAGCTTTCTGCTCATTCAGGACTAAGGAGAGAAAACCAGAGCTTGGTGAGTTGTATTTTGTGAAGAAGTTCCTCTACTTGGATAATGCTTTCTTTCAAAGAGGCATTCAGCCAATACTGAAGAACAAAAATATGAGGCTTGCAAAGCTAGTTTATCACATAGCAAAGAGGCTGTTGATGAGGTCAATCTCCTTCATGTTTTACAAATTGTGATGTGCTTTTCTATGTTTATCTTTCAGTAATTTCTTGTGAGCAAAGACATTGTGAGAAAGCTCAAATAAAAGCCATGAGTGAAAAAAGGCTGAGTGATACACTTGAGAGAAAATCCTAGAGTTATTTTTCTGATTTCTTTAGGTTGGTTAAGTGTCTTGTATCTTGTACCTGTAAGGTATCCCTTTCTTAGTTGGGTTAGCACTAAAAGTAAATAGTTAGGTGTTAGCATAGCCAATGTCAAGTTAGGTTAGAACTTGAGTGTGAAATTAGTGTATGTAATACTTTTAACTATAGTGGAAATTCCTCCATTGTTGTGGAGGAGATTTGACGTAGGTTGTATAGCAAAAGGCAACCGAACCAGGATATATACTGGTGTTAGTTTTTCTCTTCTCAGCTGTGTTCTGTTTTCTGATATTTACGAGACAAAAATAAATTGTCTCATAAATTTCCGCTGCTCAGTACAAACAGAATCAGAATTGAAAGCTTGATTTAAAAGGTCATAACAGCAACTTAAAAGGAAGGCATAGATTTAACCCCCCTTCTCTAAGCCTACCACAACCTTTAATTGGTATCAGAGCTAAGGTCTCAAGAATCAAGCTTAATCACTTGGAGCAAATATCCAATGGCGAACAACTTGGGCACAACCACAGTTGCCTACACCCTCACTGAAGGCCAGTCAAACAACCGGCCACCTTTCTTCAACGGGAAGAACTATGCCTACTGGAAAGAAAGGATAATGATCTTCATCCAATCTGTTGACTACAACATATGGAAGATAGTTGTGAGCGGTCCCAAGATCCCAACAAAAACAAGTGCTGATGGAGTGGTGACTCCAAAAGAAGAAGCTAAATGGAATAAAGATGATAAGAAGAAGATGGAGCTGAATGCTAAAGCAATCAACCTTCTTTACTGTGCTATCAGCTTTGAAGATTACTAGAAGGTGTCTAGATGCAAGACAGCCAAAGAAATTTGGGAAAAACTCCAGGTTACACACACACGAAGGCACTAAACAAGTCAAAGAAACGAGGATTGATATGCTGCAAAAAGAGTACAAGATGTTCAACATGAAGGATGGAGAAAGCATTGATGAAGCGTTTGAGAGATTCTCAATCATAATCAACAACCTTGATGCTATGGGTACAAACTATACAGAACAAACCTTGGTGAGAAAACTCCTTAGAAGCCTCACAAAAGAATGGGAAACCACTGCCACTGTCCTAACCGAGAGCAACAACCTAAGCCCCATAACCTATGATGAGCTGAGAGGAAAACTCCTTGTCTATGAAACCACACACACAAACCTGAACTCAAAGAAAAAGGGAATAGCCCTCAAGTCAGAAATTGAACCAAAAGAGAGTGAGTCTAGTGATGGTATTTCAGATGATGAGCTTTTATTTTTTGCTAGGAGATTTAGAAGGATGATGAAGAACAAGGGTAAGTACAAGGGTTCAAGCTCAAAGGAACACAAGATGGACTTGAGCAAAGTGACGTGTCATCATTGCAAGGAGCCTGGACACTTCAAGTTAAAATGTTCAAAGCTCAAGAAAGAGGACAAAGGAAAGAAAGAAAGGAAAAGAGTGCTCATGGCAGCTTGGGAGGATCTTGAAAATGACTCAAATGAAGAAGAAAAATCTGAAGGTGAAGATAAAGACTGCTTCATGGCTGGAAACAACAATGTTGATGAGGTAAATTATTATGATTTGACCATTGATGATTTACATGCTATTATTGATGTTCTCACTTTAAATACCTCAAAACTGCTTGACAAGTACAATGAATACAGATCTGAAAGAGATGTGTTAAGAGCTGAAAATGATTTTTTAAAAGAAAATGTGAAGGAAACTGAATGTGCTTTGAACATTATTGAAGAAAATAGATTTCTAAAATCTAAACTTGAAAAATTAAAAGGAAAGCACATTGTGGATCCTTCTCATGAGTTAATTGCTGAAAATAAAAGATTAAATGAGATGATCAAAAGGCTGAATGGTGACTTAGCAAAATTTGCTCAAAGTTCTAGTAACTTGGACAAACTACTTGCAAGTCAAAGACCATTATTTGAAAAATCTGGTTTGGGTTACATAGCCAAGGAAGATGCAGCTTCTAATATTTCTTCTATAAAGTTTGTGGCTTCTTCATCAAATACCAAATCCATACCAAACAAATCTGGTATTGGATATGTTCCAACATTTGAAGAAAAAATTGATGAAGTGTGCACAAGTGAAACTGAGCCTTCACCAAGAACCGAACTGAGCTCAAACAGACCGGGTTTGGGATACATTTCGAAAAATGAGGTTGTTTTCAAGAAACCACCATTTTACAACAAAACCTCATATTCGAAAAGTTCAAATGTTCAAAAAAATTCTGGTGAAAACGCTTTTGCAAAAAGGAACAATTTTAATAAAAATCAGTTTGTCAAAAGAAATGCATCTCCTCCAAAAACTATAAAATTTCAACCCTTTAATCATTACAAGCGAACTAACTCACATCAATTTCAGCGACACACATCAGAAAATCATTGTGTTAACTGCAAGAAATTTGGTAACTCATATGCACAATGTTTTATTGAAAAAAGAGTTGTAGGAAACAAAGTCTACAATGTTGTTTGTGATTTCAATGCACTTGGACAACCAAGATGGATTAACCTCAAAGGATCCAAATTAATTTGGATACCTAAGGCTGCTTGAAACTCTTCATGCATATTTGCCTAGCATCCAAGAACAAAACGGACGTGTGGTACATGGATAGTGGATGTTCAAGGCACATGACTGGAAGGTCAACTTATTTCATCAAACTAAACAAGTATAATGGAGGCTTTGTGACCTTTGGAGATGATGGTAAAGGTAAAATCATTGCTGTTGAAAAAATAGGTAATGAACAATCTACTTTCATTGATGATGTATTCTTGGTATGTGGTTTGAAGCACAATCTTTTGAGTATAAGTCAGCTGTGTGACTTAGGATATTTAGTGACTTTCAAAAGACTTGAATGCTGTATTGTTAATGAAAAAACAAATGAAGTTTTTTTTTGTTGCCAAGCGTCTTAATAATATGTATGGACTTGCACTTGATGAACTAAATGATCAAAATATAGCTTGTCTTCATTCTAAAGAATCTGAAAAGTGGTTATGGCACAAGAGATTGGGCCACGCAAGTATGTTTCAAATAAACAAACTTGTAAAGAAAGAATTAGTAAGAGGTCTTCCTTTGATAAAGTTTGACAAAGACATCAGTTGTGATGCTTGCCAAATGGGAAAACAAACAAAAAGTTCTTTTAAACCAAAGGAAGACATCTCTACTAAAAGACCACTTGAGTTGCTACACATTAATTTATTTGGTCCAACAAGAACTCAAAGCCTAGGTGGTAAACATTATGGTTTAGTGATTGTGGATGACTATACTAGGTTTGGTTGGGTTTTATTTCTTGCACACAAAAATGAAGCTTTTTTGGCCTTTGAACCTTTTCGCAAGAAAATTCAAAATGAAAAGGATTTAAAAATCTCTTCTATAAGAAGTGATCATGGAACTAAATTTGAAAACAACTTACTTGAGTCCTTTTGTGAGGAATTTGGAATATCTCACAACTTCTCTTGTCCAAGGACACCACAACAAAATGGTGTGGTAGAAAGAAGAAATAGAAGCATATAAGAGATGACAAGAGCTATGCTTTGTGAGAGTAATGTTCCAAAATTCCTTTGGGCTGAAGTGGTTAACACGGCTTGCCACATTTTGAATAGAACAATCATAAGAAAATTTTTGAAGAAAACCCCTTATGAACTTTGGAAAGGTTACCCACCAAACTTAGACTACTTGCACATCTTTGGATGCAAATGCTTTGTCTTAAATAACAAGGGTAATTTGGGTAAATTTGATCCAAAGGCATATGAGTGTTTGTTTGTAGGATCTTCCACAACTAGTAAAGTATATAGAGTTTATCATCAAAATGCTAGGATTATTGAGGAGTCCATACATGTTACATTTTGTGATACTAACTTGGTGCAAAGTATTTTGGAAGATTGTGATGCAGGAAATCAAGCTCAAAAGGACGTTGAAACTGTGCAAAATCAAGAAAATGAAAATTCTGCTCAACCTAACCCAGAAACTGCAGTTGTTGAAAATTTGAGAGATAATTCCATTTTTTCTCATGAATCTGAGGGAGATCCTGAAGCCAGCAGAATCCAAAATCCATTGGTACCTGAATCTACTTCCAAGTCCACCAGAACTCGTGAATGGAGATTCTTGAAGAATTATCCTGAGAAATTTGTCATTGGGGATGTCTCTCAAGGGGTTAGAACTCGGTCTTCTACTAGAAAGGCAAATGAAGGATCAAACATTGCCCTTCTCTCACAAATGGAGCCTCAAAATGTCAAGGAAGCCCTTAGTGACCCTTCTTGGGTTAAAGCAATGTAGGATGAGCTTCTTGAGTTTAAGAAGAACCAAGTGTGGACTTTGGTTCCAAGGCCAAGTGGAAAGAAAGTGACCGGCATCAAGTGGATATTTTGGAACAAGTTAGGAGAAGATGGCAGCATTGCAAGAAACAAGGCAAGGCTTGTGACACAAGGATATGACCAAGAAGAAGGAATAGACTTTGATGAATCCTTTGCCCCTGTTGCCTGAATGGAAGCCATAAGACTTCTCTTAGCCTATGCTGCATTTTGTGGTTTTAAATTATATCAAATGGATGTGAAATGTGTATTTTTGAATGGTGTGATAGATAGAGAAGTGTATGTGGAGCAGCCACCTGGTTTTGAAAATAAAGAGCATTCTGATCATGTTTTCAAATTATCTAAAGCTCTCTATGGTTTAAGACAAGCTCCTAGAGCTTGGTATGAGAGACTTAGTTCTTTTCTTTTGAAAAATGGTTTTCAAAGAGGCACCACTAACACAACTCTATTTATCAAGAATTCTAATTATTCTTTTATTCTAGTCCAAATCTATGTTGATGACATTATTTTTGGATCAGCCAATGAATCCCTTTGTTCTGAATTTGAAAAACTCATGACATGTGAATTTGACATGAGTATGATGGGTGAACTTAATTTTTTCCTTGGGCTGCAAATTAAACAAACTAAAAATGGTATTTTCATTCATCAAGAGAAGTATGCCAAGAAATTAGTTAAGAAATTTGGTATGAAAAATGCCAAACCTATGAGAACTCCCATGCACCCTAATTCTAAATTAGATAAGGGAGAAACTGAGAAAGATGTAGATGAGACTAGGTATAAAGAAATGATTGGTTCTCTTATGTACTTAACTTCCTCTAGACCCGATATTGTGCAAAGTGTTGGATTGTGTTCAAGGTTTCAATCCAAACCTAAAGAGTCACATCTTTCTGCAGTAAAGAGGATCATTAGATATGTTCATGGCATATCCAACTTTGATCTTTGGTATCCTAAGATTGATGATTTTTCTGCAGTTGGTTATTGTGATGCAGATTTTGCTGGTGATAGAGTTGATAGAAAGAGCACTTCAGGTTTATGTTTCTTCCTTGAAAAGTCCTTAAATGTTTGGTCAAGTAAGAAACAGCCAACAGTGGTGTTATCCACTGCTGAGGCTGAGTATATAGCGGCTTCTTCATGTTGTTCTCAGCTTTTATAGTTAAAAACACAGCTTGCTGATTACAAGTTAAATGCTGAAAATATTCCCTTCTTGTGTGATAATATGAGTGCCATTAATATCTCTAAAAATCCAGTTTTACACTCTAGGACTAAACATATTGAAGTGAAATTTCACTCAATAAGAGAACATGTCCAAAAGGGGGATATTAGCATTCAATTTGTTAAATCAGAGGAGCAATTAGCAGATATTTTTACAAAACCACTAGTTGAGGACAGATTTTGCATGCTTAGGACTAGTCTTGGTATTTTAAGTTATAATTCTTTGTTTGGAAGTTGTTGATGTGTTTGTTGAAGTTTTTGTCTCATAAACAGGCATGAGACAATTCTGGGCAGGTGATGAACTCTACCTTCAATCAGCGTGTTCTAAGTTTGCTTCAAGTGATAGTTGATCTGGGCCAACCTCAAAAATTCAGATCATGGATGGTCCTATGTGTTTTCTTAAATCCAACCATCTCTGGGCCCAAATATGAATGTTACATTTTTGTTTGGTTAATTTTTTGTTGGCCTGTGTGTTTAATTTTTTTAAAGGGTTTTCATTTAATGTTTTCTGGTCCAAAAAATTTTCAGTTTAATTTAATTTCTTTCAAAAAGGGTTTTCAAAATTTAAAATTAATTTCCTGTTTTAGTTTAAAATCAAATAAAATCTTTCTTTTATGAGGTCATGTCTTTACAAGTCTTTTCAAAAGATGATGCAGTTGCATGGTTTGTGAAAAACTTCCTTTGGGTACGGTTACCAATACTCCCTCTCTTCCCTCCATTAACTTCTCCTCAACTCCTCGGTTTCCTCCACTACCTTTCCTGCTTCTCTTTCCTCAAAAGCTTGAAACTAACCAAATGAGGAAGAAAGTCATCGCAAAAAGAGCACCACGTGAAAAGCTTTATAAGCTTCCAGCATACCCTAGACCATCTACTCGCTCTCAAGATCCTACATCACTCCCTCACCTTCTCCTCCTACCTCTCCTCCACGAACTGACCCTATGGCTCGCACAAAGAATCCCTCCAGGGTTCCATCCTCCGCCAAACCGACGCCACCACCAAAGGCAACTCTTTCTAAACCGAGCTCCTCGAAACATGCAAGGGCAAACGCCCTGTTGCTGAGGAACCTGCTCCCGAGCCACCACAACCTAGGTCAAGGTCTGTTCCTGTGCGTTCTCAGCGAGGTGAAACTCGAGTTTCTCTTAAATCAGTTAGTGAACCTGACATTGGGCCTTTTGATCACAAAGCTCACTTTTTGACCTCTCATTCGAACTATAATCCTTATAGATTCAAATCTGCCATGAACAATGACTTTTATGAGGGGGTTATTTGGTATCGTACACTGTGTCCATCTTTTCATGCTGATCTGCCATCTTTAAAAAGAAAAGGTTTTCCATTTGTTGATAACTTGACTTTTCTGGACTGGAATCACCTTTTTGACATCAAAAACCCTGTTTATCCCTTATTGGTCAAAGAATTTTATGCCAACATGACATATCATGAAGGCAATGCTTACTCATATGTAAAGGGCCAAGACATAGTTTTAAACAATGAAACTATTAGTGATGCTTTGAAGTATACTGATATTGGGCCTTGTGCTTACACTTCAGTTAAGTGGGATGAGGGTGTTGGTATATATTTCCTACAATGATGCATTAGCACACATCTGTGAACATGTTTCATTAATTGATGGCATCACACCCACTCACAAAGCCCTGGGATATGAGCGTGCTCAGTTGCACCGAATGGTCAACCATATTATACTTCCTCAAAGTGGTTCATATCAAAGGGTTTCCTACACTGATACTCTTGTTTTATACGCCTTTCTCACCAAAATTGAAATTTCATTTGCATATTTGATGGTTAGATACATGTTTGACTCTGTTAGAAGTGAGAAAGACAAAGCACTTCTTTATGGCATGTTTCTAACTTGCATATTTGAGTATTTTGGTGTTGACTTGACCTAAGAGGGTGGTGTTAGATGATGAAGATGATGAATTTGTCCCTGAGGAATCTCCTGCTCCTTCCTCCGAGGCTACTTCCATCTCTACTGGGAAGAAATCCGCTCTGCTGAATGTGGTCAAGGATGTTGTTTAGGAATTTGTCTCCCAATCCAATCATATGATTGCAATGAGTAAGGAACAAAAGAAGATAGCTAGCAAGCATGAGAATTTCCTAAGGAAATCAAGGGATAGAGTGGCTGTGTTCATGACTTTCATTGATAACCTTCAAAAGGATGAAGACCCTGCAACTGATGAGGAAGAAGAAGCTGGTTCGGAGGGAAATGGTTCTGATGCCTAGAATTTGTCTCATAAAAACTGCTGCTGCTGTTCTTTTTTGTCTCATGAATTCTGTTTCTTTTACTAATGTTGCACTGTTTTTGTTCTTGGATGACTGTAATAACTCTAAATATTGCTACACCTTTGCTATTATAGTTAGTTCTTTGAAATGTGCTCTAACTCCTTCATGCAGGTTTAAAGTTTTTTTGTGTGTGTTGTTCTTGCTTATTGTTCGCCCTTAATGACAAAAGGGGGAGTAATAGCAATAGGAATAGGACTAGGAAATAAGAATAGGACTAGAAAATGCTGCTTTTGACTGTTGAAGTTAATTTTTGACTTCTATTTGACTGCTGCATTATAACTAGTTTTCATATGACTGTTGATAGTGTTAAGCACATAAATTTTAGGTTACAAATGTGCTGCTGCAGGGAATGTTGCTAACATAAATTTGCAACTATTTGCTACTGTTGTGATTGTCTTATTGGAACCTGGTTTTATGACATATTGAACTCTGGGTTGAAATTGTGTTTTTTAGATGCTCAATTTCCTTTAGTTAAAGAGAATTGTGTGTAGCTCCTCACTATACCCTGTATAAGTATAATGTAGACAGGAAAGAAGAGAAGAGCACAAATCCAGGGGGAGCTACTCTTGAAAAGGAAAGGAGGAGCAACATCAATCAAAGGGAAGTTTTCAAACTTTACTAAAATTCAATTCCTTTTGGTTATTGTTTAAATATGTTTGTCATCAAGGGAAAGATTGTTGAGTTAAGAAATTAACTAATTAAATTAGTGATGACAAATATTATTAGGCAAGATAAATAATTAGTGTTGATTAATTAATAATTAGATATTACTAATTATTTATAAATATGTTGCAGGCCAAAACTTAGTTTAGCAGCCCAATTGGAATAAAAAATAATATAGCAAGGCTGGTGGGTCAATAATATAAATGAAGCCTATAAGGAAACAAGGCTAAAAAAATCAAAACGGGCAAAATAAAGTGATCCAACCCAAGCCCTAGTACTTCACTCAGTTCAAACTCTTTCCATGTGCTTCAACCAAAAGCAACGTACACTTCTCTGTCTCAGTCAAATCACAGAAGAAAGAGAAAGAGCTTCTTCCACACGCCATTCACAGAAGAAGAAAGAAAGAGAGAGATCAAGCTTGAAAGGCCGAAGTCTAATAATCCAGTTCAAACTAAATCAAGCTTAAGTAAAGATTAAAGGTAAACTATTTCCTCTTCCATGCATCAGATCTTCTTCTCTTCTTCCCAACTATCTGCAAGTCCAAAAATGGCATACAAGGGAAAGTTGCTTTCTGCCCTAATCTGCTGTGTATCTACGGTCACAAGTGATTCTTGGGGACCAAGTAGCTTCTCAATGGCTCAGATTCGGTTGACCATTGGAAGACTCTTGTGGTTGCTGTATTATGACTTTTGGTTAAGATGAAGAAGTCAGAAGCAAAGTTTCCACTCTGATGCTTAATGAGAAAAAGTGAACGGCTGGGTTGGTGAAGCTCAGTGCTCAAGAAGTTGACCTAGGGTGAGCTACCAAGAAACATGCAAGGAGATAAAAAGAAGTTTTCTGCTCATTCAGGACCAAGGAGAGAAAATCAGAGCTTGGTGAGTTGTGTTCTATGAAGAAGTTCCTCTACTTGGATAATGCTTTCTTTCAAAGAGGCATTCGGCCAATACTAAAGAACAAAAATCTGAGGCTTGAAAAGCTGGTTTATCACATAGCAAAGAGGCTGTTGATGAAGTCAATCTCCTTCATGTTTTACAGATTGTGATGTGCTTTTCTATGTTTATCTTTCTGTAATTTCTTGTGAGAAAAGGCATTGTGAGAAAGCTCAAGTAAAAGCCATGAGCGAAAAACGGCTGAGTGATACACTTGAGAGAAAAGTCTAGAGTTATTTTTCTGATTTCTTTAGGTTGGTTAAGTGTCTTATATCTTGTACCTGTAAGGTATCCCTTTCTTAGTTGGGTTAGCACTAAGAGTAAATAGTTAGATGTTAGCATAGCCAATGTCAAGTTAGGTTAGAACTTGAGTGTGAAATTGGTATATGTAATACTTTTAACTATAGTGGAAATTCCTCCAATGTTGTGAAGGAGACTGGACGTAGGTTGCATAGCACAAGCAACCGAACCAGGATATATGCTAGTGTTAGCTTTTCTCTTCTCAGCTGTGTTATGTTTTCTGATATTCATAAGACAAAAATAAATTGTCTCATAAATTTCTGATGCTGAGTACAAACAGAATCAGAATTGAAAACTTGATTTAAAAGGTCATAACAGCAACTTAAAAGGAAGGCATAGATTCAACCCCCTTTCTCTAAGCCTACCACAACCTTCAAACCCTCATAAGAAAATTTTTGAAGAAAACTCTATATGAACTTTGGAAAGGATATCCACCTAATCTTAACTACTTTCGTGTGTTTGGTTGCAAGTGTTTTATACTGAATATCAAAGAAAATTTGAAAAATTTGATCCTAAAACACATGAAGGTATCTTTCTTGGGTATTCCACAAATAGCAATAGAGTATATAACAAGAACTCTAAAACTATTGAGGAGACCATGCATGTCACATTCTGTGAGTCTAACTCTATTCCTAGTATTTGTATTGATGATAGTCCAGGTTTTGAAGTTGAATTAATCAAGAATACTGAGACAGTTCAACAAAATTCAAGTCTTCAAGAAACTACATCTGCAAGCAACAAAAACACTGATTCTGCTGGAAACAATTTGGAATTATCTCTTGTTGTAGCAAAAAATCCTGATGCTGAAGCAATTGTTGATAAGAGGAACCTGAATCCTCAATCCAAACCAGAAGGCCTAGAGAATGAAAATTTTTGAGAAATTATCTTGAAGACTTCATAATAGGTGATCCCTCCAAAGGAATGACTACTAGATCATCTTTGAAAAGAGCCGAATCCAACAACATAGCTCTTATATCAAAGATTGAACCTCAAAATATCCAAGAAACACTTGCTAATCCATCTTGGATATTAGCCATGGAGGACGAATTACAGTAGTTTGAGAAGAATCAAGTATGTACCTTAGTGTCTCACTCAAATGAAAAGAAAGTCACTGGTACAAAATGGATTTTTAGAAATAAATTGGATGAAGATGGAATATTTGTCTGAAACAAAGCAAGATTGGTTGCTCAAGGCTATGATTAAGAGGAAAGGATTGATTTCGATAAATCATTTGCACCTGTAGCTCGAATGGAAGCCATTAGATTACTCTTAGCCTATGCGGCTCATTGCGGCTTCAAGCTATTTCAAATGGATGTAAAGTATGCATTCCATAATGGTATAATAGATAGAGAGGTCTATGTGGCTCAACCTCCTAGGTTTGAAAACAAAACATTTCCTAACTATGTTTTCAAACTAGTTAAAGCCTTATATGATTTAAGACAAGTTCCTAGAGCTTGGTATGAAAGGTTTAGCTCATTTTTATTGAAAAATAATTTTCAAAGAGGAGTCACTGACACCACTCTATTCATTAAGAATTACAATGATCATTTTATTCTTGTACAAGTTTATGTTGATGATATCATTTTTTGTTCAGCTGATGAGGTTTTGTGTGCAGATTTTACTTAGCTAATGACAAATGAATTTGATATGAGTATGATGGGAGAATTAATTTTCTTCCTAGGCTTGCAAATCAAGCAAACTGCAGAAGAAATTTTTGTTCATCAAGAAAAGGATCTTGTCAAGAAATTTAGGCAGGAATGTGCCAAGCTGATGGGTACCCCCATGCATCCAAATATCAAGCTTGACAAGGATGAACAAGCTAGAGATGTTGATGAGACACGTTACAAAGGGCTGATTGGTTCTTTGATGTATCTAACCTCCTCAAGGCCTACTATCATACAAAGTGTTGGTGTGTGCTCAATATTCCAATCAAAACCTAAGAAATCTCATCTCTCAACTGTCAAGAGGATCATCCGATATGTGCTTGGTAAACCACTAATTATGGTTTATGGTATTCCAAAACTGATTCCTTTCAATTAGTGGGTTATTGTAATGCAGATTTTTCTAGAGACAGAATTGATAGAAGAAGCACAAGTCACATGTGTTGCTTCCTTGAAAAATCATTCAATGTATGGTCAAGCAAGAAGCAAGCAACAGTGGCACTATCCACTGTTGAAAGTATCTAATATTCCATTATTTTGTGACAATATGTGTGCTATAAATATTTCAAAGAACCCTGTTTTGCACTCAAGAACAAAGCACATTGAAGTTAGATTTCATTCTATAAGAGAACATGTGCAAAATAAAATTTTATATATTTAGTTTATTAAATCTGAAGATCAACTAGCTGATATTTTCACTAAACCATTGATAGAAGAGAGATTCTGCAAATTACAAACTGCACTAGACATTCTTGATTCATCTAAATTTTCTGATATTCTGGTTTAAGCATTTTGTCTCATAGATCAAGATTAGATTATTCTGGGCAGATGATGAGTAGGCTTCATTAACTCATTGTGAAGCTACCTGGACTTGTTGATGGCTCGTTAGACTTACTAGACTTGGTGTGTTTGCTTGTTCATTATAATGTGGGCCACCCATGTTAAAGCTATCTTGGGCCCTCTCTGGACTTAGATCTCAAAATTTTTTTTATCCTAAATTTAACATTATAAGTTGGGATTTCTTTTAAATTTGTTTTTATTTACTTTTCAAACTATTTTGAATTAAAATTTTTGAAATAAAAGTTGCCTTAGTTATAGCTGTGAAATCAAAGGTTTTCAAAGTTTTTATTTTTATCCTTTTTTAAGATAAAACATTTACACTACCCAAGGCCTATATTAATGCTCCACTACAGGCACCCTTTCACACTTAACTCCTCCACTCCTTCACTCCACTCTTCATATATGCTGAGTTTAACTAGTGCTCTATAAGTATGGCTCACAAGAAAAGAGCAGTCCGCATAGGCGCTCATAATGGTGCTCACTCTTCACGTTCTCAACCTTCCCCTCCTATCTCATTAGACTCTCAATCATCTCCTTCTCCATCCCTTCACCAACTCTCCTCCCACATCTCCTCAAAATAACGCTCTTGAAATGGCTCGCACTAAGACCATAGCTCGCCGCCCTGGCATTACGCTTCAACCAACCTCCACTCCTCCTAATGTTTCACAGCCCAGTTCATCCAACCCAGTTCTTCCCGGGATAAGAGACCCATTCGTAAAGAAGACGAAGAGCTTCCTTCATCCCTTGCTCACCACAGTCGAGTTACAGTCATCGACTTTCATCTTTGTTCTGTTTCTGAACCAAAACTTTCCAATCCCATTGCCTACAAATCTTTATATGATGATTTCTCTAAAGAGTCATTTGATCGTCGCCGTTATAATTCCTTTATGAACTACATGTTTTTCTGTAAGGACATTTACAAGCGCATTCTCTATCCCTCTAAACTTGTCAATCTAGACAAATTTCGTAGAAAATGTCCAAACTTTACACCCCTGTTTGCTTGTCAAAGATGGATTCCCATCTTATCCATTCGTGAAAAAGTTTATCCTGATCTAGTGAAGCAGTTCTATAGCAACATGTCATACAAGGAAGGAAGAATCGCTTCCTTTGTTAAAGATCGCACAATCATTCTTGACAAGTATCACATTAGCAAAGCCCTAGATTACCAGGACTGGGGACTTGATGTGTTCACCTTTGGTAAGTGGGATGAGTCTCTCAATGTCTCATATTTTGAAGTCATAGGGACTGTTTCTGTCAACATTCCTCTCCTTAAAGGTACCACTCCCATTCATAAATCTCTTGGTCGAGTTCGTGCCCAGTTGCACAGGATTGTAAATCATATAATTTTGCCTCAGAGTGGCTCTTTTCAGCAAGTCTCCTTCTGTGACACCTTGGTTATGTTTGCTCTTCTCTCCAAAATTTTATTTTTTTTTTGCTTACTTGTGAGTGAGACATATGCATGTCTATGTTAGTTCTAAAAATGCTTTACCTTATGCAATGCTGCTCACTGAAATTTTTTAATATTATAATATTAATTTTGAGGCTGAGATTGCTAGAGACTGTAACTCTTACATCAAAGGGGATGGTGTAGTAAAAAGAACAACAACCAAGCGCCACAACACTGATGAAGGCACTAAAGTTCCATCCCATGATGAGGATCCACTAATTCCCACATCCAATTCCTCTAAGATCAGAGTCTTGACAGGTATCATGAAAAATGTGCTTCAAGAATTCGTCAATCTGACCGATCTCTTAATCAACTATAAAGTCGAGCACCAAAGGAATGAAGTTATGGAAGAAAATGCGCTCAAGAAAACTAAAGGGAGGATTCAGATTCTCAAGGATTATGTGAAAGACATTGAGGCTGGTCTTACAACCACTGATAATGAAGATGACGATGAAGCCTCCGATGATTCGAACTCTGATGCCTAGACTATTTCATCTCTGCTGTGAATTGAATTATTTTACTTGAAACTCTTTTTTCTTTCATTTGGATGACTCTAACCCATAACTACTTTACTGCTTGATAACTCTTGGATAGCCACTAACAGTTTTTTGCAGGGTCTTTTCCCTCCTTGATGACAAACGAGGGAGAAAAGAAAAGAAAAGAAAAGTTAGAATTGGCTTGCTTAGGTCATAGACAATGATGCTAAATGATATCTGTTGTTGTGTCATTTTGATTAACTTTAATTACTCTATGTTAGTATTGCTCTATGCTCTGTGTTATTGTCATTGTGATATATTGCTTTGCTAAATTGTTCTTGCCTGTTTTAAGTCTTATCCACTTGAAGATGTAAGCCATGATTAAGTGGGAGAAATGCTAACAGTGAGGGGGGAGTACTACACACTTCGGATGGTCATCAAAGGGAAGTGCCCTCAACTCATTTAAATTAACTTTTTAAATTCAATTATCCTCTTTTATTATGTTTGTCCTCAAGGGGGATATTGTTGAGCTAAGTTTAATTTTGGGTCTTATATATATGATGACAAACATTATTTGGGATGAAAACCCAAGTTGGTTTAATGTGTGTGCTAAGTGATGCAAACCCATTTATATGTTGCTTTAGCCCAAATTAGTGTTGCTTCGGCAACTTAAAGTATTACAGCTCCAACACTTAAGCCCATTACTTGCTAAATGATCAACAGATCAATACAAGAGCCAAGAGAGAGAGCACCGAACAAAAAGAAGAAAGAGAATGACATTTGTCAACAATATGGAACAGCTGTAACACCAAGACAAAATTAAGGACATTTGGGGACACTCTTACTACAGCGACATCAGTAAAGCAACATTTAGAATAAGGGAGAGCAAAACACAAACTTGCACAAGAGCAGAAGCAGTAGAGCAGCTCTTTGGATAGCAGAGGTAATGGAGCAGAAGGAGAAAAAAATGCATGCCAAGGAAGAAAGCAAATCCAAGGACAGCAGATGTGGTGGAATGGTTCCTCAACCAACAAAGTTAGTGGAGCAAGATGGAAAAAAGGACTGCATGCCCTCAGAAACAGCTCCAACGGGTTGATGGACAAGGAATTAGAAGAGGAAAATTGGAGAGTAAGTTGAAGATATAAAACAGACCTCATTTCAACATTTGAAAGCAAGAAAAAGAGAGCACATTCAAGAGCATCATCTCAACACTTCAGCTGAATTTTTTTTCTTCTACTAGAGTTTCATTTCTGATTTTATTTGTTATGGCTATCTTATGTCATATTTTATATTGAGAAAAAGACTGATTATGTGAGTGAAAAAGCCATGAGAGAAAAGGAAAGAACGATGCATGAAAGAGCCATTGAAAATTATGTATAATTGAGTTGTTAAACTAGGACTAGCTAGTTCTCCTTGCCAAGTTGGGATAACACTTGGTGTGTTTGAATCTGTTTAAGTTTCCCTTTCAAGTTGGGACAGCACTTGGAAATCTGAGTTTTGGTGAAGAAAGTTTAGTGGTAAATATTAGTTGAATTAGGTTGAGATTCAATAGTATTGATGAATGTAATAAGTTGATTATAGTAAAAATTCCACCATAGTTGTAGTTGAGATAAACTAGATGTAGCGAGATTTTATGGCATTTAGAAATCGAACCAGAATACATGCTGGTCTCTTTCTCTTCTTCCTTTTCTGCTTATGAGACAAAATGAAAAAATTTTCCGCATATTAAGTTTTCGCAAAAACAGAACAAAAAATTTTGAGCTAACTTGATTCAACTCTCCCTTCTCAAGTTCTAGCAGTTCCGTCAAATGGAATGCACATAATAAACTTTAAAAAAAGAAAAAAACTTTCATAAAAAAACGAATATATTACTCAATATTTCTTATGCATGCCCTTTCATAAATTTACATCAAGTCGGCTTTCTATTTTTTCATAAATTTCTAATGCCCTTTCATTGCTATGTTAATATATTATCACATTTCATAAATATCTATAATAAAATTATAATAACAACCTATACTTAAAAAAAAAACATTTAATTACATCTGACACACACCAATACCACTGGTCGGTACTCACGTAAGCATGATTTGCTTTTAAGCTTTGTACGTTTGTTTTTTAGACAGACTGTTAGAAATTTAGAATTTTAGATCATAGCGACTGAAATGTATGAATCTCTCTTCCCTTTATTTCTTTTCATTCCATATTCACAAAAAAATTTGACTTAGGGTGCCAGAGAAAAAGAAAAAAGCTTGCACAAAAGTTTGCATAACCTCTGATTTCCTTTCCTTGCAATTCATCTACTTTGCCCTTTTCATTCTTCTATTTTTCTTAAAAAAAAAAAAAAAAAAAAAAAAGCTAACGCACGTGAACAACAAACAAATCATGTGGATGAAGCAAAATGGAGGCAAATTAAATGATTCATTCAATAGAAATAGGGAACAAAATAAAAGAAAAATAAATTAAATGTTATTTATACATATACATATATGGAGTATATATTATAGAGTCTATAGTAGCTATAATTATAGTGGTTACGGTAATTATATAACTTTAACCACGCTTAAAACATATTACCAACACTTTTTAAGTTTTTATTTGGATGATAAAAAAATAAGAAAAAAGAAAATGAAAAAAGGGAAAATATTTTTTTTTAATTGTTTGAATATACAAAAAATAGAGAGAAAATAAAAGTGTGCTAAAAATGAGTTAAAGTTGAGTGCTAAAAATGAGTTAAAGTTGAGGGTAAATTTTGAAAATAAATTTTTTAAAAATTTTCTTTCCTACGGAAGCAAGAAAATTTTTGTGAGTCTCATAGCTAAAAATTTCTTTCTTGTCATTTTCTCTTGTGAGCCAAATAAGAGAAAATATTTTTTTTCTACTTATTTTATTTTCATTCATTTTTACTTGAACCAAACAATGCATAAATATTGCTAAAGTTATATAAGCACTATAGTCATTATAATGATAACCATTATAATGCAATATTTATATATAACAATTTTTTAAAGTAGATATTATTCTAATAAAAATTTTATAATTATCTTTATATAAAAATATTTTTTATCATTAAATAGTAGATTTTAAAATTTAATTTTGGTATATTATAAAAATATTACTTTTCTAAATCGTTATTTTTTTATAAGTCACACTTTTAAAATATTACTAAATACATATTTTCATAAGAAATTTCTTTTGACAATTTTATAGGTATAATTTTGTAAAAAAAAAGTATAGGGTACTAATATATTATCTGTTAATTTATTACTAATAATAATTAATTATTATATTTTAAATACATATATAAAGTGATACATTCAAAAAATATATCTATAAAAATATTTTTATTAGACACCGTTATAAAAAAATATTTTTATTAAATATATTTACAAAGACACTTTCATAAAACATAATTATAAACAAAAGTCGACAGAAATTGACAAAAATACTATTAATAACTAGCGGAATTGTTTTGTAAAAGTTACTTCATTTTTATTTGAAATTGGCCTGTTACTACAATTTTATAAAATAAGTCCCAAAATTAAATTAGGGTTTTGATTTAAATTAAAAAAAAAAAAAGTGGACAGGCTGGGTTTGAAGACGCAGGGGATTTGACATTTTCGTGTTGTTTCTTTCCCACTTTCACTTTCTCTCTCTCTTATTTTTTTTCTCTTTCTGTGTGAATTCTGAATCTGATAACACAAAAAATAAACACAGTAACCAATGCTCTCTCCATAAAAAGCGTTGAAATGTGGAGCAAGTATTGTCCTCTCCGTTTGTCACTCTCATGTCTATGTTTATAAATGTACCAACCATACCACAACAATATCAACTTCAATTCAAAATTGTACTTATACTAATTAACTAACTAATCATGTTTAATTAAATAATTAGATTAATATCTATCATAAAAACCTTTAGGGTAGAATTACACTATGCCAAAATCTAGTTGCTAAATAATGTCATCAACAGCCTCAATCTTCTCCCGGACCACATTTCACTCCTGAAAAAAACCCTAAACATAAACAATATTCATCATTTAAGTAAAATCAAAATTTATTTAATATTTTTTATAGTAGAGACTCGTATATAATTAATTCAAAAAAAATTACATGTAGTTATTTTTACGTAAAGATTATAGTTAAAAATTATTAAATGATTTAATAAGTTTAACTAAATTTTAATATAACGATTATCAACTATTAAATTTTTAAAACATATTTTTTTAGGATAGAAATTACTAAAAGACCTACTCGGTAACAAAATTTTGTCAATTTTTTTTATCATTGGATAATTATTTCAAGATTTAATCAAAATATCCACCATCATATTTTTTTAAACGATAGGATAAGATCATTAATTTCGCACTCACTTATTAAAATCCCATTTATAAAAAAAGAAATTTTTACATCTTTATAAAGTATGCTTTGTTTTTTTCTTTAATAAACGCAATATCTCTCACTTCTAATTTCTATCTCTCGTTCTCACTTTCCATTCCAAAAAGCAGCCTTATTGTTGTAGGGTGTTTCCGTTGCTTGTTTGTTTTTTTTTTTTCACAAGGGTGAGCTAGGCTAAAAAATTTATCGGACGATTCGATTTATATATCTCTCATAAATCAGACAGTTCAATTGTTATATTTTTAATAAATTGGATAGTTCAATTTCTACTTTTTTAATTAAACGATTTCACATTTAAGAATAATATTCCAACAGTCCACATTTCAAAAAAAATACTATTACCATTTCAATATTAAAAACAAAAAAATGGTGTGAGCTACGGGATGATGAATAATGAATCACACACCTTAGGTGAACAATGAATCGCATTTTAAGTCCAATAACAAAAATGATATCTAATTAACTTAAAATTTAATTTTTAAAAAAATTTTAAAATTAAAATTATTTTTTTAATTTATTATTTACATTATTAAAAAAAACATTATTTTTCTATACTTTTTAACAATGAAGTGACAGTGGCAGCACATATTACGGGCACCCTCTCCCGTTCTGGACACAAACATTCATAAGAATAGGGTAACTCTAATGCAACCAAACATGCCATTCCAATTCAGATACCCAAAATAAAATAAAATAAAATAAATAGTTAATAGTCCTCACTTTTTATTCCATAGACAGTTAATTAAGTCTCTTACTAAAATTAATTACAAATAATTTCTTATTTTTGTAAACCAAAAATACATAAATCAATTTTTACCAAATTAAAATAATTTCTAGAGAAATTTACGTGTTATCTATTTATAATGATCAGAAATTTATTTATAATCAAATTTGTTAAAAAATTTAATTATTTTACAAAAAAAAAAGCAGAGATTTATTATTCATTTTTTCTGTTATTTGTATGCATTACGTCGTAGTATCTTTTAACTAAAGTTCGATTGGACTATAATAGTAACTTTTTCTTGTTAGTTGTTACTATGTTTTCGTTGTTTACACTCTGGATTCATTCTTGTCTTTAAGCCGACTAAAGTGTGCATGTATGTAAACTGAGATACTCATCATCATCATCACCAAGTTCAGTTTGAATTTGCATATTCTTTTGATGCACATAATGGCATGCAAAGTAATATATATTATTTTTTAAAGAGAAGATTTTATTTTATAAATATCGAAAAAAATTTTATTAATACATAATGAGTTTCCGTAAATTAAAAGTTTAGAATTTGATCCACATATTGACTTACCAAAAAAGAAATTTTAACATAATTACAATGAAAAGAGAAAGAAAACTTAGGGCAAAAAATCTATGCAAACTAAGCAATGAGTCTTGTGCGTGAAGGCCTGAAGGGCGTATTAAAGATATCGATTTTCTTAGTTTATACTAAAATTAGTTATTAAAGTCAGTCATTAATATAAAATATATGTTAAAATATAAATTTATATTAAAAATAAATTAAATTATATATATTTATATACAAATACATTGATGACTGATTTTAATGACTGATTTTGATGGACAAATAGCATTTTTGTAAAGATTTAATCATTGAGTAAAGTATCGTTTTTATTCCTAACGTTTGGGGTAAGTCCCAAAGTTGTCCCTAACGTTTCAATCGTCCTATTTAAGTCCCTAACGTTTCAAAATTGACTCAATGTTGTCCTGCCGTTAGGGATCCGTTAATAGAATTAACGGCGGGACAAAATTGAGACAATTTTAAAACGTTTGGGACAAAAACGATACATAGAAATAAATTTTAATTTTATCCTTCAATAATATTAATTTTTACTGTACATAATATTCAATCGTTTTTTAAATTACAGTTAATCACATTACTTTTATTTTAAATAAATTAATTTTGTTATAATTTTATTCTTAAAGTAATGTAATTTTTTTATAAATAAATAAATTTTACACTTTCATTCTAAATAATGTAATTTTACTTTCATTATTTAATCACATTACTTATAAATTTTTTAATAATTTTACACTTTCATTCTAAATAAATTAATTTTTTTATAATTTTACATTTAAAGTAATGTAATTTTTTTTTTATAAATAAATAACTTTTACACTTTCATTCTAAATAATATAATTTTACTTTCATTACTTAATCACATTACTTATATTTTTTTTTTATTTTACACTTTCATTCTAAATAAATAAATTTTTATAATTTTATGCTTAAGTATTGTAATTCTTTTATAAATAAATAAATTTTATACTTTCATTCTAAATAATGTAATTTTACTTTCATTACTTAATCACATTACTTATAATTTTTTTTTATAATTTTACACTTTCATTCAAAATAAATTAATTTTTTTATACTTTTACTCTTTCATTCTAAATAATGTAATTTTACTTTCATTACTCAATCACATTACTTATATTTTTTTTATAATTTTACACTTTCATTCTATTCATATTACATTATTTATTTAGAATAAAAGTGTAAAATTTATTTATTTATAAAAAATTACATTACTTTAAGTATAAAATAAAAAAAAATTATTTAGAATAAAAGTGATGTGATTAAGTGTAAATGTGATTAAAAATAATTGAATACTATGTATAGTAAAAAATTATTATTATTGAAGAATAAAATTAAAATTTATTTCTATGTATCATTTTTGTCCCCAACGTTTTCGTCCTATTTAAGTCCCTAACGTTTCAAAATCGTTTCAATTTTGTCCCGCCGTCAATTTTATTAACGGATCCCTAACGGTAGGACAACATTGAGTCAATTTTGAAACGTTGGGGACTTAAATAGGACGATTGAAACGTTAGGGACAACTTTGAAACTTACCCCAAACGTTGGGGACAAAAACGATACTTTACTCTTTAATCATTTATGTATCTAGGGGAACAAATGGGCCTAAACCCGATGGGTCGGCCTACGTAACCCGCCAAAAAAGATGAGACTGGTTGAAAAATTGAGACTGCCATACATCGAAAGTCCGTCTAATCCGCACCGCTTAAACCGTGGGTTTTAGTGGGGCGGGACGGTGCAGGCTTCTCCGCCGGACTCGGGTCTTTTTGAAGATGTGCTAATTTAGTGTTTTGGATTATATTTTATGTTTGATTGATTATGTTCTAAATTTGTAAATGTTTAATTCTATATTTTGGATAATATTATTTATTTTATTTTGGACAATGTTAATTTTATTATTTTGTTTCAAAAAACTTGTTTATAATTATATTTATTATATATTTATAATTATAAAGACGTTAATATTTAAAAATTTAAAAATTATAATTTTTTATGTCTTGAGAAATTAAATTATATATTATTTAATACTTAATAATAAAAAAAAGGAGCCCGATAGTCCACCAGCAGCCCACTATTAAGCGAAGCATAATCAAATTTTTGGATCGTCTCATTAGACGAGGCGAGATAGATGAATCCATAAAAAAAACTTTTGACAGAACAAAGTGGGACGGACCTTTCCACTTACCATCCTAACATGTATTCCGTCCTATCAAATTAAGCTATTTCATAACCAAGTTGGATTGATCTAATGGTTAGTTCACTAGCCTGTTTAAGCAAGTGTTGAGGGTTCGAATCCGCCTTGTGTATGCAGCAACTCATTGGCCAGCGGTAAACCCTTAAATAAAGCTCAGTACCACAACGGATTAGTCCTTGACCTGTCGGATTAGAAGATACCGTGAAAAACAAAAAAAAAATTAAGTATTTCATAACCAAAAACCCCCCCTCCCCTCCCAGAAAAAATTATTCAACCTTTTATTTATCTAGGGTCGTTGAAGTTGGGTTATCATCATTATTAAGAAACCCTAATATAAAATCATCAATTTTTCTAATAAAATAATGCATAACATATGGTAAATTATAGAAAGTAGAAAATCATTATTGAACTTGGATCGATATTGGTGTAGTTTCACACTATGGGGTCAAGCTAAACTCACATTGACTTTATTATTTATATATGCTTCAATTCCAATGAGTGTGTAGGCACTATATATGCATGCTTTTGGTTTTTTGCTGCTTGTCTTGTTGCATGGTGGGGGTGGGTAAGCTGTGCCTTGTACTACTTAATCAACCCTTTATTTCTATTTTAACTTTCCATAAAGTTTAGATTTTTCATAACTAATAATATGGATTTAGGGTTACATCTATCAAACACTCCATTGGATTCTGCTACCTACCTAGCCTTTGTATTATAATTACTACAGTCTTATATATCTGAATTACATTAAATTTAATTACTCTGTCCTTATCAAAAAGAGTGAAAGATATAAATTTATATTTAGTGTTGTTTTTTAGATTAGGAATGCTGAGTTCTTGAATTTGTTATTTATTTATTTTAGCTAATATAATAAATGTGTTATAGATATAACTATTTATGTATCTCTTTCAATTAATTTAAACTTTAAAAAAATAATTCTATAATTTGATATAAAAAAATTTTATAACTTAAAAATCTAAAATTTGGTCTTTATTGATCGCAAATTAAAAAAAAATCAACATAAAATAAATAAAAAAATAATAATGCGTAGCAAGCTGAGTTCTATAATAATAATAATAATAATAATAATAATAATAATAATAATAATAGATTTTTGAAAATTTTTATTATGTACTTATAACTCTAAAAAAATGAAGTACAAAGTAAATCTGTAAGAAAATATTACGATAGGCTTATAGATTCATGAGAAGATATTAAGAAAATATTACTTTAAAAATTGCAATAGTGTATTTATAAATCAATGATAAAACGATAAATTGTGTCTAATATTACAATTTTTTAAGGACTTATAAATTCAATATTTCAATTCTTCTAAAACTTATTTGATACTCTTTTTTTCTCAAAAATCTATAAATCCATTACAGAATTAAAAAAAGATTAGTTTGATACTTCATCTTTCTAAAAAATTTATAAATCCATCACAATTTCATAAAAAATCACTTGTCTTGTTACTTTAAAAAAAATAGTAAGAATGTCTAAATTTCAACCAATCTGGGGAAAAGCAGAAAAGGAAAGGAGAGAGGCACCTAATTAAACGTCCCACAACTTTTATGAACCGATCAATTGACTTAGGAAAAGACATTGTTTTTTGTTGACTTTAATTTGCATCTGAATCTGAATCATCGATGAAACCAAGATAGGTTACTTAGCAAGGCCTACTTAGGAAAAATATAAAATAAATCTCTAGCAATAATGCCTAACTACTACTCCTTAATTGATACAAAGGTACTAATTCTTTCAAGGGTTTTTGTTAGAAGGGAGTTTGTTATGAACTTTTGAGATAGTTTGTTTGAATTATTAGTAATTTTTAGATTAGGGTTTTACTAAAGACACTAAATTTATAAGTACGAAATATATTGAAGATATTAAAACTTTGGGAGATTTTTGCTGTCAACTAAATTAACATGTATTTTTAGCTAAACTCATTAGGTTAAATTAACTAGACTTATAACATTATTTTATTTAATTTACTCATATTAGTCTTAGTTTTGCCATGATGCATGCTTTTTGCCGATGATATCGTCCTTATGGGAGAGTCAAGGAAAGACCTAAATAAGAAGTTGGAGTTATGAAGAGAAGCTTTAGAAGTGTATGGTCTGTGTATAAGCCGTAGCAAGACGGAATATATGAAATGTAAGTTCAGTCTGAGAAGGGAAAACCCCAATATAGAGGTGAAGATTGGAGAAAACATCCTAGAAAAAGTTAAAAGTTTTAAGTATCTTGGGTGCATCATATAGGATAATGGAGAGATTGAACATGATGTAAATCATAGGATTCAAGCAGGTTGGTTAAAATGGCGGAATGCATCTGGTTTCATATGCGACAAAAAAGTGCCTTTAAAACTTAAAGGTAAATTCTATCGCACCGCTATAAGACCGGCTATGCTGTATGGTGCGGAGTGTTGGGCGGCTAAAGGGGAGCACGAACATAAGATGAGTGTGGCAGAGATGAAGATGTTGAGATGGATGAGTGGTCATACGCGATTGGATAAAATAAGGAATGAAAATATAAGGGAGAGAGTTGGAGTAGCACCCATTGTGAAAAAGATGGTTGAATCGCGTCTCAGGTGGTTTGGACATGTGAGAAAAAGACCGATAGAACATCCAGTCAAGAAGGTGGATGAGATGGAAGATGGACAAAGGGCGAAAGGCAGAGGAAGACCTAAGAAGACCATCCATGAGGTGGTCAAACGAGATCTACATGTAAACGGTCTCTCTGTAGACATGATACATAACAGAGAACAATGACATTATTTGATTCATGTAATCGACCCCACTTAATGGGACAAGACTTTGTTGTTGTTGTTTGTTGTTGTATATTAGTCTTGGTTTTAAAATAATTTAAATAAAGTACTGCACGCTTAAGTGTAAGATAAAGTTTACATATACAATCATTTTTTTTTATTTTTTATTGAATCTCGCGGCAGGTTAATGACTAATTTACCCCGGATTCAAGTTATATTTAAAAGTTTATCGTTAGTTAATGAATTGCTGTATATACAAAGTAGAATTTAAATTTTTTATACTTTTTTAAACGAACTAATAAACTAACCCCTAGACTAATCTGAATTGATTATATATCATCAGTTAAACTGAAATTCTACTAACAAGATAGTTAATGAAATTTAGAACTTATACTGTTTGTTGTTTAGATACCGGTTCTTAGTTTGTATATGATTGTGTTTGAAATAAATTACGAAAGAATAGTACAATTTCATTCTTTTCTCATATGTAGTGCATCTAAGAATTTGTCGAGGCGAATTCTACTTTTTTTTTTATTTTGAAATAAATAAAAAGGCAATTAACTCTGATGAACTGACTTTTTAAAAATTTTGAATTCATTCTACTAAATTGTTAATTTTAAAAGATTCTCTTGACAATTTTGATTTGTGCCCCCATGTTTTCGAAAATCACTAATATTTTCTATTTTTGGAATTTCACCTTTCAAAAAGAAATTATAGTAATTTATTTTATTTATTTTTTAATTAGTTATTTACGGTATTTTCACTTTAACAAATTAAAAATTAATTCGTCACTTATCAAAACTTTATTTAAGAATTAGTTATTGACCAGTAATGAGTTGTTACTATATCTCATATATATATAATTCATTTTTTCAAGAAAAAAAAAAAAAGAAAAAACGAGTAGATGAAATTTAGGCGGCTGGTTGGCAAATGGCATGTGATGATGCAAATACCTAACTTTTATAGTTTTGATCACTTTATGTTTTTCTTCATTTAAGCAGTGCAAATGCAATTATATGTCAATTATTGGAATTAGTAGGATGGAGTTTGGTTAAAACAGCGTCGGTTTGGTGTTACGGAAAATAGAAAAGTCGGCCAGAAAATGAGACAGAAAGAGTAGAGAGATGTAAAGAAAACCAAATGGGACCCCTTTCACTCCCTCCAACTTCTCACTTGCTTCAAAGTTACTGCTATTACCCTTTTAAAGAACTTATCTTCTATTGTTTATTTTTTTGTGTATATTTTTTGTGAATATTTTTTTGGTGGAAACTCAGATGAAGTCTACTTTACGTGAAGTTGATACCTGAGAGTTGTTGGATGAAAATTTAGTCAAATTAGTCAAATCATCTAATAGTCCTTAAATATCAGCTTCACATAAAGTTGACTTCACCTGATGAATTTTCACTTATTTTTTTATACTATAAAATATAGATTTTTTTTTTATCAATATTATTTGATATTCCTAGGCATTACTTGAATTGAATTTAGATTTTACATCATTTTTTAAGTCAAATTTCATATGGGTAATCTTTATCAGGAAATATCTTGTATTCTATAACTAAAATTAAAACTAATACTGTACTGCATGTCAAATTATATTAAATATAACTAAAATTTTTATATAATTCGCACTAAAAATATCAAATCTGATATCCATAATTTTTTAGATTCAGATTCGTCCAATTTGATATGTAAAGTTATAGATTGAATATTAGATCTCGTTTATTAGAAAAACAAAAATCCAAAATATCTTTTAAAAAAAGTCAAAAAATTATTTTTTCCACTCTTTTACACATATTTACTTGCAAAATACTATTAAATATTTTTTTAAATAATAGAAATAAAACAACCACACATTTATGGATAATAATAAAAATATCAAATAAAACATCCAAATCAAATTATTGACATTCCAACAACAATAAAAAAAATAAATAATAAAATAGATTTTAATATTCTAATATTCTAAATATATATATATATATATATATATATATATATATATATATATATATATATATGATTTGTTGATCGTGAACCAAAATCTATCTGTACATATTTGAAATCTTTAATCCAATCCTATTTGTTAGTAAATTAGATCTGCATGATCAAATTCAAAAATTTTGAATTTGGTGCCGATAATTACTGGAGATCTTGCATATCAAATCCCACTGAGTACACTCTTAATCAAAACTCGTACTTTGTTCTAAGTTTTACATAACTAATTAATAGAGTATAATTTCTTCTTGAGTAAACTATTAAAATTAACTATAAAAAATATAAATGTTGATAAAATTGATCATAGAAGATTTAAAATTAGTTATATTTACGAAAAATAATCTTTCCATTAAACAAATCTAATCAATCATCAATTATTTTGTGACGTTGTTAGTGACCCATCTACATGTAATGCTAGCATTTTAAGGGTCAGTTTAGATAAATAATTTAATTAAATTATTTTTAAAAAAAATTTAAAATATAAGGATTTATTTTAAAAAACAGTTTACAATAAATAAGTTATTTTGTTATTATAGAAGTATTTGTTTTAAAATTGTGTAATAAATAGAAGTGATAAAATAATTTTGAGAATGAAAGAACTCTAAAAACTCTTAAACAACTTTTTGAGAAGTTAAAAACATATTTAAAGAATTGTACCAAATATTATTAATGTGACTTTTCATAAATTAAAAGTCTAAAAAAAAAACTTTTAAAGCTTTCAAACGGATCCTAAATAATAGATTATTATTATTATTATACATTTAAGTCTTTTTATGAACTAAATCCAACTAAGTTATTTAATAAGATTTAGAATAATATTAAATATAATTAATTTTTGTTATATTAAACAAGCTTGATTAAACTTTGTTAATAAATATGCTTAGTTGTGTAACATTATTCTATTATTATTATTATTAAAGGGGATGTAATTAATAAATAATAAATAGGGTATCTTATTATGGGGCATGTCATAAACTCAACCACTCCTCCAACTTATGTTATAGCCCTCTTTTAAAACTTTAATTTACTTTGATTCCTTTTTCTCCTCTCAATAATTTAAACCATCATTATGTCTACTATCCTTTGCTCCATTTCGTACCTTGTTTTCACTGAATCCTACGGTCCATAATCAAATTTCTCGTTCTCTTTATCTGTCTCTCAAACTTTGAAAGCTACTCTATGAAACATTATTATTGAATGCCAAGCTACGCCCTCAGCCATGAGTTGAGATGGGCTTAATTCGATTTTAAAAAGTAGCTCATAAAATATTTTTTTAAATAATGATAGGTTATAATATTTTTTTTTAGAAATGATTATCTAAAATATGAACATTTGTATATGGATAGCCTAACAATATTAAATTAGATAGACTCTGATATTATATTAGAATTAAAATTGATTGAGTCTAATTCAATTTCAAAACTAGTTCATAACATTGAAGATGTGTCTCACTTATAAACTATCTAAAAACTTTATCATTAATAAATATGAAACTTGCAAATACATACATACACACAAATTTTTTCAAAATATTAAAAAACAAAAGGAGATACACAAATATCTGTATCTCTAATAATAATTGTTGGTACAAAATTAATTTCGACCAAAAGCATGATATCCAATTTAGGAATATGAAAATCGAAATGTAAGAAATGTAGTTCTTAATTGAAGTGATTGATACAAATTTGGTCGACACCTTATATTAAGATCAAACCAAAAAATCAAACAAAATAATAACTAATCAGAGTTAGGTACTTAGGGTTAGGTATATGATTAGTAGCCTATATATATAACTAAAATGAAAACATTATTGATCCTATTTTTTCTCTTATATAATTTAGTATTATTACTAAGAATAATTACTACATATCTAATAGAAGTCTTTTTATTAATCAAGTTCAATTAAGTTCGTCTAACATAACAAAAATCAGTTATAATTAGTATTATTTTAAATTTTATTTTTTAATTTGATCGAACTTAATTCATAAAAAAATTGAATATAACATTATTCTGCTATGAAAAAATTTAAAATGATAGTCTATATCATTAATCTATCACTGCTAGTTATGTATTAAAGTCTATCGTTATTATATATTGTTAGGATTTGGTTGAATTAGTCCCACATTGCTTAGGTAGCAAATGAAGTGGGTGACCTAGACTATAAATATGAGGCTAAGTTCTCCATTTGTTTTTGCACCAGTCAGAAACACTTAAAGCTTGTATCTGACTTTTCTTTTCCTCTATACTCTTTGACTATATAGTGTTGTGAGGTGTAGTTAAATATTTGCTTTGAGAGAGTGTGGGTGTACTGGGGTGCCGGTGTTAGAGAGAAAGAAGTCTATATGTTGTAACAATTTTCACATAGTGATATTCTCTGGTTGTTATTTGACAACGGCCGTGGTTTTTTCTCCGGTAATTGGAGTTTCCACGTTAAATTCTTGTGTTGTGATTGTGTCTATTTTATTTCTCTGTCAAAAGTGTTTTCTCAAGGGAAAATGGTGTCTTATTCCCAACAAGTGGTATCAGAGCTTCGGTTCTGTGGGATTTATTCTTAGTATGCTCTGTGGTTGCAGCCTAGTCTGACCTTTCACATCAGAAAAGAATTTTGTCTTGTGGCTTGAGATTGATCTTTGGTTGCTGTTGTTGTTGCTGGAAGGCAGTGTGACACTGTAAGAGTGCAGTTTGGAAAGGTTCTGGCTAAGGAAAGACTTGGTATTTAAGTGTGTCCATTGTGACCCACCTCTCTTTCCTGGGGACCCTTCCTAGTGCACGGTTTACAGTTGACCTCTCTTTCCTGGGGACCCTTCTTAGTGCACGGTTTACAGTTGAGTTATATTATTCCAGTATACGGTTGCAACAATGTCAGGATATTCAAGTGCTGTGAAGTTTGAAATAGAGAAATTTGATGGAAGAATCAATTTTGGCTTGTGGCAAATACAAGTCAAGGATGTGTTGATACAATCAGGTTTGCATAAGGCGTTGAAGGAGAAGATCTCTGGTTGCTCTCTCTATGAGAGAAGATGATGTTCTCTAGAAGACAAGAAGTATCCTCATGGTATTGCCGCACTGCCATGGATAAGGATAAGTTGTGGTAATCGGGTCCACAATTGCACAAGGACATTGGTTGGCGTTGAGATGCAAGGTGTGTGGCGGAGTTAGGTCGATAGCTGAAGAACTTCCAGGAAAAGCCAATTTGGAAGTTGCACCATGAATTTTCAGCAAGGTTTCAATCTGTACCAAGGCGAAATGTTTGGAGTGGTCTAATTCCAAGTGAGTATACTTTCATGGTGGAGTATGATAGTTCTCTGAACTATGATTGTCGGTATTGACAATGGAAGCTGAAGATGTGTGACTATTTCAATCAAGGTGGGGATTTCTTGTTGGGCCGAACGTGGAGAGCTCTCGACAACCGGAGAGACTTCGGAGAGGAATCAAGCAAGAGAACATAAGATGAGAAGACACCACATCCAACTCAAAACCTTAAGGTGTCAAGTTAATGGGTCTCTTATCTTATAAACTCCTCACTCTTCCTTGCTTTCTTTGATGTGGGACTAACTTTGACACTCCTCACACTTGCAACACTAACAATCTCTCCCTCAAGTGTGAGCTTCCACATCAAGCATCAACTCCCCTCTAGCTCCTCCACCACCACGAGTATTCGTCCATCACACCGCCGCAAAACACCGCGGGACACGCCGCCCGGACCACCTTTGCCGGGAAGACTTTCGATGTTTCATCTTGAATATCCCTTAAAACCACCAGACCGATTAACCATCGGCTCTGAGGTCTTGACAACTGGAGAGACTTCGAGGAGGAATCAAGCAAGAGAACATAAGATGAGAAGACACCACATCCAACTCAAAACCTTAAGGTGTCAAGTTAATGGGTCTCTCATCTTATAAATTCCTCACTCTTTCTTGCTTTCTTTGATGTGGGACTAACTTTGACACTCCTCACACTTGCAACACTAACATATAATTGCAGTACAAACGCACGAATTCAATTATTCACACAATTAAATTGATGTGAGTATGTGTTATCAATATAATATTGAGTACAATAAAATTTTAACGATACATATCAGTTTTACTTTGTGGACTTGGAATTGATGTGGGAACAAGATACAAACTAAATGAATGAATACGAGTACTGGACGAGTCGATGCTTATACTGTATAGTACGTCGGTATACGAAAATGTATGTTTAGTAACAAAAAAATTTTAGTTAAAATCAGTTAAAATTTATTTTATTTAATATTTATTAATTATGACAATAATTAATAAATATTAAATAAAATAATTTTTATCTTTTTTTTTTTATTTTTCTAACGTTATCAGTTAATTTGTATCAATTTGTTAATTGAAAAATATATAATATTTATATTTACTGAAAAAAAAATGGAAATTAAAGCAACGTTCACGTTCATGTATATGTAAACTATATTTTTCTCTAACCATCAGAACTCAACATAATGTGATAGAGAAAAAAAAGAAATAACAATAAAATAGAAGATAAAGTATTATTTTAATATCTAACATTTGAAGTAAATTCTATTTTAATTTCGAACATTTTAATTATCTTATTTTTATTCTAAAACATTTAAAATAATATCAATATTATCCCACCATCAAATCTTTTTACTAACACTTAACGAAATCAATGTACTATTAATAATTAATACTTTTGTTAAAATTATGTTTGCTCTACTCTCTTCCAGTTTCATCCTCTCTAACCAAAAGAGCTCAACATAAAAATAGGATGATTAAAACATTAATAACAAAAATAATTAATTTTTATGTTATTTTTTGTATTGTTATCAATAACCATTAACACTATTCTACATATGTTCAACTTTTAAAATGTTGTTTTAAGGTGCTTGGGACGGTCCAAAAATGACCTTCATCATGAACCCGAATATAACACACTTGCCAAAAGTAAACTTACAAACAACAAATAGGTGATATACACTTTTAACAATTTTTTTTACACAGCACACAAATATTGTCATTTTGATAAAATAAAAAAACTAATTTATACAATCTATCATTTACATGAACTCTATTCAATAATACAAATCAAACAAACAGTTCAATTCATGATGAAACCAATTCCTTTTAGATATCTTTAGCGAAGCTATAGTTAATAACAACTTCGGATATTTTTTTTCACGCAAAATTTGCCCAAAATAGTTAGTAATAAAAATATTGTTTTTATCAAATTTTCACATAATTATATTCATTGTATTTCTTGTTAACTTAACTAATTGTAAGACACCATGAAATTGATTTAACTGTTCTATTTTTCTTTGAAAAAGCTCCGGCCTCCATTAGAAATTTCACACCCATTCTATTTCATTCCAAAATTCACATTCCCTTATGATATATCCTTTCTCATTTGAAATCGAGAAAAACTTTAGAAAAGATGTCACTACAAGAAAAACGCTGAATACCGTCAGATTTATCATCGGATTTAGCATAGCAGAGTAGTGGCGTCTTTACCGGTAGTTTAGGCATAAAATTCGTCGTGTCAAAATATTATTGGCGGATTTCTGTTTTTGACAATAAATTTGCTGGTAATAATGGGAGGAAAAACGAGAAAAATCCGACGTTAAACCCATTTAGTAGAACGCTGCGTTTTGGTAACCCACAACATGTTATACCACCGGTAAATCTGACGGTAATTGTGCCTTAAATTCGAATCGCGAACCTTCTTCCTCCTCATTTGAATTTCTCTCTCTCTCTCTCTCTCTCTAACCCTCTCACCTCCCACTCTCTCTCTACCCCTTTCATCTCTCCGACAGCCCCTTTTTTTTTGCATTGTTCATCATTTTTGCCGTCACCATTGCTGCCACTGTCGCTTCTGCTGCCGTCTTCTTCTTGGCTCTCGTGATCTTTTTCAAGTGATTCTTTTGAACTTCCACTACAAGAAAAAAGGCCTATCGGCACATTTTTTTCTTACCACGCTTTTAAAGCGTGCCGAAAAGTGGTCAATGGCCACGCTTTTGCGAGGGTGACCACTGATTTGTGATTTGGCCACGCTTTTTTGCCATGCTTAAAAAGCGTGGCCATAGAAAGAAATCGGTACGCTTTTACGAGGGTGGCCACTTATTTAAAATTTGGCCACGCTTTTTTATTGCCACGCTTGAAAAGCATGGCCATAGAGAAAAATCGGCACGCTTTTACGAGGTGGCCACTGATTTAAAATTCGGCCACGCTTTTTAAGAGAAACCGGCACGCTTGAAAAGCGTGGCCATCCTTTGTTTATTTTGGCACCGTAAAAAAACGTGCCGATAGAGTTCCCTCCATCAAAATTTAGTTTCCCACCTATTTTTTTCGACACTTAACTTTTTTTCTAAGTTTTCAAAATTTAACCCTAAAAATGATAACAACAGCACACTACTTTCTTATCGTTACCAAAGTCACTTTTAATCCTAAAATTCACTTTCAAACACTAAACCGCGCTGTCATCTTCATCTGGACTCTCGAACCCTTCCTTCGTCGTTCATTTCCACCTTCATCGTCATCTTCATTGCTTCGACCTCAGTCGTAGGATTAGGTTTCACGCTCCTCTCTTCCAGGAACTTCTCGACGTTGCAGACGCCATCTTTATCGTTCATTTCTACCTTCATTGTCATCTTCGTTGCTTCGACCTCAGCCGTAGAATTAGGTTTCTTGCTCCTCTCTTCCAGGAACTTCTCGACGTTACAGACGTCATCGTAAACGACGCCGTTTCAGTGCTCCTCTCTGTCCGAGGTTGTCGCGTCGGCCAAGGGATGCCACGACCCGAATCCGTGGATCCGTCAATTCTCACCATGGGGATCATCGATTTCGAGGGAATGGGGTTGAGTTAACTTCGAGACTTGGGTATGCTGTGCTTCCTTGGTCGATTGAGGTTTTTCTTTTTTATGTTCGTGCATTGTTTCGTTTTCTGATTCCAGAATCAATGCCGTTTCTTCATTCGTTTCTTGACTTATTTGAATTTTTTAATTTTCTTAATAAAATATGAATCAATTGTTTTGTTTTTGTTTTTTATTTCTTTTTTGGCAAAATATAGATCGAATTTTATTGATGAGTGAAATAATATCACAAATAGGTGTAATAAAACAACAAACATGAATATGTGAACAAGAAAGGAAAAAATGAATCAGTTGTTAATTTGATAACTAATGTTGCATTTTTTTTCTGCATTGTAGATTTTGTCCTTATTTAGGAACATTGTGATTTGATCATCATTGTTGCATTTTATTTTTCTCTTAGGTATGTGAGAGTTTCCTATTAAAGGGAAAGTAAGTTAGCGGAGTAAACCACTAATTTAACCCTCAAAAGATTGTGGTGTTGAAAATTTACTCCTTGAAGAAAAGTAATGCACTCATGATCTTCTAAATATGAACAATGTTAAATAAAATGTACTAATTACTCATTTTATTGATTAGTGATTAGCTCTTGCTGTGCTGCTGTTTTAATTTATAACCAAGAAAATTGGATGATTATTGAATGTTTTCTGCAGTTTTATTGAATTAATTAGTGGTTAGTTCTTGCTTTTTTATTGGATGTTTTTTGCTATTTTCTTCTGTTTTAACTAATGTGCAATATTAGAAAATAGCAAAATAGCTATCATTTATTCCTTTTTATACTATTTTATACTATTTTTTTAATTTACCTTTCATAAATCACTTGTCGCAATAAATTATATATAATGTAGGGACTTATAGGTTTAATTCTATTTGAATTAACTGCCATCTTCATTTTTGTTACAGCTTCTACTGATGTTTCGTTAAGAAGTTTAGGTCAATGCGGCTCTCATGGGGTTTTTAGCCGAGATAATTCAAGCGAAAGCAAATTGAAGGATCTCCTCGACAGCTTGGAATACGTGCTTACCTTTGGGAGTAAGTTCGTCTTTTCTGGTTTGATTTTTAGGAGAATTCAGTTACTTGAAGGAATTATGTCACCATTGTTGCTTGTTTTTCTTGTTCTTTATAATTTTTTTATTTTTAATCAAAAAGAAATATATGGCAGCTTTATAATTAGACAAGTTAGCAGTTTCCTCTATTTTCTTTCTTTCTTTCTGGATAATAATATAATTATCACTCACTTTATCTTATCTTTTCAGGTATTTATCTGTGGAAAGGAACAGAGTTTCTTATGTTAAGTTGTTTCCAGAAGCAAGGAACAATCTTCTTCCAGTTTCATCTTTCGTCATTCGCCTGCTTAGCTCTGCCAAAGATCGCAAGACCTTGGCTCAATTAGGTTTTCTTAATTCTATTTTGAAATACAACAAGATATATCTTAGCCTCTGTTTTTATTAGGATTAATTTGGTTGTTGGAGAAATACTAGGTGTTAATTCTAGACGTTTTACATTAGATTATTTTGGGAGTGAAGTGTTTATGGGTTGACTTTAACTCTGTAGAGTGCATGGCTGTAAAAGCATAGCTAGAGAATAAATTAAGATATGGATTATGAACATTGATTTCCATAACTGATGCATGAGTTACAATGTCACAAAATGGTTACATTTTTGCAAAATATCAGAAAATTCAATGATGCACATACATATTTTCTTGAAAAATTGTAATGGAAACTTATGTTTTATTTTGTCACATGATGACTTATTAGGATTGTGTGTTTTGCTGACACAAATTTATGGTGAAGATGAATGGTCATTTGGATTCTGGGAGCAAGGTACTGGAGTTTTTAGTTGCCCTTCTGAAAAAAATCCAATGTACACTCTCTATTTAGATTTCAGTTATTTTATCACTTTTATGCCAAAAAATTTATCCTAGCTTCATGTTCTAGAATTTGTTATTAATTAATATAGTTTGATGCAAGTATATAGTTGAGCCTTAGTTGTATTTTACTTAATACACTCTCTGTAATTTTTCTTCTTTTGTCATTGTCCTTTCTCTTTTTTAGTCTGTTACTTGGCCAGACAATGATTGAATGGGAACAATGAAAGATAGAAAGAAAGAATACTTTTAAGAAGAAAGGTAAGTTGGATATTTTACACAAGGTAAGTGTCATCTGTCATGTTAAAATTAGAAGTGTTATGTTGACGGATATAGAGGAGGTAGATGTAATTTCCTCTAACATTTATGAATGATTAATATTCCCATTCTATTTGCTTCTATTGTAAGTCATCTATTTTTCTCCTTCTGCACTCTTTCTGTTTTCTATTTTCTATTTTTGTTCCTTCTTTCTCCTTTCATTATGCTTCTGGTTCTTGGTGTTCTTTGGCTAGTATTAGAAGACTTTCAAAGAGAAAAGGAATGAATTCTCTCCATTTTTGTTCCTTAATTCTTTTTGCTTCTTCAAGATGAGTTTTTGGATCCGACAGTGAAAAAAACCCTCAATGTTCTTCAATCGTGTGAAATTGCAATCGGTGAAGCACGTTATTTTAACTTCTTCAATTGCTGCTGTTACATTTAATGGAAGGCTTCTGACTCCTAAAGCAGTAGTTGATGACACCTGGTTTTTCGATCATGAGCTTTGTAAGGAGTCGAAGGTATGTGCCATGTCCCTACAATTGTTATCATATTCGCCTAATTAAGCCAAATTAGTAGGAGTGAAATTAGCTTTATGTGTGTGCTGATTTAATTTTGATTCATATGAATATAAGCTCAATCCCTTGTAAATTTGAGACTTTCATACCACCAATTTTGCTTCCCATTGTCCTTTTTTTTCAGTCATGGTACTGGTATGTGCTTTCAAAGACATTGGCTGAAGATGCTGCTTGAAAATTTGCAAAAAAAAAAAAACAATTAACCCAGCAATGGTGATTGGACCTTTTCTGTAACCAGTACTTAACATAAGTGCTGCTGGTGTTTTGAATGTAACTAATGGTAATTTTTAAAATTCTATTTTCTGTATGTGAAAATGAAAATTGAAATAGTAAACGATAAAAGTACAATATATAATGTGTAAGTCTATAAATCTTATCTTTTCTCTTATGATGTGTTTGTCAATTTGATGTTGATTCAAGTGTCTTGATGTGTGGTTTAGGAGAAGAATCCTTATTCCGATAAAGTTGCTAAGCTTAGAGCAGAATATGAGAAGGCTATGGAAAGTTATAATGCTACTGAAGCAGGAGGAGAAAAGGGAGAAGGAGAAGGAGAGCATGAAGAGGGCTGATGAAAAATATGATAAGGAATAAGCTGCGGCCAGTGAAGACGAGGAATTGACGATAAGGAGTTAAGTCTTCTGATTGCTATGCACAAGAGCTTAATTGTTTTTAGTGTAGTGTTGAAAATGTTTGGATGCTCTTTACTGGGGGGGTTTTATCATTTAGATGTTAGTACTGTTCAAATGTCTTTGTGCCACAAAATCTTTGTGTTGGCCTCTTAGAATATTCTTCAAAGGCACTCGGTTTATATTTATTTCATTGTTCTCCAGTTCTCCCCAATAGATGTGTTTGATTACTTTTATGATCTGTCTATGGCGACAAAGAAGAATTGTATTAATGGCTTATTCTTCTTTTTTTTAAATAAATTTTTCGTTGACCGATCCAATTAGCCTATTATAAATTCTGGGTTCGGTTGGTTAAGCGTAGCCATATCTTCCTCTTCAACCACCACATTTATTATTATGTAGTCATATTTTTTTTCTATTGGCACGCTTTAAAAGCGTAGCCATATCTTCTCCTATCGGCACGCTTCAAAAGCATAGCCATATCTTCACCTATCGGCATGTTTTTGAAGGGTAGCCAAAGCCAAACTAATGGGCACGCTTTAAAAGCGTGGCGATATGTCCACTTGTTGGCACGCTTTTAAAGCGTAGTTATAGGAAACACCTATGGCCATGCTTTTAAGCGTGTCAAGAGATATAAGCATGGCGAAAAAAAAGCGTGCCGCTAGATCCACAAAACCCTGGCGATAGAGCAACCGGTATGCTGGCGGATGTGACACTTTCAAAAGCATGCTGATAGCTCAAAAAATGCGGCAAAAAGCTATCGGCACACTTTTTTGCACTTTCGGCACGCTTTAAAAGCATGGCAGAAAGCTTATTTTCTTATAGTGTTCCCTTTTTCTAAAATAGGAATAAGGTTTGATTTATTATTATAATTTTGGTTCTAATTTCTTATTATAATTTTGTCTTCATTAGCTGGAGCGGCATCAGCGAATGGAGCGCCACATGGCGCTGTACGAAGATCAGATACGCGCTGGTGGCAGCGGCGCTGCTAGATGGGCACAAAGATTGCTGCCTAGGCCACCACCTTAGCAGCTCCACCAGCGGGGGGACGACGACGACGACGATGATGACTATCAGGATCTTTAGTGACTAGAATTTTTTTATACACTATCAGAATCTTGAAAGAATATAATGTCATACTATGAAGTACAGATATTGATACGGATACTTGACATAACATGAAATAGGATGCATGAACACATTAATTTTAATTTTTTTAGGATCCAGAAACGACATATATATAAAATATAAAGTATTTTTTAAAATAATAATGATTTTTTGATTTTTTTAAATTAAAATTAATGTTATTAAATATTTTAACATCTTTTTTAATTGTATAAAGTATTTAAAATAATTTTATGTTTTAATATATAATAACATATACTATTTTGAAACCCATTTCAAGAATATAGGTTCAAAAATAAGGTTGGATACGCTGACACATGATGGTATTTAAGTGTGTCCAACGTATTCAGAGAAGTTTTTGCTTTGTTAAAACATAGTTGGACACAGAAGATACTCGTGTTGGACGAGTGTTGAATAAGTGTCATGTCAAAAATGTACTCGACACAAAAATACAACAACAATATAATTTGTTACAAAACATTTTGTTATTTTGTAACAACTTGATTTTTTTGTTACAAATTATATTGGCTTTTGTAACGAATTGGTATTTTATTGCAAAATTTTATAATATTTTGTAACAAAAGATGAAATTGTTGCAAAAGTTTAAAATATTTTGTAATAAAAAATTAATTTATCACAAAATTTAATATTATTTGTCACAAAATACAAGAATATTTGTAACTAAAAAAGATTATTTTAAAATATTAAAATCTTTTAGATAATTTTATTTTGTTTAAAAATATAATTTTTAAAATATTATTTGCATTAATTAATTATTTTTTATAAAAAAATAAATATTAAATAATTAATTTTAAAAATGATATATATTATTTTATATTTTTTATAAAATTAATATATAATTTTTACTAATAACCAAGTCTTAAATATTGACTAAAAGTTAATTTTTTAAATTAAAAAAATAATTATTAAACATAAATAAGAATAATTAAAATTTAAAAATAAAAAAATGTAAAAATTAAAAACCCTAATTCTCACCATCACTTTTACTCTTCATTCTGCTGTTCGCCGTCCTTCTTCACTCTTAATTTCTCCACGGCTCCACCTCTTATACTCAAGGTCACCGTCGCATTGCAAAAGGTAAAACCATCATCGCTACTTCGTTGGGTCACCCTCCTTCTCTTATTTAAAATAAATTTATAACAAATATTATTTTTTGTTTCATTACCACTCTAAAATTTAATATATTTTTACACTTAAACAAATTTTTGAAAAACTCCCTTAACAACAAAATATAGAGCTCTGATTTTTTTCTTCCCTCTACTAGTTCTAAACCCACCATAACCCAACACTCATCATTAAGCCTGTAAGATCCCTAATTGTTGGAAAATAAATAATAAATTATTTGTAATTTATTATAGTTATTCATAGTTTTATTTTTAAAAAATTATTTACCAAAAAATAATTAAATTAAAGTGACAAGATTTTGAATTTAAAATTAATTAAAACTCATATAATTTTCATATATATTTAGATATTTTTTATTTAGAATTTAAAATTTTAATAATTTAATTATTCCTAGTTTTATTAAAAATACCTACTTTATATCCTAATTTTATTAAAATTCTCAAATAAAAACCTAATTTACACACACTCTCCAAACCCTAACCTTAATCCTCACTATTTTCCCCAACCCCCCCCCCCCACCCCACACACACATACTTAGTCCTTCACCATACACACACGGAAAGAAAAGAAAAGAAAAGAGAGAGGGGGAGCTCAAGGGGGGAAGAAGGAGAAAGAAGGAGAGGGAGAAAAGTGGAGACGGCATCGGTGGGTGTCACTGCCACCGTCGCCGTCGTTGTGTTACCGTCGGGAGAGTCATAATGCGAGGAGAGAGACAAGCTTGCGAGGGAGAGAGGAAGTTAGCGCCACCGCCATTGGAGGGGAGCCTGGTTGCCCTCGTCACTGCTAGCTCCGTCGCCGTTGTCACCATTGGAGCTACGCGAAGCCGTCGTTGCCGTCGTCACCATTGATGGTGATACTGCACCGCTCTGGCGTCGTGGTGTCTGGTCCATCGCGTCCACACCGCTTTGTTGTCGTCGCAGAGTATCTGTTCGGCCCTTGTTCGCAATGCTTCTGCCTCTGTTTTGCGAGCTTCTACCTCTGTTTCGCCGTACATCCGTCGCCATTAATTTTGCCATGCTTATGCTGCTTCTCCAACATCATCTTCCAGCCTCTGCTTAGCCTCTGTTTCGTTGTGTGTTCAATCCTACGTTCAATATCTGTTCTTCCGTTGTTTAGCCTCCATTCTGCCACTGTTCAACCATTTGTTCAGCCATCTCCGTTGCGTTTTGAAATTCCAACTCCTCCCTTTTCTGTTGAATTTCAGAACATATGAAAGCCTCTGGTTATTTTAAGTTTTCTAAATTTTTGATGTTTCTGATTGTTATTTCCTTAGGATTTTTTTCTGAATTTGTTCTCGGTTATGATTTTTGATCTAATTATTTGGTTTCACTTTTTTGGGCATATTTCTACAGTTGGGTAAGTGGGACTCTTTTAATTTTGCTGTTTTATTATCTCGTTTAGTTTTATTCTGTTGCAGCATTGAAGTAGCTTGTGCTGCTCATCCTACTGCTGATGTGTTCATCGTTTTGGCATCATTGAAAAGGTATGTAGTGTTGTGGTTTTAAAATTTCAACATGTAAAGTAGTATTGTGTCATTATGTCATTCTGATTTAGTTAGTTAGGGTTTATGATTCGTTGATTTAGGATTGAAGTTTTATATTCATTGCTGCCAGTGCTATCGAATTGAATTAGATTTAAGCTTTATAGTGTATCTGGATGACTGCATCTCTGGCTCTCTGGTCTCTCTGGCTCACTGCTGCTCTTTTCCTCTCCCTTTGCTGCCAGTTCAGGTAAGGACCACCCCTTTATCCTCTTCATTTCAACGTTCAATATATTGTATTTGTACTATATCATTTTTTTCTTTGTTCTGTTCTGAATATGCTTGTGATGCATTATTCATGATTCCGCAAAGCCAGTGCAATTGGTGGTTTCAGATTGTCAAAGGGGGTTGGTAGATTGCCAGGTCAATCATTAAGTGATCCTTCTATAATTGGGCGTCATGGTCGGTCCAGATGTTGCTCCAAATGGACGGGGGTTGGTTATGGTGGTCAGCTACCAGGAGATGCAGTTTTCAGGCCTGGACCAGAAACAGTTCCTCTACCTTCGAATGCTTCAAGTACTTTATATGTTGAAGGTCTCCCTTTCGATAGCAAAAAAGGAAATGGCTCGTATCCTTTTTCTGCAGATGCACTGCTTTAGGATTCAATTCTGTTATTTACTTTTGTTTTATGAGCTTTTCTTTAGTTTTAATTTATTTTTTCACATTCCTTGATGTTATCTTAGACATTTTTTGCCCTTTTGTTGGATATAAAGAAGTGAGGCTTGTGAGCAAAGAATCCAAACATGTAAGTGTACTGTTAGTAATATTATTAGCTTCTTCAATTTTGATTGTGTGGATATTAGTTGAAATTCACTGTGACTTCTTTTACGTTGAAATGCATGTTCTTTACAGCGTGGTGGAGATTCTCCTGTTTTTTGTTTTGTGGATTTTGAAAATTCGGCTTGTGCAGCAACTGCAATGAATGCCTTACAAGATAGCATTTACTGTTTATCAATGAATAATTATACAAAAAAAATTCTGTATTTGTTCATGTAAATTATCTAACTGAATCATTTAAGTATGCCATAACTTAGATGAAGGTTCTCAAATTACAGGATACATTAACTTGTTTGGTATATACAATGAACTGAATTTATTTATTGAATTTTTTAGTTGAATTTTGCTTGTGTAATAGATGTGCTCAAAGAAAAATTTGAAGAGCAACGAGCACGGAAAGATGAAGAATTAGCTCGAGTGAAAGCTCAATTGGAAGCTCAACAAGCCGTTGTGAACTCTTTCATAGCGTGCTTTGACAATGAAAGAAACTAGACAATTAAATATACTCCTAAAATTGCTTATGGTTTTAATACATATTCATAGATGATTAATATATTATTAGTATAGTTTAATTGTATATGGATCTATTTATTACATTTTACTTGTGTCATGGTTGATAAATGACAAATGTCCTATTATTTGGTTTGATAAATTTGGTTGTGTATTGCTTAGAAATGAATTAGTTGTTATTGATGGAATCGTAGACGGTGGAAATATCCAAGTTTTAGGAGAGGTTCTGCCAAAATTTTTCTAAAAATTTTGAATAAAAGTTAATGAAAAAAATTGTAATTGGTATTATATGTTGTTCTAATTTTTTGTTTCGTTTTTTTTTTTCATTTACAGGAGTGCTAAAATGGTGACAATATGCTACCTAAATGACTCAAGAATATTTTGATTCAGAGAGACACTAATCTATGTTAGATTTTTAACTTTTGGTTGAACTTGTGTAAGAAATATAACTTATAGAACAAATCAATAAAGACATTAATGTTATTTTGTTTTAAAATAATTTTAGTTAAATGAAGCATGGTTGAATTATCTATATTTTTACATATTATATAAATATTGACTTGCTCAGTAAAATAGTTAATATGTCGATTAATTACAAAAATAATTTGGTAAATTACGTATGTAATTTGTATTAAAAAAAATTATTACAAAATAAATATTGTGCTTTTGTAACTAAAGAAAATAAAATGTTACAAAATCAAGTTATATTTTGTAACAAAATTTTTGATAGAAAAAGTATATTGTCACCAAAATTATTTTAAAAATCAAAATTTGTTATAACTTTTGTAACGAATTTTGATTTTTGTATTAAAAAAATTTGTTACAAGATATTACTTTAAATTGTAAGAGTTTCATTTTTTGTTACAAAAATTTCTTGTAACAGAACATACTGCAACAACCCTTTTTTGTTACAAATTACTTTAGTTTCAAAATTTCAATTTTTTGTAACGATTTTTTTTGTTACAAATATTACTTTTTCTTGTAGTAGCCTCTTCCTTCGCCACCTTACCAACCAGTCCCTTTTGCCGGCGTCACTCTCTCCCTCACCAAACATCATCGTCGCCTCCTGGGTTCTTCACGCTGTCGCTTGGTCGCCAACCAACCCCATTGTCGCCGCCGGGATCCTCCTCACTGCCGCTGGTTTGTCAATAAGGACCATCATCGGCACTTAAGTATAACCATCCACTTAAGGACAAAAAATAATCATCCACATACCTAGTAAATTAAACATCTAACATATTTTAATTGTATCTAACTAAACCCATTCCAAATCAAATAACCATCCACGTATCTACTAAAATAATCATCCGGCATATAAGAATTAAAATAATCAGCCGCATACCTACTAAAATAAGCCAAGGAGGCAGCGTACCAGATAATAAACGACGAGCTCGTACTGGACGAAAACCCCAGGCTAAATCTGGCGTCGTTCATGACGATGTGGATGGAATCCAAGTGCGACAAGCTCATAATGGTTGTCGTTAACAAGAACCACGTTGACATAAATGAGTATCCTTTCACTCTTGAGCTCCAGTCCAATTTTTTATTTTATTCATTTCATTCTTTAAAAAAGTATTGTGCTTATTTCTTTTGACAATTTCTTTAAAAACAGGTGAAATGGCACAACTGTCTCCGACATTGGCACGAGCTGTGGGGGATAGTGGTGGCGTGCATGGGCAGTGGTGTTTCAACTGCGTATGAACGACGTTAGGAGGAATGACAGCGTTATGATGCATCAAAATGGCTGTTTCCGGCACCGAGAGCGAGTTTTGGGTGTGGAGGAGAGGACCGTACAGTGTGGGTGGAGGAGGGCGAGGAGGGTTGAGATGGAATGAAAATGTGATGTGATGTTATATTAAGAAGAGGTTATATTATCTAACTCTAATAGTTTAAATTAAAAAATTGATTATTTTAATATATTGAGAATCTGATTTTAATAATTAATTTATTTTTTTTAAATCATTGTTTATGTTGTTTAATATTTACATTGTTTGCCAATATTTTCTTTTTAGCATTTAATTTTAATACACTAACAGTGTAAAGGTATTGCACAGTCGTGTAACTACATCCGTTTTTTTAAATGATTATTCACGTAATTAATGTTAAAAGTAATTATTTTTATAATGTGACATCGCATAATTAGATACATGTATAAAACTACTTTACATCGACAGTGTATCAAAATTAAATTCATATCATTTATACTTTAAAACATTCGGTTAGTAAAAATGCATTTTAGTTAGAAAGATGTTTTAATTAAAGAATATATATTATTACTTATTCACATATATAACATTGTTAGTTGAGACATGATACATTGATACTTGATTAAGTGAGAGATTGTGAAAAGTTGAGTGCATGGAGTGATGGCTATTAATGGAAAATAAGAAAAAAGGAAGATAGGGTCTACCCATGCACCAATCCTCTTATATCTTTTCTAACATTGCCTTTCCCCATTTCCCTTAGCTTCTTTTAATTTCTTTTATTTATATAATAACCTTCACTTCTCTCTCTGCATCCCCCTTCTTCATTCTCATTCACCCACTCATCATCCTCTTCTTCCTTTTCTCTCTTTCTCTCTTACCCCCCTTGAACATAGCCGAGACTCGTGGGGGAGAGAGAAAAAAAACAAGAGTAAAAATAAAGAGAGAGTGAAAATATATACATAGATGAATATTAGATAGATAGCACACATAGATGAACACATAGAAGGGCATTTTGGGAATATAAATATACATGCTATGAGGAAGCTTTGTCTTTTGAGGGGAATGTTGTCTGGCTCGAGGACCCTTTCATCATATCATCTTGATCATCCATAATATCCAAATCTCTATAAGATTATGGTGGTATCAAAATATATAGAGATAATTGATTATTATTGATGAAGATATATATATTATTTTTATATATATATATTTTTTGGTGTGGTCAAGGATTAATGTCTAGTGTTGTCGGACCAGGCTTCATTCCCCCCAATTGTATGCTTCCAATTATTATTTAATATATTTATTTGTTTTATAGAGAAATTCTGATCATGGAAGTCATGGACTACTACTTCATAGGTTTGGTTCCTCTCTCTCTCTCTTCTTAGCTTTATTTTTTTTTTCTAATTTTTAAAAATTAATTTTCTAGTTGTACTATGAAAAAGTTTTGTTTTTTTCTTAAGAATAGGTAGATCTGAATGATGGGTTTTTGTTTTTGGATGAATTAAAGACGTGGGTATGTTAGTAGTTTGCAGATTGGTGTAATGATGATGAATTTTGACCAATTTTGTTCTTCACTTCACTTGGAGGCTCAAAAGGTTACCATCATTACTCCCTTTTTTTTCTTAGCAGCTTCTTTCCTTTCCTCTCTCTGATCATGTTGTGATGATGGTGTTCTTTGTTGTGTCAGGTTTGTAATACTTTTTATTTTTTTAATAAAAATTATTTTCTTGTTCATCATCATTAGCTCTATGATCTATAGATCTTGCCCACAACTATTTTTTTTAAAAAAGTTTTTTAATTTCAATTTTTAATTTTCTAGCATCGGATCTGTCTGTTTCTGCCATGTTTTTTCTCAGATCTGGTCGCCTTTAAATCTCAGTTAAACATTCTCTACTCTTTTTCATTTTTTTAAAAAAAAGAAAAAAAGAAAAAAGAGTAATTTTCATTTTACCTTTTCTCTCTCTCTTTACCTATTCTTTTTTATCTTTCTTTATTAGGGTTTTCTACTTTTCTGGCCTATATTGTTTTTTGTCTCTAATATCGACAGTTTTTGTAAGGTATAGTCATGAGTCTTAAATAATCATTTAGTTATGATTTATGAATTTGAATCAAAGTGGATGAGACCCTTTTCTTAATAGTCTTGTCTTCAAATATTGTCAATACTATGTGCTAAAATCAATGGACAATTTTGATCGTTATGATAATAATTATTTTATAAAAAAAAAAACCTGCAGGAGTAGTAGTATCATATATCGAAAATCAATATCAAATATTGCTTCTTAATCTCTCTAAAAATTTAAGGCTTGTGATTTATTGGATCCATCAATCAGAATGACAAATTCATATTACTAAACATAGCACTTAACTTGATGATATTTTCGGTAACGTCATAGATCTATACTTTTCTTGTCCACATGAATTAATTATCATATACTGAATTAATATTGTTAGATCTGAATTGATCTTTGCAATTATTGATATGTTTTATTGTGGGTTTCCATAAGCATTTGCCTTTTCTTTTTTCATGATAAAAAGTTTTTTTTTTCTTAAAATTTCCTTAGGTTTATGTAAAATCTCATTTTGATACCTAAGAGCCTAATTTTGTACATATTAATTTAAACAATAAATATATACAAGATTCTTTGTTTTCCTTCTGTTTAAATTTATTTCAATATTCATTAAGCACTTATAAGAGAATAAACCAAAAATAAGTGTCCTTCAATAATTCATATATCTCTTAAAACAACACATTATTATATTCCAAATGAAATAATAATATGCTTCCTTACATGCATTGTGTACAAAAATATTGGCAAGTAAGCCTTTTATTTGTATTAGTACATGGAATAATATATAATTTTATTTTTATGAAGAGAATCAATAATTGATTTTAGAATGAATTATTATTGTATATTGTAGTGTCTCCTTTATTAGAAGAGACAACACCGCCATAAATAATAAGTTTGATTTCAGAAGAGGGTCAATATAACTAGAAGACATAGGGGAACAACAATAACATAAACACAGTGCTCATTATTATATTCACCACTGTATTTTTGTTTTCCTTTATCAATTGTATTTACCATTGTCACTCACAGATTAATATGTTACATGTGGAATTCATAATCTTCACATTGAAAGGAGAATAATTTTTTTTTTTAAAAAATAGTAAAAATAATAAAATTAATATTTGTCTTGGGTTTTGCTAACTTCTAATAATAATGGGTATAAGAACTTCTAGATCTTCTTTAAAAAATTTTTTACTCACAATATATATATATATATATATATATATATATATATATAACTCAGAAAACCTGTGTTTCTTTGACCAAATATCTTTAGGAGAAAGTCTAGGAGCAGCACTCTTGTTAAAATCTGGCCAGCACTTAATCATCAAAAGAAAAATGATTAATCATACATCATTAGATGTCATCTCACGTCATTAAAAATATTAATGATGATTAATTGATGGCTAAATATCACAAATTTTGCTTGGCCCCTAGCACTCCTCTATTTTTAGTGTGTATAAAGTTATATTAGATAATTAAGTATATGTTTTTAAAATTAGAAACAAAGTAGAAAACAGTTGAATATAACCAAATTACCAAATCTCTAAACATGGATTTTGGTTGAAAAGATAAAAAATTTTCAGTTACCAATTGTCTACATATTTTGGCCTCTGAAAATTTATGACCTCATGAAGTGTCACATGTATTATTATTATTATTATTTTGCTAACAAGTAGTGTGTTAAATGTAGAAAGTTTGTAAATAAAAAATTTAATATAAAGTTTTTAAAGTATTTATTATATAAAAATATATTAAAAATTAAAAGATTTAGCTAATATGTCCACATGATAATTTTATCACTAATAGAAAATTTTAAATATTTTTATTTAATAAATATAAAATAAATGTATTAAAAATTTAAATTTTTTATATTTTTAATAAAATTATTTTATTTTATAATTTTAACATATACTTTTAAGATACATGATAAATAAATTCAAAAATAAAAAATGTTCTAACATAATTAAACAACTTTAAGGAACTTGTGGCAAAATTATTATTATTATTATTATTAGGGTTATAAACCCATAAATAAATGTAAAAGTTTGTTACAGGTTATAAGCCCATTAATAAATGCATTTTTGCATCTGTTGCTACCTTTTTAATTGTGTGAAATTACCCATGAAGTTCACCGAAATCCACCTCGCATATATAATAAAGAATCTACTTTTCCATGAATAATTGTTGTGATGAGAACAAAAATCAAGTGACCCCAGAAACTTTTTGGAGTCCCACTTTCTACTGTTTGGGTAGCAAATTGAGGTTCTTCGTCTATCCATGCATATATTGTTCATCAATTTTTCTATTTTTGAGTAAATTAGTTATCATGAATTTTATGGTGTTTATAATTTGTTGTCTAATTCTTGCTAATTTATTTTTATAATAAAATTTAAATATTTAATAATTATTTAATTTTATAATTTTAAAATTAAATATTAATTTTTAACCTTTTTTAGTAAGTTAAGCAAATATTTTTAGACATCGTAGCGATTATCATTAGTTATATATTGACCCAAAAAAAAGGACAAAAGAATCCAAGTCTTTTAACTATTAGACCTTATTAAACGAAATTTTCTTCTTTCTTTATTAATTATCTTGGGATTTAGCTAATTAAAATGTGTTCTAATGATATATGTTATTTTTAAAATATGTTTTAAGACATATATATTAACCAATGTAAGATATATAACCACTATGTGCATAAGGTCTTAGTTTAGTAGTAATGAACTAATGATCTTTGTTTTGCAAAAAATGCATCTGACTTTGAGATTTGACTAAGGTCAATAGTGGACAGAAATTCTTAGTGTTGGTGTATGAGTGTGTAATATGACGTGAATATTGTGATGTTGTAATATCTAAAATTAGGAATTGTTAATCTATCATCTTAACAAAAAAAACTCTAATAATCTCGCTACGTTACCAACAGCATTTCTGCCAACTTCTACTAACTCTTGTTTATGACGTATTTAATGAAAGTGTTTTTGTGAATGTGTCTAATAAAAATATTTTTTTTATGATTATGTCTAATGAAAGTGTCTTTATATATGTATTTTTTGGATGTATCTCTTTATACATGTGTTTAAAATATTATAATTAATTATTGTTGGTAATAAATTGACAGATAGTATATTGGTACCCTATACTTTTCCAAACTCTAATTATAATATTTTTTTGTCAACTTAAATTTTTAAAAGAAATAATTTTATAACAAACAAACTTATAATTTATAAGCTGGCGGAATTCTTTTGAACAATTTCAATTAATACTTCGCTTTGTATATGTAGTGTAAGATTAATTAATAATTTGGTGTTCCATAGTCCATCTCTTGAAATAAAACCCCTTTGACGGATTCAAGTGGGTTATAAATCAAAGACTACTTTTGTTTTTTACGTTATTTTTCAGTCTGCAGGTCAAAGATTAATTCAATGCGAATCTAAATTTTATTTAAAGGTTTGTCGTTGGCCAATAATAAGTTATTATATGCAGAAAATAAGATTCGACTCAAATTAACCATTAAACGAATCTAAGTGGTTAGAGATGACTTTGAATTTGCCATTTTCTTCCATTTTGTTGGATTAAAATCAGTCTATATGTTGAAAAATGAAGATGCAACAATTAGCCCCTTTCAATGGTAAGTGGTAACTTAGCTTGTGATTAAGATGCTAGAATGTTCGACTTGCATGTTAGTTTGTATAATGATGATGCTGATCTATTTGATGTGTATTTCTTTAATTGAATTGTGTTAATTATATACAAAAAGTGAGGTAGCTATGGTAATTTAATATTACGAAATTCAATTTAATGATACAAAAATGGCTTTAAAATTGTAAATCACACCAAAATCTAGAAAAGGTATCAAAATATGTGTTTGTATATTGTATGTAAATGTTTTTTTTATTAAAATATATATTTGTTAAAAAATATGTTGAAAGCCGAGGGCCCAATTAAAGAGGGCTTTTTATTTTTTATTTTTTGGTGATTTTTATTTTTTATGTTTTTGCTGACAAACTTCTGTTATGTTCAATTCGATGTGGTTATGAAATTACAATCATATGTCACCCAACTCACTAGTGGACAATTTTGTTTTGCACTCCAACTGCCCTCCCTTTTAAAAAAATAAAAAAAGGAAATAAAAAATAAATTAAATCAAAGTTGGGTTAAAACAATGCTTCTGATGAGCTTATAAAGACAATTTTACTCTTCCAAGACCAAAAATATTATTTAAAAAAAAAAGTTATATATTCATTCAATTACAACCGAACAAAAATAGTATTTAATTAACACTAATTATATAAATCAGTCATTGAAATTTTTAAAATTAGACACTTTAATCCTACAAAATTTAAAATACACAAAATAATCTTCAACGTTTATTTTTATTACATAATATAATTCTTTTTCATTAATCACTAACAGTGGCTACATCTAATGTTTCTTAAAATAAAAAATATTTGAAGGAACTGTTTTGAATTTTTTAAAATTTTTTAAAAATTATTTTGTGATTTTTTAAACTCTTCGAACATTATTTTTTATTTCACTATTTTAAAAATTGAATTGTCTAATTCGAATATATGGATACTTAATAGTCATATGTGTAAGTTAATGTTTTACGTCAACAGTCACTTAACAGAAATAAACCATATTATCTAACAGACATTAACATTAAAAACTATTTTATATATTTTTAAACTTAAAAAACTAAAGTGTTTAATTTTAAAAATCTCAAGTACTTAATTTTTAAAAAATAATTAAAATATCAAGTAATACTTAGTCCATCCGCAACAAATAATATAAAACCTACAAAACGGATGGAAACTATTAATTAAATAAAAATTATTTTTTTAATAATATTTTTTATTTTAATAAATTAAAAATTAATTTTTTATAAATTTAAATTTTATTTAAGAATTTTTCACTCACTAATAATCTACGTACACAATATAGAATTCAAACGTGTGACATTTACTTCAGCGGGCTAACCACTAAATTATACTCGTTGATGGTAAATTTTTTTTTTGGAGGTTTTGATGGAGTTGCAATTAACTAGATTATATTTTTATTTTGGAATTTAAAAAGAAAATGGTGCTGATTATATCACTGAATCATAGCCCAACTTGGTTGGTCCAGTCTTTATATCAATAGCCCAACCCAACTAATCAAAGTTTCTATGTATTACAATTGCATGCTACTCTAGTTTCGGTGTAAAAGTAAAACTGTGAATGGAGCAGAATATCGGGTCCGGTCGGGCTCTGGGTTGGGCCGGTTCCTCAAGCCTATACCTATGACAAAAAAAAGGAACCAACGCAAGTTGGCACAGATGGATGAAGGTCTGTGTCCCTTAACCATCTCTCCCGGATTCGATATTCACTGGAGGATGGGAATGGAGCTTGCTTGCTTGGGAGGGTCGCCCACTTTGTGTGCCTCTGCAGTACCCGAAGGATTAGTCATTGGGCTTCCGGCCTGATGGATACCCTGGTGCAAACCAAAAAAAAAAAAGGAAATGTTTATCGAAAGATAAATAGATTTTTTAAATTTTTTTTCACTCTCAATTGATTTTGTTGATTTTGTAAAATGTGATTTTACATTATATAAGACCTTTTTTTTCACGCTTTTTTATTTTGACATTAAATTTATAGTAATATTGTTTAATAATATATAAAATTTGGTGTATTTTTTATATGAAAATTACAAATTTAACATTCAATTTGTAATTTTTTTTTAAAACACAAAACCTGTCATTCAATTTGTAAAGTAATACAAAATTTATCCTCTAATTTATGAATTTTAATTTTTAAAAATTTTTAAAACACAAAATCGATTTTTCAATTTGTGTTTTAGTATTAATTTTTTTTAAATATACAAATAGAACTCTTTAATTTGTGATTATTTCTGTACTAAATTAAAACACACAACTTTTTTATAACTGAAAATAATATAACAACAATTTTTATATAAAAAAAACCTTTTTTTCACATGTTTTTATTTGATCCTAGTTAAGTTTTGAATAGTGTGAGACAATATTTTACAAGATTTATTGAAAAAAAAATTAAATAATCTATTTCCGTACGAAAATGGTTTCTCGGCCGTATCTATTACCTTTGAAAAGTGTTTTGTATGATGAAATTTCTGTCAACAATAAATACCTTGAGTAATACCAAAAATTAAAAAAGAAAAAAGTTGCACACACAGAAAATAAATAAATTGAATATCTCAATCAAGAAAGATGTTAAGTCATCCAATAATCAAGAAATCATTCATGAGATGTTAATTCTCATCTTGCGTATATGATGATTTTAGAATTTTAGTTTCAACTAACTAATAAAAAACAAAAATATTATTTGTACACAAAATCAGTCGCTATATATTTTTATAGAGACATATTTTTAATATGTATTCTGTCTTCTAATATATATTCTATACTAGTGACTAATTATAATAGTTAATTTTAGTGTATATTTAACATAATTAAATAAAAAAAATAAATGTAAGTTTAATTTACAAAAACGTCAAATTTAATTTTAATATCCATGTATGTATGAGTTGTGATATCTCATCAAGATTTTGTTTACTTATACTAATTAATTCCCAGCTTCATTCAAATTAAACACCAAATTGCGTAACTCAATTAGAAATTAAGCAATGAACACTTCACTGGACACATTTGTGTACACCTAATGGCGTTGACATCAAAGCTTAATTACAAAATGTGACACATAAACCTTTCCTCACTTTTAGTCCAAACCAATCTATTTTTTTTTACAGTTGATTTTTTGAAAATTTTTTTTACAGGTGATTTTTTGAATTGTTATTACATTACAATTTGAGAAATTACAAAATGTACACAAACAAAATATTAGATATAAAAGGACAGTTTTAACTTGTATAAACAATTTCTAAAATGTATTAAACTATTTTAAAATCTTTTAACTGGATTTTTTTATACTCTTTTATATATACTCTTATCTATTTATTCTTATAACAATAAAATGAAATAAAAGAGATATATAAACCATTCAAGCAATATTGCGTCTCTCTTCACAAAACCTTTTTTATTTACAAGAAAATATAAAAAATTAATTTTTAATTAATATAATCAACACTAACTAATTTTAAAGTTTATAATTAGGAAGTAAAATTAAAAATAAATAAAATAATTATCTAATATTAGCTGAAAATATTCATTTTCTAACATTATTTATTTTTTAGGCATGCATTACCAATATTATTATATAATTGTGACTATGGCTCAGCATATACCACTTGTATAGACAAATAGTAGGTCATAGAGTCCAAGTCATACATTTTATATAATTAAATAACCGACTTAATCCATTTTTTCTTTCTTTCTTTTTTCTTTTCTTCATTATAGATTATTCCATCTCACCTCATCTTCTTTATGGTGATGACACCTCTATGACTGTGCCGCCATTGATAGCTAGGTTAAGTTTAATTTTTAGGGTTGATTTTGATTGCCATCAATTAGATACAAAATAAAATATCTTCCAAAATATCCACTATATATATATATATATATTATTTATATACCATAATTAAAATGCTTATATCTAAAAACCTAGCTAACACAAATTTTTAGGGTATTGTCCTTCTATATTTTTGTTTCAAATGTTAGGAAGTGAAGAAAAAAAATTGGATCATCATCATCAAAGGAAAAATAAAGTTATGAATAACAAAGATGCAATAATTCCAAAAGGGTATTTGCCAATCAAAGTAGGGCATGGTGAGGAACAAGAGAAGATTGTTATGCCTGTGATGTATCTCAATCATCCATTGTTTTCTCAGCTTCTTAAGGAGGCAGAAGAAGAGTATGGTTTTGATCAACAAGGAACCATAATCATCCCTTGTCATTTGAAGGAGTTTAGGTACATTCAAGAACTTATTGATAGGGATAATAATAATAATAATAATAATAATAGTAATAATAATAAGTCCCTTCAACACCATCACCACAACCATTTTGGTGGTTGTTTCAAAGGATCATCATCTCAACAAGATCAAGTATAGGTTTATAGAACATCTTTTTGTTCTTATCTTGTTTTGTACACTTATCTAAATTATTCTCTAAGTAATGTTAAATGATTAGTAAATATTGTTATTACACTCATATTTATAAAGAATTTGTACATAAAAAATATATAGTTTGTATTTATATTTATTAAAATTTTATATACATAAATTAATATAATTTGTATTTATATTTTTTTTAAATTTATACACATAAATTAATAGCATTTATTTATTAAAAATAATTTAATATTTATACTGATCAAATAATAATAAAAAATACTAATTTTCAAAAATTTTTCTTGTTCTCTTTTATGGTTAGATTAGGTGTGAAGCTTGGTTAATGGACGATATATCAGTATACACTGTACAACAATAAATAATAGATACATATATACTACAATAAAAACTATTTTTAGTGCTAATAACATAATGTTGTTATATATTTTTTGTTATATTTATATGTTTATTGCTATTACTATATGTTATAATAGTAATTATATATATACTTTTTATCGTTATTAAAATAATTTTTACTGGCATACAATTCTATAATTATGGCTGAAGCGCAACAAAATATAAAACGACACTAATGTCTAATTACTAGTAAACATATTAATGATTATTTTTATTGTTGCTAAAAATAAAAAAAAATGATCACTAAAAATAATTTCTTTAGTAGTGATAACACAATGAATCTTTAGTCTGTGTATATTTTTTATTTTTGTGATATATTCTAAAGTAAAAAATTTCGTTAAAATATCCAATATATAATTACCCTCATGGATATATATATATATATATATATATATATATATATATATATATATATATATGTATGTTGTATATATGTAGGTATATTTTTATTCTTCATCATATACATATGCATATAGTGATAAAGCATATGGTTCAATTAATAAGAATTGCAAATGGTGAGTAGCGATCACAAGAAGTTTCTTGCTTGCAACTTTTTTCTTTTTTTTTTTCTTTTTGTCTTAATTTGTATATTTTTATGATAAGTACCGTTTCAAGATCAAAATAAAAACAGTAAACAGATATATAGAAAATTAATATTTAATTAGTTAATATTAATTAATTTTTATTATAAATTTATTTTTAATTCTTATTTTTAAAAATTTTTTAATTAAAATTTAAAATTTAAAATTTAAAATTTAAGATTTAAAATTTAAAATTTAAAATAAAACAATAAAATTAGTTGATTTTAACAGGAAAAAATTGACTCCTTAATTAAATTTAAACATATAAATAAAATCAAAATATATAACTAATGCAGTTATTCATACATACTAAATGACATCAATTATAATCTTGATGATTAAGTTAAATGAATAATTATATTTTTAATACATTCTCAAACAAAAATTTATTTACATTTTTTTTAATTTTTGCATAAAATTTTTTTATTTTTTAATTGTCGCATATGATTTTATTTGAGTCACTAAAAATTAAATTCTAAATTTTTTTATTATAAAAATTCTGATATTATGTCGTGAGATTATTTTTTTTAAAAATTTAAATTGATAAAAAGAGACAAATGAATCTCTATCAATAAAAAACCTAAAGTTTTACAAAGCACCAAGAGTTCCTCCTTTATAAACATGATTTTTTGTAGCCGGTTAAAGCATGCAGATGTATCATTGAATTTTTCATATTTTTCATATTTTTCATATACCGGAGGACCACAAAATCTAGCAAAACAACACAAGGTTTCCTGTGATAGATTCTCTTTTCGCCATTTCTCTTTGTTGTTGTCTTAGCCACGCTCTTACTAAATAATCGAGATTCGATTATATATTCATATTTTGATTTGGATAAATAACAAGTCTTTTACTTTATCCAAGATTGTTGTATCCACCCACCTCAATTTTGATCAACACATGCAATAAATAGAAAGGAAAGGAAAGAAAAAGAAATGAAAAATAGAGAGAAAGAGTTAAGATAATATTGTTTCTTTATTATTATTATTATTATTGCCTTCCATTTTTTGAGGGATGAATTTAATGGGAATATGTCATTGTCTTCAGTGGGAAGGAAAGTGAATCCAATGGATATATACAAACCCCAACTTGATGCAAGAAAACAAGTAGATACTTATTTCTATTAGGTTCACATGCGGTTATATATATGAATTTTATTTTGATGAACTGTTAGTATAACATCGTTTTATACATATATATAATGTCATATTAATAAAAATAATTATTTTTTATTAATCGCATGAATAGTCGTCTAAAAAAACGATTATCATTACACGACTGTATAAAATATTTAACACTGTCAGTACATTTATATATATATATATATATATATATATATATATTAAAAAGCATAGTGTTCATCATGAGAGGAGTTTAATTTCTTTAAAAAGCTCAAACCAAATCCAGTTATAACCCACCGATTAATGAGAGGTGGATATGGGATGAATCCAATGTTAATTAAATTGAATATGTTTCGGATGAATTGTATGAACTTAATAAATAATGTAATGTATAGCTTAATGATAAAAGTTTTTAAGCATGAAGTCTAAAAGAATATTTTGATAACACTAATAATAATTTTCTTTTCACAGTACTGTAGACTAATATTACTATATTTTTAAGTTCGAAACTTTATCTTTATTTTAGTTTTTGAAATAAAATTAAATAGATGAGTTATTTTCAATTTGATCGGACTAATTAACCCAAAGACAAGTAGAAAATCCAACGCAAATATTTCTCGGACCCAACTAAAATATATTAGAATTATCTCTCGTAATTATAGAAACTAAATTTATTGGATTAAAATATAAAAATTTTAGGTCTTTTAGTTGGATCAGCATTTCTATGGTAAATTGGTAATAGAAATGTTTCTGACTGATTCGATTCAGATTTTTATATAGACATTCTTTTCTTCTTTTATTTGTCTTATGATATTTTTTTATTTTTGAAATTTACTAAAAATCAAATTTTAGACCTTTCGAATATAAAACGTTGATATCCTATCATAAAATCGTTCATCCCAAAAATTTAAATTAATAAAAAAAAGACAATATAAATGATTATATTTCTAACAAATATAAAACATTTTAAGTGATCTTTGCTACAAAGTTATTACAACTGTAAAAATAATGCATTGAAAAACATGTCTTATCCACTTTTAATTTAAACATATGCTTCTTATCGTTTCAAGTAAATTTTATAATATAAAGGCAATAACGTTATCAAACATTCTATCTTATGTATAATAATGTAGTATCAAAAAAATTTTATAACTAAAAAATTTTAGAATTTGATACTTATTAGTTTTTGAAAAGGTAATTTGTATTATTTTAAAATTTTTGCTATATTTAAAATTAGTGTATTGATCAGATATAAGAATGGAGATAATAACTTATAAAACAAGTTCACTAATTAAATATTCTCAAAATTTGTCATGTTCTAAGAGGTTGACTAATTTTAATTTATTTGTTTTCTAGTTCTGCTGTTTGCACTGGACAATGCTCAATTGATCCAAGATAATTGTCAAATAATTAACCAAACAGGTCTCAACTGCTAGAATCCACTGAATTAATTATTTTAAATACAAAGATAAGATCATTATAATTCACCCAAAAATTTATATGCTTGGATGAAGTGGCAATGGACAATTGATTTGCTTGTAACATGTTTTATGGGAACTAATTAATAACTAGTAAGAATAAAATTTAGCTTATGTTTGTCTTCAAAGCATACATAAAAATTTATTATTAATAAAAAAATTTAAAATCTTTATTTTAATAAATATATAATTAATATATTGTAAATGTGTCTTAAAAATATGTATTAACTAAATATATATATATATATATATAACGGAATTGTTGTTAATTATATATTGTAAATGTGTCTTAAAAATATGTATTAACTAAATTTATATATATATATATATATATAACGGAATTGTTGTTTTTCGATTACCTAGGCTATTTAGTGCTGATGCAATATATAGATGGAGTATTTATATATTTATTTAAAACACAATTGTTGTTTTTCCATTACCGACCTAAGCTATTTAGTGCTGATGCAATAGATGGTGTATTTATATATTTATATATATATGAAACACAATCGTTATTTTTCCATTACCTAGGCTATGTAGTGCTGATGGAATAGATGGTGTATTTAACTATTTATATATTTAAACATATATAAAACACAATTGTTGTTTTTTCCATTACCTAGGCTATTTAGTGCTGATGCAATAGATGATGCAAAATACACATTGTTTTTCAAGTTAAATTTGTCCTTGTTGTCAAATGTTGACCAAATTTGTTGTGAACATTAATTAATATTACCCATGACCCTTATTACTAACTGGCCCGGATGAAAGAATTGCATTATTGGTTGAGCTCTAATTAATTAATAATAATAATAATTAGTAACTGAAAAGTGACAGATTGTTGTGTACACCATCCAACTACATACTATTAATCCAATGAGTTTTTGAAAAGTAGCACGTAGAGAGATCTATTAATAATAAGATTTTAAGTCATTGATTGATTGGATGTAATTTTTAATAATAATAATAATAATCTAAGAAAGTAAGAAGTTGGGGACAAGCTAAGATGTGATGATGCATGCATGCTTTACTGTTTTTTTTCTCTCTCTATTTTTTAAAAATAAATTATCTGCAAATAAAACACCTATTTTTCCTTTTAAATTCACATGGATATATGATTGGATACCATTTACTAAAAATAGAAAATTTGAGTAGTTTGATCATATACACACTGTTTATGAGATTAATATTAATATATCATGTGCAAAATTGTTCGAATGACCATAACTTCCTACATAGAATTTTTCAGGGACAAGTTGTGGAGGAATTTTAAATAAAATTGAATATCATTCCATTTGAAAATTCAAATTAACCCACCTGTATTTATATGTTGTGGTGGGATTTTAAATGCTCCAAATGTAATTTTTTAAGGAAAAATTAATCCTAAGGACCACTAACAAGAAATACTTATTAAGAAGGACTAATTATATTAAAATTATTTAAAAAGACCAATTTAAATAAATTTAAAAAAAGGATTAAATAATTATTTTAAATAGACAATGATATTTTTAACCAATCTTTGACATTAAAAGAATAAAAACCTTAATCCAAAATTTTTAAATGCGTAAATCTCTAAACTCAATAACCCTAAATTTCTTAATTTTTTTTATCAATATTATTGTAATATCTAAAGTTTTACTCGTCTAAGTCTGTAACGCTATTCATATTTAAAAAAGAGGATCAATTGAAGGAATTTATTGAGAGGGAAAGAGAAATCATTGGTTATTAGCAAAGTAAGTTTTTGCTGCAATAGTCCATCATTTAGGGAGTTTAGAAATAATTTTCCTTATAAAAAATTTATTTTGCCTTGGGATTTGGTTATGGTTATTGCTTGTATTGTTTTTTATAATTGGTTTTGGTATATGATATCTTTCGTATAAAAAAAATAAAAATTAAAAAAGTATTTATTCATTTTGATCTTTAAAAAATTTTGAATTAGACATTTTAGTTTTCAATTAAAATTAATTATTTGATTGGTTCATAATAATTAATTTTATTAGTCACTTAGGTCCTTTGCTCCGTCAACTCTAACGGAGGACAAAATAGTCTTTGACAATTCTAACGGAGGACAAAATAGTCTCCAACCCTTTTATTCAAAAACAACACAATTCTCTCTCAATTTCCATCGTATCTCGCATAACTCTAACAGTCTAACACTACAACTTCAAGCTATACAATACACACTCTGAAACTTTAATGTTCACAAAAAGAAAAATTCTCAACTTTTTCTCAACCAATTTATACTCAGGAAACTAATGACTATGTCTCTCAAGTATTTGTCGTCTTTGATGGATCACATGAATCTAGATAGCAAGTCCGATTTGTTAAAATCCGTCGTCATCGTCGCCATCTCCCTCCTCCTCTACCCTATCATCTCCATGGCCACATTGTCCACTACTATGATCGCTTCCTTCAGTTTCTTCTCCGAACCAATGTTCAGTAATCACTTCAGTTTTCACATGAATAGCGATGACAATATTGCTCGCTGTACTGATAGCTTGGATGCGAGGTCAAAACTGTCTGCCATCTTTGACTTCGGGAGGGAATGAATGAAGCACTCGGAGTCCATTCCAAATGAGAATTTGCATATGATGTCGAAGAAAAACCTTCTCATGATGTCCTAATATCCAACAATCTATATTGCTTGCCGGAGAGTGGAGAAAGGCGTGTCCTTGGGGTAGTTGTGGAACTTGGTATTGATGATGTGGTAGACGTTGTCGGGATTGGAGGTGATGTTATTATCAAGGTCGTGGAGGAAGATGCTTCTGGTGGGTGAAGTGCGGAGGAGGTGGGTGTACCAGTCATAGAAGTTTAGAAAGTATGTGGTCGATGACATGTTGAGGTAGGTGCGACACGAGTGACAATTACACCATGACTTGATCTTGGAGGTGAAGAAGAGGAAGGAGAAGATGGAAAAGAAGACTGTGAAGGTGAAGAAGGAGAGTATGAATTTTAGGATTATACAAGATACGATGGAAATTGGGGGAGAATGACGTCGTTTCCAAATAGAGTGGACAGGGACCATTTTGTCCCTCGTTAGAGTTGTCAGTGACTATTTTGTCCTCCATTAGAGTTGACCGGGCAAAGGACTTAAGTGACTAACGGATTTAATTGTTAGAAACTAATCGAGTAATTAATTTTAGTTGAGGACTAAAGTGTTGTCCAAAATTCTTTGGGGACCAAAACGGGTAAATACTCAAATTAAAATTATACTAGAAAAAAAGATGAATAATAAATTGAAACTGAAAAAATTATAAAAAATCACCTTTTTATTTGATATTTAAAAGATCATTAGAGATTGGCAATGTGTTGGTCCTATTTTATAAGTTTTATTTAGGGCAAGTTACGTATATAAAATGTTTGGTAATCATAATTACCAGAATACAACTTTTAAACATTGCAGATGCAAATGTAACATTTACATTATTATCAAAACCGCGAGAGGGTATAGTAGTTTATGGAATGCACGTAAACTGCTACATGGTGTAGGGTTTAAGTTGGAACACATGTTAAGAGAAACCACTACACCCTGTAGCGATTTTTGAAGGAATTCGACAATGAAGAAACTGCGGCACCGCTATAGCAGTTTCTTCACAAATGGCCATCATAGGAAACCGTGTGAGCCTATAACGGTTTCTTTATATAAGAAATGCCAATAAATACTAAGCAGGAGGCAATGGTGTAGTAATAGATTGTCATTTTTAGTGCTAGTCCATTGCTATGGAAAAATTCAAAAAAAGCAAAAAGTACAGCGTTAAGTTTACTGATAGAGAATCAGTGAGTGTTTTTATCCGATTATCAAATTTATTGTCAAAGCTAAAAATGAGTATATTGCAAAGTGGATGAAGAAGTTGTTTTACAAGACTTCTATTGTGGTTGTATCAACTGGTGTGAAGTATGAAACATTTTTGATAGGGTCAGATGAAGATATGCAGGTTTTGTTTCATTATCGATGAAGTTTTCGAAAGTGAGAATACACGAGCTGTATACCAAGTTGGAAGATGGCGTCAATAGTTCTGGGGCATCAGTGCCGAATCCTCAGTCGACTACAGTGGGGAGTGCTTCTACCTCAATGCCTGTCGTTGTACCTACTTGTCTATTGGTTGATCCTCTATCTGTTGCAGTTGGGATAACTAGGTCACCCCGTATGATTCTAGATATTTCAGGTGAGTGTGAATCGGATCGGGTTGAAAATGCGAAGCGAGAGGATGATTCGAACGAAGAGCTTGCTCACATCATGGGGGATGATGCATGAGCATCTATTTCATCTTTTCCTAGTGAATTTGCGTTTAAATTGTTAAGTTTAATCAATAATTAATTGTCTTTTAGCCACTATGGATGCTACTTTGATTCTTGTGCAATTCTGTTTATTTTAGGTAGCATTCAGCTGGATTTGATAGAGTTTCTGTAGCACAAGAATTAAAGGAGATGACAGCGAGGAGCGACGCGTGTGCGTACCTGACGCATGCGCGTGATTTGGAGCTTCCATGGCGATGTGTGTGAGCGTGCCTGACGCGTATACGTACTTGAGGCGTACGCGTGACACGCAGAATAGACCATCGATGCGTACGCGTGACATGCACCACGTGCAGAAAACACAGAAAATGTTGTGACGATTTCTGGGCCCCATTTTGGCACTCAAGTAAGGCGTGGCTCTCTGCCAAGTTAGGCGCGGACCCAGTGAAGCCAAGTAGTCCCCACGTTACAAGGCGTGGATTATTTAATTGATTCTGATTCAAATTTGAATTTGAAAAGAGGAAAAGATATTATCTTAATTTTAGATCTTAGACTTTAAATTAATTAAGATTAGTTATAAAAAGGAGAAACTTTTCTTCTTTAGGGGGATTCCGGGGATTCCATTAGGAAATTCTATACAAATTAACATTCTGTACTCTACAGTTTTACTAGAATCCTTATTTTCTTCTCTGAACCATGAGCAACTAAACCTCCATTGTTAAGGTTAGGAGCTCTGTCTATTGTATGGATTGATACTACTATTTTTCTATTTTAATTCATGTTTTGATTTATATTTCAATAATTGTTTTCGTTCTTTATTTTATGAATTTGGGTGGAACGGAAGTATGACTCATGTTCTAATTGAGTTCTTGTATAATTTGGAAAAGCTCTTTACTTGAACAACAGCTTGAAAACATATTATCCTGAATTTCTAATTATTTGTATTTAACGGGATACGTGACATATAATCCCCTTATTTTTGGATAATTAGGATTCTTGTGGCATATAAACTGGAATTTGATCATCACCCTCTAATTGGAATTAATTGACTAAGGAATTGGCAGTTGATGAATTTTAGAGGAGACTAGGAAGGTCTAAGGAATTAGGGTCTAGTCATAAATAATTAGCCATGAATTAAATCTTGCATGATTCAAATAGTTAATAAGAAAAGTCAATCCAGAAAATAGATAACTCTGAAACCTTAACTGTTTTCTCCCATATTTTATTTTCAACTTATTTACTTGCTGCCTTCTGATATTTGGAAGTCACTTTTTAAACCTTTTGAACATCTCAAAACCATTTTCTACTTGCCTAACTAAGTAAATCATTTAACCATTGTTGCTTAGTCCATCAATCCTCGTGAGATCGACCCTCACTCACCTGAGGTATTACTTGGTACGACCCGGTGCACTTGCCGATTAGTTTGTGGGTTATAAAATCCCGCACCAGGGGACAGTGATGAGGATACTCCGAGGAATCCACCTACACATCAGCGGCCATCAAGTTCTAGGATACAACAACATCCTCCATATTTCTCAACGTTGAACTTGGAATCTATGACTAAACCTCTGGCATCTGCAGATGGTACTCCAAAATCTGAGCCTGAACCTCTGACATCTGATGCTGGTAATGCTAACCATCATCATCTCGTATGATTGCCGCGAAGTCGGCGTATAACTGTGAACTGCCCAAGTGATCGTCAATGTCCATGGTCAAGGTAGTGGAAGCCAAGTCAGCATATATCTGGGTGCTGACATCATGGAATAACTGAGAGCTCGATGCATGGGTAAATGTGTCCCCCCGAGTCCCAGCCTTCAACTCTCCACCAGCATCATGATTAAACTGGTGACTGGTGATCATGCACTGTACCGACGGGGCTATCACCGTGCCCAACTGCTACACTCCCCAGTCCAGCACCTCGACGTCTCGCACGACTCCCGACGCACACGATGGTCACCCTGTCCTCCGCCATCACCACTAGCTTCCCGCTCCTGCATCATATCATTTAGCCATCGCCACTCCCGATCAATAACTCGTGTACCAATGCGTCGTTGCCGCTCCACACGCCTATTATCAGGCACATCCAGCACTGATACCTTAGCGGGCGCGCTGCGACGACCCTATGTAGAAGGCATCGTCTGGAATCTCCTCCCCCTTAGGATCGGTGAATGCGGTATCTGGCGACAGAAACCTATCTGCTAAACGGTACCACCAGTCTAGAAACTCTGCGGATGGATCTGGATTAGCCACTCTCTGGATACTCAAACCGAATCAACTATGTTATCCCAATACAAATGCCATGTCTGAAAATAAGTCAGGAACCACCTATCTCCACCCCTACCATTCTTGCCATGAAGCCAGCTATGTTCAGGGTTGGGTCAGGTACATGTTGTACACTGCCAAGCTGTGGGAACATCCTATCAACTTGATGCCATTCAGTCAGGGCAAAATATATCAGGCTAGTGACCACTCGCCATAATCTACTATAGTCCTCAGCTAAAATATCTGGATGAACAATGACAAACACGTCAAGCACAGCATAAGGCTCCCACATAATCTGAAAATGACAATGGAATCTACTATTAGAACATTGTATACATACTTGTCGGCAAACGAGTAATGAAGCTTCGAACCAGACACAAATAACTTACATCTCAACCACCCAACCGGTCTAATGCAAGGCAAAACTGGATAATTCTTTGCTCCTTTCCATCAGATGTCGGTAAATAAGTGGCTCACCTAGAGGATAATAATGTGATATGAATGTTTAATCCGGGATCTAAAATGTTAATAACTTGAAACAAATCATGAATGTGAATTTGTGAAAATGACAATTTACTACTACACCATTACCTCTTGCTTGGTATTTATAGGCATTTCTTATATGAAGAAATCACTGTAGGCTCACATGGTTTCCTATGTTGGCCATTTGTGAAGAAACCGCTAAAAGAATGCCACGGTTTCTTCATTGTCGAATTCCTTCAGAAACTGTTACAGGGTGTAGTTATTTCTCTTGACACACATTCCAACGTAAACTGCTATACCTTGTAGCAGTTTACATGCATTCCAGAAACCACCATACCCTCCCGAGGTTTCTATAGTAATATAAATGTTACATTTGCGTCTGCAATATTCAAAAGTTGTATTTTAGTAATTATAGTTTTTAAACAATTTAAGTGAGTAACTTGCCCTTTTATTTAGGTAGGTCCTTTTTTATAATGATGACATAATCGGTCTTTCTTATTAATTAGTTTGTGTTAATAGTCCTTGTTAATTTTCCCATTTTTTTAATTCAATAATATTCACTCTCTCTTATTCTTATTGTTTCTAAAACACAGTAGAAGAGAACCACCACTTATCATACCCAATTTCTTTGCTCCTTTCAAGAACCAATGTCGTGCGCCACTGTATATGATGACAATTTCCGAATCAAAACCTGCTGGAACTCCAAACTAAAGCTCCTTTTTCCGATTCCATGTGTTTCTTGCTCTTTGCTGTGTTGTCGCCGCACGTTGTTACAATTAATGGATGAGTGGCGTTCGAAAAGTCGGCTGGTACCAAGGTTTAGTGTTGTCACCGGAACAAACAGAAAAGCTCTGCTCACAATGCAAGCGATAATAGTGATGCAGAGGTAATTTTATAACAACACGCTATTTATCAATTATTTTTAATCTTTCTATATTCTTTTCTTCTTTATGTCATCAATTGTACTAGTTGCTTTATAGATTTCTCCATTCTATTGATTTAATGTATGTGACGTTTAGATATGGAATCAAAGTGCATCTTAAAAGAACTTAAAATTTTGCAGAAGGACCATCCAACGTCATAGAGTGCGGTTTAGCTTCCTCAAACCCATTCATTTGTTTTTATCTCTTGGGTTATTTTGTAAATTGTTATTTAGCTTTAATGTTGTGAAAAGATTTTAAAAGTTTTCATTTTTTAATCTTAGTTAAACAACCAATGACCTATTATAATTATTGGAGCTATAGATGTACAGATGATGATGATGACAATAATAATAATAATAATAATAATAATAATAATAATAATGATTAGTCCACTTTTTCGGAGTAAACATTTGATTGATCCATTTGTGTCTATTTTGTATTAGTAAATGCATTTGTGTGTGCAGAAGTAATTTATTTTTTAAAAGTTAAAATAGTCACACAAATAATTATTCTGTTCAAAATTAATAAAATTTAAAAAGTGTTTCTTTGACCATTTGTGAAATCATTTGTTGTTTGTAGTGGTAGCAGGTAATTGGGAGCCAAAATCCTATTTAAGAAATTCATTGAATTTCGCTATTGTCGATGAATATGGTTATGAATGAACTAGATAGAGAACAAAATCATGCACCACCAAAAAAGAAGCCACTTTCTGAGGACAAGAAGTATATATATATATATATATATATATATATATATATATATATATTATATATATATATATATATATATATATATATATATAATTCTCTTTGTTTTATTTGAATTTTTGTGATAATGGTTGCATTCTAAATATTGTTTTGTTCTGAAAAAATAAAAGAAGCAGAAAATTGTGTGTGCGAGTTTAATGAAGGCGATGGTGAGGTATGGTGGCGGTGATTCTAGATCTTTAGGTGGTGATCAGGTTATTTTTTTTAATCTGTGGATATATATGCATTTTTTCTAATATATAATAGGCAAAATATAGATGCTTACCTTATTAATGTCCTTGATTACATTGGTGAGTGTTAGTGATGGTGATTGTTATGCATTTTGCTCAAAAAATTAGTTGCTTCAATCCGATAATTGTGGTTATTGATTACGTGCTTTAACCTTTTTTGTTTAATAATTGAGCTGGACGAGGTACTATTTCTTTGTCTTCTCTTAGACATATGTAAATCTAGACTTGGATTCCATTGTTTACTTGAAACTCGATATGCAAATTCATAAAAGAAAATACTTATGTAGAACATTTTGGAAGTAAAATTTTCAAATATCTTAAATTACCATTTAAATGGCAATATATATTTGAATACTTTTTATTATAGATATAGTGTTGATAAAATGAAGCTACCTGATGAGCGGATAATTTATACGCTTTTTGGCATTGTTTTTATGTAGTTTTTAGTAAGTTCAAGCTACTTTTAGGGATGTTTTCATTAGTTTTTATGTTAAATTCACATTTCTGGACTTTACTATGAGTTTGTGTGTTTTTCTGTGATTTCAGGTAAATTCTGACTGAAATTGAGGGATTTGAGCAAAACTCTGAAAAAGGCTGACAAAAGGACTGCTGATGCTGTTGGAATCTGACCTCCCTGCACTCGAAATGGATTTTCTGGAGCTACAGAACTCCAATGGGCGCGCTCTCAACGGCGTTGGAAAGTAGACATCCAGGGCTTTCCAGCAATATATAATAGTCCATACTTTATTCGAAGAATGACGACGCAACTTGGCGTTGAACGCCAAGTACACGCTCCTTTCTGGAGTTAAACGCCAGAAAAACGTCATGATCCGGAGTTGAACGCCCAAAACACGTCATAATTCAGAATTCAACTCCAAGAGAAGCCTCTGCTCGTGTATTGATCAAGCTCAGCCCAAGCACACACCAAGTGGGCCCCGGAAGTGAATTTATGCATCAATTACTTACTCATGTAAACCCTAGTAGCTAGTCTGTGGTATTCCGAGTAGGATTCCGGTAATGAATGACTGTGACGTGCTTCAAACTTGTAACCTGCTGGGCGTTAGTGACAGACGCAAAAGAGGGATTCTATTCCAGTAGGAGCGGGAACCAACCGGTGATTGGCCGTACTGTGACAGAGTGCGTGAGCATTAGCTTTCACTGCGAGGATGGGATGTAGCCATCAGCCATGGGTGATGCCTCCAGACTGGTTAGCTGTGCGAGTGACAGCCGCATAGGATATTTCCCCGAGAGAATTGAAAGTAGCCACAGCTGATGGTGAACCCCTATACAAAGCTTGCCATGGAAAGGAGTAAGAAGGATTGAGTAGGAGCAGTAGGAGAGCAGGCGTCCTTGAGCCATACAACATCTTCATATACTTAACTGAAATTCCTATGCACTGTTCAATGAATCTACATAAGTATTCTATCCCTTTTATTGTTTCTTATTTTATTACTAATTTTCGAAAACCATAAACTATTTTAATCTGCCTAACTGAGATTTACAAGGTGACCATAGCTTGCTTCATACCAACAATCTCTGTGGATTCGACCCTTACTCACGTAAGGTTATTACTTGGACGACCCAGTACACTTGCTGGTTAGTTGAACGGAGTTGTGAATTCAAGTAAAGAAAATAAACAGTGCCCTAAGAGTAAACATCCTTAAAGTATACAGAACAAGTGATCACAATTTCGTCCACCACTACCGTAGACGTTGACTTACCAAAGTTAGTGTATTCTTAAAGACCTAAGTAGTATTATGAGGTGCCCAAAATATCACATTGGATAGTATGGAAACCTTTAGAGCTTATGGCTAAATGCGAGTGAAAGTGAAAATTTTGTTTAATCTTTTAGATTAGATTACTTGTAATTATCCATCAAGACCAAAAGAATATCTGACAACCTTGATGATAACAAACATTTAATTGAGTACATTAATTATATCCAAGTGTTTCAGAAAAGTCTCAATAGAATCTAAATTTCAACAAGAAACATATCAAGGAACTAAGTATTTGATAACTGGCAATCCTCCAAAGATGAATTCAAGGAAAAAAAAAGCAATTAAGGATCTCAATTAGCAATCTATGATTCAAGCAAAATAGCACATGATTGATATACATACCAGTAAGACCGGATCATATATTCATGGAAAGCTATTGTGCATTGCAATCAAGTCAAATAAGGAAATTATTCACATTCAAAGCTAATGGCTATCTCCTTGATGAGTGCAATGACTAATACATGAAACTAAGAAATGATTCCTACATTGAAGAAGAGATTAAACTTCCTATATATGAAGGAATCATCTAAGGAAGACGGCAACCAACTGAAACACATTGAGAGATACAACTTTTACTAATTTTGTTCTTCCTTGTTATTGAGTGTGTTTCAATTTTTCTAATGTCTAGAATTAAATTCATATTGAGATATAAAAAAGGCAAAGTGAGTTGGTTCATACAAAAAGTCATTTTATACTTTTGTTTGAGTGATTGTTTTGAAAGTGCAATGGGATTAGAGTGCATTTTGTTCCCCTTATCTAAGTTGGGTTAGCACTTAGAGGATACTAAGCTTGGGTTATTAGCTTAGGTGAGTTATAAGGGTATGACTCTTTTGGAATTGGTATTTATAATCATTCTTGATTATAGTGGAAATTTCATCATGGTTCGTGGTAGAGATTAGATGTAGGTCTCATTGCATTTGGATACTGAACTAGGATATTGTTCTGAGGGTTACCTGAAATGTTGATTTACGCCTAGACGTGAGGTCCAGTTCCCTTTGTATGGCAGCGTCCGACTTGTTAATGCCGAGGTGCTACCTGTCCGAGTTTCTCGTGAGGAGGTGGGGGTAGTACATACAAGAGACTCTGACACTTAAGTTAGCAAGGGCTTTAGGCAGGTTTTTTAGTAAGTTAGAATGTGTGTTATACTTGGGGTGCGCTAGTGTACTTATAGTAGAGTTGATAACCACCTTTGTTAGAATAGTTTCATCTTTTCTGATGGATAACTATTTCCTTTATCTTGAGAGTTTGTTGGGATCTATCTTTTAGGAGAGATAGAGTTAGTAGGAGAGATTTTCTGGAGGTAGTAACTTGCTTTAGGCAAGTAGAGCTTAGTCTCCTTATGTCGGTGCCCGACCTCTTTAAAGAGGTCAGGCTTGTCGTAAAGGCCACCTTTCTTGGTGGGCCTTTTTGTCTTACTGGTCCTAGCTTTTATTAATTGGACCAGGATATGAACAATACCCCTGCTTGAGTCCAGATTTTTTTATGGGCAGGGCTCAAGCACTTCGTGGCTTTTGCTGTAGACGTCGAGCTTAATCACTTCGGATTGCCCGACGTGTTTGAACTTTTGAACATTGATTCTTTAATGATAGGCGAACGTTGCGCGGCAGTTTGTCCTCGAAATCCACGCATGTTTAAAGACGGATAAAGGATTCGTTTTTTGTCACTTATAAAAAGACTTTTCAGCTATTATTCTCCCTTCTTATTGTTTCTTAGAGAACTGCTTCATTTCCTCTTCACAAAGAACTTCTCTATGCCATGTCAATCATTTCTGTTTCTTCCAAGATTTCTTTATCTTGGTCTTTGAAGAATTTTGCTTTTGTCGGCATAAAGAGGATCGTCCGCATTTTTGCTATTTAGACGTACTCTCCCTTTTCTTACAATCTTCTTCGAGTTTGGTTTTCGTTTTCTCTTTTTCTTGAACTCTCATTTTTGTTTGCCTGGGACTGCTGGTTTGTTTTTATTGGGCTTATACCTCCACTATCACCACCCTTTTTCCCTTTTGTTGAAAAAAGTTTGCTTTTGACTTTTTTTGCGAGTTTGATGTGGAATGCTTGAAAAGTTTGAGACTGTTTAGTAATAAAAGTCCCTGGAAGACTTCTCCTTTTTGCATTACTGTGGAAGATAGAGTGTGTTTCCCTCTCTTAGAGGATTCTGAGCGACCATTCTTCTATGCAAATAATTGCTTCTTCACTAGATTAGGTATCCGACTTCCTTTTAATAATTTTGAAATGGATGTGCTACGGTCTTGTAACCTTGCCCCTATTCAATTGCACCCAAACTCTTGGACTTTCATGAAAATGTACCAGCTCTTATGTCGAGATCTGAATATCCGACCTTCTTTAAATGTCTTCTTTTATCTTTTTGTTGCAACAAAACCATATAGTTCCACAAAGAAGTCAGGGTGGATATCCTTTCGAGCTGTACAAGGTCAGAAGATTTTTCCTATCTATGATGATTCTTTTCACGATTTTAAAAACCACTTTTTCAAGGTTCGGGGTGTTGAGGAAGTCCGACATTTCTTTCTACCCGAAAATCAAGAACCCCTTTTTTCCTTGTACTGGCAAGATACACTTATAACCCTTAAGCGTGATGTAGCCGAGTTAAATGACATGAAGAAGGATGTTGTAGATTTTGCTTTAGATACCTGGGTCGGGCTCCTTACTTGGATAAGAAAAGATTTTTGGGAGATCCCAACCTTCTGAAGTCTAAGCTCGGTAGCTCCCTCTTCCCTTACTTGTTGACTTCTGTGTTTATTATTTTCATTTTTGAAATGTATTTTGTTTTATTTTGTAGAAAATATGGCTTTGAAATCGGCTATGAGAGTCCTTCGGAACACTAAGAAGACTGTTGTAGCTCGAAACCTTCAGTAGTAGAAGGAAGTCAAGGCCGAGTCTTCTGTCCGATCTTCCCTAAGGAAGTCGGGGTCGGGGCCTTCTGAATAAAAGGTCATTATTCCCACCCACTCTCTAAGCTTATACCTACTGAATCGTCCCCTCTGTCTTCTTCTTCCATTGAACCTCCCTCCAAGAAGCAGAAATTGAACAAGGAGGAAAGCATTTATAAAAAAAATTTGACGTCCTGGCTTGGGGGGAGAAGAACGTTCTCCCTTTTCACCATTTGAGCATGGACGATGTGGCACTCCAAAATCACCTCCAAACCTTGGCGCGCAGAGGACTCCATACAGTCGGAGTATGTACTACTCTGGCTAGGGAGTTGAGGAACTCTCCCATACAAGCCACGGCCAGTGCTTTGGTGGCCGCCCATGCTGATATGGAGAGATTGAATGAAATAGAAAGGGATTTGGAGCAGGAGAGAGAGATCTTGAGGACCGACCTAGAGAGAGCTTAGGAGAGGGCAAACAAGTCGGAGGCTACTGCTGCTTTGGCAGAGAAAAAGGCAAAGAAATTTGAGGAGAGCTATACCCGTATTTTTGGGGAAAGACTGGCACTGGAGGAGGAGTTGGAAAAGATGAAAGAGAAGCTCGCCGACCTTGAGGAGTTGGCAGCGTTGGGGATGGATGAGATGTTCAAGAATTTAGAAGCTCAGGTTAAGGTCTTGGCTCCCGACCTTGACCTTTTCCTTTTCAGCACGGACAACATAGTGGTAGGGACAAGATAGTCCCTGCACCCGAGGAAGATGAGGAGGAGCCTCCACTTAATCTGAAGACCTCGGGGCCTCAGGTCGGTCAGACCTCCACATCGAAGGTCCAACCCAAAGCTATTGTCATGGAGACTTCTTCTTCGCCCCATGTTGTTGTTTTGGCTATTCCGGTGTCCGTTCATCCTCCGACTTCTTCGAAAGATGAGGTTACAGGCGAGGACCTTACTCTTCTTTAAGCCTTTTGTATCTTTATATGTACTGGTATGACCAAACTGTGGGTCTTTATAACACTTTAGTTTTTTGTAATAGTTTGTTGTTTTTGAACACTTTTATCTTCTCTTTAGTTGTTTTTCACAACCTTTTGTGAATTAAATGTCCCAAACTATATCCTTTAATGTTGCAAAGTACCCTTCTGTTAAATTTTTGTAGTAGATCATAGTTTGCTTTGAGCTCGGAGTCTTAGCAAATTTTGAGAGTTTATTAGTTTCCTTACACAGATCCAACTTCGAGTAGTCGACCTTTGTTAAGTTATTTTTACAACTCGTTTTTTATCCATCCTTCTTGAGGTCGCTTTGTACGAGTTGTTTATATTTCTTATATTAACTTGTATCTCGTCGCTTCATCTTGCCGATCACTTTTAGGTCGGCCAATGATTTTCGTGGTTTATTAAGCTTAAATTAATGCGTTTAAAATAGGAAACCTTTTAAAAAAAGAAATGGATTCGAAATTTTTATTGATATTTAAGAAATTTCTTTACAAAAGCATACTAGGAATTTGAACATCCCTAACCCTCGTGTTGGTGCCTCGTTAAAAAATCCTTGAAATCAGAAAAAAGAGTGCACCAATTTAGACGAGGTTCACTACTTAGCTGTAGTATTTCTTTAGGTTACAAGCGTGTCAGGACCTCGGGAGCTCCCGCTCTTGGATGTCGGACACCTTGTAGTAACTTTTGCCTAAAACCTCTAGTATCTTGTAAGGTCCTTTCCCATTTGCAGCCAGCTTTCCTTCCCCTAACTTCTGTATTCCAATGTCATTTTGGATCAGGATGAGGTCATTAGTGGTGAATTTTCTTTTGATCACTTTTTGATTGTATCTTAGAGCAATCCTTTGCTTCAGAGTTTTTTCCTTAATCCGAGCTCTTTCTTGGACTTTGTAGAGGTCTAACTCTTCTTTTTGTGCTTGGGTGTTAACTCTTTCATTGTAAAATATGACCCTAGGTGATTCTTCAGCTACTTCTATGGGGATCATTATTTCCATTTCATAAGCAAGTCGGACTAGTTTGATGCACGACATTCAATTTTAGAGACTAAAATAAGTCACTTAATGTAAAGTGAGGAACTAATTTGATGCATCTACAATGATGACATAATGGACGACACGTAGATGAATACTGTTGCGACACGTGGCACAAATGAATACGTGGTCAAATAGCATTGTGACGCATGCATGGCACAACCATCCACATCAGCATGCTACATGTCACTGATCACCACATCATCATACCATTACACGTGCTCGAACCATGGAGTGACATAATGTGTCACTAACAGCCCACATGATCACACCATATCATCACGTCATTAATGAAAAATGGGTTAGGGACTAACATGGAGCACTTTTGTTAATCTCAAAGATGTTATTGGTGCCATTGAAATCTCAAAGACGATTTTAGTGCACGACACTAATCTCAAAGACCATTTTAGAGTTTAACTGAGAATTAGATAGATAGAGTAAAGTAAGTTAAATTTTGTTACTGCAAAATAGTAGTGCAGCATTGGCTTCAGCTCTGTATATATAGGTTGCAACTGCTACTCTTGCTACACTTCAATTCACTTCAATTCAATTCATTCTAATGCTGATGTTCAGTTCTAAACACAACTTCATATTGGTTCCTCCCTTCATTTTCGATTCTGCTGAGTTAAGACTCAGCTTTCTTGCTGCACAAGTAACAGACTTAGACTCACTTTACCTTCAAAACTAAATAAAATAAAATAAATTATTTTTATAGTTCAAAACTTGAAATGTTAAATTTGATTAATTTTCTACCGTTAATCGATGATTAACTTTTGCAAATTATTACTTTGATTTGTTGTCATTGTGTTATTGTGTTATGTAGTTATATGGTTATTGATTTGGTTTATGTTATAAACTTATAATACTAATTATAATATAATATTGATTTTAAACAATATACTTGTGTTTCGTGTGTTTATTCGATTTTATATATGTATGTAATGTTATTTTGGTTAAATTCCAATTGGGCTAGTTAAATACCTAAATTTCTAAACTAATAACCAGAATGATTTGATGTCTAATTTGATTTTAAGTATTTAAACGTTGTTGGATACAGAGAATTCACCAACCCACTCAGCAAAACTAGAACTAAGTACATTGAATCAGTTGAAGAATTGGCTTTCGTGCATATGCACATAGGAAATGCTATGTTGAAATGTAGTTATCAATGTTGATTATAAATATACAGCACACAGTATTTTTAATTTGTATAGCGCTAGCTAGAATAATAGAGTGAAATTACAAGAGATTCTTAAATAAGTGATCCTTTTGAGTTTATTTAAATTTTTACACCGTTTTTTTTTATTTATCTTATGTTAAATTTTTTTTTGGATTAAATTTTTGATTTTTTATTATAAAAATTCTAATTCCATATGATGATATTAATTTTCTTAAAAATTTAAGTTGATACGAAAAGATACATAAATTATTATATCTCTAATATATTTTCTCGAACAAAATTAAAGTTTCTTTTTTATTTGTTTAATTTTTGCATATATATATTTTTTATTTTATTGCTATATATTTTTTTTTAGGATAATAAAGATCAAATTTTAGATTTTTTAACCATAGAAATTTTGATATTATATCATGATTTTTTTAAAATTTAAACTAATAAAAAAAGACATATAAATCGTTATACAAATTAAATGATATATAACAATAATTTACATAATTTTGTTAAGCCCTAAACTCTAAAATTAGAGGTCTATACCAAAAAATATATGCATGAGGAAAAGTGGTATATTATTGATGAATACCTTTTTTTGGAAAAGAAAATATTATTATCTCTTTTGTCAAAAACTTTTTTTTCTTTTTGAATCCATCATTTTCAACCATTGGATCATTAAGTAAAGATGCATTTAATTTTAGTTCGTGAAGATTTCTATACATCTCTGTCTCTATAGGTTGGGAAAAAGTCAGGTCCAATAACATGTGTAACTAATCAAAAACAATCTTTGTGTTACACACTTTTGCTTTTCTTCCAAAAGAAAAATATCACTTATTATTATGCACTTAATTGCTCCTTCCAGATTTGATGGTATATATTTAGATCTTTTAAATTTTGAATTTTATTTTAAAGAATAAAATATAATTTTTTATTATTTATTTTATAGGTAGAATGAAAAAATATAAAAAAATTATTTAAGAATGAGACATCATATTTAATTATTTTTTAAAATTATTTAAAATTTAGAAAATCTAAAATTCTGATGGTATATACTATATAGGGCACTTTTTTATGTTGACTTTGCATCTTTCCATAGTCCTTATTCCTCATCATGGCCAAATATATATAGATATAACATAAAGTGCTAGGATAAGAAAAATTTTCAAGTGGTTAAGGAAATTTAAGTGGTTAATATCTAATCCTTAAATTTATTGATATATTGTACGTGGATAACTAGATATAGTAAAAGTCCTACTCCACGCACTAACACTAATAATGCAAGTTGCACATTTTCTTATTAAAAGTAATACTTTTAATTTAGTAAATACACCTGAATTGGATTTCAAAAATTTCGTGCAAGATACTTTAATTTTTTTGTTCAAATTCTTTTAATCACTCATTTTGTAAGATAAATTAGATCGGTTAATTATTTCATTCCAATATAATTTATGAATTCATTTCTTCTGTTAAAATCAGTGTCCAATTCTCATCATAGTGTAATATCTGTTGCTCTAGCTAAAGCTTGCCATGAAATATGGACAATGTAACCAAATGTTGTAACATATAACCAAGCTTACACAGGGAACAATTTAATAATTTCAGTTCCTCATCTTTTCAATTCAACTAGACATATGAATTAATAGAATGTTCCCAACTATATGAATTGAACACCACAAAAATACATTTGGCTTTGGAGGAACCATTTACTCACAGCATCAAAAGTTGGGGTAGAGGGGGATCCAATGCATCCTACCTCGTACCCCACTTTGATCTCCTTCCTGTTTCTTCAACGAATTGACATATTTTATTTTCTTCGTTTCATAAACCATAACATTTCTTAAAAAGAAATAAAAACTTCGGCTAATCATAATATCTGAAGTTTGACTTTGACCTTATCTATGCAGCTAAGGCTAGTCCATAAATATTATCATATCATATCCTAAAATGGTAAATGATTATTACCCCCACATGCAAGATTTATTAAAGCTAGTTTTAAATTACTTGACTATTAATTAATTTAGATTGTTTTAGTAATTATCTCACTAGTTAGTCAATACATTTAAGTAAGCATTAGAACTTATTAAATTCTGTCTTATGTATGCAGAAATTTATTGGTTAGTGACAAACTCTTAAATGAAACTCCGATCTGCGACAAATTAGTTATTAATCTGCCGAACTGAAAAATAGCGTGAATAACAAAAAAAAAATTTTACTTGACTATTTTGTTTGTTCTTTTTAATAAAATTAAATGCTTTTATTTTACTTTAATTTTACAATAACTTAATATTTAAATTTTGAAATAATTTTTTGAGGCCTAATTAATTGGAAAGGAATTGCAAGCCGGCATTGGAGCCCACCATTGAGAATGAAATGTAATTGAAAATCTAGCACAAGATCAAAGATTTATTTGGGACCCGTTAGGCAAAAGCATGACTAGGGAACACCAAGCCAAAGATAAGGACTCATTTGTCATAATGTTGGTGATTGTCTTTAATAATACTCCTCAAAACTACCATGTTTTCACCAAATATTGCAACACTACCCCCCCCCCCCCTTTGGCCATTTGTTTGAAGATTCTTAATTTCATATTATTTTTAAATTTCTTAAATACCCTTCCAATTATATTCCCTATTTAGTTATTTATTTTTTAACTAATACAATTTATTACAAATTTTTATAAGAGATATATGAGATAATTAAAAATATAATCATTCATATAATTTTATTATTTGTCTATATTTTAAAATAAGTAATTTTATAATATGATATCAAATATTTTATGATTAAAAATTTTAAGTTCAATTCTTATAAAAAAATAGTATAAGACAAACTTTAAAAAAAATATAAAGAGAGAAAGAGAGAAAAACAAAAAGATAAGAGAAGAGAAGGAAAAATGAGCTTATTCAAAAGAAAAGAAGAGTATGAAAAAATAAATATATGTAAAATGACAAATTTAATTGATTCTGTTGTTTCTTTCTACTTATAGTAATATGAGTATTAACTACATTATACTAGAGATGTCAATGGGTACGGAAAGGCGGAAGATGCCTTTCTACTCTTCGTCTCCGAACGCTAATCTACTTTCTATTCTCGTCTTCAATTTTTACTGCGGAGAATATTTGCCTTAATATAGTTTTTTGCATTTTCTGTAATTTTTGCGGGTTGTATTTCTCATCTCTCTATAGCAAGAATATAGGTCAAATTGAATTGATTCAATAAATAATTATGTCAAAAACAGTAATAACATAGTTCAAAAAGTAACAAAAACACAATTTAAATAAACATTCTGCAAATAAATACACTAAGAACATCAAAAAATAATTACATTTATAGCATTCAGCAAAGAATTAAAATACATAAAATAATTAGGACTAATAAGTATTTAGCAAAGAATTAAAATACACAAAATAATTTCATTCACATCATTCAGCAAAGAATAACACAATAATTTAGCAAACAAGCCCTAAAACACAACATTATGGCAGAGAATCAAATAGAAAAAGAATGGGAATAGAAACAAAGGAATGGGATTCGAACTTGAAGTGGAGGAGGAGGAGAAGGAAGGACAACCAATGACGATGAATAATTCCAAAAGAGATCTTGCAGCGAACACTGAAAGTGATGGAGCAGAATTGGACACGATCTTCGAAAACATTAGAATAAGAGGCGATCAACAACTATCAGAGAACGAATGAGCTAGAGATGTGAAAGTAGAGATGGGGAATATAATGAACAGTGGCAGAGTAGAGAAAAAATGCTAACAACGACGTAGTAGTGTGGCAGAGTGTGACTAATGATGACTACTGATATGGAGAACGGTATATTGAGCAAGGAGAGTGCCGACTATGGTGCTACAAGAAACAGTCATAGGCTATGCTGAGAAGTGAAGGTATGGTCGTATGGGGGAGAAACGAACAGTATTGAAAGAGAATGAGAACTGAAAAGTCATAAATTAGGGTTAGAATTTATTATATACATATATGAAGTATGTGAAATTACTAAAAGTCCTTTGCTAAAAATAAATCAATGGGGTAATTAAATAAATTCATAAAGTTTGAAAAATAGCGAGAGAGGAGGCGAAAATCCCCGCTCAGGTCCTCGCATATGCCTCAAAAAAAAATTGACCCTATCCCTATCTCTACGAAAAAAATTTTTGTCTACAAATCTCTATTTAAGATTGTATCTATTAAAATTTATGTGTCTTGAAAAAATTTGACATTTCTAAATTACACATATCTTAACTAATTAATTGTCTTCGATTCTAACAATATTTACTACTCCTTTACAATATTTAGTACACTCGCAAAAGATAAGATTAGCTGCAATATGCCGCGTTGATTATTAGCTGTTATAATAGAGAGGAATTGGTTGAGGATGGTTAATGCGAAAATCTTTTAGCAAGTAGGAAAGTCAACAAACTTCACAGATTGTTACTATTAGTGACTTATATTCTGTTGTAGAAGATAATCTTGACACAATGAATTGCTTCTTGTTTTTTCATGAGATGAGGGAAGATCTTAGGAAATAAAAATATAAAACCCTGTAATAGAGTAGATAGAATGTATCAGAATACTAATACACTTCAAATTCAAAAACAATTTTTGCGTGACAGAACATATTACAAATATTATCATTTATATATCTCTACATATCATCTTAAAAGTTTTGAATAAATTGTTCATGGTAAAGAGTAATTAATAATTTTCATTTAAGAAACTAATAATGTTAACCAGCATTCTTACTTAAGGACATTTAACTGCTAGTTAAAATTAAATTACTAATACATCAATTCGAGTGACTAAAAAAAAAAGGTAACATTTTCCAAAACGACATCGTATTATCAAGTTTAAGTCTTTTAAGATTCTAAAAACGAAAGGATATAGCTCATTTAATTTAGTGAAGTTTTCTCATGCTTGAAAACTACTTGATTCTGAAAAAAGAATAAAATATATACCATCGCTTCAATCATAACTCACTGATCCTTAAAGATATCTACATGGTTAATTAAGAATTCAATTAGTGATCATTATATAGAATATAACGTACGAGATTCATAAATAAACTATATTTATAGTGCAATAATCTCCATCAAATAGAAATTCCCTCACAAATATCCCCTTTTTAATTAACTTTTAACTAGTATTACAATACTAAACTAAATGCAATACGAATACTAATTTGGAATAATAATATACACATGATCGAATTTGGAATATTTTTATTCCCACTATATATACATTGTACCCGGCAACTTCCAAGTGGAAAAAGCAAAACATAATTATTCATATCAAGCCTATAGCAGAAACATGAAAACAAAAAAGACAAAGATAAACGCTATATATATTTAATTTCTTGCGGCACAAATAATGTAATTCATTTTTCTATTACGAATATAAATAATATTTAAACTTATCCAGACTCTCTTCCATCTTTTATTGAAGAAAATATACCATCAATAATTGGATAATATATTTAGGGATTTTATTAAATTTGAATAATATAACATGACTTGAAAAATTATGCACGTCTCTTTTGGAATATATTCCTGTCACTCAAATTTAAGATTTCAAAAATAAGATAAATTTTGTTTACCATATATAGGGCAAATTTGAATTGGTCATTAATAAGTTTAGTAGATTATTTATATATTAATAGAGATATAATTATTTATGTGTCTTTTTTATTCGTTTAAGTTAAAAATAATAATATCATAATATAATATCAAAATTTTTATGATGAAAAGGTCTTGAATTCAATTTTTCTTATCTCCTAAAAAAAACACAAGACAAATAAAATTAAAAAAAAAGAAAATTTATGCAAAAAATTCAAACAAATTATAAAAATACTTTTGTTTGAGGAGACATGTTAAAAAAATAATTATTAATACATCTCTTTTTATTTACTTAAACTTTTAGAATATTATGACATATATTAGTTTTTTGAAGATAGAATTAAAGATAAAATATATATTATGGATAGTAATAACTTATGTATTTTCTTATTTTCAGAAGAGTTATTTAAAAAAGTAACTTTAAAAGTGGGATATTTTTTAAATATCATTTTTGAGAAATTAAACTAATTTAAAATTAAAACTTGCATAGGAAATAATCATTGAAATGATAGAGATGGTATCATTTTGCAAAAAAAAAAAAAAGTAAAATATTGTGACTTATATAATCTATTAAATAAATATTGTAACGTTGTTATTTTAACACTATGACAAATACTCAATCAAAAAATATTCAAATAAATAAGATATCTTCTTATCAATTTAGTAAAAAATGAATTCAAATCAATTAAACGTAAATTTTTTAATTATTTACAAAATTCTAAGTTTTTTCCTAATCTAAATACATAGAATTCTCAATTTTTCACATTCACAATTTAAAGTCTGTTTTCATTAGTGTATAATATCTTTTAAATATGGTATATAATTATGAATTTTATAAATTTATATTTTTTTATTTTAGTTAAATTTTTACAATTTAATTAAAATTATTTAAAATAATTAAAAATAATTTAAAGTTTAAAATTAAAATGAGACTACAAATTAAAGTGACAAATTTTATATTGAGTCTCAAATTAATTTTTATAATATATAATTCAATAAATATTTATGTGATATTTCGTAAAATTCAAAATAAAATTAAACTAAAGATATTTTATGATATAGTTTCTATTCATTGATATTTTAAACTTCTATCACGTAATTAATTAAAAAAAATTAGCCAATAAATAATAGTTCAAATGACATAATTTCTCTATATTTAATTAAGAGATTGTGGAATTTGAATCTCCTATTTTTAGTAAAAAAAAATTTGATGATTTGTGAGAAGTACAAGAGGTTGTAGACTTTTCCGACGTGTGAGATTGTGTGTGTAGCCACATAAAGTGCCATGAAAGATACAAATGTGGCGCTTTGGAAGCGTTGGGAGTACATGTTCCAAACCTGCAATTGGTTCTGTCTCTTTGATCACCATGCTGTCACCTCCATTTGCTCTCACCTTCACCCATGTGTCCCCACTCTCCCCTCATACATTTTAGGATCATTATTTATCACAAAAATTATTTACTTATCATTAATTTATTAAAAAAAAAATGGAAGCAATGTAAATAGGTACTCTATCTCTATTTGCAAAACCTACTCCTCTTTTTTTTTCCTAAGATTAAAATAAACTATCCTTTAACTTATTTTACAAAAATATATTATGATAATATATTACGAGTTAATATTCGAATTCATACAAGAAAGATAGTATATTTCTTAAATTGCTCTTCAAAAAATTTTGTTAATTATATTAGTTTTTAAAAAATAATAAAATATTTTTAGTTTAATATTATATATATTACATTATTAATAATAAAATGTCAAAAATAAATACAATATAATTATTATTTATTAGGGTAATAAAATATATGTTTCATATTATTATTACAAAAATATGACTAATCCGTATATATGTAATTGTTGTTGAAGAGTATTTTTGTAAAATGGGTTAAAATGTTCTTACTTTAATCTATAGTAAGGAAGTATATGTTTCACAAACAGAGAAAAATTAAAGAATGCACCCTTTAAGACTTTACAAATCTCTCAGGGAAGCAAGTTTTATTTTCTCTAAATAAAACTCTTTAATATTTCACTATGTCTTAATTTATTTATTTTAAAATTTTATTGTAATGATAAATAATCTATAAATATTTTTAGATCACTTAATAACTTAATAGGCACTTGAACCTTACCATATATTAGCGCAATGCATGCAAATTAATTAGTGACCTTATGTTGTTTGATGTTAACAATCACAAATAAATTTATTATATGTACTGTATGCAATCGTTGGGTGGCCAATCTATATCATTGTGAGTGGTACGGTGGGCACAAACACAATACTCAATCGTCATATAATTTATTTCTAGAGGTGGGACATATATTTTAATTTAATTTCTAAATGTTATATTATCTTTTAGAGAAGTACTACACATACAAGTTATTTGGTTTACAAGTCATTCAAGTTAAAAAAAAATTAACAAAAAGCACGCTGACCCATATACGATTTCCATGGCGTATTTCGCGTTCCTCCTTCTCCTTCTCCTCTTCCTTCTTCTTCTTCTCATTCTTCTTCTCCTACTCTTCTTTTTCTTCCTCCATGAAAACGAATTTCTTGTCAAATTTATTCGATCTCCTTCGTGCGTTCTCTCTTTGTCTTTTCATTCGTTGTTTTATCTGCGTTTATCATTTGTATTCTTGCTTCGGTTTTTTTTTTTCGATTTTCATGGTTTCTGAAATCAAGCTTTGAAATCGTTTTGAAGATAATGGAACTTCAGAAATACATCCAAACGATTACAAAAATGCACCCAACCGATTACAGAAATACGCCCAAATAGTTACAGGAATTCACCCAAACGATTATAAAAATACACCCAAAGGATTACAGAAATACACCTAAAGGATTACAAAATTACACCCAAAGGATTTAAAAATACATCCAAAATTCGTTGAAGTACACCTTATGCAGAATTCAGAACTATTCCTCTTTCTACTCCTCATCTTCTGCTGCTTCTTCTTCTTCTTCTTTATTTTCTTATTTCATATTCTCATAATTCTTTTTTGGAGGAAAAAATCAAATAAAGAAGAAAAAATATATAATGTTGCAAAATCAAAAGAAGAACAAGGACAAACACGACGATGAAGATGAAATACTTTAAAAACGAAGAAGAAGAAGTAGAAGAAGAGGCACGGAAAAAAAAAGGAGAAGAAAAAGAGGAGGCATGAAAAAAGAAAAAGAAGAAGAAATAAATGACTTGAATGACTTGTATGGAAAAACGCTTGTATGTGGATAATTTCTCTATCTTTTATCCTTCTTTTTCTCCTTTGGTTGATGTCTTATAAATTATAAAACTGGATGAGAAGATTTTTTAATACGTAATATATGCATTTTAAATTTATCAATAAAATATTATGTAAGTTATTGTTCCACTCCAGATTTTAGACTAAATATAAAGTTGTAGTTAATTTAAGAATATCTTTTTCTTTTTGTCACAAACCATTAGGAAGGATAAGTATAAGAAGGGATATTTTTTTGCTGGGTTGTGCAGAATCGTAGAATTTTCGACCTCTTCAAAGATTATTTTCATAGCTTTAACGAAACTTTTTTGAAAATAAGGTCAGTCCGAGGTCGTCATTCTTTCGACTTATCCTTGAAGGAAAGAGGCGCATTCTGACCTATTGGAGTTTCGACGCCGGCTCTAACTACTTGATCAGAATAACCTATAAAGCTCTAGGTCGGCAGAACCAACAGATTACCAATGTCTTGCTAACAATATTTGGTTTTCATCCCTTTAACCCTCACCTTCTAATGGGGGACCGGGAAGTCGGACGAGACTGTACAGGTAAGTTCATATTTTTTTTGTTATTCTGATGATGTCTCGATTTACATGCTGCTGCTTTACTGCGAATTTCGAAACTTAGTTTTCTTTTCCTTTTGCAGTTAGAATAGCTGCTGGGAATACCTCAATTAGTCATTTGATAACTCACTTCTTTTCTGGGGATGACAACAACTCTGATTCCTCCACTTCTTAAGCCGAGATCCCTCAAGCCGATGAACCGGATGTTCAATCTCAGCCTCCACCTGGGCTACCTCGCTCCCAGGCACAGCGCTGGTGGTGACGTTGCCTATGACAAAGCGGCGGGGGTCTAACAGTCTTCGGGTGCTCTGAATGAGGAGCTAGAAGTGCTTGTGATCCCCAACTCCAAGAAAAGTTCTTTTCGTGATAGAGAAAAACTTCGACGCGGACTTCTTCATCGACTTCCAGTTATTGCCGAGCACTGAAAACTTCTTCCGGGATGTGGACCTGGCCGCCCAAGTGAGGTGGACGTATTGAATCCTTCTTCGAGATGTCGCCATTGCCAGAAAAATAAAGCCGGTCCTGGCCCAGTGCTACATATTAGATGGGAAGTATATGATGGCCCATTGTGAAATTACCTGGTTAAAGGATGAATAAGAGACCTTGGAGGCCAAATTGAGTGAAGCCGAGAAAAAAAATGAAAGAGCCAGGCGACGAGAACCAGCGTCTTGTTGATCGGGACTTTTCCCTTTCGAAGTAGCTGAACATCGCTCAAGGTCGGATCGAAGTGGCCAAGGGTAAAGTGAAAGTACTAGAAAAAGAACTAATGGAGGTTGTGAGATCAGGGAACGCAACTCGCCTTGTAGATATAATTGGGTCGGGTTATGACTAAAAGATCATAGTCCCGATATTTGACCTGTGATATTTTTTAATAAAACAATTGAGCTTTTGACTTTTAGACCTATAAATCAGAATAGTGGTAGTAATAGTAATATCCCCAAGCTCAACTTATTATTTTTGAAAAATAATAGTCATGTTAGAGAGAAAAGCTTGAATTAAATAAAGTAAAAGAAAACTGAGAGTGATTATGAAACAATGGTAAGATATTGATATGAGGATTAACCCTAAGATCAACTTGATAATCTTGAAAATAAAGTTGGTCAAGCTTGTTATTGAAAAAGATGTTGCTTATATCAGTGTATTTTTGGATGCACTTATAGTTGATTATTTGTTAGATCAATTTCGACTTATATATGTCGCCTTGCTTTGACTGATTTCAATTTATAAATGCCAATTTGTTTGGAGTGATTCCAACTTATAGGTATCGACTTGTTTAGATTGATTCCAACTTATAGTTGTCGGTTTGTTGGAAGTGATTCCAACTTATAACTATCGGTTTATTTTTGCATGCCAACTTTAGTATTTGTAACAGCCCAAATCACCCGCTAACACGATATTATCCGCTTTGGCACACAAGGCCTCACGGTTTTGCCTTTGACGATAGGGATGATAGCCGAAACTCCACACTCACTCACCAAAACGCGTCATGCTAGGGAGAGGTATCTACACCCTTATAAGGCATGCTTCGTTCCCCTCTCCAACCGATGTGAGACCTTACAATCCACCCCCCTAAGGGAGCCCAGCGCCCTCACTAGCACATCAACCCGGGCTTCGACTCTGATACTATCTATAACAGCCCAGACCACCCGGTAGCACGATATTGTTCGCTTTGGCACACAAGGCCTCACAGTTTTGCCTTTGACGATAGGGATGATAGCCGAAGCCCCCCACACTCACTCGTCAAAACGCGTCATGCTAGGGAGATGTATCTACACCCTTATAAGGCATACTTCGTTCCCCTCCCCAACTGATGTGGGACCTTACAGTATTGATTTGTCATAGTTCATTTTAGATAAGAGTTCTATTAGCTTTCAAGAATTGATATAGCAACAACAGAAAATAAGATTAGTCATGGTCTCGTGGAAACTATAAAACATAGAAAGATAATGATTGGCAAAGTATATATAGTTATTCTCAAACCAATTAAAAACTGAGTTTGTTCTCGAATTGATATAAAGCCGAGTTTTGTTATCAAATTGATTGATAGCCGAATTTATTTTCAGATTGATTGATTAATTTTGACATATGAAATGATAAGATACATAAATGTGAAGCAAGTCGAGTATATAGAGTAATATATATTTTATTAGAAGTTATGATGTATTAAAATTGAAATAAAAAATTTATATAAGCAAATTAGATTATGCATACACATGATTTTACTAAGATAGAAATGACTTAGTGATCTGATTTGTTAAGGTCATTTGCCTTCTAAAGTTTGCATAACATATACATCTTGTCTGATAATTTTTTAGTATTTTCTTGTGCTTCGAATCTATAACTATTCTTTTCCTAGTTCATTTAGTGCATCTCCTATGTTAGTAAACTTATTTTCGTCCTCTGTCAGTGTCACTTTGGTCGATATATCTATTGGTATAGACCAATCTTATATATCTGATATGAGATCGAGCTTTGTCATGACTCATGAGGCTCAAGCTCTTCAAGTTATTGACTATTTGTATGGACTGCTTGTTTTGTTGCTTTTTCTAGTTCGACTTGAGTGTTCTTTTCGTATTGAATAATCAGTTGATTCCTTCCGAAATAAATTGCAGAAAAGAAATTTAAAGTTTCAATTCTTTATATGCAGTAGAATAAAATATATTGGTTGCAGATTTCTCAAAATCGCAATTATTTGTATTAGACGTATAGATCGATTAAATGAGCATTCGTTTTGGTGCATTGTTTGATATGTGACAATAGTTAACTCGACTTATAAGTCGGTATGAGCTTTGCTTTGTTGTGAAGGAGATCAGAGAATAATAATAATAATAATAATAATAATAATAATAATAATAATAATAATAATATGAAAGAAAAAATAAAATAAAATTATGTGCTATGAATGTGAAACCTTCATAGTTAAAAGTGTAAAGGGTGTGCCTCATCTAATAACCTTAGCTATTCTGAATGGTTCTCCTTATTGTTCTAATGTTTGTTTCGTTTGTTTTTATTCAAAAGTTCGGTCATCTTTTGTACCTTAGCCCTCAATGATTTATTTATAGCTTACAATTCAACTTTGTTGGGAGAAGAAAAGAGATTGTTTTGCTCTTCCATCATTGATTATAACCTGCAAAAGAGGGTAAATAATCGGACAGAAAAAATAATAGTAGAGTTAAGTAAATTTGTCATCACAGATGATGCCAAATGTTTCTGCCTTGTAAGCCAGAGAAAGGTATAGCTCATCTTGTCTAGAGTTGAGCTTGTCTTCATTTGGGAGAGATAAGACATACACCGGTTTTAAGAGGAACGGCGGTGATGGCGGACACCTGCAAAGGCATTCTGAGACTTAAGTAAGAATAAGCGATGAGTATAATGTTTAGAATAAAGCTTTACATCCAAACAAAATACTTAACTAAGTCTAACCAAGTTGTTATAACAACTTTTCAAATCAAGTGCTCCTTCTCCTGCTCCTTCTCCTTCTCCGTTACCTTCTCCTTATCCTTCTCCTCCTCTTCGTCTTTCTTCTTCTTCTTTTTCCAAATTCGCATAGGTTCTTCTTCTTCTTCTCATCATTAAATATTTTTGGTTCATTTCTTAATTTATTTTGATTTGAGGTTCACTTGATGATGCTGATAAGTATTGAC